>NC_053391.1:483432657-484054741 GCF_905171765.1 Bufo bufo | reverse complement strand
TAGATACAATAGATGTATAGATAGATAGATAGATAGATACAATAGATAGATAGATAGATAGATACAACAGATAGATAGATAGATAGATAGATACAATAGATGTATAGCTAGATAGATAGATACAATAGATGTATGTATGGATAGATAGATAGATAGCTAGATAGATAGATACAATAGATGTATGTATGGATAGATAGATAGATAGATAGATAGATACAATAGATGTATGTATGGATAGATACAGTAGACGTATAGTTAGATAGATAATACATAGATAGATAGATAGATAGATAGATACAGTAGATGTATAGATAGATTATAGATACTAGATAGATAGATACAGTAGATGTATAGATAGATTATAGATACTAGATAGATAGATACAGTAGATGTATAGATAGATTATAGATACTAGATAGATTATAGATACAGTAGATGGATAGATAGATTATAGATACTAGATAGATAAATACATAGAAACATAGAAACATAGAATGTGTCGGCAGATAAGAACCATTTGGCCCATCTAGTCTGCCCAATATATCTGAATACTATGGATAGCCCCTGGCCCCATCTTATATGAAGGATAGCCATATGCCTATCCCATGCACGCTTAAACCCCTTCACTGTATTTGCAGCTACCACTTCTGCAGGAAGGCTATTCCATGCATTCACTACTCTCTCAGTAAAGTAATACTTCCTTATATTACTTTTAAACCTTTGCCCCTCTAATTTAAAACTGTGTCCTCTTGTCATAGTTTTTCTTCTTTTAAATATGCTCTCCTCCTTAAATATGCTCTCCTCCTTTACCGAGTTGATTCCCTTTATGTATTTAAAAGTTTCTATCATATCCCCTCTGTCTCTTCTTTCTTCCAAGCTATACATGTTAAGGTCCTTTAACCTTTCCTGGTAAGTTTTATCCTGCAATCCATGTACTCTCTCTCTTCTCTGAACTCTCTCTAGAGTATCTATATCCTTCTGGAGATATGGCCTCCAGTACTGCGCACAATACTCCAAGTGAGGTCTCACCAGTGTTCTGTACAGCGGCATAAGCACTTCACTCTTTCTACTGCTTATACCTCTCCCTATACATCCAAGCATTCTGCTGGCATTTCGTGCTGCCCTATTACATTGTCTTCCCACCTTTAAGTCTTCTGAAATAATTACTCCTAAATCCCTTTCCTCAGATACTGAGGTCAGGACTGTGTCAAATATTCTATATTCTGCCCTTGGGTTTTTACGCCCTAGGTGCATTATCTTGCACTTATCCACATTAAATTTCAGTTGCCAGAGTTCTGACCATTCTTCTAGTTTTCCTAAATCATTTTCCATTTGGCGTTTCCCTCCAGGAACATCAACCCTGTTACATATCTTTGTGTCATCAGCAAAAAGACACACCTTCCCATCGAGGCCTTTTGCAATATCACTTATAAAGATATTAAACAAAATTGGTCCCAGTACAGATCCCTGTGGAACCCCACTGGTAACATGACCTTGTTTTGAATGTTCTCCATTGACTACAACCCTCTGTTGTCTGTCACTCAGCCACTGCCTAATCCACTCAACAATATGGGAGTCCATGCTCAATGACTGCAGTAGTAGCTCTTCTCTGAACTCTCTCTAGAGTATCTATATCCTTCTGGAGATATGGCCTCCAGTACTGCGCACAATACTCCAAGTGAGGTCTCACCAGTGTTCTGTACAGCGGCATAAGCACTTCACTCTTTCTACTGCTTATACCTCTCCCTATACATCCAAGCATTCTGCTGGCATTTCGTGCTGCCCTATTACATTGTCTTCCCACCTTTAAGTCTTCTGAAATAATTACTCCTAAATCCCTTTCCTCAGATACTGAGGTCAGGACTGTGTCAAATATTCTATATTCTGCCCTTGGGTTTTTACGCCCTAGGTGCATTATCTTGCACTTATCCACATTAAATTTCAGTTGCCAGAGTTCTGACCATTCTTCTAGTTTTCCTAAATCATTTTCCATTTGGCGTTTCCCTCCAGGAACATCAACCCTGTTACATATCTTTGTGTCATCAGCAAAAAGACACACCTTCCCATCGAGGCCTTTTGCAATATCACTTATAAAGATATTAAACAAAATTGGTCCCAGTACAGATCCCTGTGGAACCCCACTGGTAACATGACCTTGTTTTGAATGTTCTCCATTGACTACAACCCTCTGTTGTCTGTCACTCAGCCACTGCCTAATCCACTCAACAATATGGGAGTCCATGCTCAATGACTGCAGTTTATTGATAAGTCTTCTATGTGGGACAGTGTCAAAAGCCTTACTAAAATCTAGATATGCGATGTCTACTGCACCTCCACCGTCTATTATTTTAGTCACCCAGTCAAAAAAATCTATAAGATTTGTTTGACATGATCTCCCTGAAGTAAACCCATGTTGTTTTTCATCTTGCAATCCATGGGATTTTAGATGTTCCACAATCCTATCCTTTAATAGGGTTTCCATTAATTTGCCTACTATTGATGTCAGACTCACTGGTCTATAGTTGCTCGATTCCTCCCTACTACCTTTCTTGTGGATGGGCACGACATTTGCCAATTTCCAATCTTCCGGGACGACTCCTGTTACTAATGATTGGTTAAATAAATCTGTTAGCGGTTTTGCCAGCTCACCACTAAGCTCTTTTAATAATTTTGGGTGTATTTCATCAGGCCCCTGTGACTTGTTTGTCTTCACCTTAGACAGCAAACTTAGAACATCTTCCTCTGTAAAGATACATGCATCAAATGATTTATTAGTCATCCTTTCTAGTGGAGGTCCTTCTCCTTTTTCTTTTGTAAAAACTGAACAGAAGTATTCATTAAGGCAGTCGGCTAGCCCTTTATTCTCTTCTACATACCTTCCGTCCTTTGTTTTTAATTTAGTTATTCCTTGTTTTAATTTCCTTTTTTTATTTATATATCTGAAGAATGTCTTATCCCCTTTTTTCATAGACTGAGCTAGTTTTTCTTCTGCCTACGCTTTAGAAGTTCTTATAACTTGCTTGGCCTCTCTCTGCCTAATCTTGTAGATTTCCTTATCTTCATTGCTCTGGTTTTTTTTATAATTCCAAAATGCTAGCTTTTTGTTTTTAATGATTTGGGCCACTTTTGCTGAGTACCACAGTGGTCTCTTCCTTTTTTTGTTTTTACTGACAAGTCTAATGCAATTTTCTGTTGCCTTCAATAATGCACCTTTTAAGTAGTCCCATTTCTCCTGGACTCCATGTAATCCGTTCCAGTCTGATAAGGACTCATTTATGACTAATTTCATTTTTGAAAAGTCTGTTTTTCTAAAATCTAAAACTTTTGTTTTTGTGTGGTGGGACTCTTTCACAGTTCTTATATTAAACCACACTGACTGGTGATCACTAGATCCCAAGGTTTCGCCTACAATGACATCATATACTGAATCCCCATTTGTGAATACCAAATCCAAAATGGCCTCCCTCCGGGTTGGCTCCTCAACCACTTGTTGTAGAGATAACCCCAGTAGGGAATTTAGAATATCTGTACTCCTGGTAGAACTTGCTATTTTGGTTTTCCAGTAGATGGATAGATAGATTATAGATACTAGATAGATACAGTAGATGGATAGATACAGTAGATGTATAGATAGATAGATTATAGATACAGTAGATGTATAGATAGATTATAGATACTAGATAGATAGATACAGTAGATGGATAGATAGATTATAGATACTAGATAGATTATAGATACAGTAGATGGATAGATAGATTATAGATACTAGATAGATACAGTAGATGGATAGATACAGTAGATGTATAGATAGATAGATTATAGATACAGTAGATGTATAGATAGATACAGTAGATGTATAGATAGATTATAGATACTAGATAGATACAGTAGATGGATAGATACTGTAGATGTATAGATAGATAGATTATAGATACAGTAGATGTATAGATAGATTATAGATACTAGATAGATAGATACAGTAGATGGATAGATAGATTATAGATACTAGATAGATACAGTAGATGTATAGATAGATTATAGATACTAGATAGATACAGTAGATGGATAGATACAGTAGATGTATAGATAGATAGATTATAGATACAGTAGATGTATAGATAGATTATAGATACTAGATAGATAGATACAGTAGATGGATAGATAGATTATAGATACTAGATAGATACAGTAGATGTATAGATAGATTATAGATACTAGATAGATAGCTCCACACTATTTCTCTATAGCCACGCTAAGCTCAGAACATGGAGAGTCATGAAGACGTTGAAGTAAAGCAATGAAGCTATAGATCCAAAACCTAACAACACTGATAAAAAATAAAAAAAAACATAATTCTTCCTATGTTTCATGTACTCTGAAGTGTGTTTTATATAAAAATTAAAAAAAAACTAAGCCCACTGTGTTACCTGTAAGGTTATACATGACAATCTGTCTAGAACCCGTCCTGTACCTGGCAACCATAGATCCAGAGATCTCTCCATTCATCGCTGCAATTGCACTGCTAGATTTTTGTTCAAGCTGGCAGCTCAGGGGGTGTGTTATTTCTCAGAGGGTGTGGCCTTGTCAGGGGGCAGGTACTTTCTGCTGTAGCTTTCTCTGTAACTGTCACAGTTTCTAACAGAAGATATGGCTGGTGGCAGTTTAAGGATGAAACTGAGCATGTGTTGCCACCTCATTAGGTGGACATGCACAATACTATACAGAGTAAACAGCAGGAGCTCCCATTACAATGAAGTAAATAAAATAACTCACAACTGGAGCATTTTTGCAACATGAAGCAAATTTAAAAAGTAACTACTTTTTCATGGTAAATTACATTAAAATACCATTTAACCCCTGAGGGTGCATTCACATCACCGTTTAGCTTTCCGTTCTTCTGATCCGTCAGAAGACGAGAGAGAGAGAAAAAAAAAACAGGATCCAGTAATAAAACGGATCCTGTTGCATCAGTTGTCATCCGTTTGAGCCATTTCCATCTAAGATCCGTTTCTTACACGGGAAAAAAACTGCATGCATGACTTTTGTTTCCATCTAAAAAAACGGATCTCAGACGGAAATGGCTAAAACGGATGACAACTGATGCAACAGGATCCGTTTTTTTTTACTGGATCCTGTAAAAAAAAAAACGGATCCTATGCATCTTATGCATAACTGATGCAACAGGATAATGTGCCCAGTGGTCCAGTAGAAGACAACCCCAATTAGTGTTCCGAGGCATAAATTGAAGCATCTGGACCCCAATGCAAAATCGGCTACAGGGTCTCCTACGTCTTCTTATAGGTTATTTTACTCACATATAGCGCTGACATATTCCGAAGCTCCTTACAGACATCACCTGCTGTCTTCAATGGAGCTTACCATCTAAATTGTAAGTATGTCTCTGGAGTGTGGAGGAAACCCACACAGACAGATGAGGAGAACATAAAAGCTTCATGAAGATGTTGTCCTGCACGGTTATTGCTGGGTATGCAAATATCTAATACATTACAGAGCCTTGTACATAAAGGATGCAATAAAAGTTACCCATAATAATTCTTCCTATTGCTCTGATATTTCCAGGTGGAGAGAAAAACACATAAAAAGTAAAATGAAAATGATCATTTACCAAAATAATAAAATAAAGCAGTAAACAGACAAGAAAAAAGCAAATACACACATAAAAATAAAGACTGTAGTAAGCATATTTTAATGTCCAGGGATTAAATTGTCATAGATTTTCTTTTTTGCCTGGCACAGCCTTTATAACATCACTAATGAAGCAAATACTATATAGATAGATAGAAAATTTGTATATAAAGCCCAATCCTATCCTTTATAAACTTGTGGCATCTCAACCTTTACCCAAAGTACTCCTAGTATTACAGTATGTAAGATCTAGTCATAGATTTAAATGGCTTCCTCACTGAGATAACTCCTTTTTAAATTGAAGTCGTCTGACTTTCTTAAAGGGGTTTTCCGGTTACACAAAAAAATATATATATATATAACACCAGCATTTAACCTTCACTACATTATATGTCAGATGATGAGTACGTTTTGACTCCTCCAGTGTAATTGTTACGTGTGACCCGCACCCTGTGTTTACACCCCGACACAAGACTCTTGGGGAATATCTGTAGCATCAGGTCTCTGCCTCTCCTTCCCCTCCCAGCTTGATCATCGCAGATCCTAGCCTGCTTGAAGCCCTGCTGGAAAAAAAACACCCTGAGGGCTCTTTCACACGAGTGGATGCCGTGCGGGTAATCTGCTGCGTGAAAGACAGCCAAGCCCCGTTCTGGACAGCAGAGACACGGAGCATTAACATGACTGATAATGCTCCATGCCTCTCTGTGATCTTTTCACTGCAAAATCACAGTGAGATAAAGTTGTCACCATGATTTTGTAGTAAAAAGATCACAGAGAGGCATAGAGCATTATCAACAGGGGCATAGCTATAGGGGGTGCAGAGGTAGCAGTCGCTACCGGGTCCAGGAGCCTG
The DNA here is from genome assembly GCF_905171765.1 of Bufo bufo. Classification (NCBI taxonomy): domain Eukaryota; kingdom Metazoa; phylum Chordata; class Amphibia; order Anura; family Bufonidae; genus Bufo; species Bufo bufo. The sequence continues at coordinate 484,048,242 of NC_053391.1, read as the reverse complement.
AGGGGGCCCAAAGACCCCTGTGCCACATAAGAAGACACCGGTATTATGGAAAGTGCCTCCCTGGCCACAAAGCACTGATTTCAGCCCCAAGCTGAAATCTTGCACCAGGGCCCATGAGCCTTTAGCTACGCACCTGATTATCAATCATGTTAATGCTCCGTGTCTCTGCTGTCCGGAACAGGGCTTGGCACTCTTTCCTACAGTAGATTACCCGCACGGCATCCACTCGTGTGAAAGAGCCCTAAGATATGGCATCAATGCTGACATCACGTCTAAGGGCAGAGAAAATTAGCAGAACACAGCCCTCAGAGGTAAGGTCATTGATGATGTTGTGCCTACAGGACAGAGCCTTACAAGCCTTGCCACATTCTGAATAATTGGCCAACCTGTTCATGTAATTCATGGAATGGTTGGGTCTACAAGAGTGCAGCCAGCCAGTTGCAGGGGAAACACGTGAGGTGCACGGTGGACCGATGAGGGGCCAATAGTATAACACACAGTTCATCAGTTTACTCACGGTTAGCAGATAGCCTCCCTGGGCTGGCAGCACAGTGTTGAGGTGGACAGCACAAAATCCTCCAGGGCACGCTCTGTGGTAGGAAGCATCAGCCAAGATGGTGGTTGAGGTGCCCTTGATGTTAGAGGTGCTTAGAGTGCTTGTTGCGGCTGAGTCCCTTGATGTTTTTTGTCGTGACGCCAGTACCGTTAATGGTGGTACAACCATAGGTAGTAATAATGAGGTAGACAGTGGTAAGATGCAACTCACAACTTTTACTTTGGATGTCTTTTGGTTGCAGCAGTACAAATATGCAGTCTCTAGATGGTACAGAGTTAATTCTGCAAATCCACTGTTTTAGGCTTGTCAGGTTTCTTGGGTTTTGAAGCAGTGGGTTACTTCAATATCAGTGGAATCTTGGTGAGGTTGCCGGAGGCTAGGGTATCCTTCACCTAGAATATCCCAAAGGTCCTTTATGCCTGGTTTACGGCTTTTATCCTTTGGATAAATTTTAATCTGTCCTTTTCTCTTGTCCCTTTCTGGACTAGAACTTCTCTTTAGAGCTGAAGTGCTGGATCTGCACCTTTTCACTCTCTCAGTGTCAATATCCACACTGATCTCCACACTGACCTGTGGTCTCAACTGAACTCCACTCTTAATCTGCCTAATATGATCGGTCTCACTAGGCCTGACCTGGATATATATATGACCCAAACTTTATCCCCATCTAGTGGTGGGATGTATAAATTGCACCTAATAGGTCTGTTAACAGGGATTTTGCAGATACATACATGCAAAGTTATACTATACTGTACAGTGCAATTGTTAGGATCAAAAAGTACTTTTAAGCAGTGCCCACACACACGTAGTGGGACGCTGCATACCCCCATGGTAAAATGTTAGTCGACCTCGACACATTCTTGACTCTATGTTGTTTCATCCTGAAAGATATAAAAACGAGAAGCATGCATGCATAGGGAAATAATGCCATAACTCACATTCTTGTACTTCTTGTACCTATGAATAAAACGGGTTAGGCAAGCATATCTCAGGCAACAACGAAATGTATCAAATGGGGTAACACATTTTTTCAGAATACTACTGATATACCGGCAACCAAAATAGTCCATAACGATGAGGAAAACAAAAATAAATTTCTTAGGAGGCTCACAGGGTATGAGTCCGTTCCCTGGGCACAATAAATATCAAAGTGGAATAGTACGGAGGCTCAGGTAAGTGAAAGTCTATCTCCGGGTGCGGACTTGAACGTTGCAAAACAGACAAACAGTCCCTTAAAAAGTCCTTTAAGGCAAATGGAATACGATAACAGAGTATTAGTCCTTTTTGTTGAATTAACATGGCTAGATATTGATTTCTCAGCTGCTGGAGCAGGAAATCTCCATAACGGACTGGTGGTTGTCCTCTTGTACTCCTTTCAGATCTCCGAAGTGGCTGTGATTCTTCAGACCTTGCTTCCGGGGAACTTGAGGTTTCCTGAGTTGCAATAACTTCAGTTTCGGGTTGAAGTATTGGGATATTAGTTTTAGCAGGCACTAGAATGTTGAGCCATGGGGTTAAGAACCATTGCAAAGGGTCAGAAGCTAGCAATGTTTTTCCCAAGGACTGTATTGTTCCCTCTGGCTCAGTTGGTTTTTCCAGTTCTGGCTCAATGGGTTGAATTTCCTCTAGAACAGCTTCTTCTTGAGAAGTTTCTACTGAGGTATCCTCTTTAAGGCACAATTTTAGGCGATTCCTGTGTACTACACGGGATTTATCCTCTTGGGTAATCTCATATGTGTCAGTTTCTGGATTTTAAATAGTAGAAATGGTATAAAGTTCTCTCTCCCATTTGCTATCAAGTTTGCTGGTTCTATGGTTATTTTTTAACCAGACACGATCACCAATTTTGAGTGGTTCTGCCTTGGCAGATTGGTTGTAGTCCTTCTGTTGTTTTTCTTGGGCATGTCCCATACGTTGTTGAACAATTTCTTGCGCGTCAATCAAACGCCTTTGGTGTTCAGCCACCCAATCAGTCTTTGGTAGGGGGTTGATTGCATCAGGCACTTGTATGCCCAAAGTGTGGTCAGCAGATAATGTACCTTGTCGGCCAAACATAAGGTAGTAGGGGGTATACCCAGTAGAACAATGGACAGTGTTGTTGTAGGTATACATCAGCTGAGGCAATAAAGTAGGCTAATCATTTCTTGTAGCAGGTAGGACTGCTCTTAACATTTCAATAAGAGTTTGGTTCATCTTCTCACAAAGTCCATTCTCTTGGGGATGATACGCTGTGGTCCTGATTTTTTGGCAATTGTGAAAAGTACATAGTTCTTTAAAGAGTTGTGATCCAAAGGCAGATCCCTGATCTGTGAGGATTCTCTCTGGACATCCATATGGTAACAAGAAATGTTTCCAGAAAGCATCTGCAGTTGTTCTTGCGGTCAAGTCTTTTACAGGCACAGCTGCAACAAATTTTGTGTAGTGGTCAATGATGGTCATAGCATAGGTATAACCTGAGCTACTTGGTTTTAATTTCAAATGGTCGATTGCGACTATTTCTAATGGTGTTCTGCTCACAATGGAATGTAAGGGGGCTCTTTGGTCATGCTTCTCACCTTTTCCAACAGCACAGGTGGAACATTCTCGACACCATTTCTCAATGTCTCCTCTCATCCTGATCCAATAGAATTTTCTACGGATGGTGGCTTCTGTTTTCTGCATGCCAAAGTGTCCTGATTGATCATGGTACATCTCCAGGATGATTCTTGCATCACGGCGTGGTATTAGAATTTGGTATAGACGATCCCATGTAACTGGATCTAGAGTTCTTCTTAGTAGTAGGCCTTTTTGTAGAAAGAGGTGTTTTCTATGTCTCCATAATTTGGACAATTCTAAATCTGCATTCTTTCAGCGAATTCTTTCTGGGGTTCTTCCACTGGTGAAGAAATCTTGCAATTCTCCTAACACTGCTTTCATTCTGTAATTTGATCCATCTTTCATGGTCTACATGAGATTTTGGATCCACTTGTTGTTGAGAGTTGAAAACCTTTTTCCCTTTAACAGAGATGATATCTTGATGGGCAAAGTTGTGGTAGAAGGATGGCATCTCCACCTCTTCCCAAATATCTTCTTGTGAAGTGGGGTCTTCTTTGATTGGCAGACGGGATAAGGCATCCGCATTTTTGTTTGCTTTTCCTGTTCTGTATTTTACGTGAGGCCCATCTTTGTTCCAACGCTCCTAACTTGGCGGTGTTAAGATGTGCTAGTGGATTGTGATCAGTGAAGGCCATGAAAGGTGTTGCGGCCAGGTAGTCTTTAAATTTTTCTGTAACAGCCCACACGAGTGCGAGGAATTCCAACTTCAAGGAACTGTAGTTTTGGTCTTTCTTTTCACTACTTCTTAGAGATCTACTAGCGTAGGAAATGACTCTTTCTTTACCTTCTTGTACTTGTGACAAAACAGCTCCCAGGCCTTTCTTACTTGCATCTGTATGAAGATGAAATGGCTGTTGATAATCCGGATAACCTAAGATTGGTGGTTCTGTTATTTTCTTCTTCAGGAGCTTGAAGGCAATTTCTCTTTCAGTATTCCATTCCACTGGTATGGGAGTCTTCTGGTATCTTTTAGGATGTCCTCTCAAAAGTTCCAATATTGGCTCTGCAATTTGGGCAAAATGAGGAATGAAATGTCTATAATATCCTGCGAAGCTAAGGAAACTTCTTACCTCCTTCACCGTAGTGGGAGTAGGCCAATTACGGACTGCGGCTATCTTCTCTGGATCCAGTTTAACACCTTCAGAGCTGACGATATGTCCTAAGTATTTAACTTCTGGCTTTAGTAGATGACACTTGGATGGTTTAACTTTAAGTCCATGCTTAATGAGACCTTGAAAAACTTCGGTTAGATGTTTCAAATGGTCTTTATAAGACTTGGAGTAGATGATGACGTCATCTAAGTATAGCAGGACGGTTTAAAAATTTTTGTGGCCAAGACAACGCTCCATGAGTCTCTGAAAAGTTCCAGGCGCATTGCAAAGTCCAAAGGGCATGCAATTGAACTCAAATAGGCTCATAGGGGTAGTAAATGCAGTCTTCTCGCGATCTTCTGGTGCCATTGGTACTTGCCAGTATCCACTGGTTAAATCAAGAGTAGAGAAGTAGGCTAAAGATCCTAAAGCTGTTAAGGATTCCTCTATGCGTGGTAAAGGACAAGCATCTTTGTGGGTAATTTGGTTGATTTTTCTGTAGTCCACACAGAATCTGATGTTGCCGTCTTTTTCTCGGACTAGGACTAATGGTGCAGCTCATGGGCTATGGCTGTCTTTGATGATGTTTGAGTCTTTCATCTCTTGAATCATTTGCTTGACGGATTGGTACATAGTAGGTGGTATAGGCCGATACCTTTCCTTGATCGGTGGGTGTGAACCTGTAGGAATGGAGTGTTTTATGATGTCTACTTCCCCATAGTCTGTAGAATGTTTACTAAAGGCACGGTGATGCTCCTTCACGACTTTCAATACACCTTCTACTTGGTGTTCTGGTGTGGAGGCATCTCCCACATGAAGTTCTTTCCCCCAGGGGGTGTTTAAATTTTGGCCCTGAGGGGGTTGTTTCTTTGGATCTGTAGTCACACTGATGACGTCTTGGAAGGAAGGAAATTTGGATCAGCTGTGCAATGGGACGGTACTTGGCTAATGTTACAGTGTGATCACTCAGGTTGAGGAGACGAATAGGCACTTTTCCTTCAGTGACGGTTACCAGGCTTCTTGCAGCTCTGACTAAAGGATAGTCTTCCAAAAGAACTGGTTCCACCAAGGCTTGGTAGTCTAGACCTTGAATTCCAACTACAGCTCGGCACCATAGGAGAGTTTCAGTGTTGGGCTTGAGAATCACTGGTTGATTGTCTCGGATGCGGACACAGCAAATTTCTCCTTTTTCATTAGCGAATCTCTGTTGTGCACTTAGTACACGGATGGTTTGCTGAATTACCTTCTTAGAAGTAAAAGAAGCAGTAGGCACTGACTGATGTAAAGCTTCCAACATTTCAACATAGCAATTCCTAAGGACATTCATGCCTAGGACTATAGGAGGGTTGTTATTGTTTTCTTTTACTTGCACTACAATAATGCCTTGTTGGGATAGGATGTTTCTTCCTATTTGAATGGTAGGTTCCCAGTAACCCAGTATTGGTACAGGTTTGCCGTTACTGGCTATGAGACTCTGCCAGGATTCTGGTGGCTGGGTAAGTTGATTTTGGTCCCAGTATTTCTCAAATGCTGTTTGTTGTATGGTAGTGACTTGGGATCCTGTGTTGACTAGGGCAACAAAAGGAACTCCATTTATTTCAAGTGTAACTTCTGGACGGCATCCTACATATCTTGGCATCCAATAAGGATCTTCTGGACCTATTGATCTACCTCCCGAGGGGTGGTCCTTGTCCTCGGGGGTCGCCCGTTTAACTGCCAGCAGGTGGCTTCAGTATGACCTGGTTTGTGACAGTATGTACAGATAGGCCGCCTGGGGGTACTAGTGCGGTCAGGTGGGCGTCCGCCTGAATTTCTGGAATAAGTCTCTTTATAATCAGGAGAGAAGAGCCTTCTGGATACTGGTTTCTCATCCTCAAGCAATAGTGGCTTTTCCCATTATTCCAATTTTTTATGAACTTTCTCCAGACTTTTAGTCAGGAATTGGACTTGCTCAGTAAGGGCAGCTACTGCTTGAGTTGCCTGACTGACGACAGGTAAAGGTTTGACAGGGGTGACCGGCTGTGTGGCTAGCACTACAGCGGATCCAACTGATTCTGTTGGTGAACTTTTTCCCAGTATACTGATAGCTAGTTCTTTAAAATCTAGGAAAGCAGCACTCGGATGCTGGGCGGCTAACATTCTTGGTTGGCTCTTTAAATTGTCTGTATTAAAACCTTCAATAAACTGCTCTTTCAGGGTTTTGTCCTGATTCTCTGCCTCACGGGGGTCTACTTGTACAACAGCTCTAAGGGCTTCTTGTAAAGATAATGCAAAGTCTCTGAGTGACTCACCCGTTTGCTGTTTTTTACTGAAGAACCTCATCTTGACTTCTGACACGGTCCTGGGTTCAAAGGTGGTGTAGAGATGTTCAAATATCTGCTCAAGTGTCCTCCTTTCTGAGCTTGGCCAGGATTTCACTTCTCTGAGAGCAGCTCCTTCTAATTGCGCCAGAAGAATCTCCATCTGGGGATACAGGGTACAACCCGAACACAGCAAGCATTTTTTCTTTAAAGTCCCTAAAAGTGTGAATTTCACCAGAATAACGTGGGAACCAGGCATCCCCAAAATAATAAGGCATAGTTAAAGGCATTAAACTTGGTGCTGCAGCAGTTGGCATTGCAGTGGGACCGGCTGCGGCTGCCGCAGGGGGTCCGCGGAGGTCAGCCTGCACATTATCTTCCTGCACAGACATGTTGACAATAGTTTAATTACAGTCAGATAGGTTAATTGTGGCTTGCAATATATTTGATTTTAACGTTGCTATGGGCGACCGCTACCTTGCGTTGTATGGCCCTTTAAATGTTGATGCCGGCTAAATACAACACTCAGGCAGCGCTCATTTGGGTTTTCGATTGCGCTCCTGGCTAGCGATGCTTCACTCTGAGGTGGCGATAGTAAAATACAGTCTGCGGTAGTTACTTAGGGGCAGACAGGCAATGCGATGCGATCCGGCAGCTGGCTGGTGTAAATCTCGCGATATCTTTGGGGATGCACGCACGTCACACCGTCCTCCCGTGCGCGGCGTCTCCCTTTGATGTGGCCACAAGCAGGGGAGGCGGCGCTGCGCTTGCATAGAGGGCCCGCCTCTCAGAACCCACACAGTACAGGTAGGATGGGCTTTAACCAGACAATTTTGCATAAAGGGGCGGCACACTGGTTTCCTGCTCTGCAAGGGGTGTCGCCAACTTGCACACAGTGATGGCGCAGTGTTATTTTTCAAATCGGAGCTCCGGCGGCCATATTAGTTGAACAGTAACAGTCTATTCACTGACAGCAAGCAGTTATAGTGACACACAAATGTTGAATTTTCTCACTTTTGACACTGCGATTTTGATGCTGGGGACTATTATAGCACCTCCATATACTTTGCAATCAGTTTGAATAGTTCAGGACCCCAAAACAGAGCACAATAAGCAAAGATCTCTCAAGCAGATAAAGGGGCTTATTCACATGCGACAGTCTTTCAAATATGGCGCAAGGGTTAATAGCCTGTTCGTGACGCCAATAAAAAGTTATGCAGCCAGCCAGTCGCAGAGGCAACACGTGAGGTGCGCGGTGGACCGATGAGGGGCCAAATAGTATAACACACAGTTCATCAGTTTACTCACGGTTAGCAGAAAGCCTCCCTGGGCTGGCAGCACAGTGTTGAGGTGGACAGCACAAAATCCTCCAGGGCACGCTCTGTGTAGGGAAGCATCAGCCAAGATGGTGGTTGAGGTGCCCTTAATGTTAGGGGTGCTTAGGGTACTTGTTGCGGCTGAGTCCCTTGATGGTTTTTGTCGTGACGCCAGTACCGTTTATGGTGGTACAACCATAAGTGGTAATAATGAGGTAGACAGTGGTGAAATGCAACTCACAACTTTTACTTTGGATGTCTTTTGGTTGCAGCAGTACAAATATGCAGTCTCTTGATGGTACAGAGTTAATTCTGCAAATCCACTGTTTTAGGCTTTTCAGGTTTCTTGGGTTTTGAAGCAGTGGGTTACTTCAATGTCAGTGGAATCTTGGTGAGGTTGCCGGATACTAGGGTATCCTTCACCTAAAATATCCCAAAGGTCCTTTATGCCTGGTTTATCCTTTGGATAAATTTGAATCTGTCCTTTTCTCTTGTCCCTTTCTGGACTAGAACTTCTCTTTAGAGCTGAAGTGCTGGATCTGCACCTTTTCACTCTCTCAGTGTCAATATCCACACTGATCGCCACACTGACCTGTGGTCTCAACTGAACTCCACTCTTAATCTGCCTAATATGATCGGTCTCACTAGGCCTGACCTGGATATATATATGACCTGAACTTTATCCCCATCTAGTGGTGGGATGTATAAATTGCACCTAATAGGCCTGTTAACAGGGATTTTGCAGATACATACATGCAAAGTTATACTATACTGTACAGTGCAATTGTTAGGATCAAAAAGTACTTTTAAGCAGTGCCCACACACACGTAGTGGGACGCTGCAAGAGCAGGAGTCACTCTTTTGGATATCTCAATTTTGATTCCTAGAAAGGCGATCCGAGTGGGGGACCCTTCTCTATCATAACCATATGTCCTTCTTGTGAGGGAAGGACCTGAAAATTAGATACTATATAATAGAACTAGACATTCTATGTAACTACTTTTGGATTTTTCCTTGCTTGGCTCCTCTAAGCAACAATCTGATTCAATAGGGAGGTTCTACCAGTGTGCACTGTATATACAGGCTGCTAATCCCAAAATAATTCAGTTTAAATGGCTTATGCAGGGTCATCCTATTCTCATTAACACTTGGAGCGCAGTATAACACATGGCTCTAGAGATAGCTTCAGCAGGTTACTAAATCAATATGGGGGAAAAGGTGTCCTTTCTGTATCTGTTCTGCTATGTATTGTTTTGCCATGATTGATTGTTGATGACTAACGGGATTAGGAATTGGAGTTATGAAGAGCTCGTCCCACTTTGCTGCGTTTGACCTAGACTGTATATTCTGCTAGGTATATAGTTTCCATAGTAATGTACAGTCCTTGTATACCTGTGTATAATATGTAAATGTACTAATCTCTATGAGGTACATAATGCGTTTCCTATGCATAGTATTTCTATCATCTTCCAGTCCACGGACGATGCTGTTTGTCCAGTATCTGAGTACACACTGGGCATATTGCAGATGGCCCCTGCGAGTGGATTAAAAGTTACTGCTGGTTAGAATTGAAATGAGTGGTTGTTAATATAATGTATGTAAAGGCTTATCTCCATGAGCCAGAAGTGTCAGAAATCTCACCGTGTACGTCTCAGAGGTATGCATTTTTCTGAAAGGTGCAGCACATAGCACAATGCTGTCACCGTTGCAGAGAAATACATTTGTTTTGTGTTCATTAGTTCATTAGTGTTGTACCAGGAAATATGGCAATCTGGCTGCTTTACCGGGTGCCCAGTTATATTTATATTTTTCCTGTCAGAGCTTAGACATTTGCTCAGATAGTGCCACAATGATTATATTACCTGGTCAATACAGCCTGGCAGAAAATATCCTAATTTCCACTAATGGTAAGGGCTCATGCACACAAACTTATTTTTTTCCGTGTCCGTTCCGTGTTTTTTTTTTTGCAGACCGTATGTGGAACCATTCATTTCAATGAATTTGCAAAAAAAAAACGGAAGTTACTCCGTGTGCATTATGTTTCTGTATGTCAATATGTCCGTTCCACGAAAAAATTTAACCTGTCCTATTATTGTCCGCATTACAGACAAGGATAGTACTGTTCTATTAGGGGCTAACTGTTCCGTTCCACAAAATACGGAATGCACACGGAGTTCATCCGTATTTTTTGCGGATCTGGTTTTTGCGGACCGCAAAATACATATGGTCGTAAGTATGAGCCCTTAGGCTGAGTTTTCATGTAGTGGCTCTGGGCCGGGAAGAGGCTGTACGTCTGGGAACTGGGCAGCAAAACTGCACTGGATTACTGCGGGTTACTGTGGTTCTTCTCGAGTGCAGATAAAATACATAAAAACATATAAAAAGCATATGCTTTCTGAAAAAATATGGTAAATGCTGTGGTTGTGCCAGATGATTTTTGACCACACAGCATGGAGCCACCAAGGGACTGCTTCCTGGAAACCCAGCCTGAGTCTAGCAATAGTTATAATAGTTTAAGCTAATGGGGGCTTATATAAAAAAAAATAATAATAATAATTTGGGGTTATCCCAGCAAAATTATTTGTCACCTATAGGATAGGTGAGAAATATGGGATTGCGGGGGTTCCAACCACTGGGACCCCTAGCAATCCTGAGAAAAAAGAGTTCTCGAGTCCCTTTACTGAATGGAGTGGTAGAGTGTATATCGGTCAACCTCTCAATTCATTTCTAAGGGACTGACGGAGAGCTGTCTACATTCAAGTCAATGTGACTCCTACCCATTAAACATCGATGGGCTATCCCTCCCCCCCTTAAAAAAAAAAAAACACTTTGAGTGTCTGTAATTGTTTACAACAATATCAATTCTCAAATCCGCTAAAAGGATGAGAAATAACAGGGTCGTAATCAGGTGAAAACTCAATATTTACTGTGGATCAGAGGCCATGCATGGTTTACACAGATCCTAAAAAACAGGAGCCATAAAAAGGAATGCATTATACTGCCCTTCTTTATTGGTGATAACATTTTAATGGGTTTTTTTTCAAAAGAGAAAATTAACATACATCATTGAGTTGAACAAAAAGATAGTCTATATCAAGACAATATGACATCTATCTCAGTTACATCATTGTAAGATTGTATGTCTTGTGCCCTTCTTTTTTGGATCTAATTTAAGTTATTGCAAAAAATAAAAATAAGACTGCACTGTGTGTACACAGCCTTATAAATCTTTGGTGCAGTTGGTTTCCACCACAATAAAATATAGTCTAAATGCCCATCATGTCAGAACTTAGTAAATGAAACCTATCACAAACTCATCAGTTCAGCACTGCTGATATACAGTACAGACCAAAAGTTTGGACACACCTTCTCATTCAAAGAGTTTTCTTTATTTTCATGACTATGAAGGCATCAAAACTATGAATTAACACATGTGGAATTATATACATAACAAACAAGTGTGAAACAACTGAAAATATGTCATATTCTAGGTTCTTTAGTAGCCACCTTTTGCTTTGATTACTGCTTTGCACACTCTTGGCATTCTCTTGATGAGCTTCAAGAGGTAGTCCCCTGAAATGGTCTTCCAACAGTCTTGAAGGAGTTCCCAGAGATGCTTAGCACTTGTTGGCCCTTTTGCCTTCACTCAGCGGTCCAGCTCACCCCAAACCATCTCGATTGGGTTCAGGTCCGGTGACTGTGGAGGCCAGGTCATCTGGCGCAGCACCCCATCACTCTCCTTCATGGTCAAATAGCCCTTACTTTCAAAGTTTTCCCAATTTTTCGGCTGACTGACTGACGGTTTTCTTTACTTAGCTGCTTTTTTCTTGCCATAATACAAATTCTAACAGTCTATTCAGTAGAACTATCAGCTGTGTATCCACCTGACTTCTCCTCAACACAACTGATGGTCCCAACCCCATTTATAAGGCAAGAAATCCCACTTATTAAACCTGACAGAGCACACCTGTGAAGTGAAAACCATTTCAGGGGACTACCTCTTGAAGCTCATCAAGAGAATGCCAAGAGTGTGCAAAGCAGTAATCAAAGGAAAAGGTGGCTACTTTGAAGAACCTAGAATATGACATATTTTCAGTTGTTTCACACTTGTTTGTTATGTATATAATTCCACATGTGTTAATTCATAGTTTTGATGCCTTCAGTGTGAATCTCTAATTTTCATAGTCATGAAAATAAAGAAAACTCTTTGAATGAGAAGGTGTGTCCAAACTTTTGGTCTGTACTGTAAGTTCCTCCATGCCATGCTCTACTGCTTTCCCATTAGCCCCTGGCACAAAGTGGGGACTGATCAGCTGTTGATTGCTCCCTCTTCTCAGAATCAGAAGAGAGGAACTCATCAGTACCTGGTAATGGATAGTTTTGTCCGCAAATGCTTTTATATTGCAAATGGTATACATTTGGGTACTAACTAAGCAGGAACTAATAGAAATATTTACAAAAATGCTGTGGAAAGGGTAAAAAGGGTAAAAACATGATAATTCTAACAGGACTCGTAGTGAGTGAATAGTTTTCAAACTAATCAAATTAGGTACAGATTTTCAAACAATTCAGATTCTAGCAAATCCATCGTCCAGGTCAGACAGAGAAGAAGGCATCTTCCACCTTAGAGGGTTGACTTTTTGGGCTTTTGTGTTCTGAACTCAATACCTAGGCTGAAATGTCAGTTTGTTAGACAATATGGCTGTGATTGTCACCCACTGACACTTGCTTGTCACTTTATGTATAAAGAATCCAGAGGAGGTTTATTCCAGGCTTAATTATGCACAAAACAATAGGTGAAAAGGTGTTTTTTTGCCAGTGTTCAACAGAACATGTTGAGTCTGTTGACTGTACAAAATATATACGTATATAAAATGGCATACATCACAAAATATAACGTATATAAAATCTGATTATATCAGAGCCTGACTACAGGTAGATTGCAGAGGAACATAAACAGCAAACCACTGCAATAACAGCAATACAAAAGTTCATATGAAGACATGGTACTAGGGTTGTCACGATACCAAAAATTTGATTCGATCTCAATACCATAAAAAAGTATTGCGATACTCGATACCATTCGGTACCACACGAAAAAACAAAACACCAAAAAAGCTGCATGCATTCTGCATTTTATGGAACGTCCAGTGCATAATAGAACAGTCCAATCCTATTTTTTGGGGGGGAGTAGGTGACTAGAAAATAGAGAATCGCATGGTTTTAATTTCTTATTTTTATGTTACGGCGTTCACCGCATAGGAGATATTTTTTTATATTTTAATAGTTTGCACTTTTTTGGACGTGGCAATACGTAATATGTTTATTTATTTATCGTTTATATATTTTATATGTAAAATTGGGAAAACGGCGAATTAAACTTTTAGTACAGGCAGTCCCCTGGTTACATACATTCGAGTTATGTACAACTCGTACTTACGTACACTGCCTCATGGGACCGGAAGTGTACTCCCCCTTCAAGCTCTCGCCATTCTGGCACTGCAAGCCGTTCATAAGAGACATCCAGAACTCCCATTCCCGTTCTCTGCAGTTGGGAGTTGAAAACCACATCAGAGGCTGATACACGTGGGGCTAGCAGTGTCTGTCCCATCGCCCACCATCTCCAGACGGTGATCATTGACCCTCTGTCTGTGTCTCTAGGGGAGCGAGTGGCTGTCAGGCTGCTCCGTGAAGCAGCACCCGAGCCAAGCCTCCGTCTATGTTTGCAGGGAAGGGGGGGGGGGGGGCAGCGTGTGCTGTGTAAAGCAGAGCAGAGCTCACTTAAAGAGCAAAAAACATTCCAGAGCAGACAATCAGACTGCTTTAGGCTACTTTCACACTAGCGGCACAGACCTCCGGCAAGCTGTTCAGTTGGGTGAACAGCCTGTCGGATCCGTCCTGCCGCTAGTGAACATGTGCCCCTGGACTGCCGCTCCGTCCCCATTGACTATAATTAGGGGGGGCGGAGCTCCGGCGGAGGCACGCTAGCGCACTGCGAGAGGCTGCCGGAATAAAACTACAACATGTCCGACATTTATTCCGGCAGCCTCTCGCCGTGCGCTGCCGTACCTCTGCCAGAACTCCGCATCGCCCCCATTATAGTCAATGGAGACGAAGCTGCAGTCCGGGGGCACACGGTCACTAGCGGCAGGACTAGTGGAAGGTCCGTGCCGCTAGTGTGAAAGTAGCCTTAGGGACAAGTTTTATTAGCCTGAGCAACAGTTTAATTATTCATTAAAGGAGACCATCACAGGGTTCTCTGACAACTGTACCCTGTCCTCTAAATCTGTTGTCCTTCTCTGTACATACAGTGTATTTTTACCCTGCAACAATGCCTCCAAAACAAAAGTCTGATGCAAGTGCTGGTGATACAGCAAAGAAAAGAAAAACAATCACCTTAGAAGATAAAGTAGAAATAATAAGGTTGTACTCTACACTGTACAAGAGTCTACAGTACAATATTTGAATGTTGAATTTGATGTTTAAGCATTTACATGAACAGAAAAAAATATATATATTTAGACAAACATGTGTCCAAGTTGCATTTCCTTTGTAGAACACCATGCAATTTAGTTTTAATGAGTATGGAATGAGTTTAGAGCCACTTGAAGTTTTACTGCTTTCTGTAACCTCATTAGAAGGATGTCATCTAATATTCTGTCCTTTAGCTAGTGGTTAGTGCTTTAAAAAAGTGCCTGATTCGACTTATGAACAAATTCGACTTATGAACAAACCTACAGTCCCTATCTTGTAACCCGGGGACTGCCTGTTATTTTGGTGGTTTTTAAACTTTTTTTTTAACTTTTTAACTTACTATTAGCCCCCTTAAGGCTAGAACCTGGGATCTTTTAATCCCTTGTCCTATTCACCCTAAAAGAGCTCTATTAGGGTAAATAGGACTTCACACTGTCCCTGCTGCCCTGTGCTTTGTGCACACAGCAGCAGGGATATTACCATGGCAGTCAGGGCTTCAGTAGCGTCCGATCGGAGCTCCAGGATTACACTGCTGTGGCTCCGATCAGAAGCTGCCACTGCACCATCAATGAATAAAGAGGAGGGGAGGGGACCCTGTGGCCACTGCCACCAATGTTTATAATACTGGGGGGGGCGCACTGTGCCCCCAATGACTTTAATACTGGGGTTGGGGGGGTGGGTGCACTATATTTGTATTAATGGGTTGTCACTGCTTGAGAAAGGTTCCATTGAATGGACCAAAACATCGCTGTTATTTGGTGAATAAACGTGCACGTTAATTTAGAAGTACCATGGAATTGGTTTCATGTGTATTAATGGGTTAGTTATCATCATTGGTGGGGCAGTGGCCTTAGCCCCTCCCATCCTCCTCCCCTCTCTCCTGTCACTCTCTCCTGTCATTGGTGGCAGTGGCACAGGGAGGTAGGGAGAGACTCCTTCTCCCTTGTGCTGCTGAGGGAACATGGAGCGCGCTGAGACCAGCTTGTGCCATGTTCTCTGATACTAGGCTGTGCAGTAGCGCAGCCTAGTATAGGTAAATGTTAAATCCCAGTATCGAATTGATACCGGTACAAAAGTATCAATTTGGTATCGATAATTCGATACCCGGTGAAACCCTACATGGGACATTTCGATTTGTTACCACAGGCCACCATCCATTTACCGATGGATCAGATATGTGGTTGGACACTACTCCGAGACCTTAGAGAGTAATAAATACGTTTTTAGAGCAGTTGGGGCGCTTTTGATTCTGGTCAACTATTTCTTGTTCAAAAACCCACTGGTAGATTTTATGTGGTATGCAAATATTGTACTTTTTCATACAAACATATAATCAGTATCATTCTCTGCTAGACCTGCCACATGTTACTTAGCAGTGTTAAATCCCACTCTCCAAATTTAATTATACCAATTATTTCTTAAAATTGAATCTGTTATTTTTTCAGTCATATACAGTACTGCTAGGTATCACTGTTTAATATATATAGTACTGTGAAAAACAATTGGTGTTTACAAACACATATACTGTATTACAAATATTTATATACTTACCTGTACAGGCACTTCTTAAAGAGGTTGTCCAGGTTTAGAAAAACATAGATGCCTTTAAAAAAAAAACTGTGTCCCACCTATTTACCTGTTGCATGTGCTATTACAGATCAGGCCCATCCATTTTTATGAAGCCAGGCACAATCCATAGACAGGTGTGGGTGGTGCTTTTTGGAAGAAAGCAACCATGATTTTCTGATCTTAGATAACCCCATTAGGTTGCTTTACATAAGTTGTACTTTATAGCGTGCACTGACTTCGCTTTCTCAATGAAATTGCTTCTTTAACCAGAAGTCTATTATTACATATCTCTAAAAGAGGAGTTCAACCTATAATAGATTTTTTTTTTGTTATTGATGTGTTGCCACTTTGATTGCTTGTGACGTTATAAATCTTCTTGCCATTATAGCCCCTGGTGATTCTTGAAATAATTTATTTCAACGTTTTATGGCTTCTATACTCTATTAATTAAAAATCAGTTTCAGGCTTTCTTGTTTTTATTTTGTCATTATGTCACCTACTTAGTTTTTTCATGATATTTAATACTTGCTTATCTTTGAAGAGGTTGGCCCATCTCATACATTGGTGGCCTATTGTTAGGATATGTCACCAATGTCTGATAGGTGCAGGTCCCACCTCATTTCTATGGGACTGCTGAAAATAACTGAGCACTGACACTTCGTTAGCCCCATAGAAATGAATGGACCAGTGGCCGCACTTGCATGGCGCGCTTGCCATCAATTTCTATGAGACTTCCGAAAATAGTAAAGTGCCATAAAAATGAATGGAGGGAAGCCGTCTTCTTTCTTTCACTTTGTAGGCTCTGTTCTAGAGATAGGTGCGGGTCCCAAAGTTGGGCTATTATCCCCTGACACCGTTCTTAAAGAGATTCTCTTGGAATTATTTAAAATGGCTGTTTACAATTGATCCTAGAATGTCCTAGCTTCTCAGCTGCATGGGGGAGAGTACGGGTGGGGCCTTGCTTTATTTTATGTGCTCTGAAGCCTGCAATGATGGTTAGTGTTCCTGTCAGTCTTCCCAAGGCGTATTGAATATTACACCATTATTATCTTTTGTAGAACAGGAAATCTGGTGTAAAATAGATAGTAATGATACGATCCTGCATATTGTATGCCATCATGGCTGAGCAGCCTGACAGGACAGTTTTTCAAATTTTTGTGTTATGGTTAGTTTGACATGACATGAATGTTTTCCCTTCATCACTATTTTTTAATGAATCTAAATAGGTTCAAAATTCTATGATTAGTTTCTTAATACAGTACATGTTTCAGCAGATGGAACTCTATTTTTCTGATACAGATCTCTATTCCCCTGCATAGGAATAGATTTAAAAAGTAACATTTTGGATACCTGCAGCCACCACTAGATGGAGCTTTGCAGCCTGCTGGATACTGTTTATACATTTACCTTAAAAAGGGTTTTTCTGGCTATAAATATTGATGACCTAACATAGACCATCAATAAGTGGGGATCTGACATCTGGTACCAACTTCAATCAGGCGTTCGCAGCAGCGGCTAGCACCAAAATGAACCTAGATCCTCCAGCTCTGTTCTATCTGTAGTGGCTGTGCCAGCTTACCTCAGCTTGGTTCCCATTCATTAAATGACAAGTATCCTATATTTATCAGCACACCCTGAAGCGTCAGCAGCATGGAGGACAGCAGGACCGCCTGGGCAGTCCTAATCTATGGGCGATCCAGAAGTGGTTAATAAATATGTAAATTTAGCTATAGTGTCAAAAATGTGCATGCAGTACCTGCTCGCACGCTTTTTAATGGAAAGTCAATAAATCTTGGACTTTTATGGAGACTTTGGGTGCTGGAGTTTTTTTTTTTTTTGTTTACATAGTGTCAAAAATGTGGTGTATATTATTTCTTGTCTGTATCGCAGGCTACTTTCTTCCCTTGGCAGAATATTCATTGCAGAAAATGGTTTCTTCCAACATTAGACATACTGCTCAGCGTAAATGGGTACATACTGCTGTGATTATGGGGCAAGCATTAAGAATTGATTTGTGTTCCTGTTCTGCAATATGTTAATTTGATTTTGTTCGTTTGTCAAGTTATAATATTACAAAGCACCGTATGGCCCTAGATTATTCTTTTTTATGATGCCTGTGTCATAAAAGAGACAGTTCACAATCTGTGTAAAAAATCTAATGACTCTACTGAAAAGTTAAAGAATTTTCCATTATGATTTCTGTATCCATTCCTTATGATTTTCAAAATCTGTGCTTGCAGTTATTTAATAGGCACTTCATTGTTTACTCCGAGTAGTTAAACATCTTTACTATGATTTCTCAGGATAAAAAAATATATATACATTTTACATATACTGGGGGTATTGACCATAGCATCCAGTAAAAAAAAAGTATTTGTGAGGGTGGGTTCGCACTTGCGTTATGCCATTCAGTAATAGGTTCAGTTTACAACGGAATATAACGGAAATCCCGGACAGAATTCAAAATGGAAGCCTTTAACGCCTTAGTGACCACTAATATGCTTTTTTACTAAGGTAAACAAAGGGGTTTTTAGCTAAACAGCTGGCTTCAATCAATGATTATATGTACCCAAAATGGTGCCTTAAAAACTATACTTGTAAGACCGCATACAAGTACATTGGTGAAAAAACAAAAAAGTTATAGCTCTTGGAATGCGATTTTAAAAAAAGTGTGTGTGGTCACAAAGGGGTTAAAAGGCATTCCGTTTTGATCCGTCATAATAAAAGTCTATAGGCAAGCATAACGGATCTGTCTGGTTTCCATTATGCAGGATGGAAAACAAAGTCCTGTCGACAGGAAACCAGACGGATCCATTATGCTTGCCTATAGACTTCTATTATGACGGATCAAAACGGAATGCCTCTTAAAGGCTTCCGTTTTACATTCTGTCCGGGAATTCCATTATAAATGAAGCCTATAACGGAATGCTATAACGCAAGTGCAAACCCACCCTTAAAGGGGTTCTCCGGGAATTAAGAAAATTAAAATACTTAAATATTACTTCATTATAAATATATTCCCAAATTCCTTTCATTAGTTATAATGGCTCGTTTTGTCCGGGGAGCAATCATTAGGAAAAATAAAATGGCCACCATCCTACTAGTCCACACAAAACCTGGCCTAATTACACAGGAGGACAAGTTAAAGAGCTGCACCATCTTCCTCTCTTACTTGTCAGGGATTATGATCCTAAATACAGTTTAATATGATCTTCAGATGAATCTCTGTAGGAATGGTGTTCATGAGGAGACATGAATTACGGAGGGGAGGTGAGGGGATGTAGATAATGAGCAGCAGCACTTGTATGTAGTATACATTACCACAGTCTGTCCTGTCCATCCGCTCTGTAATTCAGCTGTCTCTTCCTGAACTTTATTCCTACAGAGATTCAGCTGAAGTTCTTATCATCTGTATTCAGGATCATAATCCATGACAGGTAGAGTAGAGAGGAGGATGAGGCAGCTCTTTAGCTCAGCGTTCTGAAGTAACTTGTCCTCCTGTGTGATTAGGACAGGTTTTGTGTGGACTAATAGGACGGTGGCCATTTTATTTCTACTGATGATTGTTCCCAAGACAAAATGAACCATTATAGCTAATGAAATGTATTTGGAAATATATTTATACTACAGGGAGTGCAGAATTATTAGGCAAGTTGTATTTTTGAGGATTAATTTTATTATTGAACAACAACCATGTTCTCAATGAACCCAAAAAACTCATTAATATCAAAGCTGAATATTTTTGGAAGTAGTTTTTAGTTTGTTTTTAGTTTTAGCTATTTTAGGGGGATATCTGTGTGTGCAGGTGACTATTACTGTGCATAATTATTAGGCAACTTAACAAAAAACAAATATATACCCATTTCAATTATTTATTTTTACCAGTGAAACCAATATAACATCTCAACATTCACAAATATACATTTCTGACATTCAAAAACAAAACAAAAACAAATCAGTGACCAATATAGCCACCTTTCTTTGCAAGGACACTCAAAAGCCTGCCATCCATGGATTCTGTCAGTGTTTGGATCTGTTCACCATCAACATTGCGTGCAGCAGCAACCACAGCCTCCCAGACACTGTTCAGAGAGGTGTACTGTTTTCCCTCCTTGTAAATCTCACATTTGATGATGGACCACAGGTTCTCAATGGGGTTCAGATCAGGTGAACAAGGAGGCCATGTCATTAGATTTTCTTCTTTTATACCCTTTCTTGCCAGCCACGCTGTGGAGTACTTGGACGCGTGTGATGCAGCATTGTCCTGCATGAAAATCATGTTTTTCTTGAAGGATGCAGACTTCTTCCTGTACCACTGCTTGAAGAAGGTGTCTTCCAGAAACTGGCAGTAGGACTGGGAGTTGAGCTTGACTCCATCCTCAACCCGAAAAGGCCCCACAAGCTCATCTTTGATGATACCAGCCCAAACCAGTACTCCACCTCCACCTTGCTGGCGTCTGAGTCGGACTGGAGCTCTCTGCCCTTTACCAATCCAGCCACGGGCCCATCCATCTGGCCCATCAAGACTCACTCTCATTTCATCAGTCCATAAAACCTTAGAAAAATCAGTCTTGAGATCTTTCTTGGCCCAGTCTTGACGTTTCAGCTTGTGTGTCTTGTTCAGTGGTGGTCGTCTTTCAGCCTTTCTTACCTTGGCCATGTCTCTGAGTATTGCACACCTTGTGCTTTTGGGCACTCCAGTGATGTTGCAGCTCTGAAATATGGCCAAACTGGTGGCAAGTGGCATCTTGGCAGCTGCACGCTTGACTTTTCTCAGTTCATGGGCAGTTATTTTGCGCCTTGGTTTTTCCACACGCTTCTTGCGACCCTGTTGACTATTTTGAATGAAACGCTTGATTGTTCGATGATCACGCTTCAGAAGCTTTGCAATTTTAAGAGTGCTGCATCCCTCTGCAAGATATCTCACTATTTTTGACTTTTCTGAGCCTGTCAAGTCCTTCTTTTGACCCATTTTGCCAAAGGAAAGGAAGTTGCCTAATAATTATGCACACCTAATATAGGGTGTTGATGTCATTAGACCACACCCCTTCTCATTACAGAGATGCACATCACCTAATATGCTTAATTGGTAGTAGGCTTTCGAGCCTATACAGCTTGGAGTAAGACAACATGCATAAAGAGGATGATGTGGTCAAAATACTCATTTGCCTAATAATTCTGCACGCAGTGTAAAGTAATATTTAAGTATGTTCAGTTTCTTAATTTCCGGAGAACCCTTTTAAATATTTATGTGTCCTCCATTATGGAAGCACTCATTAGTATGCAGGGGGCATGGTGGGTGGTGAGTGTAATTCTGCTACTGCTAGCTGTACTCACCACTCCCTGGCCTTCTTCTGGGTGTGCTGCACTGTGTCCTGAGTGCATATAGTCAGGACGTAGTGAATGTAGGCATGCACTATCACCTGATGCTGTGCGACGTCAGGTCACAGTGCAGCACAAGGCTGGCTGAAGATCAGGGAGTGGTGGTGGATCTGCAGAGTGCGAGCACTGTCTGGAGCAGGAGAGCTAAGTTAATTTATCTCTGATGTGGACTGGCTGGTCTGATTGGGGGGTCTGATAAAGCTTGGGGGTCTGATTGGAGGGTCTTCAACTGAGGTCTGATGAAGATTGAGGGTCTGATTTGGGCATTTGATCTGAGGTATGATAAGATTGGACTAAACTAGCATAGAAGTAGAATTACAAAAATATAAAGAAATCTCCCCATTTGGTCACCACACCTTAGGAGCTCTCTAGATATATCTTAGTAAATAACGGTAAAGCCAGTCAGTGCTGACAGCGACAGATCATCTAGGGACACACTGCATTGGCAAGGAAAATGGTTACAACCAGTTGAATGTATTACTAAATGTCTAGGAGGAATATTAGAGGAATGGCACAATGCAGAATTGTGGGGAAAGATGGTTCAGAATTGTCATCTCATGGGGAATGAGAATATTTTAAACAGACGAGCTGACAATCCTCTTTAATAACCCAAGGCTGCCATGTCTATTTTAGAGAAAACCAGAGATACTATAGATGACAATAATTATGCTTTCCTTTCCACTTTTTAATTTAGTATCTGTTACTAATTCTTCCTAAAAAGTACATAAGACATCTGTTCTACAAACAGCTTAAAACATGCCTATCATAAATGTTTCATATACTCACATTTGCCACTGGTTTGTATAAACTTTGCAATATATTTTTTTAAGGGAAAGAGACCTCCTCCTTGTCTTCAGGCAGCCTGTAGTTAATTGTCACATCCTGCACATCCTCAGGTACCAAGATGGTGGAGGGTGTGCTCTGAGCTGATTGGCTGAGAGCGCACAGCACAGCTCTTCAGATCCAGACCAGGAGGAGCCCAATCACTCAGCACAGTTATTGAAATCATGCAGAGGGAAGGAACAGGCCCAAATTATGCAAGCTATACATCTAGAGCTGCCTAAGAAAGGATTATGATTTTTTACCTAACCTTGAAGGTCATATGAGATTTTTGGTATTGATGGCCTATCCTCAGGATAGTTCATCGCTATCAGAGCGTTGGGGATCCGACTCCCGGTACCCGACCAATCCTCTGTTTGAAGAGACTGCAACCTCTTCCTAGGGAGCACTGTCATGTACATCAGTCAAATGACCTAAGCACAGCCCAGTCACATTCAAGTGAATGGGCCTGAGCTGCATGAGCAAGTACAACCTCTCGTACAATGTACGTGCTGTCCTTGGTAAGCTATGAGGAGGCCGTAACGCTCACTGGAGCTACACAACCTCTTCAAACAGCTGATCGGCTCTGGTCCTTGAAGTTGGGCCCCCACTGATGAAATACTGATGACCTATCCAGAAGATAGGCCATCACTATCAACCTCTTTAAGTATCTTCATAGCCAAAATATTGTTTTGGAAGATAAGCTGGTGTTCATGGAGCTGTCACCCGCTGTCCGTCATCTGTTTCCGAAATATGTTGTTTACACTGAATATGACACAAAATGTATTTTCTTAGCAAAGTAATGAAATAAGCATAACTAAACAACAAGTGCATGCAGCGTCTAACTTGTTCCTATGTTATTACTGCAGGATAAATCAGGCCCTGCTAATGATATTAGAGCTTTTGAGAACACTTAGAATTAGCAATGCAGCAATACTCGAGTTGTAAAAATCACCATGACAAGTGTTATCACACAGCTGTTTCTCTCCTTCTCGGTCTGTGTATCCAACTCCCACATAGTGCATTATATAAGCGAGATCAGAAAGTAAGCATGTGGGAGTAGTGCATAAATTAGCAAGAGTACTTGTGCTAATCCAAAAACGCTCAGTGCTTGCTACTGGAAACATTTCAGGGAATAGCAGCAAAATTGTAAGTTAAGAAGCACTACTAGCTACAGCCACTGAAGATAAATCCCCAATACAGTGAGGAACAGAAGTATTTGAACACCCTGTGATTTTGCAAGTTCTCCCACTTGAAAATCATGGAGGGGTCTGAAATTCACATTGTAGGTGCATTCCCACTCTGAGAGACAGAATAATTTTTTTTTTTTTCAGGTAATCACATTGTATGATTTTTCAAGAATGTATTTGTCTTGCACTGCTGAACATAAGTATTTGAACACCTGAGAAAATCAGTGTTAATATTTGGTACAGAAGCTTTTGTTTGCAGTTACAGGGGTCAAACGTTTCCTGTAGTTCTTGACCAGGTTTGCACACACTGCAACAGGGATTTTGGCCCACTCCTCCACACAGATCTCCTCTAGATCTGTCAGGTTTCGGGGCTGTCGCTGATCAACACGGAGTTTCAGCTCCCTCCAAAGATGTTCTATTGGATTTAGGTCTGGAGACTGGCTAGGCCACTCTAGAACCTTGATATGCTTTTAACGGAGCCACTCCTTGGTTATCCTGGCTGTGTGCTTCAGGTCGTTGTCATGTTGGAAGACCCAGCCACGACCCATCTTTAATGCTCTGACTGAGGGAAGGAGGTTGTTGCTCAAAATCTCACAATAAATGGCCCCATTCATCCTCTTCTTAATACAGTGCAGTCATCCTGTCCCCTTCGCAGAAAAGCACCCCCAAAGCATGATGTTACCACCCCCATACTTCACAGTAGGGATGGTGTTCTTGGGATGCAACTAATCCTTCTTTTTCCTCTAAACACGACAAGTGAAGTTTAGACCAAATAGTTCTACTTTGGTCTCATCTGACAACATGACTTTCTCCCATGCCTCCTCTGGATCATCCAGATGGTCATTGGCAAACTTCAGACGGGCCTGGACATGTGATGACTTGAGCAGGGGAACCTTCCGTGCAATGCATGATTTGAAACCATGACGGCGTAGTGTTCTACCGACAGGGACCTTTGAAACTGTGGTCCCAGCTCTCTTCATGTCATTGACCAGCTCCTCCCTTGTAGTTCAGGGCTGATTCCTCACCTTTCTTATCATCAGTGATACCCCACGCGGTGAGATCTTGCATGGAGCCCCAGTCCGAGGGAGACTGACAGTCATCTTTAGCCTCTTCCATTTTCTAACAATTGCTCCAACAGTTGATCTATTTTCACCAAGCTGCTTGGAAATTGCCCCGTAGCCCTTTCCAGCCGTGTGGAGGTCCACAATTTTGTCTCTGGTGTCTTTTGACAACTCTTTGGTCTTGCCCATGGTAGTAGTTGGCGTCTGACTGAGTGTGGGGTGGACAGGTGTCTTTAAAGAGCTCAGATAGGTGCTACTAAGTTAGATTAATGAGTGGAGTAGAGGTGGACTTTTTAAAGGCACAGTAACAGGTCTTTGAGAGCCAGAATCCTTGCTGTTTCTCAGGTGTTCAAATACTTATGTTCAGAAGTGCAAGACAAATAAATTCTTTAAAAATCATACAATGTGATTTCCTGATTTTTTTATATTATTTTCTGTCTCTCAGAGTGGGAATGCACCTACAATGTGAATTTCAGACCCCTCCATGATTTCTAAGTCGAAGAACTTGCAAAATCGCAGGGTGTTCAAATACTTCTGTTCCTCACTGTACATTGCTGTCACAATTGACAGCACAGAATTATTAGGCCTACTCAGATTTATTTAACATTGTGCACTGTGGTCCTCATCCTTCTGGTGTGCCAACGATTGGAGACTCTTACCTTAGATGAAATAGTGCATAAAACTACCACAGTTTATACCTGATGTATATAATTTCTGATAACCTGCTTACAATTTAGTGATTATGATGCATATAAAATGTCTGGTGTAAAATTGCTTTGGGATGTGAATATTTTTTGGTTGAGCATAGTTTTGGGCACTTTTTATAAATAATAAGCAGCTCAAAAGAAAGCTGTGAGGTTGCTCCAAACAATCTCACATACATTAGTGCCATATTTCTAAATCCGGTTAGACATTGAAGTATCTGATTCATTGCTAGATAACATAGCTGCATATGTAAGGTGAAACTTGATGTCTGAATTCATTCTAAAATAATTGAATTCAAACCAAATTTTGTAGAAATGTGATTTAAATTCTAATCCATATTAGTGAGAGAGAGAGAGATAGAAAATGAATAAAATATATTTAAAAAGTAAGACAAGAGAGAAGGAGTCTTGGGATATTCCACAGTGTCATACACACATTTTTAGGCCAATTGGAGCACTCTTGATTTTGGTAGAATCGATTTGGATATGAATTGAGCTGGATGACCGAATCGAGTCCGTTTGACAATTCAGTCGAATTGAACCTGAATTGAATTTTGAGCACTCATCTCTAATACTGACTAAACAATGGATTTTCTAAGTGCCTGAGAATGCATTGGATTTTGTCCAAATTCTTAGCTCTAGCAAGTGAAGGCTATTCTAATCGCTGGTCATCAGGAGTGGGGCAAGCTGTGCTGGTGGTTTCTGAATGATACCCACTAACTGCATTTATGTTGTTCCTGCTGAACAGTAACTAGCGGGAGCACCATGGTAGTGATGCAGGAGCAGCAGCAGCAGCGGATTTTCCAGGTGAATAAAATTGCTTTAGTTATTTTAGCATATCCCCTTCTTTCTTTTAAATGTCCTGGAAAACCCCTTCAATTACAATGTCTCAAAACACTTCAGAATCAATACTTAGGGGCACATTTATTAAGACTGGTGTTTTAGATGCCAGTCTTAATAAAGCCCTAAGCTGGCGCCGGCCTCTTCATAACTTGGGAGGATCCTCCTTCAGTTCTAACATTTAGACCTTTTTCTACATCTGAAATAGGCATACAAAAATTGTAAATGAGACGAGCCTGCCAGCACGTTCCCTTTCCCTCCCATGCCACGCCCACAATTTTAGACCTGGCGTGAGCTGGAAGAAGTCGCAGATTGCGGAGTACCTAACTGTTGCACTGCAATCTGCACCTGAAATACATCTAATTTAAGAGTATTTTAGATTGATAAATGACCGCCTTAATGTCTAAATGTAGATTACAGGGTCATGTTAGACTATGTTTGTTTGTACTAGGATGATAATATAGAACAAAAAACACCTCTGTAGACTGCATTGGTATACTCTTCTATATTGTTAGTATCATATCTACATACCATATATCCTAAAATGAGTACATAGATTGCAGAGGATGAAGAATCCCTCCTAGCTACCTGTACTCTTGTACTCTTGTGCTAAACTACAGTGACAAGATACCTCTAGATGAATAGGTATAGAAAGATTGAAAATAAGGAGTTCATTGTGCCTCTACCAACATAATGCATGCCCATTAGTGATGGACGAACATCGGCCGGGAAGATTTGTGAACGCGATCACTTTAATGGCAGGCGAATCTAAAAAACCTTCAGGTTATATTTGCAGCCACCAAATACTTACTAGAAGTAAGCAAATTGTCACACAACATAGACAGTGACATACCAGATGGGGATCAATGGCAAAAATTCCTACAAAAAAATCTGTATTTAAATCAGGGGCCATTTTTATGCGTCTTAAAGGGAAACTCTCAAAAATGCGCCCTGCTGGAGCCTAGAAAAATTTTATTTTAGGTCACGGGAGTACAGGCCCCAAACATTAGGCATTCACCGGACAGAAAACATCAAGTGATCCTGTGGCTGGAGGTATATTAGACGGTCAGTGGATAACAATTTTACTGCAAGCCAGTGAAGTACAGGCCCCAAACATTAGGCATTCACCGGACAGAAAGCATCAAGTGATTATGTGGCTCGAGGTATACTAGATGGTCAATGGATATAAATTTTACTGCAGGCCAGTGGACTATAGGCCCTAAAAATTATTCATTCACCGGACAGAAAATATCAAGTAATTGTGGCTGGAGGTATATTAGACGGTCATTGGATAACAGTTTTACTGCAGGCCAGTGGACTACAGGCCCCAAAAATTATTCATTCACCGTACAGAAAAGAAGAATTAATTATGTGGCTGGAGGTACATTAGGCAGTCACCATATAACAATTTTACTGTTGGACAGTTACATTACAGGCCCCAAAAATTATGCATTCACCGTACAAAAAAGATCAAGTGATTATGTGGCTGGAGGTATATTAGACGGTCATTGGATATAAATTTTACTGCAAGCTAGTGGAGTACAGGCCCAGTACAAATACATGTCAAATACATATGTTTAAAAGAACTAAAAATATAAAATTGGATTAAAAACATGGCTAACGAAATCCCCCCTCTTGTTGAATTCCTCTGAGATCCATGTCTCATTCATTTTTACAAATGTGAGGTAGTCCACAGTGTCGTGAGCTAGGCGAGTGCGCTTATCGCGATCACCCCTGCTGCGCTGAATGTCCTTTCGGACAGGACACTGGACGAGGGGCAAGCTAAGAGTTCCATGGAAAATTATGCCAGGTCTGGCCACAAGTCAAGCCTGCAAACCTAGTAGTTAAGGGGTTCCTCACTTCTCATAGCGTCCACATCGGCCGTTAACCCGATGTAGTCGGACACCTGTCAGCCTAGGTGTTCTCTGAGGCTGGATCCGAAGGGTGGCTATCGATGGGTTTGCTGCAAGAATGATCTCATATCTGAAGTGACCAACACATCTTCAAACCGCCCTCTTCTTGCATGCGTGGTAGGATTGGTACCCGCAACAGTTTCTCTGTGGGTGGAAATTCCTCTGCCAGCGCCCGCAACAGCAGAATTCAGAATCTCTCAAAGAATGGCCTGGAAATGCTGCATTCTGACAGACCTCTGTGATGCTGGTAACATGTCCGCCATTTTGTGTTTGTACAGGGGTCAAAGTTTGTTGCCACCCAGTACTGGTAATTGACCTTTATGCTTTTTATACGGGGGTCCACTTTCGAACACTGGAGCATGAAGGCCCCCATTTGCACTAAATTGGAAGCGGTGGAGCAGCCTGGCTCCTGCTCATCGCCCAGGAGAATGTGTTCCTCGGTCTCCTCCCCCCATCCACGGAGACCACCAGGGATCCCAGAAAAGTTTAAAGCCTGCTCTTCTTGCTCCTCCTCCTCCCCCCAGGCACCATCCTCTTCTGACTCCTCTTCAAAATCCTGCTGACTTGTCTCAGATGGAGTAGTCCCCCCTGGGAATTCATTCAGCATTGCGACTTCCTCATCTTCCTGCTCCTCGACGGCTTGATCAATGACAGGACGCAATGCACGCTCCAGAAAGAAGGCATAATGTACGATGTCACTGATGGCGCCCTGGCTGCGACTGACCAGTTTGGTGATCTCATCAAATAGCCGCAGAAGTCTGCATGCATCGCTCATGAGCAGCCACTGGCGCGGTGGAAAAAAAACAAGCTCCCCAGAACCTGTCCTGCTGCAGAGCAGTGATGGCCAGTTCGCATTGTCCGTCTTTCATCGGGCTGTTCTCGGAACTGCCTGCTCCTGGTGACTGCATTTGTTTTCAGACCGGCTCGTGGCACAGGTAAGGACTTACCTGTGCCTCGCGGGACTTGTGAAAAAAGATGGCAGCCTGCAGATGTTCGCGGGCGAACAATGTGAACTGGCCATCACTGCTGCAGAGTTCTTACAGGTAGTCGTTAACCTAACCTGACACGTCGAATAGGTTCTGGGGAGCTGGGGGTGCAGCAGAAGAGCAGTGGAAAAGGAGGAGTCTGCCGAGGAGGAGACAGAGGATGGAGTAGGAGGATGAGAAGAAGGCCTGCATGCAATCCATGGTGGTAACACCAAATCCATACGAGTGCCACGGGTTGCATGCTTGACAGCCGTCAGAAGGTTCACCCAGTGGGCCTTAAAAGTTATATACCTTCCCTGCCCGTGTTTGCTAGACCACGTGTCTGTGGTCAGATGTATCTTGGAACCGACACTGTGTGCCAGAGATAAATTCACTTGCCGCTGAACATGGCCATATAGCTCTGGGATGCCCTTCTAGGAGAAATATTTCCTTCCGGGGACCTTCCAATGCGGTGTGCTAATGACCACAAATTTTCTAAAGGCCTCCGAGTCCACCAATTTATATGGCAGTAGTTGGTGGGCTAGCAGTTTCGACAAGCCGGTGGTCAGGCATTGGGAAAAAGGGTTATCCGGCGTCATAAACTTTTTACGTTCGAACATTTGGGTCACGGAAGCCTGCTTTTTGCCAGAAGAACGTGACAACGGAATGGTGGAAGGTGGAGTGGAGGACAAATGGGAGGAGAGAAGAGAAGGAGAAGAAGCAGGACATGGAGCGCCGGGAGTGTGGCTTTGTGGGTTCTGACGGTGTTGCTCCCACTGGGCTCGGTGATGGGAGGTCAGGTGCCTTCTTAAGGCAGTCGTCCCTAGGTGAGTGTTGGGCTTACCGCGACTTATGCGTTGACAGCACAGGCTGCAGATGGCAACACTATTGTCAGCAGCTGACACGTATAAAAAAGCCCACACTGTGCTGGCGTCCTGGGAGTACCAGATGGCTCGCTCCAGATACATTTGCAGTCTGCTTTTTGCCTCCTGTGCACTGCGAGTTCTGCCTGCTTCTCCTACCTATCTGCTGCTCCATCTCTCCCTCAGAACTTCCTTCCTCCTCTTCTCTTGTGGCACCCACGTGACATCCATCGACACGTCATCATCGTCACCTTCACCACCACTGACATTAGAAATCTCGGAGTAGGCAGCAACAGCGGGGACCACCCTCCTCGGGCTGATCTGGGTACTGTCGTCAGACCACTGGGTGGCAGCCGTTGCTACCTCCTCTTCCTCATCCGATGCCAAGAATGGCTGCGCATCGGTAAGGTCTGGGAATGGATGGGAAAATAATTCCTCTGACTTGGGCGGAGGGGCTATGGTGGTGGTGGTGGTGGTGTCTTTGGGGGTGCACACAGCAGAGAGTGAGGAGGGTGCTGATACAGAGGTTGAGGAGGGTGCAGAAGTAGAAGGCTGAGTGAGCCACTCAACTAACTCTGGTGCATCCTTTGACGTAATCGCACACACCTTATCCAACTTCCAATTTAGGCTCCGGCCTGGTGCACCTGCCTGACCCCTACAACCCCTGTGAAATGGCCTGCCTTTTCCTCTGCCTGTCATTTTCAAAATGACCCTGTGACAAAGTCCCTATAGAAGAGCAGTATTTGTGGAAGCAGGTATATAGAACCCCTTAATGATTATTTGCTTGAAGCTGGTATATCAAGCCCCATAATCAGTTTTTTTGGGGGGCAACTGGTATATCGCACCAGTTGCAATTAGTTGTTCAAGTAGCGTTGGTCCCTCTGTATAGCTGCGATATCTCAGCAGAACCGCACACAAATGCTGCACAATACAAATGCACTATATAGAAATTATATTATAGGTATATCACACCCCTGCTTCAATCAGTTTTTTTGGGGGGCAACTGGTATATCACACCAGTTACAATTAGTTGTTCCAATAGCGTTTGTCCCTCTGTATAGCTGCGGTATCGCTGCAGAACTGCACACAACTGTTGCACAATACAAATTAACTATATATAAATTATATTATAGGTATATCACACCCCTGCCTCAATCAGTTTTTTTGGGGGCAACTGGTATATCACACCAGTTGCAATTAGTTGTTCCAGTAGCGTTTGTCCCTCTGTATAGCTGCGGTATCTCAGCAGAACCACACACAACTGCTGCACAATACAAATGCACTATATAGAAATTATAATATAGGTATATCACACCCCTGCCTCAATCATATTTTTTTGGGATCAACTGGTATATCACACCAGTTGCAATTAGCTGTTCTAATAGCGTTTGTCCCTCTGTATAGCTGCGGTATTGCTGCAGAACTGTACACAACTGCTGCACAATACAAATGAACTATATATAAATTATATTATAGGTATATCACACCCCTGCTTCAATAAGTTTTTTGGGGAGCAACTGGTATATCACACCAGTTGCAATTAGTTGTTCCAGTAGCGTTTGTCCCTCTATATAGCTGCAGTATCACAGCAGAACTGCACACAACTGCTGCACAATACAAATGCACTATAATATACTTTCTATGTTAGAAAGTATATTCTAAGTATATCACACCCCTCAGTATGTCACACCTATCGATAGCACACCTATACCAGTCCTTAAAAGGACTTTTGTGGCCCTATTAGCTAGCGTTTGGTGTCCCTAACAGTCTGCCCCTGCTCCACACAGCAACCTCTCCCTACACTGGCAAAAGACTGAATGTAAAATGGTGGCCAGATCGGGTTTATTTATAGGGTAGGGGGTGTGTCCATGTTCTGAAACATCTCAATTGGCTGTCCTGTCCCACCTGATGGATGTGTTATGGGTCAAAGTTTGGCATAATGCAAAAGAATATGGCGCCGGCGGACATCGCCATATGTTCGCATGTTCGGTGAATCGCGAACGAGCAAAGTTCACCGCGAAATGACAGCCGGGCAAACTGCAAGGCCATCTCTAATGCCCATTTCTACGCTGTTTATTAATCCTCATATCAACTGTAAATTAGTAAGGCCTCATGCACACGGCCGTGTTCCACGGCCGAGAGCGAGCCGTGGTACCCCGGCCGGGATTCCTTCTAACAGCAGGAGCGCACGGCGTCATTGGTTGCTATGACGCCGTGCGCTCCTGGTGTCAGCAGGAATCCCGGCCGGGTTACCAGGGACCGCTCTCGGCCGTGGAACATGGCCGTGTGCATGAGGCCTAACACTGTGAAAGGAATAAAATAATCTATTCAACTACCCAAACAATTTTCTAATTAAATACTACTATATTACTACATTATTACACTAATTATGGCACTAAATTACTTAGCACAGGCAGTAGTTTACAAATACAGGTCATATAAAAATGAACACTATGGAAAAAATATATTTCCATGGAGCAGTAATCTCCAACCCGTGGCTCTCCAGCTGTTGCGAAACTACAAGCTCCAGCAGTCAGGATTTGCTGTGAGTTGTAGTTTCCCAAAAGCCAGAGAGTCCTAGGTAAGGAGACCATCGGCGTAGAGCGTGCTCTAACATACGATCCTTTTATGTTTGCTATTTTATAGTAAGTCAGCAGATGGCTCTCTTGAGTTTTCTCTGAAATATTACCGTCTCTTCTGGGGCTGTAAACATTTTGTTACACATGTACAACTGCAGATTTCCCCATTTTTCTCTTCTTATTAAAAATATTAGAAATGTATCTAGAAATTAAGGATCATGTGGCTTTACAGTGTTTTAGGTTGAAACCTGAATTTATGTATCTGCTTTCATGTCAAGATGTATACACTAATAGGATATTACATAGTGTAAACCAGACAGTATGGCGTGTTTGACATATATTGAGACAGAATATACAATAATGCAGGGCTTCTCAACTCATACAAATTCCAAAACTACCGTACATATCCTCCTACATAAGAGCTGTCCTTGGTGCTGAAAGATATTACGCTGCAGCAGTCCAAATACACAGTGGACTATTGATGCAGATCAAAGAAATCAGCATAAAGATTCATATTCACCATATTTGTTTTATGCATGAGGTTTTTCCTGTTGTTTTGGAATATATGAGCTACTTCTGAATTTTAGGGAACATGCAGGGCTAGACTGCCAGTCCCTGGACTCAGTGGTCATTTGTAGGTAGAGTCACTTGATCAGCTATCATCATCTCATGTTACTAGTCATTCATTGCCACTAAATATGACATTGTTGGGGATAGATCTGTTCTAGACATTGATATTTTAAGATGGGAATACCAACAGGTGGACTAGTGCTTCATACCTGTATACTGTAATACTGCAGCCTACTGAAACCATGGATATATTCATCCTCCTTTAGTGAAGGCAAGGGTTATTTAGTATCTTTGTACATCTTGAGATCCTTATCATCAGTATTAAAGGAGCTTACCCATAAACATCATTAATCCCCTATCCACAGGATAGGTAACAAATGTATGATCTCTGGGGGTCTGACCGCTTGGACATCCACTAATTTTGAGAATGGGGGTCGTTGAGTCACCAGTGGTAATAGAGTGGTGGGGCACATGGGTGACCACTGCTCCATTCACTTTTATGGGAGTACATCCTGTGAGCTATATCGTGTGAATAGGTGATAAATTGGAAAACCGCTTTAGGACAAGGATGGAAATAAGAACTCATTCAGTGGAGTTTTAGACAGGATGATACTTCAAATTTGTAATCTGCAGCTTTCTACCAGTTTTATATAGACTCAGACTCAGACTAGTGAGGTGAATCCCCGGTGGGCCCCTTCCCTCTGCTCAAGTGGCACGTGGCACATTACACTGACTGTACTACATGAGCAGCGTACAGCACCTCAGCCAGCCAATGTTCATATAAAAATTGGGTAGATTATGTAGGAAACTACCCCGTTTATTAATATAGATGCAGGTTAATACAAGGCACTTACTAATATAATGTGATTGTCCATATTGTCTCATTTGTTGGCTTGATTTATTTTTCCATCACATTATACACTGCTCAGTTCCAGAGGTTATGGCCACCCTGCAATCTAGCAACAGTGGCCGTGCTTGCACACTATAGAAAAAAAAGTGCCAGCCTCTCTGATGGCCAGAGCCGTGGGAGCGCACATAGACATGCATGCAGAGTTTAGAGTAGACACGTCTGGAAACCTCCTCCCCTCGTGAGTGGTCTGGGGATTAGGAAGATATAAATTCTTGACTTTGACATGCTGTGCTGAGTATGAGTTTAGATAAAATTAAAGATAAAAGTTTGCGATTGTCTCTGGAGAAATTTTGGAGTTGGAAGCCTCTGCGTGGAAGAGATTTGAGGCCGCAAGACGTTCGCGCCAAAGGTGTTTTTTTTTCTTCACAGCACTACCTCTACTTTTTCCAGCTTCACGTCTCTATCACACTGTTGTTTAGAATGTGTAAGCATCTAAGTCAAAAGCTTTTCATCTCTAACCATCTTCTTTTCTTTTCTGCAGCCGTTCTGCATTATTCACACATTTATCACAATGGAGCATGCAAATAGGGCAAGGCATTGAGGAAGTCAGGCACCTGAAATTGCACACAGATTGATGAGAAGCTCTTAGGCTGAAACTATTGGTGTGGGTCATTTTTCACGATTATGGAATGGCATGAAAACCCCTCTCTCCTCCTGCGTCTGACCGTGTAAGACAAAGGTGTCTGGAGATGACACTCCTGTGGATTTGATCTGCTAAACTTGCTGCCTTTGCTCCTGCTGCTGCTGCTGTCAGATGCTTCACATCTTGTCATCTTCCATTCACAGCGGCTATCTCTTGCCTCTCATTATATATTAGTTTATTGCTTGTGGGATCGTCGCGTTGTGAATTCCTAATGGTGCGCCGCCGCTGTCTTCCTGTTTGTCTCCAGGTGCTTTCTTTTGCATAAATTTTCCATCGATTTCTACTGTCACTATTGTCTGTGCACCAGGAGAGAGGCTTACACAACTTTACAGTGGTGCGGTGACAGGATATTACTATCTGGACACTTGTTTGTGAAATGAAAGGGTGGCAGGAAGAGAGGAGGCAGTTTGGCTTCTGGTGGAATTATCTCTAGTCTTTCTCTGCAAGCAGAAAAAGCAATCCAGCCAGAAGATTGCCGTTAAGCATGCTTAATTTCTGGTGAGAAACGCATTATAATCAAGAACACCAACTGAGCAAGAAGCTTGGATCTGTTAGAAACTAGCAATTTCTCAAGAAAATTGCACAAAGCTGTGCTGTGTGTGTTTTTTTATTTTTTTTAAAGAAAGAGGTGGAGAGAAGAGGAGGGGGATGATTTGATTAGAGAACGTGCAGGAAAGAAGATTGCCTCCTGATGCTGCTTCAAATGCAGTGCTCTTTGGTGCCTGAAATCGTGGAGGATCAAGAGGCATGGAGTTTCGGAGATGCGTGTTTCAAGGCTACTGAACTGGATGCTTCAGCTTTTGTTTACCTGCTGCCTGTGACCATGCCAATGCCAGAGAAAAGCCAGCCTCCCCAATCCATTCCTCCTCCTACTCCTTCCTCCTCTCTTAACCCATCTTCTTCATCCAGATTTTTCAGCTCACTTGCTAAAGAGAAGCAGGCATTGTCTGGTGTGTGGGTGGCACCGAGGAGCCAAGCTTAGCCCCCCTCAGTGAGCTTTGCCCTGCCACCAAGCATAGATGCCGGTTTCTTCACTGGAAGAGGTGAGAGAAAGCAGCTAAAGAAGTTCTTTTTGAAACATACCAGCATTTTAGCTGTGTATCTTTATTTTACTTATATGTATATATAAATTTATATATACTTACATATACTGTCTGTGTACTTCATATGTATACTGCTCGGGTTAAAGGAGACATCTATAGGCTGTCATATTCCATTTTCTTCTCTTCCACATCACCACTGGTTCTCTAAAGTGATCCGGCACGGGGAAAAGGGGGATGCTTCACCTTCTCCTGAGGGGCTGAGCCCCTTTGCTTATTTCTCTGTGTTTTCCATAGACAATTTTTTTTTCTGGGCCCCCTTTCAAGCTTGGTGGGGTGTCCCACCACAACTTTCTGCCAGCCCCTCCCTCGCTGTGGTTCCTAGCCCGGTAAGGGTGCAAGGGAGGTGGCATGGCAGCAGCTATCGCAAGTGGACTGATCCGTCAAAAGCGTCAGGCAAGGGAGCAGCACTTGGACCGTCCTTCGGCCAACAAGAGGCGCAGTAGCCCAAGCAAAAACAGAGGCCTATGTAATGGCAACCTGGTGGATATCTTCTCTAAAGTGCGAATCTTTGGCCTCAGGAAACGAAGGCTCAGACGGCAAGGTCGGTTGGTCTGTGTCTGTGGGCTGTATTTCTAATTACCTCTTCGTCTTCCCCCCATGTCTCTGTGCCCAGTGCCAGTATGTGTGCATTTGTTCCTTCTTTCTGATCCTTAGCATCTATCCGTTTTTTTGTGTAGTTTTGTTCTTTCATGTCCTTTTGAGCAAACTTGCATATATTCATTCTTGGTCAATCTGGGGAAAGTGTCGTGTCATACACAATATCCTTCTGGTCTTCAGTGGAACAGTTTCACGCAGGGCCCTCTAGCAACAGGGTTAATGTCATTGCTATTAATGTGTCATGCCGTGATAGTAAAGTTCCATAAATGATGTAGGCTGAAAGGGAAAATTCTTCAATGGCTCAGTAACTCCTCAAGGAAATGGACATTAGCATTTTTAGTGCACACAATGTAAAAGAAAAAAAAATCTGGAGTCTCTTTTCATATCTTGGTTTTTATGAACTAGGTGTCTCTTCTAGTTGGTAGCTTGTAGCTTGTGAAATATTTTTTTTCTATGGATAGACTGCAGAAGGGACTAGTAATGCATTTCTATTGACATCAAGGCGTGACTGTCATCATTTAATGACAAAATCTTAAGAAAGTAGCCTGATGGTGAGCTTGAACGACACAGGCAGTACGTGCTAATATGCGCAAATATCACTTCTTATATAAAAAGAAAATGAACACTATTCTGCTATATCTATGCAGCTCCGTCATACCCCATCACTATACACATCTAGATGGTGAGGATAATGCAAACCACGTTTTTCCCCTTATCCCTATGTCTTACATTTATGACCAGAAAATACTATTCCCAATGACGAAGTCAAGCAGAGCCCTAGTTAAATAATTACTTCACCTTTAATAATCCACTCAACAGTTTGCAAATTGTGTATTCGTTTGGCATTGCACACTGCGGGATGTACTGCACAGAAATCCTATTGACTGCTGGCGATTTCCGTTCCATGCTAAGCATTGTAACCCTGTAATTTCTTAGCATGCCAGTATTAACTCACAGCTTGTAAGGCACTAGCACATCCTGTAAGGCAGGCATACTAATGGCATGACCGGGCACCAGGCGGTGAACATGAGGTTGTTTTTAGTTTTAAATCTGGCATTGCTTTGTGTGCCTGCACCAAATTTATGATTTGGTGCACCTTCCCAATATAGTGAGTGAGTGTAATGTAGGTGTAAAAGTAGACCAGGAGATTGTTTGGCGTGGGTTGCAGCTTTTTTGTGACTTTTGCAAAAGTGCCACATAGTAAATGATCCATAATCCAGGTCTAATCTCACTTTTAGCTCTTAAACATAGACCACTGTGAAAAGTGGCGAGGATCATGTAATGTCGCAAAAATGTTACAGTTGCCATGGAAATGTCCCAGTTGCCATGACGCAAGTACTACTTTTCAGTTTGGAGTAGTTTATGCAGAGATGCAATACTTCATATTCCGTATTACATACTACAACAGAAACGGTAATATATTCCATTTGACCTAAGCATACACCTGTTAATGTTCAGGTATTGAAGTCGAGAGGACACACTGTGTGAACATCATAGCATCTTTGCCTGGTCTTCTGCTCCAGCATACAGTATTTTTTTTAACCTATTTTTAAAGAATGCATAAACCTGGACTGAGATTTGCTTAGTGCTTTTTTCATAGCTACTATCCCCCACGTAGATCCTGTGTTCACAGGGATCAGAGCAGAACAAAGTGTGAGAAATGATGGTGTGAAGGTAGGGCAGGTTAGACGGAGTCTACTCATGTGTGCTCGCAACAGTTTAGAGGCGAAGAAATCTGGCCGCACGCTGCACATCTCAAGGTGAGGCTTGAGTCTTATCACTCATTCCCACAAAGCAGCACGCGAGCAGCTCGGCAAAGTGTTTGCATAAATGAAAATTAGCCATCTATATCTGCACGAACAGGAGAGGCAGAGAATATGAAGGCAGCTCCTTGTCCTGTTTGCGTTTTAGATTCTCTCTTCTGGCTAATAGGCGTAAACAATGCGCCAGGCTCTTTATTGACTCTGTGTTCATTTGACAGCCCCGTGTAAATATTCATATCTGCAGTATACAATATGACAATAGCACTTCTGCATCAACAGTCCTAGGAAACTTGCTAAAAATGTGTAAATTCATTATGAACTATTACACCATAGAGGACAAGACCATGAATAAGTAAGTAATGAAATAAAATAAACAAATAAATATGTATATATATATATATACTGTGTATATATATATATATATATATATATATACATTTCATAATGCTCAAGAGCACTTATCTCTCTTCTCATACTGTTTTTCACACTATAGAACTGGAGCGCTGTATGCGACATTCGTCTTACAGAATGCAATGTGTCCCAATCTGCAGAATCTAGTGAGTTCTGCACAACAATGTGCTTATTTAACAGCAGTCTAATAGGTATTATCAATTGTTAACAGCCATTCAACGGAAAGGCCATTAATAATCAATTATGGCGTTTGTACTGTGGGGAAATGGCCCTTCAGAATGTATTCAATGTGGTATTTCTAGCTCAGTGCAGTAGGAGCTCTGCACTCTAATAGACCTTGTCACTGCTCCATGGACTCTCAATAGTAGCTTAGAACAGATTTTAGAAACAAGGGTACAGTTTTGCCATTCTTGTCAATTCTTACATTGGAAAATCCAAGCGGGTATATCAAATATACGGCAATAGGTCATGATAACCCTTGTCTGGTTATTATTGCCATCATAGGGAAGAGTAGAACATATATCTTGATATCCGTAAATCTCAGTAATCTAAATACCTCATCAGAATTTTGATATTGGTTTTCGTATGAAATAACTGAACTGTGATGATAGGGATGATGTAGCCAACTATCACTCTAAG
The DNA here is from genome assembly GCF_905171765.1 of Bufo bufo. Taxonomy (NCBI): domain Eukaryota; kingdom Metazoa; phylum Chordata; class Amphibia; order Anura; family Bufonidae; genus Bufo; species Bufo bufo. The sequence goes on along the minus strand of NC_053391.1, from coordinate 484,009,389 downwards.
GCAGAGCTGGCCAACCTGCAGCTCTCCAGCTGTTGCAAAACTACAACTCCCAGCATGCCCAGACAGCCTACAGCTATCAGCCTACAGCAGGGCATGGTGGGAATTGTAGTTTTACAACAGCTGGAGGGCCGCAGGTTGGCCAGCCCTGCTCTAAGGATACAATACCTTATACCTGTACCTAGGACAGATGAGTAGTCGGAGTTGTAGTTTTTCTATAGAAAATTGATGGTTGGGAATGAAAGTGTCAACTGGTAGAACTTGCTTGGGCTTATTGTATAATAGCTCATTGCAGTACACTATGGAGGAGATTTATCAAAACTAGATTTATCAAAACTTTTCATTTTCTAAAGGGGCTGTGAAAGGTGGGATCTGATTGGTTGCTATGGGCAATTTTGATAAACCTCTCCTATGGGCAATTTTGATAAATTCCTCCTATGAGCTGGATGGCATTGCTATACATTGTTTCTATGCATATAATGTGTGTATCCGCTGGAAGGTCACATTGTTGCCCTGTATTCTTTGTTGTGATTGACACCTTCCTTCCACAAACCATTAAAATTAGGCTACATCTTACTTGCCCTCAATATGGGATCAATGACCCTTGCTGACAGGCAAAATTGGGGAAAAAAAGAAAAAATGTATTAGGAACATTTGTTTATAATGATATATCTTTATCTCACTTTTGTTGGTAATGGTGGAAAAACATTTTCTGTAGCCATTAATATTTTTATTGTAACTTGCAGTAATGCATTACTTCTAAATGGTGGCGCTGTTGCTTTTAGTGTTTCTTAGACATACAGTTTATCACACAGCAGCCATAATTCTCCATTTACAGGAACATACAGCATTCAAGGAAAAAAAAAATATATATATATAAACTCTGACAAAGCAACAGTACATTTCTAAATTCTCATTTGAACTGTTTAGTGATGCTACTTTGAATTTTAGTGATTTATCATTTTCTAAACTTGCTTCATACATGATGTATTTAAAGAAGTTATGACACAATTAAATGTTAATTTAATTCAGCATGAAAAACTAGATACTTTTACAATTTCTATTCTGTTATAAAAAATGCTTCGGGTCTGAGATATTAACTTTACATCATAGCAGTGTGCATGTCCACCTACTTAGGTGGACACACAGTCTCAGTTTCATCCATCAACTGCAACAAACCATATCTCCTGGTAGAAGTTGTGACAGGGAGGGAGATCCAGCAGAAAGGACAAACCCCTAAGAAAGGACATGCCCACTTAACCACCAGCCTAAAACCAATCCGACAGACCAACTGGAGCAATAAATGCTGAGGTCTCTGGATCCATATGCAATAAAGGGCTGGTCCAAGCTTTGTAAGATGGAGATCATAATGTAATCTGTTATGTCTGATTTTCATTTTTTTACATTGTGGCATAGCCCCGTTAAGTTTATTATTACATTTTATCATGCCAAATAAACTTGTGTTTTTCATACACAACTGAACATTCACATGAATATAAAAGATCTGAAAGATTTGAGAGACCTCCAAGTTACCAAGGCAGCTATAGTTTTTATTTTTTATATATCAAGTAAACTATGGCGGACAGTTTTTGGTTGAATATTATAATTTAGTGCAAGCACTTATTCAATAACTAAGTGCATTAATGAATGATGTTTCTCTTCAAACATTTAGTCTGAATCAAAGTAAGGATACACCCCATGAACATATGCATAGGGAGTATGGGATCCCCCTGGGATGGTGGCTTTGTCTAAGATGAGATGAGCCCTGTCTTGTATTACATGGTCCATTTAAATTACATCTATTACTTCATTTCTTCAGTAGCCACTGATTTCCAGGGCAAAAAATGGTTGTCTTTTGAATAAAACCCCCTTTAATACACACAAGGATTTCTAACTTTAGGGATCTAGATAATGACAATTATTTTCAATGGCAAAATCCCTAAAATCAAATATACATATGTACTTTTTTGCAAATAGTGAAAATGTGCTTTCACGTCATGTAAGATAATGTTTTTATTTTGTATGCCTACACTGTGGTCAACTATGTAAAATAATTTAGAACTGTGTGCATTATTCCTGGCAAAGTGGATATTGGGTAGTACTTAGTGTAGAGAGGCGACCATGTGAGACAGTAATCCTTTTTGTAGTGTTCTTTGAAATCCTGTGTCATGCGACAACTCCTAAGGTAGCCATACACATTAGACTAAAGTTGATCAAAATGAATGTTTGACGGGTGAAATTTTACAATGAATAATTTTTTTTAGACAACCGATCGCAGACCATTATCTTTCTTTGAAGGAACATTCTCAGAAAGACCATTTGTCCATTTCCCAGTTTCATTCAATATCTATGGCCAGTTTGAACAACTATAAATGCCAATATGGACTGAGATGTGTATGTTAGAGTCTGCGTAATAACCATTCACCAGATGATTGTTCAACTGTTGTTCAACCATCAACCAACTTCTATCTAATGTGTATGGCCACCTCTACAGAGTGGTATGGAGTGGCAGTTCTGCTCTTTACAAACTTTTCCTCACCATGATCCCATGCTCATGCTGGTGTGGGGGATAGGGGACTGAATTGCTTGTTCTAGTATTTCTTGGGGATCCCAATGGATAGGTGATAAATAGGGTTGAGCAGACACCTGCATGTTCGGGTTCGGCAGGTTCGGCCGAACTTGAAAAAAAAGTTCGGGTTCGGGACCCAAACTTGACCCCGAGCCCCATTGAAGTCAATTGGGACCTGAACTTTTGGGCACTAAAATGGCTCTAAAATAGTCCTGGAAAGGGCTAGAGGGCTGCAAAAGGCATCAAAATGTGCTTAAGAGCTTGACAACTGTTCTGCAAACAAATGTGGATAGGGAAATGACTAAAAATAACATAAAATACAGAAAAATAAAAAATAACAATCTGGATCTAGGAGTAGGAGGTTGAGGAGGCGGTGGATGGGTGGATGTGGCGGTGTAGGTTGACGTGGCAGTGTAGGTAGAAGCGGCGGTGAAGGAGGAATAGGTAGCCAACACTGATTTGTGCTATTTTTTATTTTTAAATTAGGGTATCCCCCAAAATATTGGGACATAACCAAATAAAACAAAGAATAAGTGCACTTGAGTACAAGAATATATGGTTGAGGCTGGTATAAATGTCTATTCTGCACAAGGTGCGGACAAGTCCTGGGGGATCCATGCCTGGTTCATTTTAATAAACGTAAGCTTGTCCACATTGGCTGCGGCCTGTGATAATGCTCTCTGCCGTGCTAAACACACGTTCACACTATAGACTGGCTGCAGGGCAGGTCAGCACCGCCAAGGCTGACAAAGCTTTTCCACATTTTGGCCATGCTAACCCTGCCTTCTCAGGTGCTGGTGGTGCCCCAGCTGCGTTGGCGACCTCTTCTTCCTCCTCTGCCTTCGCCTTGTGCTTCCACTGTGCCCCCGCTGTCAGGTGGGAATGCTATCATCAGCGTGCGCTTGTAGTCGCACATCTTCCGATCAGTAACAGATGTTTTCCAAAAATTTAGTTCCCTGTCAGCAATGCAGAGCAGGGGTTTATTCATGGCAAAAGGGGGTTCATGTCACCCAGCAATAGAACAGAGGATTTTGAGAGATTTAGGCCCCTGTCACCCAGGCACAGCAGGGGTTCATTCACGGCAAAAGGGGGTTCTTGTCACCCAGCAATAGAACAAAGGATTTTGAGAGATTTAGGTCCCTGTCACCCAGGCACAGCAGGGGTTCATTCACGGCAAAAGGGGGTTCTTGTCACCCAGCAATAGAACAGAGGATTTTGGGAGATTTAGGCCCCTGTCACCCAGGCAGAGCAGGGGTTCATTCACGGCAAAAGGGGGTTCTTGTCACCCAGCAATACAACAGAGGATTTTGAGAGATTCAGGCCCCTGTCACCCAGGCACAGCAGGGGTTCATTCACGGCAAAAGGGGGTTCTTGTCACCCAGCAATAGAACAGAGGATTTTGAGAGATTTAGGCCCCTGTCACCCAGGCACAGCAGGGGTTCATTCACGGCAAAAGGGGGTTCATGTCACCCAGCAATAGAACAGAGGATTTTGAGAGATTTAGGCCCCTGTCACCCAGGCACAGCAGGGGTTCATTCACGGCAAAAGGGGGTTCTTGTCACCCAACAATAGAACAGAGGATTTTGAGAGATTTAGGCCCCTGTCACCCAGGCACAGCAGGGGTTCATTCACAGCAAAAGGGGGTTCTTGTCACCCAGCAATAGAACAGAGGATTTTGAGAGATTTAGGCCCCTGTCACTCAGGCACAGCAGGGGTTCATTCACGGCAAAAGGGGGTTCATGTCACCCGGCAATAGAACAGAGGATTTTGAGAAATTTAGTCCCCTGTCACCCAGGCACAGCAGGGGTTCATTCACGTTCAGACAGGTTCCCCGGGGGTGATGTGACAGACTGATGGCCATGGGTTTCAGGCGCCACCTGTGCACTTTCTGCAGAAGACTGAGTGGGAGATAATGTGAACGTGCTGGATCCACTGTCGGCCACCCAATTGACTAGCGCCTGTACTTGCTCAGGCCTTATCATCCTTAGAATGGCATTAGGCCCGACCAAATATCGTTGTAGATTCTGGCGGCTACTGGGACCTGAGGTAGTAGGTTCAGTAGGACGTGTAGCTGTGGCAGAACGGCCACGTCCTCTCCCTGCAACAGAGACTCCACCAACACCACCACCACGACCATGACCGCGTCCCTTATTAGATGTTTTCCTCATAGTTAGTGTTTACAAAGCAAAGTAAAAAGTGGTTTAGTCTGTTAAAAATAATTAACCGCCAATAAAAACCCTGATGTAGGGTATTGAACTCTATATGACAGCGGTATTTGAGGCCTAAATGTGACACTCACTTATGCACGTCTTATCCCAGATGTGCAGTATATCAGAGGCTTTTTTCACTCCAGTAACCAAAAAGCCGTATTTCTGGCCTAAATGTGACAGTCACTTATGCTTGTCTAATCCCAGATGTGCAGTATATTAGAGGGTTTTTTCACCCTAACCAAAAAGCTGTATTTCTGTCGTAAATGTGACAGTCACTTATGCACGTGTAATCCCAGATGTGCAGTATATTAGAGGCTTTTTTCACCCCAGTATGCCAAAGCCGTATTTATGGCCTAAATGTGACAGTCACTTATGCACGTGTAATCCCAGATGTGCAATATATTAGAGGCTTTTTTCACCCCAGTAACCAAAAAGCTGTATTTCTGGCCTAAATGTGACAGTCACGTATGCTTGTCTAATCCCAGATGTGCAGTATATTAGAGGGTTTTTTCACCCTAACCGAAAAGCTGTATTTCTGTCATAAATGTGACAGTCACTTATGCTTGTCTAATCCCAGATGTGCATTATATTAGAGGGTTTTTTCACCCTAACCAAAAAGCTGTATTTCTGTCGTAAATGTGACAGTCACTTATGCACGTGTAATCCCAGATGTGCAGTATATGAGAGGCTTTTTTCAACCCAGTATGCCAAAGCTGTATATATGGCCTAAATGTGACAGTCACTTATGCACGTGTAATCCCAGATGTGCAATATATTAGAGGCTTTTTTCACCCTAGTAACCAAAAAGCCGTATTTCTGGCCTAAATGTGACAGTCACTTATGCTTCTCTAATCCCAGATGTGCAGTATATTAGAGGGTTTTTTCACCCTAACCAAAAAGCTGTATTTCTGTCCTAAATGTGACAGTCCCTTATGCTTGTCTAATCCCAGATGTGCAGTATATTAGAGGGTTTTTTCACCCTAACCGAAAAGCTGTATTTCTGTCCTAAATGTGATAGTCACTTATGCTTGTCTAATCCCAGATGTGCAGTATATCAGAGGCTTTTTTCACCCCAGTATGCCAAAGCTGTATTTCTGGACTTGCAGACATGCAGATAGCCTGTGCTGGTGCACTATCGTTGCATAAAATGTCTGCCGATCATGTATTCATATTGACTAACTGAAAAGAAAAAAAAGTTCGTTTTCAGCAGTAGTTGGCTCAGGGCAGGCTTAAAAAAATTGTGCACTGCACCAACAAAACACTTTTGCTGTAGATCGCTGAGTACAAAAAACACTTCTTGATAGGATTTCTCCCTGATCTCCCCCTCACAGCAGCTGCAGCCTCTCCCTACACTAATCCGAGCAGAGTGACAGGCGGTGCTACGTGACTCCAGCTTAAATAGAGGCTGGGTCACATGCTGCAGTTGGCCAATCACAGCCATGCCAATAGTAGGCATGGCTGTGATGGCCTTTTGGGGCAAGTAGTATGATGCTTGTTGATTGGCTGCTGTGCAGCCTTTCAAAAAGCGCCATAAAAATCGCCGAACACCGAACCCGAACTTTTACGTAAATGTTCGGTTCGGGTCCAGGTGCCGAAAACCCTAAAGTTCGGTACGAACCCGAACTTTACAGTTCGGGTTCACTCAACTCTAGTGATAAATGATGTCTGCTGGAATACTGAAAGATCTACGGTATACTGACCAGGTTAGTTAGGAGGGAAAAGTGATAAATAACGGTCAATACTGGAATGACACATGCTGTTTTTGTGGCAGTTTTTGAGCCAAAGTCATGAGTGGATTTAAACAGAATCCTTCAGCAGTTTTATGGTTTCCTAAGGGCATAAATTAGTGACAGACTCCCTTAGCAAAATTCTGGGTCACTTATTTGAATTGACCTAGACATTTTACTAAAATCTTTACTAAACACCAGATCAATTCAAACGCACAGCGTGGGCTGGTGAGTCCTTGCGTTCATGAGGTCCTGCCTCTTGCACCCTTTTTCCACCTGCCACTGATTACCATAGGAAAAAAATATATGTAAATCAGCACCAGGTGATGGGGGGAATCTTCACGAATATGAGGACTCACCGGCACATGTTGTTTATTGTACAACTCAAGTGCCAGCATTTTGCTAAGTGGATCTGTAACTGGTTTATGCTGCCTTTAGTTAAGGCACCAAAAAACTGGCGACAAATTTATTTTCAAAGGAATGGGATATATTAAGGAAAGACTTCTATTTATTCTTCCTCCTGGATCCACTTCTGGCTTTGGCTCAAAAAACTGCATCAAACATTTCACCAAAACTACACATGATTCCAGCCTTAAAGGGGTTTTCTCACTGTAGCAAATGGCATTTGCAGACAAAGTTAATACAAGCCACTTACTGATGAATTATTACCCATATTGCTTCCTTTACTGGCTGTACTCATTTTTCCATCACATTATGCACTGCTCATTACCCTGGTTATGACCACCTTGCAATCCAGCAGCAGTGGCCGTGCTTGCACACTATAGGAAAAAGTGTTTGCCCTTCTAGCGGCCATAACCATGGGATCGCACATAGGCATACATTCGCAGCCGACCCCATCCCAGCCACCTTGTTTCTGCGCTGCAACGATGGCCGTAACTAGAGATGAGTGAAGTTCTTAAAAATTTGATTTGGCTGCTTCGCTTTGTTTAGCAAAAAAATTCTCTTTGTGGCGAATGATTTTATCATGAAGCACATTTCTTTTTTAGTAGCAGGTGCAATGATAGGGAATGGCGATTGCGCCACCCCCCATCATTGAACCCCTCAGATGCCGTGTTCATCACTGATTGCGGCATCTGACATGAATATTAAGGTCTTTCAGGTGTTGATCAGTTAAAAAAAATCACATTGTACTTACCTTTTCCATTTGAGTGTGAAGAGTCTGCCATGGCCATCTTGCTTGAAGATCCCGTGTGAAATCTCACACGGGATCTTCAAGCAAGATGGCCACAGCAGCCTTCTCACTCAAATGGATCAGGTGAGTATGATTTTTTTAAATTTTTACAGCAATTTCAGGGAAAATTTATTTGTTACCACGAAGCACGAGGAAATTTAGCTTTGCAGCAAACTGAATTCTCCTTGAAATTCGTATCGAAGTCCACTTCGGATATTTTGATTCGCTCAACACTAGCCGTAACCCTTTGAGCAGTGCATAATGCGATGGAGAAATGAATGAAGCCAGCAATGGAGGCAACACGGATAATCCCAATACATTAGTAAGTGCCTTGTATTAAGTTTCTCTTCATGATAAAGGCCATTTGCTGACATAAGACAACCCCTTTAAGGAATATAGCGTTTGTTAAAAGCCATAACGTTACTGTTATTTATATTCCTTCGTGGCTGTATCGTTTTGCTTTTAGGTTGAGAATGGGTCGTTTTTAAGTCTAACACATATTTATTTGTGGCGGGGGTTGTTTCTCTGCTGGTTATAATAAGCTGTATATTTCCAAAGTCACTTTTCCAATAAACATTTATCAGTACAGTAAGTGACTTTACAAAACTCCATTTCCCAGTTGCTGTAATACTGATCAAAACGTGGTTTGTCCAATGAATTCTGATTTTTAGGTTTGGAGCTCATTAGTTTGGGAAGAAAACTAGTATTACATTTAACCTGAATGGAGCACAAATCGGTTCGTAGGCAATCCCAGATTTATTGTAGGTGACTTGTATCTGCATTATGTAACAACAGTCTCTCTGGAGATGTAGATTTCATGTATTTGTGAGGGATGTGCCGTTTATAGACAAGATACGAGGCAGCAGCAGATGACAGAAGTAATACATCCATTTCATTTTCACATTTTGATGATTTATATCTAGACGGCACCTCACTAGGCTTTTTATACTCTGCTCTTACAACTCTGGGCACCATTATACATTTCTCTTGGGATACCTGGAGTCAAGGTCATTGCCACGCAGTTAGAGGAGGTGTACTTGTTCCTCCTTTCATTTATTAATACAAGTTTTCATAAAGTTGTCATGGCCAATCTGCCTGACACATCACAATTCACCCATTTGGATGTGAATAATGGTCCTTATATACTGTACATATAGGTGGATTTATGAGTGCCATTCCTTGAAGGTCATTTACTAAAGGCTGGAGTTTCACACACCCGTCTTGGTAAAAACCCTACTGGAATATCCATCGCGCACACCTCTTAATAAATGTGTTGCTTTTTCTGCTGTTCGTATCCCACAACTAAAATCTGGTATAATGTGCTCCTACTAAATATGTCCGTCTGCGGAGCTCTTACCCGCAGCCAACCTCCTAGCACCCACACTGCGCACACATTTTGGAAAAGGGCAAAACTGGTGTAAAACATTAAGATGTGACCCCGATAGTGTTTATTTTATGAATTCTGTTTTTACTAAGGTTCTAGTAAGATATTGCATTGTATGTTTCCTTGCTGTTGGAGAAGAGAGGAACTAATTTCAATGCCCAATCCTTTTGTTCTCAAGGGATGTCTGGTAGCAATTAGTGTAATCAGCAGTATAATAGGGTTGATCCAGCTGACAGGTTACCTTTAAAGGGGCTGTCCGGGTTCAGAGCTGAACCCAGACATACCCTTATTTTTACCCAGGCAGTCCCCCTGAGGCTAGCATCGGAGCATCTCATGCTCCGAGGCACTCCCTTGCCCTCCACTAGATCGCACAGGGCAAGGGCTCTTTTGTTTATCATAACACACTGCCGGGCGGAAGCTTCCACATGGCAATGTGTTCGTTGACGTCACCAGCTCTGATGGGCCCATCAGTGCCCACCGCCCATCAGTGCCGGTGACGTGACCAGGCTTCCTGGCAGCCCCATGGAGACCCCCGGTACGTCACCGGAACTCCTAAAAATTCCAGAACTAGGGCAAAGGAGAGCATCGGAGCATGTACTGCTCCGATGCTCAAGTCAGGGGGGCTGCCTGGGTGAAAATGGGGATATGTCCGGGTTCAGCTCTGAACCCCACAACCCCTTTAAAGGGAATTAGTCACCAGCAACCTCCCTATCCAACTGTTTGCATAGACAGGTATCTGTTGTTCACTTGATTAAAACGCTGTGTTCATTTGTTAATCTGAGGCTCCTTTCCGAGTTATGATACTTTTTCTTTGGTGCAACGAGGGCATCACCATTGCTCCTGTTGCACCCAACCTCAGCTCCTTTCAGCTCCTAGCGATATGCCCCCAATGTCTGAGATGAGACAACCCCTTTAATGTCTGCGATCAGCAGTAATGCCGATCATGGACACTTAACTCCTCATATGCTCTGGTCAAATGTGAGATTTGTATCTGAGAGATCTAAAATCGGGAAGCGCGCGCTTTCTGAGTAGGAATGCCTCCCCCAGGCGGAGATCAGGGGAATGCATTCTATGACAGTAATGAACCAGAGCCTGTACTAGGCTTCTAGGCTTATTATTGTATATTACAATTCAGGCCTGCAGGTGGCAGCACTGAATTGTAATATAGCTACTGTATCTATGTATATATAGGGTAATGGAGAAAATTCTATTACTCTATACAAATTGCAATTGCATGTTGGTGTCCACTTGGGGACAAGTTTTAAAGCAGTAACAAATTATAAAAAATTCAAATCACCCTCTTTTCCCCAAAATCAAAACAAATAAACAATAAAAACATAAACATCATGGGCATCACCACATTCAAAAACAACTGTAATAAAATATATAATATAATGGCCGATTTGCAGTTTTTTCATTACTTTACCTTGAAAAAAATGGAATAAAAAATGATCAAAAAGTCATACACACCGAAAATAGTGTCAATAAAAACTACAGATCATACCCACACAAAAAAATTAGCCCTCACATAGCTCCGCAGACATAACTATAATAAAGTTATGGGGTCAGACTATGGTGATGAAAATAAGAAAATAATTATTTCAAAAGGTTTTTTTTTTGTATTAAAACACAAGAAAAAATATACAAATATGATATCGCCGTAATCATACTGACCTGGAGAATGAAGAGCACAAGTCAGTTTTACCACATAGTGAATGCTGTAAAAACAAAACCCCTAAAACTGTATTTTCTTTCCAGCTTCCCACTACATCCTATCGAATATTGAATGGTTCCATTAGAAAGTACAACTTGTCCTGCAAACAAAAAAAATCCTTATACAGCTATATGAATGGAAAAAAAAAAGTTATGGTTCCAGGAAGGTAGGGAGTAAAAACTCAGAAATGGAAAATGGCTCTGTCTGGAAGGGGGTTAAGCATAACTTGGATCAACAAAAGAAAAATAGTGTTTCAATGAGGTGAACCACAGCTATGTGACTGCAAACAGTTGGATAGGGAGGTCACTGGTGACAGATTCCCTTTAAGCTGACCTTTGTTACCTTTTCATGTGGTTGTTGGGCTTCTTATTCTTCCACTTATATTGAGTACTTTTTAATACTGCTGATGTGATTATTATCAGATGATGGTGATAAAACAGGGATGCAAAAATATATACCCTTTTACACAGGGAGACATAACAAAGGCTTATTTTATATTACACCTCTTTATTGCATGACGGCAGGAATAATGAAGTCCCAGACTCCTAATCCAGTAAGACACATTTTCATATTGTTCAGCAGGCTGCGTAAACTGGGATTCTTATTGATCCAATAAATTCATAATGAAGAAAGTTATTGGATGTTCTTGTACTTTTTATGTGATGAGTACAACTAGTTACACTTCTTACATAGTTGATATAGTCTATATTTGGCTTACTCTATAACATGACTACATAGGCTACCTGTGCATATAGCCTTAAAGGGCATCTGTCAGCAGATTTGTAGCTATGAAACTGGCTGACCCGTTACACGTGCACTTGGCAGCTGAAGTCATCTGTGTCTCATGTTCATCTGTGCCCGCATTGCTGAGAAAAATGATGTTTTAATTAGTGATGAGCGGGAGGTGCCATATTCGATTACGCGATATTTCGCGAATATTCGATTAAATATATTCGTCTTATATTCGTCGAAATCGAATATTCGTCATTATTCTATTTATTGCGAATAATATGCGATTTAATTATTTGCATATTGCGATTTTAACTGTATAAGGCAATTTTCCTATTGGTTGGCTTTGGATATGGCTAATATGTGTATTTTACGAATATTCGCTATATTGATATATATTGTTGTTTTAGAATATGACAAATATTCTAAAAAACGAAGTTATAGCAATATAGCGAATATTCGTAAAATACACATATAGACTGCAATTTAGCTAATTTAGCTAATATAGTGCTATAATCATTTTTTTTACAGTCTAATTTTTTTTGTCTCTTCTGAACTTCAGATTTGGAAAAAATTTACACTGTTAAAAAAAATACTATTGCACTATATTAGCTAAATTGCAGTCTATATGTGTATTTTACGAATATTCGCTATATTGCTATATATTCTTGTTTTAGAATATGACGAATATTCTAAAAAACAAAGTTATAGCAATATAGCGAATATTTAGAATATTCTTTTTTTTTTTTTTTCAATCTGTACTGTTATTCCACTTTGGCATACTTCTCCCCGACAAGCGTCCCCGTCACCATGGGAACGCCTGTGGGTTAGAATATACCATTGGATCTGAGTTTTCACGATCTCAGGGAAAACTCAGATCCGATGGTATTTTCTAACCCACAGGCGTTCCCATGGTGACGGGGACGCTTGTCGGGGAGGAGTATGCGAACAACTGTACAGATTGGGGGAAAAAAGGTGAATATTCTAAATAAGGAATATATTCCCTATATTGCTATATATTTGTTTTTTAGAATATTCGTCATTTTTTTTCCATATGAAAACATGAATCCTTCCTGCTTAAGTTGCTTGTGGGCCAATGACTCATTGACCAACAAGAAAGAAGCAGGGAGGAATCATGTTTTCAGATGACGAATATTCGATATAGCGAATATATAGCACTATATTTGAAATATTCGCGAATTTGCAAAGTTGCGATATTAATATTCGCTATTCGAATATTCGCGCTCAACACTAGTTTAAATATATGCAAATGAGTCTCTAGGAACACCAGGGGTGTTGACATTACTCCTAGAGGCTCAGCTCTCACTGCAACTGCTGCGCCCTCTAAACTTTAATTGACATGGCCAGGCGTGATCACATTTTCCCTACCTGGCCCTGGCAATCAAAGGGTGCAGCAGTTGCAGAAGCCGCTAGATGGAATGGCAATGCCCCCATTGCTCCTAGAGGCTAATTTGCATATATTAAATCATAATTTTTCTCAGCAATGTGGGCGCATATGAACACATGACCAACACAGATGCCTTCACCTGCCAAGTGCACGTGTAACAGGTCAACTAGTTTCATAGGTGCAAATCTGCTGACAGATGCCCTTTAACATGGGTAATCCATTAGATTACGATAAATCATATGAGAAAAATACAAATGTAGAAAACAGTAGGAAAATATTTTAGGAGAAAGCCATAAATATTTATGAACTGTCCTAAAGATAACCGGCTAGACATAGTTGCTCAACCAACCAGGCAAAATACATTTTCTAAATCAGAAACAATGTAAGTTTTTCTAGACCAAATACCAGGACACGCAGAGAACAATCTTAGCTTTTCAGTGGTTCAAATAACTGTATTTATAAAGATGAATAATTGTAAAGGAAAACGGAAATACATAATGCTTAGGTGACTTGTAATGCCGGAGAAATCCTAGTATAGTGGAACAAATGAAACTTCATAGCTCATGTAATCCATTGGAAAGCTCATACATAATAGCCAGCAATTTGGACCTTTTAGAACTTTTGGAGACTAATCTTCACACGCTATTAGAAGAGCAGAGGGCAGGAGCTTCCACTTTGCCTGTGCCCACTCTGCTAACGCCTCGAATGCTATGATTATTACCAGAGAGTCAGAGGAGGTGACGGATCAAACACTTCTGGAGGTTCCAGTCACAGACTACAATACATGTTAGCTGTTTGGTCTAAAAACACATCCAGACCCATGGAGCCGGCCAGGCTCCAACCTGTACAGTGCTTTGTGCGGCCAGAGGGGAATCTGTACTCCTACACATAGTAGTGTATGAGAGTACGGATTCTAAATTGCAATAGGCACCTGAACTTCAGTCCCCTATTTCTCTAGAAAAAAGTTTTAATAAATTGTGTGTGCAGGTTTAAGTTCACTTCAAACAAGAGCTACATACCAATTGGAGAATCGGCCTCACCGAGAACAGACATGCTTCTTGTGTAATTTTATAGTTCACTAGTTCATGGGCAATTTTAATTTGTACTTGCAGAACTACTGAAAAACATGATCATTATATGCATGTGACCATTATTTTAAAAAGTTAATGTCATGAATGAATTATTTAGTGTTTATTTGACTTGTTATCCTCCTGTGTAATATTACGGTGTGGTCCTTGTATTTCTTAGCGCTGCGGCTTATGAGTATTATATTTGAACACAGTAATTGAAATAAACATTTTTAATGCTAAAATGGGACAAAACATAAGAACTGTAAAAGAAATATGAGACATATAATCTAGAAACCGCAGCTAGAATTGTCATATGCCAATTTCATGCACTGGATTTTATTTTCTGCCGGGAAGAGACAGCCATTCATAATGCGCCATGTCAGTGTCTTTATTGATGGGACCTAGCACATAGAACGGAAATACAAAGTCATTACTGAGATAAATCTTTCATTTGAAGTGGCTGACAAATTATTTCTACAGAACAAAGGTGGTTATGGTTTGATCTTTCAAGTCAAATGAGGAATAGTAATATATACATTTATCATCAGTCTGTAGCCTTTGTATATCTTTATACTGCATGCATTCACAATTATAAATAGCTACCCAATATTTGACAGTGATATATAAGCTAATTTTTTTACGCATATAATGTTAACTTATGAGCAGAATTCCAGCATTATAATTTGTTTCATCCCAGCTCAGTTGCATCCATACAATTTGAACCTTTTTCTTATGGGCAACTGTGTCACATGACCCCCAGTTTGACTGCCAGTCCAGAGCCTGCTTTCCTGTGTCGACAGAATGTCAGTCTCTCCTGTGTGGAGGACTTCCTGTGAGCTTTAGGATTACAACAGCACTGTCAAGTCTCTCCTGGCAGCTCTCAAACACTGCCCCGACCCACCCAGCTCTGACCTCCTGGTTTCTCTGTAAGTACAATAATTAGCTGCAGACTTAAAAAAAACTCCCCTGACTCACTGTGTTTGTACTGTGTGCAGAATATCCTGTGTATTGAGTGATAATGAGATACAGCTTCACACTGCTTTCCCCTGACTTTTGGTTGTAAGTGCTGAGAAGAAAAAGTCTATCAGTCACACGATGGATGCCAGCTGAAGCTGCATCTCATAGGAATACACTGTGATTCTCTTTAGTGTGAATTAAAGAGTTATCCCAAGATTAATATAAAAAATGAAAATCAGACATCATATATTACATGACAGTCTCTGGAACCAGCCCTGTACCTCACATGGATCCAGAGATCTCTCCAATCATTGTTTCAGTTGATCTGCTAGATTTACTTTAAGCTATACACTCAGGTGGTGTGTCCTTTCTCAGTGGGTGTGTTATGTGTGCGGCAGTGCTCTCTCTGTAACTATCATAGCTTCTAAAAGAAGATAGGGATGGGATTGAGCAAGTGTGACCAGCTCAGCAATGTTAATGAGGTGGACAGAGAAATAAGGAAAAGAACAAACAGCAGGTGGTGCTATACAGATACAGTTTACTGAATAACTCAGTGGTTATACCACAGTACATTTTTAATTACATGCAATTACAAAAGTATTCAGATCCAGGTGCTGATTTAAATAATTTTTATGGGACAACACCTTTAAAAGATAGAAGTTCTATGCTCCTTATCTAGCAGTGCCTGCTCCTAGATAGGACTCAAAGCAGACTATGAAGAGACTCAGCCCTTTCTGCCTTTGCAAAGCCAGAAGTATAATAGGAAATATGGTGCGCATTAATAGGACCGTCCGTATCAAAGGAGAAAAAGAAGTCAAAATGGCAGACAGCCATATTTCAACTACAATACCAGAAACAGCCCATGGACAAGTTTTCTACTTTTTAGGAAAAAATCCTGGACAACTTTTTAACAATGGAGAAGGAAACTTTTCTGCGTATATTGGTATTAATCATGAAATTAAGGCTCCCCCCCCCACTTAAAAAAGAAAATAATTAATTTCAAAGCTAATGCCTAATCCTACCTGTTTCCATTCACAGTGGTCTACAGTTTCCATCCTTTTTCAAAAGAAAACCATGTCAGAGAATGATACTGCCATAGGCATCAATATACATTGTCCTATACATTATCCATTACCCTATACTGTGGTGTTTGTTCTTAGGGTGACACATGGATCAGAACAGAAGTAAAGAATCACGCCACAGACAGTGATTGTCTCAAGTGGATTATGATTAGGGGTCAAAAAGGAATGGGCAAATTGTCCTAATTCCCATTGACATACACAGGAAAGAAGGGCTCATTGGCATCATGCACTCCCTATGCCATTTTTTTTTTTTTTTCAATAAACTTTATTGAGGGAGAGAAATGCATGTACAAATCGCATAGATCCGAAAATCCCTTACAGAGTGCCTGTTACAAACATTTGTCAAATATTACTTCACTTGGTTTAACAAGAGATGTTTATAGTTTTTTGTACAACCCGTTATCAATAGGATAGAAATAGCATGTCATTGTTCCCCATTTTATTGTTATCCCCCCCAACTGCCCTCCCTGTCCCAAATAATAGTAATCTGAAAGTATAACAATACATACTCCATGAATACCCATCCCCGTTTGTGTACATTAAAAATTATATCATTCATTGTGGATCGGTGTTTAATTCTAACTAACGGACAGTTTCCCTAAAGTGCCTTTAGCCTGCTCTCCCAAATACCATAATGTGTTCTGAAATGGAAGCATCAATTCTCTCAATTCTTCTTGAGGTAATGCACGGATTGCAAATTTTCTCTAGTTATGAAAAAAAGCAGTTGTAGTTTTTCCTTTATGTTTCTCTGCCTCTAATCGGTCCATGTATAGAATATGTTTCATTGTACCGATTACCTCATCTAGTGTAGGGATAGTGGAATATAGCCAGTGTCTTAATAAGCATTTTTTCACTGCCAATAAAAACAGATGTACCCCTTTAACTCCTACCGCTTGAGTTTGATCTCCCTCCTGATTTCTCGGAATACATTGAAATATGCATTGTTGTGGAGAAGGACTCACCTCCACTTCCCAGACTTCTTTAATATAATCCATCACCTGCCTCCTAAGCTGTGAAATATTAGGGCATTCCCATAGGCCATGTAATAAATTGGCCTTTGGCAGTTGACATTTCGGACAGCTCCTAAGGTAGTGAGCAGGGGCATCCCTATACGAGAGATCAAAAGCGTATGTTTCTTTATGAATAATACGAAATTGCATCTCTCTCCAGGTTTCGCTACTAATTGCCTGTCTCACTCTCTCCATACCTGCCGTAATTTTTGCGGTCAAGGAGTCATCTTGTAGATCTCTCTCCCATTTTTTAAAAACTGTCTTCCCCAAAGCTATGGCTTGGGTACTTTGGATTCGATGCTATAAATCCGATAATTAGATAGCTTCTGCCACCTTACCTATCAACCCCTTCGAACCAAGCCAGTCTGTCACTGTCACCCAATTTTGTTGCTTGTTGCACACAAAATGATTTAATCTGTTTATATGGTAGAACATGGGAATCTGGAAATAGGAATTTGTGCTGAACTTCTTCCCAGGACATAATCTCCAGCCCTGAAGGAGTCAAAAAGTCTCTTAACTTGGTCATACCCTTTTCCTTCTATTTATGGAACATTTTAGACTCCCGTCCAGAAGGGAAAGCCGGGAGCGACCAGAGAGGCATGTGGGGAATAATATACATCGGTAATCTGTATATTTTC
This sequence comes from Bufo bufo, assembly GCF_905171765.1. NCBI lineage: Eukaryota > Metazoa > Chordata > Amphibia > Anura > Bufonidae > Bufo > Bufo bufo. The sequence goes on along the minus strand of NC_053391.1, from coordinate 483,991,702 downwards.
CTGATTGCTCTTCATGCAGCTGTAGTATCTTTTGTTAGGGTATAGGATTTCACCCCTGAAGGCAAATTTTCTACTTTAGAATGTTGAAGTGCCACCAGATCCCAGGGGTCCACCATTGCTCTCTCCAACTCTATATTTGAAAAAAAAGGAGGTGTTCCAGATCCAATCTCTAATCTGTCTAGCTAGGGCTGCCAGGTTCTATCTTCTTATATTTGGGAGTTGAATTCCCCCTTCCCGCTTTGTCATGCTTAGTTTTTCATAACTTATTCTCGGGCGTTTCTTATTCCATAGAAATCAGGTGAAACTTTTGTGTAATCTGGTCACGTCTGTGTGTTTACTAAGCAGAGGAATTGTCTGCATTGGGTATAATAATCTCGCAAAGCTAATCATTTTTATCAGATGGGCCCTCCCAAAGAGGGATAATGGGAGGCTGGACCATCTGTCTAATTCCTTTTCAATCTTCTGTATGAGAGGTATATAATTCAATAAGTATAAGGATGTGGGTGATTTCCCTATTTTAATACCTAGGTATGTCAAATAATGTGGGACCACTTCGACCCCCTCGTATTTATTAGATTGGGGTGCCTTCTCCGATAATAGTAACAATTGACTTTTGCTGACGTTAATCTTGTACTCCGTCTCAGAACCATAGTAGAGTATAGTCTCCACTATTTTTCCCAAATGTTCCATGGGGTCAGACATGAATACCAGGACATCATCCGCAAAACATATCAGTTTCACTTCCCTTCTACCAACCCTAACTCCCTCAAAAATGTCCGATTGGATCAAATATGCTACCAATGGCTCTAAGGCTAAATTAAAAAGAAGGGGTGATAGGGGACACCCTTGCCTGGTTCCCTTCGTAAGTACGAACGGGTCAGAAAGGAATCCCGGAAGACTGACTCTTGCCTGTGGCTTGCTATACATACCATCCAGTGCCATCGGGAACAGACCCTTGACTCCAAAGGCATCCAAAGCCCATCCAAACCACCGCCAGTTAAGATTATCAAAAGCCTTTTCGACGTCCAGCGACAAAAAGGCTTGTTGGTTATTTCTAGATCTGTTATGGGCTAGATGATCCTGCACAGCAAGCACAGTTCTAATATTAGTCACCGCTGCTCTCCTTCTAGTAAAGCCTACTTGGTGCGGGCCTAAGAGGTCTGGCATGTAATTTACCAATCTATTTGCTAGAATCTTGGAGAAAATTTTCAAATCCTGATTGATTAGCGATATTGACCTGTTCGAACTAGTTAAGCTCGGGTCCTTGCCTGGTTTTAAGATAACTTTGATGTATGCCTATCACGACTGTGACTGATCCAGACAGGTCTGGGAGGAGAAGGTCGCAGCGACTTGCTACTCGCGATAGCTTGTGAGTTTGCTTCATGGTTCAGGGTATGTCATCCGGGTTTTGCCTTGTGAACCTTTTTGTCCTGACTGGGAGTTTGTAGGCATCCTTCTCAGGTGAGTCCTGTCTGCCACTCCCAGCTACTATATTAGTTTCAGTTTCACTTGCAGTCATTGCCAGATATAGTCCTTACTTCCAGTTCTATTCTGACCTTTGAAGGAGATCGTTTGATGGTGTTGCTGTGGAGCTCTTGTCCGGCGTGGACTGTCGTGATTGGGATCGCCTTCTCTGCTCGTGACTGGATAAGTCTATCTCTGCTATAGTTTGTTTGTTGCTGTCTTCCCCTGCTGTTCTCCTAGACATGAGTGATGGTGACTAGTGCTCCCATCGGCCTTTCCCCACTCTAGGCTTGTTAGGGTGACTGAGGGTTTAGGCATCCTGCTCGCCGCACGGGTTCACACCCCGTCTAGAGTATCAGGGCAGACAGGTGCCAGCTTAGGGTTAGTCAGAGGTGGCCATACTATTCCCATCCGTAGATAAGGGTCCCCCTTCCCCTCCGTCTGGTGCGACACGACTGCTGCTGGGATAGCGGTCGTGACAGTATATCTGGCCTTTAAAAAAAAAAAAAAAGTGACATTTCTTTTTTTTTTTTTTGCTTGCTGTTTTGCTTTGTATTTTTCTGTTCCACTATGGATCCGGTTACGATTTTGACGAAACAATTACAGGGATTATCCCTTGAAGTGGCAGGATTAAAAGCAACAGTGCTGCAGCAGCAGCAGCCATCCTTGGGTTCCACCGTTGCTACGGGAAACCAAGGTACTTCTGAGCCAAAAGTGGCTTTACCTGATAGGTTCTCAGGAGGGAGAGACCAATTTGTAACCTTCAGAGAAGCTTGCAAATTGTTCTTCAGGTTACGCCCTAGATCCTCCGGCGGTGAGGAACAACGGGTGGGCATTGTAATTTCTCTCCTGCAAGGAGATCCGCAGGCTTGGGCTTTCTCCCTACCATCAGACTCTCTGGCCTTACGATCAGTGGGGGAGTTTTTTGAAGCCCTGGGTCTCGTATATGATGACCCGGACAGGGTCTCACTGGCTGAGTCTAAGCTACGTAGACTTCGGCAAGAGAACCGGTCTGCTGAACTATATTGTTCCGAATTCCGTAGGTGGGCTACTGATACGTTATGGAACAACTCGGCCCTCAGGAGTCAGTTCTGCCAGGGGTTGTCTGAAAAATTAAAAGACGCGCTGGCGGTATACGAAGTCCCTGGGTCTCTGGAGGCTGCTATGTCTCTGTCCATAAGAATCGACAGACGACTCAGGGAGAGACTATAAAATTTTACGGAGGCCTCTATAGGGCAGGGATCAATTTGTTATGATCCAGTCGAACCAATGCAAATAGGGGGCGCCACTAGACGGGTGAATCCTCCTAAGTTCCGCCGTAGGTCAGAGGTTTGTTTTCGTTGTGGGGGGAGGGGTCATTTTGTAAAGGTTTGTCCCTCAGATCCCAAGAGACCACAAACAAAGGAGCTGCCGGAAAACTAGAGTCCCCAGATTGTGCGGAGGATAACAGTCTGGGCGTATTCGTTTCCTCCATACGCATGTCTCAGTTTTTGTTGTCCGCTACCGTTGAGGCGGGCAATAAGACTGAGATCTGTTCCGTCTTTTTGGACAGTGGGGCAGGGGTCAACTTGGTGGATTCACGGTTTGCTCAGGCTCTGGGTTTTACTCCGGAACCGATACGCAGAACTATTCCTGTTTTTGCCATCGACTCCTCCCCTCTTACTCAGAAAGAGTTAACTCAGATCATCCATAATATCCATCTGCAGGTAGGGGACCTCCATAAAGAGCATATCTCTTGTTATGTCCTGGACGGTCTTCCGGCTCCTATGGTATTGGGGCTTCCCTGGCTGGTGACTCACAATCCAGTGGTGGATTGGCAGGCCGGGGAGATTGTGGAGTGGAGTGAACATTGTAAGGACAACTGCTTGAGTAGTAGGTGCTCTACACTCTCTGTAACATCTTTACCTGCCTTTCTGTCAGATTTTATGGATGGGTTCTCTGAGAAGGGTTGTCAGGGGTTACCACCTCATCGTCCATATGATTGCCCGATTAATCTATTACCTGGGGCAAAACTACCTAAAACCCGGTTATATAATCTTTCCGGCCCGGAGAGGAAGGCTATGAAAGATTATATTTCGGAGAGTTTGGCTAAGGGACACATCAGACACTCTTCTTCACCTGTGGCTGCAGGGTTCTTTTTCGTTAAAAAGAAAGATGGGGGCCTACGTCCTTGCCTGGATTTCCGGGAATTAAACCGGATAACTATCCGAGATCCCTATCCTCTTCCTCTCATTCCCGACCTCTTTAATCAGGTTGCTGGTGCTAAATGGTTCTCCAAAATGGATCTCAGAGGAGCCTATAACCTGGTTCGCATCAAAGAGGGGGATGAGTGGAAGACGGCTTTTAATACTCCGGAAGGGCATTATGAAAATCTGGTCATGCCATTTGGTCTTACTAATGCGCCTGCGGTATTCCAACATTTTGTCAACGATATTTTTAGTCATCTTATCGGGAGATTTGTTGTGATATATCTTGATGACATCCTGGTCTATTCCCCGGATCTGGATACACATAAGATCCATGTGAGACAAGTGCTGCAGATATTAAGGGCCAACAAATTGTTTGCTAAGTTAGAAAAATGTGTGTTCGCCGTAAAAGAACTGCCATTTCTGGGGTATGTGTTGTCAGATTCAGGTTTCCGCATGGATCCAGAGAAAGTCCGGGCGATTATAGACTGGGATCTGCCTGAGAACCTGAAGGCATTGCAACGCTTCCTGGGGTTTGCCAATTTTTATAGAAAATTTATAAAGAACTATTTCTTGGTGGTCAAACCACTGACGGACATGACCCGAAAGGGATCCGATTTTTCCAAATGGTCACATGCAGCCAAAACTGCCTTTGCATCTCTGAAGGAGAGATTCACCTCGGCCCCTATTCTCGTACAGCCAGATGTCTCGCTTCCTTTTATTGTAGAGGTTGACGCATCAGAGGTGGGGGTGGGAGCGGTACTATCTCAGGGCCCGTCCCCTGGTGAATGGCATCCGTGTGCTTTCTTTTCGAAGAAATTGTCTACTGCAGAAAGGAACTATGATATTGGCAACAGGGAACTTTTGGCTATTAAGTTGGCTTTTGAGGAGTGGCGTCGTTTTTTGGAGGGGGCGGTTCATCCTGTCACGGTGATTACTGATCACAAAAACGTATTATATCTGGAGTCTGCTAAACGTCTCACCCCTAGACAGGCTCGGTGGTCGTTATTTTTTACTAGGTTTAATTTTGTAATAACCTATCGTCCGGGGGCAAAAAATACTAAGGCGGATGCATTGTCTCGAAGTTTTCCTGGAGGGGGTGATGTTGAGGTACCAGAGCCCATTTTGCAAAAGGGGGTGGTGGTCTCTGCATTACACTCAGGTTTAGAGGGGAGGGTGTTGGAAGCTCAGGGGGACGCCCCGGCCTCCTGCCCCTCGGGTAAACTGTTTGTGCCAGAAAATTTACGCCTGGAGATACTAAAAGAACACCATAACTCCACACTGGCAGGACACCCAGGTAGTAGGGCAACCTCTGAATTAGTGTCTCGTCGGTTCTGGTGGCCTAAGTGGCGCCAGGAGGTGTTGAATTTTGTGTCTGCATGTGCTACCTGTGCTCGTTCTAAGGTAGATCATACTCGTCCGGCAGGGCGTCTTTTACCTCTAGCCATCCCCAACAGGCCTTGGACGCACCTATCTATGGATTTCATTACGGATCTATCAGTATCAGCGGGGAAAACTGTTATTCTTGTAGTTGTTGATAGATTCAGTAAAATGGTGCACTTTATTGCTCTTGCCGCATTGCCTAATGCTAACACACTGGCTCAGGTTTTTATTGACCACATCGTGAAGCTTCACGGGGTCCCTTCCGATATTGTTTCGGATCGTGGTACCCAATTCGTTTCTAAATTTTGGAAAGCTTTTTGTTCTCGTTTAGGGGTTCATCTGTCGTTTTCTTCATCTTTCCATCCACAGTCCAACGGTCAGACTGAACGTACCAATCAAAACCTAGAGACATATTTGAGATGCTTTGTTTCCGAAAATCAGGAGGAATGGTCATCTTATTTACCGTTAGCCGAGTTTGCCATTAATAATCGTCATCAAGAATCCACCGATAAGTCACCATTTTTTGGTGCGTATGGTTTCCATCCTCAGTTTTGTACGTTTAGTGAGGGGGGGCCGTCTGGGATTCCCGAGGAGGAACGATTTGCGTCTTCAGTGTGGCAGAGTGTGCAAGAAAGTTTGAAGAGAATGGGTGGTAGATACAAACGTGTGGCTGATAGGAGGCGCTCTGAAGGTCCGGACCTTGGGGTGAATGACTTGGTGTGGTTGTCTACCAGAAATATCAAGTTGAAGGTTCCCTCATGGAAATTAGGTCTGAGATTTATTGGTCCTTATAGGGTAATTAAGATCATTAACCCGGTGGCTTTTCGTCTGGAGCTACCTCAGACTCTAAGGATCCATAATGTCTTCCACAGATCTCTGCTTCAGAGATATGTAGAACCTCCTGAACCATTGCCACTACCGCCTCCACCGGTGGTTGTTGATGGCAGTCTTGAGTTTCAGGTAGAAAAGATTGTTGACTCACGATATGTTCGCCGCTCTCTTCAGTACCTGGTGCACTGGAGAGGTTATGGTTCCGAAGAGAGAATGTGGGTTCCAGCTTCAGAGATAAAAGCGGACAGACTCATTCGGGCTTTTCATAGCTCCCATCCGGAGAGGCCTGGTCTTGAGGGTCCGGGGGCCCCTCGTAGAAAGGGGGGTACTGTCACGACTGTGACTGATCCAGACAGGTCTGGGAGGAGAAGGTCGCAGCGACTTGCTACTCGCGATAGCTTGTGAGTTTGCTCCATGGTTCAGGGTATGTCATCCGGGTTTTGCCTTGTGAACCTTTTTGTCCTGACTGGGAGTTTGTAGGCATCCTTCTCAGGTGAGTCCTGTCTGCCACTCCAAGCTACTATATTAGTTTCAGTTTCACTTGCAGTCATTGCCAGATATAGTCCTTACTTCCAGTTCTATTCTGACCTTTGAAGGAGATCGTTTGATGGTGTTGCTGTGGAGCTCTTGTCCGGCGTGGACTGTCGTGATTGGGATCGCCTTCTCTGCTCGTGACTGGATAAGTCTATCTCTGCTATAGTTTGTTTGTTGCTGTCTTCCCCTGCTGTTCTCCTAGACATGAGTGATGGTGACTAGTGCTCCCATCGGCCTTTCCCCACTCTAGGCTTGTTAGGGTGACTGAGGGTTTAGGCATCCTGCTCGCCGCACGGGTTCACACCCCGTCTAGGGTATCAGGGCAGACAGGTGCCAGCTTAGGGTTAGTCAGGGGTGGCCATACTATTCCCATCCGTAGATAAGGGTCCCCCTTCCCCTCCGTCTGGTGCGACACGACTGCTGCTGGGATAGCGGTCGTGACAATGCCATGTTTCCTGTAGGCATCATAGCTCCGCCTTCCATGAAAATATTTAACAATCTCGTCAATGTTGGCGTGATTTCTTGAGTCAGTAATTAAAAAAAATTCCCCTGTATACCCATCAGGGCCAGGAGCCTTACCGTTTTTTTTTCCGTTTTTTTATAGTAAGTTTCACCTCTCCTTCTGTTATTGGAGTATTTAGATGTGATAGTGCTTCCTCTGTCAATCGGGGCAGCCGGACCTTACCCAAAAGCTCTTTACCACGAGATCCCTCACAGGGTTCCTGAGAGTATAGTTTGTTATAAAATTTCCCGAAACATTGCGTGAAGGTTTTCAAGTCTCGTATTTCCACTCCATCTTCATCTATCATTTTATTAGGTCCCCAACTCCCTCTCTGAGCTTTAACTAGATTAGCTAGCATTTTACTCGCCTTATTACCGAACTTGAAGAGTTCCGCCGACTTTTGGTCTAAAAACATTCTCGTTTTCAATTCTAGATAGTGATCGTATAAATGCTTTGCCGTGACCCAATTGATACTATTTAGGGCCGAAGGGTTCCCTATGCCATTTTATATATATATATATATATATATATATATATATATATATATATATACACACACAGTCCTAGTCTGGCAATAATCTGCAATTCTCTGTCTGACATCAGCAATTTTGTACAAATTTGAAAAATACATTTATTCCCAAAGAGATTTGCCAGTTATACAAACTACATGGTACATGGGTTTCCTTTCTCTTTGCTCCTGGTAAATTATCACAATTTAGCCCTCGGGCATAAAGCATGAAGCTTGCACGTTGGCAGATGGAGACCCTACTACAGTTCTGTATTACAAAGCTGTAGGCACTCCATGTGCCGCTGTATGGTGCCTCCACATAGCGTGGCACATTACAGCCCTTTCCAATGTGATCACAGATATGTAGTTAGGCCAGTGGAATGTTTAGTCAATTGTATTGATGGAGAAACTAGAGAGTAAAGTGGTATATATGGGCGATGTGCGCCATGAAAAATCCCTCTAAACCAATGATATCTTTAAGAAAATTCTGTAAATGTAAACCAAAATTATTCTGAACTGTAGGACATTTACAATGGATTAGCAGGTGAGACATGCAGAACTGTCATGGTCGTTTATCTCATGATACAAAGCAACATATGGAAGTTAACTCAAACTCAAAAGCATATAAAAAATATGTCAATCAGCAAAATGCAAATCCTAAGCACAATACATGCTAATGTGAGGAATATATGTGCCAGTATGTTACTGTGCTGATGACTAAATCTGGAAGTGCTTTCACCCTGAGCCCACTCCATTTTATAGATCAGCTGTCACTGCTTTCCTCATATTTAAATTCAGAATACTCCCATCACGTATTTTGCTTTTTTCTAGCATCTGAAGATTGTTGCTCCGAGTCATACTAATCCTCTTTAATAAATTACATTGCATGTAGCTGTTACTATAGAAAGACTTTGCTTGATTTGAATTTGCTGCCAGGGCACAGACTAGAATGATGCACTTTGCATAAAAGTCTTGAATTAAAAATATGTCAAAATTCCAGCAAAAATTCACATTTATCATTTGTAATGAAGATCGAGTTATTAATATTTGCTTGCTGTCCTAATGTTTTTCCCTAGATATCACGTTATCAGTTTATCCACCTATCTCTGGTCCCCTAAAGAACCAGAATATCCACTAATGGGGAAGCTTGGGACAAGAAAGCTTGGTGTTCATTGTAGGGATATGTTATTGCATGGATCTGCAGGGCTTAGGCTACTTTCACATTAGCGTTTTTTTGCGGATACGTCATTGATTGTCGCCGTTTGTATTATCTGTAACATAGCCAAGACGGATCTATCATGAACTTCATTGAAAGTCAAAGGGAACGGATCCGTTTTCTATTGTGCCAAATTGTGTCATAGAAAACGGATCCGTTTGGCTCAGTTTCGTCAAGCGGACAGCAAAACGCTGCAGGCAGCGCTTAGGTGTCTGTCTCCAGAGCGGAATAGTGACTGAACGGAGACAAACTGATGCATTCTGAGTGGATCCTTATCCATTCAGAATGCATTAGGGCAAAACTGATCCGTTTTGGACCGCTTGTGAGAGCCCTGAACGGATCTGACAAACGGAAAGCCAAAACGCGAGTGTGAAAGTAGCCTTAGCCACCGAGAAGTGGGGTCGCCCCTGTCAGGATAGGTGCTCCACTTGTAGGCAGGGGTAGTCCAGGCAAATGAAAGGGGCAGAAAAGGGTTGTCCTGAACCTGGATGTACCATACTTGATCGTTATGGTCCCACTTCTTACAGCTGAATCAAGAGGTGTCAATCTTTCATGTTTACAGCTGAACCGTAATGATGGACTGGATGCTTTACAGGCATTTTAGTCCCATTGTTAACAACCCTGTGTACCCATATTGATCCAATAACCGCTGCATTTATCTCATTTCTAGACACACTTTGCATATTCAGTAGGTTTTTACTGGAATTTATAATTGATATTTGTCGGGAGATTGCAATGTTTTTATTTTGTTTTGTTTACTGTGATAGTTTGTTATACCCTTCTATACTATCTGATATACTGTGATATTACACAGTTGCCATGGAAAGTAAGCTGCAATCCTTTTATCCTATGGGAATGAAGGGTCCTCCAGACCAGGAGACACTCTCTGTAGGTGCTGTCCACTCTGGCTAACAAATGACAATTAACTTAGAATACTCAAATAGAGTATTTGAAAATTGTTTTTTCAAAAACCGACAGCAGTTTTAATGATTATCCGGCCTCTAGCTGTTGAAATTTCTGCCATTCTTTTGATAATCTGCTTATTTTTTTACAAAGGGAAATCTGTTAATACAAGTGTCAATTTATTGTAGAACCAACTGTACCAATAATACCAGCAAGATACAATTGTGATCGGATCGGCTAGCAGATGATGAGCCCTAACCTTAGCAGTGGGGGTGTGGCGGAACTGCTTGTGTAAGGAAAGCCTAAAGGGGGCCACCTTGGAAGGAGGATGTGTGAGTTGAGGGCTGTGGGTGGGAGGGTGAGCTGAAGCTGAAGACCGCGTCACCCGGGAGCTCCCTGCTCCCACCTTTTGTAGTGGTGCTGGCGCCTCCCCTCACACAAATGCGGCGTCTAACGCGCCTATACTTGTGATCGGATCGGCTAGCAGATGATGAGCCCTAACCTTAGCAGTGGGGGTGTGGCGGAACTGCTTGTGTAAGGAAAGCCTAAAGGGGCCAAAAATGACGCGTGAGACACGGATGGTACAAAGGACTCATGTTACGGACTTACAGTACTACCTTCTGAAAAGCGCAAGACATTTCGGAGCGTGGATTGGGAATGTACCCGGTATAGCAAGAAGACCGCCACCGACCTAGTCTCTCTACGACGTGTACCAGGGTGCTATATTTTGAAGCTGCGGAAGCCGCGCCCGTCCTAAAGGAATGCCCCGCAAATGATTGCGGGTTTACCTTTACCTTGGAGAGGAGGCTCCGGACGTGCTCTAGGAAGACCTGAATGCTGAGGGGAACGGAGCCAAGCGCTAGTAGGGGAGATCAGCTGAATCATCGTCAGCCTGGGCCCACAGGTGCCCATGAATAGCCTAGTAATCAGCCAGCCTGGGCCCACAGGTACGTATAATCAGCCCAGCGGTCGGCCAGCCTGGGCCCACAGGTGCGTGAAATTAGCCCTGTAATCCGCCTCCCCTCCCACAAATGCAGCAAGATATTTGCTTGATACCTGTGGTCGGACAGGCCATCAGAAAGGTGAACCCAACCTATCTACCCCCATCCATGGCAAGCAGTAGAATCACGCCACGACTGCCGCGGTATGGCAGCCCTAAGGGGCCAAAAAGAGCAGCCCTTGTTTAGAATAAATATATACATACCGTTACGACACCCAATTTTGAACGGAAAAAGACCTTTCACGATGGAGGTGCGGAATATACCGTATATATCACAGTGACTACCATCTACCTTACCTCTTTGTCATGTGAACCGCCACCTCGTTCTTGGAGATGGTTAATGCGATGTAATTGAAAGAGTGGCCAGTAACCAGAAACGATTTACTCCTATGTTGACTAACGTATGACCATATTACGAGAAGGTCTGAATCCTGAGAGCTGCAGACTGAAACAAATAATGGTGAATCTGTTGGTAGGGCCTAGATGAATTCCAACAATCCGCCCAGGGCCCTGATCGGGCACCCACTGTTCCTGGTGGCAAAATACTTTACCTCTACTTATTCCCCAGGCCACACTTCCTATTAAGGGCCCATGAGTCAGAACATGGTGTCTGCCGTCTTACTGTAGTAGTAATTTAAGTGAAATGTGTAACCCACCAGGCCTGGGGAACCATCCACCGGAATACATGGCTATTTGATTAACGAGCTAATGTTGCCTGTAATGAGGGCAGAACGTACATGATGCCTGCAGTTGTGACAGAAAATGCTTAAGGTCGTGATGAACTGTGTATGCTGCGCCTGTAGTCGTGATAGGACTAGTCGTGTCAGAAGACATCACAGACTTCGTAAGATGCGCCTTATTACTGTACCTTCTACTGGAAGATGGACCGATACTCAGGACTTAGGCCGGACACCAACACCCTCAGCCCGAGTTTGTAGCTGAAGTAAGCATGCCTGGGAGAAGATGATGTCCGCAAAGGCAGGCTTGGGATGACTGCTGATAAAGAAAACAATGAAACCCAACAACCTAGAAAATAACAATCAGGGAAACCAATAACGTGCGTGAGACTCTGATGGCACGAGTCACACGTGCGAGCCACCATGAGAAATTTGTTTTACGAGCCACAGATTGCCGAGACATGCGAGCGGGTCTGAAGGCAGAAAAGACATGGGACTTGCTTGTTGTGGGACTGCGCAGCTGGCCGCGAATGGCGTTGTTGTGTGTAAAATTTGAACGGAGAAGCCATACGTGAGAGACTCTAATGGCGGAGCCATGCGTGAGAGACTCTAATGGCGGAGACATGTGTAACACTGAAAAGGAGAAGCCAGCGTGCGAGACTAATGGCGGAGTCATATGTGTAAATAAACCGGAGAAGCCATGCATGAGACTAATGGCGGAGTCATATGTGTAACACTAAAACGGAGAAGCCATGCTTGAGAGACTAATGGCGGAGTCATACGTGTAACACTAAAAATGGAGAAGCCATGCGTGAGAGACTCTAATGGCTAAGCCATGCGTGAGAGACTCTAATGGCTAAGCCATGCGTGAGAGACTCTAATGGCGGAGTCATATGTAACACTAAAAGGGGCGAAGCCATGCGTGAGAGACTCTAATGGCTAAGCCATGCGTGAGAGACTCTAATGGCGGAGTCATATGTAACACTAAAAGGGGGGAAGCCATACGTGAGAGACTCTAATGGCTAAGCCATGCGTTAGAGACTCTAATGGCGGAGTCATATGTAACACTAATAGGGGCGAAGCCATGCGTGAGAGACTCTAATGGCTAAGCCATGCGTGAGAGACTCTAATGGCGGAGTCATATGTAACACTAAAAGGGGGGAAGCCATGCGTGAGAGACTCTAATGGCTAAGCCACGCGTGAGAGACTCTAATGGCAGAGTCATATGTACCACTAAAATAGGAAAGCCATACGTGAGAGACTCTAATGGCGGAGCCATGCGTGAGAGACTCTAATGCGGAGTCATATGTACCACTAAAAGGGGAAAGCCAAACGTGAGAGACTCTAATGGCGGAGTCATATGTGACACTAAAAGGGGAGAAGCCATACGTGAGAGACTCGAATGGCGGGGCCATGCGTGAGAGACTCTAATGGCGGAGTCATATGTGTACCATTAAAACGGAGAAGCCGTTCGTGAGAGACTAGTGGCGAAGTCATATGTGTAAACCCAAACGGAGAAGCCATGCGTGAGAGGCTCTGATGGCGGAGTCATGTGTGTAAACCTAAAATAGAGAAGCCATACGTGAGAGACTAATGCCTAAGCCATGTGTGAGAGACTAATGCCGGAGTCATGTGTGTAACCTAAAACGGGGAAGCCGTGCGAGAGACTAATGGCGGTGTCATATGTAACAAAAAACCCGAAGAAGCCATGGTGAGAAACTAATGGTGAATCCATGCGTGGGAGGCTCTACTGGCGGAGTCATGTGTGTGAAACTAACCGGAGAGCCATGCGTGAGAGACTAATGGCAGAGCCATGCGGGAGATATTCTAATGGCGGATTTTTAATTATATTTAAAAAAAAATTTTTTATTTTTTTTATGACCACTTATGCAGCTCCAGTATGACTTGGGGACTCGCATATATGTGCCCCTAACGAACGGTCATCGGGCCCCCTAAGCCACGAGGCCCCCTGAAGCCAAGAGACTGACCTGGATGACTTTACCGTGATGATAAGTGATTTAAAACGTGAACCGAACCATTTGCATAAACGAAACATTAACCGACCGCAAAATTGAACAGATGGGAGAAACCAAGAGCCAGAGGCATGCATTTCGCTAAGAAAAGACCCTTGTCATGACAATCAAAATGAACAGCTGTGAAAACATGGTAGGAAATTACTCCTATTGGCCCACTATCCGCTAGGGAGCTATTTGGTTAACTGGGGCGGGGGATCAATCTGAGTGAATACGAACCAGAAGTAAAGAAGACCAGTCTGAGTGAATGCCAACCAGGATTTAAAGAACACACCGCAAAAGGTAGGCCTAAGGAATGTAACAAACCACCGAGGAAAGAAACGTGAGCCTGAAAAGAAAGCAGCTATGTTTATTGGAAGAGCGTATCAGAGCAGTGCGCTGATAGCCCTAGTAAGAATACGGAGTAACCCTTATGAAGTAATGAAAGAAATGCAGCTTTAAGTGGAAACGGAGTATACCACATGATGTAAGAACAGTGGGTAATGCAGCTCTGGATGTGAGTGGAGCCTAAAACATAGTATGGGCACAGCTCTGAGTGAATATGCGGAGCATGGTATGGAGCAGCCGTATGAATGCAATCTGAAGTGAGCAGAGTATTAATGTAATGCAACAGCGGACGCTGCTCTAGTAGTGACTGGCGTATAGGACAAAAGTAAATGCAGACACCCGGATGTAGCTTTGAAGGTACCATCCTAACCACGATCATTTGACCATTGGAGCCCAACCCCCTTCGCCCCAGAGCGCTACACGTCACGGATCGTTTTTAAACATTGACCGCTGATCCACGTTTACCATCACTTGACCCAGCATGCGTGCTTGAGCCAACTGCAACACGCGCCCCGCGTGCGCCAAGCGTATTTGGGTATACAGAGGGGACCGACAGACACGTGAGCCTGACAATACATGGTGATGCGCGACTGGCGCCCCAGCGATGGGGGGGCGCAGCTGATTGTTGCAGATACCCGGGCCGTACTGCCCCCTATGAATATTTCCCCTACACGACCTATCATGCAGCAGGATAATGTCACCTTCGCCCATATTTGCTCTTCCCCCCCCCCTCCCCCAAAGGCAGATACTCCCCCCTTTTCTTTTTTTTTTTCCTGAGACTGGCGCCCTGTAAAGGAAGATGTACTTTATGATCAAATCCCAGAATTGCAGTGCCACGGCCCTAACATCCCCAGACAATACCTGTAACACCCCACAGTAAGCGCAGCTATAGTGAGGGATGCCGGACTGCCACTAGCGACACCCTGTGGAAAGAACACATGTGAGGAGGCGGGTGGATGCGGCGCAAGGATCGGGCGTGCGTGCCAGTGATCCGGCTGCCGCTGGTGAGTGTGAACATGTCTGGCTGGTGTCAGCGCCGTGCCGCCCCCCCGCCCCACTTACCCTCCGTGTGTACCGATGTACGGCCCCTCGCTTCGGCTGCACGCCCTATACTTACCCACCGGAGGAAGTATCGGGGGATCGCGTATCCACGCCGACGCCGGAGCAAGAATGGGAGCAGGAGAATCCCGGAAGTGACGTCAGCTGAGCTGAAGCTGAAGACCGCGTCACCCGGGAGCTCCCTGCTCCCACCTTTTGTAGTGGTGCTGGCGCCTCCCCTCACACAAATGCGGCGTCTAACGCGCCTATACTTGTGTGTATGAAACATACAGTATATGCAAGACCATACATCAATGCAGGACTATACTTCACGAAATACATACAGCTTAAGGGCTCGTTCAAACGAACGTGTGAAGCCTGTGCCCGTGCTGTGGACCGCAAATTGTGGTCCGCAATGCATGGGCACCGTCCGTGGGGCAGACGCATGGGTATCGCAGACCCATTCCCTTGAATGGGTCCGCGATTCTTCTGTTCCGCAAAAAGATAGAGCAAGTTCTATCTTTTTGCGATGCAGAAGCACGGAACGGATCCCCAGAAAGCACTCCGCAGTGCTTCCGTAGTGTTCCGTTCTGTTCTTCCGTTCCACATCTCCGGATTTGGGGACCCATTGAAATGAATGGGTCCGCATCCGTGAGGCGGAATGGCCATGGAATGGTGCCCGTGTATTGCGGATCCGCAAATGCGGTCCGCAATACGGCAACGGGCATCACATGTTCGTGTGAACGAGCCCTAAAGGGGTTGTCTTAAATATTGATGGCCTTTCCTCAGGACAGGTCATCAATATATGATCAGGGAGAGTATCAATTCCTGAATTTGAATGGAATATGAGCTGCAACACCAAACACGGCCACTATACAATGTATGGAACTATGCTTGGTATACTGTGGCTACAGGCATTTATGATATATCCACTGTGACCACACATATTTTAAGAACAGTGGTCTATCTTGGAACTGATTTGAATGGAGAGGTAGCTGACCACGCATTGATATCATCACATTCACTTCTTTGGGAGTTCTGAAAATAGCCAAGTAAGTGAGTTGTGGTATTTTAGGAAATCCAATAAAAACAAATGGAGACAGCAGCACATGCGCAGCCATGTCTCCAGTCACAGCGGCTGCAAGAAGATGCCCCATTGTCGAAATAAGTGTGTGCCTTACTTATCTCGGCAAGTGGCATACTCCGTTATTTAGTGAGTTGGAATGACATACTAGAGTGGAGCGCGAATATTCGAAAAGCGAATTTTTATCGCGAATATCGGCACTTCGAGAATTTGCGAATATATAGAATATAGTGCTATATATTCATAATGACGAATATTTGTATTTTTTTTGTTTTGTTTTTTAACACAGTACACATCAGGTGATCATCCCTCCCTTCTTCTAGCTTGTGGGCCAATGAGAAGGCTTTGTCACAGCTTAGCAACATCCCTAGCAACCAATAGAAAAGTTGCCTACCCCTTACTATATAAGAACCTCCCCAGCAGTCATTTTCTAAAGTTTATTGCAGTTATGAAAGAGACATCAGTGTCATTGCTGTGCTCTTATATATATAATTCAGATAGTTAGGGGGAGATAGTCAGTGTAGGTTAAATTGATCTATAGTGTAGCAGATATTGCCGAAAATATTGGAGCACTTGACTCTATCTGCATATAAAGCCATTCTAATGTTCTGCCGTGCCAACCATTTTCTCCAGTCTCAGGAAACTTATACCAGCTTGGAAAATATAGCACAAGTGACCCACACCTGTATTTCACGCACATTACGCGAATATTACATTGACGATTTTCGCAATCAAGAATATAATCTCGAATTCTCAAATATATGACGAATATTCTACAAAATATTTGTGAAATATCGCGAATTCGAATATTGCCCCTGCCGCTCATCACTATGACATACCACCATAAGCTGGTAACTTTCCACTTGTCTACATGCTGAAGAACCATTATTGTCTATAGATCCTACAAAGGTTCTCATTTTGACTTTGTAAAGCAAAAACAACATTTCTTCCCAATCTTCTTCTTAGACTTTTTTTTTTAAATATGTACAGTAACTTACAAAAGCGGAATCCAATCACTGAATATATAAAACATCTTTTTTTTTATTATTGTCTGTCTACAATTTTTCCAAACAAACCAAGCACAAGGTTTAATGGCTGTAAAGAAATTGCTTTAGTTACTGTGGCAACAGCTTTCACATATTATAACCTACCAGAAGTGTGTCTTTTGTTAGATTCCAAGAACTGGTACTTTGTTGAGATATCCTGTTTTTCTGTGAGCAATTTTGTGTGAACAATACAATGAAGCACATGCTATTTGGCTTGGATGGCAGTATATTCTTTACAGTCAGGGCACTTATATTTTTCTCTTATTGCATTTCCGTTAATGTACTCAGCTACATTATTTACCAATATATTATATATAAGATACGAATGGAAAAAAAACTGTTAGTCAGAGGAGTATGTACACCTCTGGTGAGCCATTAGGAAAATTCTGCACATGCTGAATAGCACTACCCTGTATGAAAATGTTGATACATGCCATGGGCACCTTTGCTTTGTTTTTGTTTTTTTTCATATTTTTCTTTTTCTTCTGAAGTCTTTATTAAAATGTTCTTACTGTTTTGCCTCTGCAGAGTGTGTGTAAGTCCTTCAACTAGCTGATGGTGGTGTTGAATCTGGCATAAATAAATGTCAAAGCACTGATCTAATTGTCTGATAGTGCTTTCTGCTTTCTTCCTCTCTTGTCCCAGTGTTTGAGGTCACAACAGGGAGAAGAAGAAGGTTTTACATGGCAGATCAGTGTGTGGAGGAATGGGGGGAAGATCACACAGATTGTATGTAGGGTGGAAACACAAATGTAGTTTGCAAGGGGAAGGCAACAGCATCCTGTATTACCGGAAAGGACTAGCTCACATGAGAAAAATCGGAAACTAGGAGCAGGTTGCAAACTGCGTATGAGGGGTTTGGAAAACGTATGAAGAAACTAAGTCTGTAGACTGAAATCAAAGGTGTCTATAGTCTTTACATAACATGTAGGTTGTTCATTGAAAAAGAAACAAACTGAGGTTCATGGGAGTTGCTTCCTTCATATGTAATAAGTACACTACACCTAAAGAATAAAAGTAGTACTACAGCTCAGCTCCACTGGAATTAATAGGGGCAAAGCTACAATGCCACAAATATCACGTGGACAGGGGTAGAGCTGTTTTTGGATGAAAGGAGCTATTTTTTTCTAATCCTGCCAACCCCTTTAATGTAATGTAATTGTGAGTAGCATGTACTATGAGTACGATGTAGACTTCTTCAAATGTAGTTGTAACAGATGACTTTCTTTTGCTCTGGCAACATGAGCAGTTTGCATTTATGCTGGAGTGACAGGGCAACCCAACATGTCCTACATAACACCGTCATGTGACATTGCAGCCATTGTATGTGAGGCTCCTGTGTAGCCTTTCTGAGACTACACTGAAAAGCTACTTGATGTGAGGTATTTGATGACATTGTTATGCTTTCACTGTTGTGATCATTTTTTATAGTTCCTTTAAGCCTTGCATAAAGTAAAATAAAAGTACAAAAACGTTATTTTTGCAAAATATAGGCTGCGGCTTACGAGGTGCGTGGACATGTTCCAGATGAAGATCACTGCATAATTAATCTTGTGTTCACTTTCTTGTCTTGTTTGAGTTCCTGGATGGGAGACTGTTTCTACAGTCACGAAATGTCTACTCATAGAGTCATGTCATCATCGTATTCCCACTTTCCCGTGACATTTGGCAAGGGTTTTAATGAAACAAATGCCAAATTCATGTTTAATCTTAAATATTTCCTTGTTTTGTTATCTCAGTTTCTCTTTAATTAGGAGGGTATACAAGTATTACCTCTAAATAGTTAATAGCTCATATGCATTTTCATTTCTACAATTAACATTACAGGAATTGGGAAAGTTCATCTCAGACTTAATTGGAATTCTTCATTGCTGTATAGTATAATAAACCTTCCTCAAAGGCAATGGCTTGCTGGATTCTGTTAGATGCAGTAGCATTAAATTAAGAAGCTATAGCTGTAATTGAGAACATAGAAGCTATAGCTGTAATTGAGATCATAGAAAAACATGTTTAAATGGCATTTTGTAGTCGATGAGTATGTATCGCAGGATCTGTACTGTGCATTATTTAACAAATTCACCCTACCATTTTAGGTTTCTGTCAAAGGTTTTGGGATTTTCAGTGGCAAGAATAATGCAATCTGCAGAGCTATCAAAGCCTTCAAAAGTACTAAAAGCCTCAAAGATCCCATTATAAGTCAATCAAGGTAGTGTTAGTGTCTCAGTGAGAACTGTATTTCTGATTTTTGGGCATGATGATACTCTTTACAGAGGATGTAAATTGAAACAAGTTTTAATGGACATCTGCTGTAGAGAAGGCTATCATTGCCAGAAATCAGAGCTATAGCTGATTCTCACTGAGACACTAGCTATACCTTGTTTTGTTCCAATACTCGAGAGGAACAAGATAATCTGTTAGACCGTACAGTGACCAGCTCAACATCCTGCATGTTATGAAAACTGGTGTGGACCCACTACGCCACTGACCGGTTATACCCTGGTGGGGAGTGGCTAAGTATCTACATGGTCTTCACTAGAGTTTCTAATGGTGAGGATAGGCTTGGGCTGTTAGGGTAGTTACCAGGTACAACTCTAGATCAGTCAGTGGCAGCTGACCAGGGGGTCACAGGTACTAGTGCAGGCACCGAGGGGGAAAGACGTAGTCAGGAAGTCCGGAGTCAGGGCAGGCAGTGATCAAGCAAAGTCGGTAATCGTAGTCCAAGGTCAGAGGTAGGCGACAATTAAGCAAAATCCGTTTAATCGAGAAGCGGGGTCTGGTACACAGAAAAGCAGTACTTCCAAACAATTTCACACAAGGGACTAGACTATCTAGTGACCAAGATTGCTGAGCCAGGAAGTACCTATAAATACTTCCTTCAACCCAGCCGTAGGCTGGGGAGATAGAGGTTGTGTACGTGCTGCCTCACAAAAGGATGAGAGAGACACGCCTGTGCATGCCCTAACAAACAGTACAGGACTCAAGCAGGAAGTACAAACAGTTTAAGCTACCTGCTGCCCACGCTTAACAGCACGGCAGTAGGGGGGAATGAGAGAGCCCGTGCCTGTGTGTAGGGCCAGCAGCGCAGGCATGGAGCTCTGGGCTAACACTGCACTAAAGGCTACAATGCAGTACCAGGTTACCGGATTTCGGCACTTTATAGTACACCATTGATTACACCGCAATACTTTTTTTTTTTTTTATGCTCTATTATATGTTAATGGTCAGGATTTCCTAGTGATAAATTTGAAAATTGATATGTCATGGGTCCTTTAGGAACAGAAGCAACAATGCTAATGTGAACAGAGCCTTATTATAATTAAGAATCTTTTCTCCCATGGACAAAATAAAGGCATGCTAAAACCGCTACTTACTGATCAGTAATATGTAATCCTAATTCTACCTTGTCCAGTGTGGCTCAATTGTGTAAAACACCATTGACACCATTGACCATCAATAAGATATCAATATGCTAAACCAGGAAAAACCCTTTAAGTGATCATTCTTTTGAGGATTCCACCTTGAGGAGCTTCATTCTTAGTATGTTGAATTTTCAACACCATAATTTCCTTACAACACAACTGAGAGGGAATCCTGAATGCTGGGTCAACAAAGACAATGAGTGCATCTACATCCTTAGACATAATATTGTATCAGAGGACATTGAACACATAGTTTTAGAGCCATTACCAGAGCGTTGCTTTCTTGACATATTTCCTTGACAACAGTCTGTGCAGAAAGTCCCTGAATACCGTTCCGACTCTAATAAGGTCAAAGTAACCTTTCTGGCTTTTGACTGTATGTACCCTTTTTCTGTTCATGTTACTAGAGAGGTTTGTTAGCAATCTCAAGAAGTACTAAATAAATTGATTACCATATGAATATGAGAGAAAATAGGACAAGGCAAGTGTACATCATAGCACATGCCTGCCAAGGATCAGTCACTTGTTCTTATAGATGATGCTTTATTTGTTTGGAAATTGATGTGCCGTAATGTAGGATCCTTTTAGATGGGCTGATGCAGAGCCACTTTAAGCATCCGGTGATGATAAAACAAGTCAATCGGCATCATCAGCCTCCTGCACACGAACGTATTCGTTCCGTTCAGTGCATTAGGGACCGCAATTTGCGGTCCTCAATGCACAGCAGCCTCCCTGCAGCTGCCGGGATGGATCCAGACCCATTCAACTTGAATGGGTCGGTATCCATCTGTTCCGCAAAAAGATAGAGCAAGGTCTATCTTTTTGCGGAATGGACCTCCATGGAAGTACTCCGTAGTGCTTCTGTAGTGTTCCATTCCGTGCTTCCGTTCCGCATCTCTGAATTTTCTGACTCATTCAAGTGAATGGGTCCGCATCTGTGATGTGGAATGTACACGGAATGGTGCCCGTGTATTGCGGATTCGCATATGTGGTCTGCAATACGGCAACGGGACACCTACGGTCGCGTGCAGGAGGCCTAAGGAAACTTATTTTTTTCTTGGCAACTGATCTCCGCCCTGTGTATACTGGTCAGTGAACATTCTTCCACCCAGTCATTGGCCCATATTAAAGGGCCTTTATTGCACAAATCTAATTTAATCTTATATTATGTTGTACCATTCCTGGCAAGATCCAGGTATACCTTTATTTGCTTACCTTAGACCCAGTTTGGTTGAACCTCATTCCTGCCTCGTCCCTTGTGCTGTTGTGTCTTCTGTGCATAAATTGAGACATATAGCATGATCTGCTGGGCTTCTTACTGGTTATCCAGTTTTGATCAAAGTCTTTCTGATATCCCATTCTGAACTGATGTGCTTTAAAATGAAGTACCATACTTTAGGTTCACTTCACTAGCAGCCACCACTCTTGTAAGGCTTTTCTCTTGGTTTCATGTCTAATGGGCTTGCACTAGAAATACAAGATACGATCTATTGATCTGATGTTTCATGATATGGTTGTTGAGCAGTTCTGGTGCTGATATTGCTTCCAGAGACAAACTTTATATATTTTATAACCAATACGGTAGCAGATGCTTTTTTATACACAAAAGGGAAGATTTTAGCAAGACTGGATAATGTGAAAACAGGAATAATTATTAATGGCAACCAATCATGTTGCTGCCTTTAATTTTAGAGGACATCTGAAAAATGAGAGGTGAAATCTGATTGGTCGTTGTTGGCAACTGCTTCATTTTTCTTTACACCAGCTCGATACAGCACTTCCCATTGCTATTCTGTAAGCTGGGGAGGCTAAGGCTATATTCTGCCGTGCGGCTTAGGAGTGTGCAGTGGGAAACCTACACCAAACACATCCATTCATCCGTTGAAAGCTAAATAAGTTTCCTTTTAGCCTCCTTCAGGCTGGTATACATATTTATACCTTATTTAACCTTGTACAAACCTATAAGTGATTACACATTTTTATACATCAGCAACATATCCTGCTCCATAGACATTATTTTTACATGCAGCCTATGGGAGACATATGCCAGTATATGTTCAAATGATCAAACATGATATGAACAAAGTCTAACTGATGTACTCCTGCTGAGTGCTTGCTGTTCCCAGATTAAGACACTTCCTAAAACCTCCAGTTCACTGGCAGGACAGACATGTGACTAGACTTCAGGGTTACTCTACTAATCTTCTACTAAACTTCTACTAATCTTCTACTAATAGTGAAGTGCATGGCTGTATTCTAGATTTTATGTGCTTTTTAACAATAGCTGTGGCCGAAATGGTCAAATTCACCAATTAGAATCAATGTCCACATACTTTTGGCCACTTAGTGTATCAGTAGCTGGTGCAATGACGGGGAACGGAGATTGCGCCGTCCCCCGGCTTTGAACCCCTCAGATGCCGTGTTTATCCCTGATCACAGCATCTGAGATGAAAAATGAGGGCTTACATGGGTTAATCATTTGAAAAAAGAAATAATACTCACCTTATCCATTTGAGAACGAAGAGGTCACTGTGACCATCTTGATTGAAGATCCCGCGTGAAATCTCGCGCTGTGCATGATAACGTTATTATGCTGGCCGGCGTGGTGAGATCATAGGTCACCGCGCACATTTTCCCTGAAATTCGGATCGAGGTCCACTTCGATTCGCTCAACCCTAATTATCATGGTTAAATTAGTCCTTACATGTTACATTCATTGGCATATGATGAGTGTGGGTGTAGCAGACGTCTGTCATGATATACAGTACAGACCAAAAGTTTGGACACACCTTCTCATTCAAAGAGTTTTCTTTATTTTCATGACTATGAAAATTGTAGATTCACACTAAAGGCATCAAAACTTTGAATTAACACATGTGGAATTATATACATAACAAACAAGTGTGAAACAACTGAAAATATGTCATATTCTAGGTTCTTCAAAGTAGCCACCTTTTGCTTTGATTACTGCTTTGCACACTCTTGGCCTTCTCTTGATGAGCTTCAAGAGGTAGACCCCTGAAATGGTTTTCACTTCACAGGTGTGCCCTGTCAGGTTTAATAAGTGGGATTTCTTGCCTTATAAATGGGGTTGGGACCATCAGTTGCGTTGAGGAGAAGTCAGGTGGATACACAGCTGATAGTCCTACTGAATAGACTGTTAGAATTTGCATTATGGCAAGAAAAAAGCAGCTAAGTAAAGAAAAACGAGTGGCCATCATTACTTTAAGAAATGAAGGTCAGTCAGTCAGCCGAAAAATTGGGAAAACTTTGAAAGTAAGGGCTATTTGACCATGAAGGAGAGTGATGGGGTGCTGCGCCAGATGACCTGGCCTCCACAGTCACCGGATCTGAACCCAATCGAGCTGGACCGCAGAGTGAAGGCAAAAGGGCCAACAAGTGCTAAGCATCTCTGGGAACTCCTTCAAGACTGTTGGAAGACCATTTCAGGGGACTACCTCTTGAAGCTCATCAAGAGAATGCCAAGAGTGTGCAAAGCAGTAATCAAAGCAAAAGGTGGCTACTTTGAAAAACCTAGAATATGACATATTTTCAGTTGTTTCACACTTGTTTGTTATGTATATAATTCCACATGTGTTAATTCATAGTTTTGATGCCTTCATAGTCATGAAAATAAAGAAAACTCTTTGAATGAGAAGGTGTGTCCAAACTTCTGGTCTGTACTGTACATAAAAGATATATAGCAGAAGCCGTGTAAAATCTTGGCTATCCTCGCAGTGGATATTGATTTTTATGATTTTCTGAGGTCAATGCTGGAACATTTTTTCTTAAAAAAAGATATTAATGATAGAAAATCCCATGTGTCTGACTAAAACCTATGTAGAAGTCCGCTACAAAACAACCCTCTTCCATCATACTGTGATATTTCAGTTTGGCAGCTGTGTAGAGTTACCCCTATGACATAATGCTCAATATTTTTTGTTTATCGGACAAACCTATTTGATTCGACAATGGAACGCACACCAGCTTCCACAATGAAGACTAGTTGGAAAGAATGAGTTAAGCAGCAAGATATGCTCAAAGGAATAAGATCTTTTTGAAAACCTTTCAGAATACTGAACGGGTGCCCTAAGGGCAACAGTTGTTTAAATGCCAACACACACGCTCAGGTCTATATGCGTGTATTGAACACAAAATGACTGCTTGCACTTCAAACACAGCAGCTCCACCATAATCCTCCCAGTCCTATTCGCATACTTTAGTAATGTATCCTCATGATACTAACATCACTTGTGAAATAGCTTGATAGCTTTAATCAGCTAATTAGGAACTCTAGGGATGCAGCATTTTCTAAAATAATCACAGAGACTAAAACAGTCCAAGTATAATTTAACTTGATTGACTAGATGTATCCTCCTTATAAAAGGGCATCAATTGCTATGTTCTTCCATACAAGAAAGAAAAAAGCAGAAGGATAGTGAATGTAGGATGAAATAGATATCTAGTGCAGTCATGTATTTGAGTCACTGATTGCCTCTAGTTGTGTGCATGTAATGATGCCTGTCTGATCACCTGAAATCATCAATAACTGCATGCTGTGTCTGGTGGTGGCGGGATGAACACCCCTGTAGAGTCATTTTGCTTCTAAAATTATAAACATAAGTTCTTTGACATCATTGCCACCCTTCCTGAGGCATGCGGTGATAAAACTTCCAAACTGCTCACAATCCTTTTCAAATAAAGCGCAGATCCATTTGATTTCTTTATAGCCCTGTAGAGGAGAGGTGACATACTGTAGAATTGCTTTACATTAGATGAATTTCCATGAAATGATCTCCTCTTTTTTGCAGCACTGTAGATTATCTAATTTTATCATATGCTGTACCGTTTTCAGAAGTTGAATACCGGCAAACCTTTGAAAAGGAATTCTAACCCCTTCAGGGAGGTGCTGTAGATATTAGGGAAGTGCATTATGAGAAATTCTACAGTAGATGTTTTGGTAGAGTAGGAAACATACAGAGAGTTTACTTCCCTTGTGTGTAGCCCTTAAATTGTTTGCACACATTTTTATGCCTCTCACAGACTTGTTATAGCTGCAAATGGACTTTAAAGTGGTTTTCTGGGAGTACAATATTGATGACCTATCCTCCGGACACCTGGCACACCTGGCAATTGGCTGCTTGAAGAGGCTATGGCACTCCAGTGACTGCTGCTACTTCTAGGCTAGATCATCAATATTGTCCTCCCTGAAAAACCCTTTAGTCCTTCTTCACGCAGACATGCTATTTTTAGTGCTTTTTTACATTTTGTAACAGTTTAAAACAAGCATTTTTCCAGTGTTTTTCAAGTTCTGGGAGAGGGAATAAGAATGGGAATAATGCCAGAAAAATGGCCATAACAGGAGTATGCTAAGTATTGAACAAAACACCACTGACCACAAAAATGCTGCCATCAAAATGTTTTGTATGTAGTGCTTTTTACCTTTTACAAGATATAGCTTAGATCGAGATTGTCCTCTACCATTTGTATTTTGGATCATTTGTAAGAATGATCCAACCATGGAAATGCCAAATAGGGACATTGGGGGTCATTTATTAAGACCGGCTTTTTAGACACTGGTCTTAATAAACCCTATCTGTGGCGGTGGATCCGCCGAAGTTATGAAGAGTAGCATGCCTCTACATAACTTCAGCGCATCCAAGACCAGTCTAAATGTAAGCCAGCTTCCTGGCTGGCTTACATTTAAACCATTTTCTACACCTGAAACCAGACGTAGAAAATGATGAATGAGACAGACCTGTCGGCCACCTAGCCTGGCCTCAGCAGGGAAAAGTCACAGATTGCAACACAACTAACCGTGCATGAATTTTAGTAAAATAAATGACCCCCATTGTTTTTACCACTTCAAAATAAAAATCCAATTGGAGCTCATAATTATTGATGAGTGGGAGGTGCCATATTCGATTTCTCAATATTTTGCGAATATTCAATTGAATATTCGTCTTATATTCATCGAAATCGAATATTCGTCATTATTCTATTTATTGAGAATAATATGCAATTTAATTATTTGCGTATTGCGATTTTCTTTTAACTGTATAAGACAACTTTCCTATTGGTTGGCTATGGCTATGGCTAATATGTGTATTTTACGAAAATTCGCTATATTGCTATATATTCTTGTTTTAGAATATTCCGAATACTCTAAAAAACAAAGTTATAGCAATATAGTGAATATTTGTAAAATACACATATAGACTGCAATTTAGCTAATATAGTGCTATAATCTTTTTTTTTTATAGTCAATTTTTTTTTGTCTCTTCTGAACTTCAGATTTGGAAAAAATTAGCTAAATTGCAGTCTATATGTGTATTTCACGAATATTTGCTATATTGCTATAACTTCGTGTTTTAGAATATGACGAATATTCTAAAAAACAAAGTTATAGCAATATGGCGAATATATTTGTCTTTTTTTTTCCAATCTGTACAGTTGTTCGCATACTCCTCCCCGACAAGCGTCCCCATCACCATGGGAACGCCTGTGGGTTAGAATATACCATCGGATCTGAGTTTTCACGATCTCAGGGAAAACTCAGATCCGATGGTATTTTCTAACCCACAGGCGTTCCCATGGTGACGGGGACGCTTGTCGGGGAGGAGTATGCGAACAACTGTACAGATTGGTAAAAAAAATGTGAATATTCTAAATAGCGAATATATTCCCTATATTGCTATATATTTGTTTTTAAAAATATTCGTCATTTTATTTTCCATATGAAAAGATGATTCCTTCCTGCTTAAGTTGCTTGTGGGCCAATTCTCGCCAATTCTGGACTCATTGACCCACAAAAAAGAAGCAAGGAGGAATCATGTTTTAAGATGTTAAAAAATGACGAGTATTCGATATAGCGAATATATAGCACTATATTTGAAATATTTGCGAATTAGTGAAGTTGCGATATTCGCGATTAATATTCGCTATTCGAATATTCGCGCTCAACACTACTCATAATCAGATGATGCCATACACACATAGTTTTAGCCTTCCATTGGCTGAGAAAACATCATCTTTGCTGTAGGCATTGGATAGGTATCAGTCATCATAAACAACCTTTAGGCCACAAGTATACAATATGGAGAGGTTTCACAAAAGTTTTTAGTGGCATTTCTTTTTTTTGTGTTTTATGTCTATCTGGCAGCTTTTCACCTGCTATAGAAAAGTCTGTGGGAAAAATGCCAAAATCCCTAACATACCCAAATCATGCTTCTTTTCAAACAAAGGTCACAGATGGCAAAACACTACTAAAAAAATCTGTAACATCTGTCCGCAGCATTTTTGTTCTAAAAAGCTATTAAAAATGCCAACATAAATGAGATATAAAGCCTTCAAATTGCATTGTGTGAATCCAGCCTTAATATTTATGGCTAGCTTTAGGATTATTTCTCTTAAAAATGGAAATACTGGCTATTACTGAAGACTTATCACTAGGTAAATGCTTTGTCTCTGACTACAGTTGCAAGAAAAAGTATGTGAACCCTTTCGAATGATATGGATTTCTGCACAAATTGGTCATAAAATGTGATCTGATCTTCATCTAAGTCACAACAATAGACAATCACAGTCTGCTTAAACTAATAACACACAAAGAATTAAATGTTACAATGTTTTTATTGAACACACCATGTAAACATTCACAGTGCAGGTGGAGAAAGTATGTGAACCCCTAGACTAATGACATCTCCAAGAGCTAATTGGAGTGAGGTGCCAGCTAACTGGAGTCCAATCAATGAGATGAGGTTAGAAGTGTTAGTTACAGCTGCCCTGCCCTATAAAAAACACACACCAGTTCTGGGTTTGCTTTTTACAAGAAGCATTGCCTGATGTGAATGATGCCTCGCACAAAACAGCTCTCAGAAGACCTACGAATAAGAATTGTTGACTTGCATAAAGCTGGAAAGGGTTATAAAAGTATCTCCAAAAGCCTTGCTATTCATCAGTCCACGGTAAGACAAATTGTCTATAAATGGAGAAAGTTCAGCACTGCTGCTACTCTCTCTAGGAGTGGCCGTCCTGTAAAGATGACTGCAAGAGCACAGCGCAGACTGCTCAATGAGGTGAAGAAGAATTCTAGAGTGTCAGCTAAAGACTTACAAAAGTCTCTGGCATATGCTAACATCCCTATTAGCGAATCTATGATACGTAAAACACTAAACAAGAATGGATTTCATGGGAGGATACCACAGAGGAAGCCACTGCTGTCCAAAAAAAACATTGCTGCACGTTCACAGTTTGCACAAGAACACCTGGATTTTCCACAGCAGTACTGGCTAAATATTCAGTGGACAGATGAAACCAAAGTTGAGTTATTTGGAAGAAACACACAACACTATGTGTGGAGAAAAAGAGGCACAGCATGCCAACATCAAAACCTCATCCTAACTGTGAAGTATAGTGGTGGGGGCATCATGGTTTGGGGCTGCTTTGCTGTGTCAGGGCCTGGACGGATTGCTATCATCGAAGGAAAAATTTATTCCCAAGTTTATCAAGACATTTTGCAGGAGAACTTAAGGCCATCTGTCCACCAGCTAAAGCTCAACAGAAGATGGGTGTTGAAACAGGACGACGACCCAAAGCATAGAAGTAAATCAACAACAGAATGGCTTAAACAGAAGAGAATATGCCTTCTGGAGTGGCCCAGTCAGAGTCCTGACCTCAACCTGATTGAGATGCTGTGGCATGACCTCAAGAAAGCGATTTACACCAGACATCCCAAGAATATTGCTGAACTGAAACAGTTCTGTAAAGAGGAATGGTCAAGAATTACTCCTGACCGTTGTGCACGTCTGATCTGCAACTACAGGAAACGTTTGGTTAAAGTTATTGCTGACAAAGGAGGTTCAACCAGTTATTAAATCCAAGGGTTCACATACTTTTTCCACCTGCACTGTGACTGTTTACATGGTGTGTTCAATAAAAACATGGTAACATTTAATTTTTTGTGTGTTATTAGTTTAAGCAGACTGTGATTGTCTATTGTTGTGACTTAGATGAAGATCAGATCACATTTTATGACCAATTTGTGCAGAAATCCATATCATTCCAAAGGGTTCACATACTTTTTCTTGCAACTGTATATTTGCACCTACAGTATAGTCTAACAGCACATATAGGTAATGATACCCTCTTTAGCAGGCCTTTCCTATACGTTCCCCAAATTCTTACATCCATATTGACTCCTGTGATTACCTGTAGGAGAATAATTATGTCTATATTTCTGGTAGGAACCTGTTGAAAGAGAACAAAACCTTCCTTCTAATACTGTACATACTCTTGTATAATTGTACAACAGATTATTACTCTTTTAGACCTTTATTGAGGCATAACTAGTTTCCCTGAACAGTTACGGAATAAATGAGGGTCATTTAATTGACCCTTCTTGCCAGGACTTGCACTGACAAAACAGCTCTCACAAAGGAAGCAAAGCCCATAAGTACAGAGAAGAGGTGGATTTTTTTTGTTTGAATATCCGTAATTTGCATGATTACACAAGCAACAGCTCGTTATAGACAAGCTATGCTAAAATTTCAGTGAATTAAAAGCCATTTTCTTCTTTTTTTTCTTCTTTTTTTTATTGCTGTAATGCTGTAAATGCTAATTTAACAGCCAAGACTTGTATTCTTAGGTTCATAATAAGCAACAATACGTTGAACCTATTTAGTACTTTAATTAAAAATGACTAGTACGATACATCACCCCCCTGCATAGCTAGGATTTCAGCGAGATGAATCTAAACTGCATAGGAACTTACACATTTTTACAGATTTCATAAACTATCAATATGACTCTTAGGCCTCTTGCGCACGACCGGAGGGCTTTTTCAGTATTTTGCAGTCCGCGAAAAACAGATCCGCAAAAAATATGGATGACGTCCTTGTGCATTCCGTTTTTTGCGGAACGGAACAGCTGGCCCCTGAAAGAGCAGTACTATCCTTGTCCATTAGGCCTCTTGCACACAACGTTCCGTTTTTTGCGTTCTGTATATGGACCATATACGAAACCATTCAATTTAATGGATACGGAAAAAAATGGAAGGTACTCCGTATGCCTTCTGTTTCCGTATTTCCGTTCCATTCAAAGATAGAACATGTCCTATAATTGTCCGCATAAGGCCTCTTACACATGACCGTATGACTTTTTCAGTATTTTGCGGTCCGTTTTTCACAGATCTATTTTTCCATTTTTTGTTTCAGTAGTGTTTCCGCTTCCATTCAGTTTTGCCGTTCCGTTTTTTCATTTGGTTTCCATTTGTCATCCGATTTTTGCGGATCGCAAACGGAAACAAAGCATACAATAATGTTTAAACAGTAAGGGTACTTTCACACTTGCGTTAAAGTTTTCCGGTATTGAGTTCCGTCCTCGGGGCTCAATACCGGAAAAAAACTGATCAGTTTTACTCTAATGCATTCTGAATGGAGAGCAATCCGTTCAGTATGCATCAGGATGCATCAGTTCAGTCCGTTTTTTGGCCGGAGAAAATACCGCAGCATGCTGCAGTTTTCTCTCCAGCCAAAACTTCTGAACACTTGCCGGAATGATGGATCCGGCATTAATTTCCATTGAATTGTATTAATGCCTGATCCGCCCCCAAGAGTTCCGGCAAAACGGATCCGGATTTGCGGTCTGCGCATGCGCAGACCTTTAAAAATGTGAAAAAAAAAATACCGGATCCGTTTTTCCGGATGACAACCGGAAAGACGGATCCGGTATTGCAATGCATTTGTGAGATGTATCCGCATCCGGATCTGTCTCACAATTGCATCCGTTTGAGTCCGGAACTGCCTGCCGGAATCCTCTGTCGCAAGTGTGAAAGTACCCTAAGTACATAAAAAAATTGGGCTGAGCATAAAATTTTCAATAGATGGTTCCGCAAAAACGGAACGGATACAGAAGACATACGGATGCATTCCGTTTTTTTTGCAGACTTGAATGGAGCCACAGATCATTATTTGCAGGCAATAATGGGACATATGTTTGAGCGGAACAGAAATATGAAAATACGGAAACAGAAGGCATACGGAGTACCTTCCGTTTTTTTTGCAGATCCATTGAAATGAATGGTTCCTTATACATTCCGTATACAGAACGCAAAAAATGGAACGTAAACAGAAAAAAAAAATGTTCGTGTGCAGGTGGGCTAACGGACAAGGATAGTACTGTTCTATTAGGGTCCAGATGTTCCATTCCGCAAAAAACGGAATGCACACAGACATCATCCGTATTTTTGGCGGATTCGTTTTTTGCGGACTGCAAAATACTGAAAAATCCATACGGTCGTGTGCAAGAGGACATATAACTTCAAAATCAGAATCAAAGAGGTTGTCTCGCAATGATAACCTATTTCCATATGCCCTATTTGGGACACCCATTTATCGGCCACTAACAAAGGGTAGCTTTTGCTCTGGCAGACCTGGTTGGTTAGATAATGTCAGACTGTGCAGGCCCCCAACTGGTAACATCTATCTGGACCTTCATTGCAAATGGCAGGCAATTTATTCATAACTTGTCAAACTTTTTATGTTATTACTAGAGATGAGTGAAGTTTTAGAAAATTCGATTCGGCTGCTTCGATTTGTGACGAATTACTTTGTCACGAAGCACATTTTTTTGTAAGTAGCAGGCGAAATGACAGGGAGCTCCGATAGCGCCATCCCCCATGATTGTACCCCTCAGATACCACGTTCATACATCATCGAGGCATCTGAGTGTAAAAACTGTGTAAAATTAACATAAAAGAAAATTAAATCAAACTTACCGCCTCCATTTGCTCGTGACGGTCCCGCCGCCACCATCTTGCTTAAAGATCTGGCGCGAAATCTCGTGCGGCCCGAGATGAGGTCATCACACTGCGTCACTGTGCACAGGATTTCGGCCGAGATCTTCAATCAAGATTGTGGCAGGTGGCTCATTGCGAGCAAATGGAGGATATACGTATGATTTTTTTTTTTTCACACTATTTCAGGTTAAAGTTATTCACTACCACGAAGCACAAGGAAATTCAGCTTCGCAGCAAATCAAATTTATCCTGAAATTCGGATCGAATTCCACTTTGGTGGATTTAATTCGCTCAGCTCTAGCTATCTCTAGAATAAATTAGGACCCTTGTGGACATGCAGTTATCCAGCTGCATTTATTGCTCTATATCATTATTATCCATAAATTGTTCTTTATACAAAAAAAAAGTTACCACCAAAAAAAAAAATATATATTCTCAATGGGGTTAAGGTCTGGACTCTGTGGTGGCCAATCCATGTGTGAAAATGATGTCTCATGCTCCCGGAACCACTCTTTCACAATTTGACCCCGATGAATCCTGGCATTGTCATCTTGAAATATGCCCGTGCCATCAGGAAAGAAAAAATCCATTGATGGAATAACCTGGTCATTCAGTATGTTCAGGTAGTCAGCTGACCTCATTCTTGGAGCACATACTGTTGCTGAACCTAGACCTGACCAACTGCAGCAACCCCAGATCATAGCACTGCCCCCACAGGCTTGTACAGTAGGCACTAGGCATGATGGGTGCATCACTTCATCTGCCTCTCTTCTTACCCTGATGCACCCATCACTCTGGAACAGGGTAAATCTCAGCAGACCACATGACCTTCTTCCATTGCTCCAGAGTCCAATCTTTATGCTCCCTAGCAAATTGAAGCCTTTTTTTCTGGTTTGCCTCACTGATAAGTGTTTTTTTTATGGCTACACAGCTGTTCAGTCCCAATCCCTTGAGTTCCCTTCACATTGTGCATGTGGAAATGCTCTTACTTTCACTATTAAACATAGCCCTGAGTTCTACTGTTGTTTTTCTGCGATTTGATTTCACCAAACATTTAAGTGATCACCAATCACGATCATTCAGGATTTTTTTCCGGCCACATTTCTTCCTCGAATACGATGGGTCCCCACTATCCTTCCAGTTTTTAATAATGCGTTGGACAGTTCGTAACCCAATTTTAGTCGTTTCTGCAATCTCCTTAGATGTTTTCTCTGCTTGATGCATGCCAATGATTTGATCCTTCTCAAACAGACTAACATCTTTTCTTTCGACATGATTGTTTAAGAAATGAGAAGCAACTCATCGCACCAGTTTGGGTGAAATAACTTGTTGCCAGCTGAAAGATAATCGCCCATGCAGTAATTATAAAATATGAAGGCTCATAACTATTTGCTTAGTTAAATCCAGGTGGCAACTTTTTCTTTTGGACAGGCAGTGTATATCATAATCCTCTTCAGCTGGGCTGTACACATTTATAAGGGTACTTTCACACTTGCGTTATTGAATTCGGCAATCTGTATGCAAACGGATCAGTTTCACAAATGCATTTCAATACCGGATCCGTCTCTCTGGTTGTCATCTGGAAAAACTGATCCGGTATTTATATTTTTAATATTTTTAAAGGTCTGCGCATGCGCAGACTGCAAAACCGGAGCCGTTTTTCCGGAACACTTGGGGCCGG
Source organism: Bufo bufo (assembly GCF_905171765.1). Taxonomy (NCBI): domain Eukaryota; kingdom Metazoa; phylum Chordata; class Amphibia; order Anura; family Bufonidae; genus Bufo; species Bufo bufo. The sequence goes on along the minus strand of NC_053391.1, from coordinate 483,958,073 downwards.
ATCCAGCATTAATGCATTTCAATGGAAAATAATGCCGGCAAGTGTTCCGGAATTTTGGACGGAGAAAATACCGCAGCATGCTGCAGTATTTTCTCCGTCCAAAAACCGCACAGTGACTGAACTGAAGACATCCTGATGCATACTGATTGCTCTCTATTCAGAATACATTAGGATAAAACTGATCAGTTTTTTTCCGGTATTGAGCCCCAAGGACGGAACTTAATGCCGAAAAGTTTAACGCTAGTGTGAAAGTACCCTTAGTGATAGAGTCCTATCAAAATACCTGGAAACAATGTGGAATGCAATTCCTAGCCTTTTATCATCATGTATTTGGAATTATTAGCACTATAAATATGAATGCTGTTAATTTGGAGTGCGACAAGCCAATAATCGCCTAGGCAAATATTCCGCTTGATTTTGTACTTTACAATTGTAATTTAAATTGGTTAGTCACTAGGTTGAGGTTTTAAATCCTGCATGGAAATGCCAGATGGCATTGGTCCTGCACCATAGCTTTGGACCTGCTTCTCCCTCCAATGTGTTTATCTGGATAGGAATAAGCTACTTCTTGATTGGTGGCAGCTGCTTGGTGATTATTATAGAGAAAATAAAATATCTCCCATGTATATAGTTTATTAGACTTCACAATAGTCAGCGCATTGATATTCTGTTACACAGTAGCATTATGGAGACACTGGGGGAAATTTATAAAGACTGGTGTTTCATACTCAGGTCTTGGTATAAAGTACACTGGTTCATACCTCTTAATATTTTTGGTATACGGCAGGAGATCATTGCAGAAGAAACTGAAATCTATGCCAGCTAGAAGCTAATGGAGATTTCAGGTTTTACTTACACTAGTTTTATAGCGTAAATTTGATTACACCAGTTTTATAGCGTAAATTATCTTTAATTTGACTGCAGATTTAGACAAGTGGCGAGCATGATGTAAAATGGGGACAAGCGCATCATTCAGCAGGTTATGTCATCAAAACTCTGTCTTGCCTAGTTGTTCTTATATGGCAGGGCAGTTTATGAGCACTTCAGATAGCGGAAACCAGTTGTGATCGTTACTTCTGTAACTAGTATAGGCTGGACCAATCTCAGGCAACCCATTAGATCCCACCAAAACCAACTGCTAAATTTCAGCAAATGATCTTTGTACCAATTAATTGGTCAAGTATATTCCAAGTATAGTTCCCAACTTAGCTATGAATAGAACTTTTTTTTTCTTTAGGAAATAATTCCAATTGGGGCATATCTTCAAAACTGTAGTTCTTAAAATCAAAAAGTCATACAGAGCTGTGTTTCAAAATAACAAAGGGACACACCTTGGAGGAGGTGAAAAGGTTTGGGAAGGTCACATAACGACCATGGTTAGGTTCTTCACAGCAGTAGCTTAGCCTCCCTTCACATTAGAACTAGTCATGGACAGCTTACCTGTACAGCTCAGGGCACAAACAAGAGAAAAACGAATACTTGATGGCCAGGTTTTGAAACTAATGTCACAATATATCTGTATTTCAGATCCCCAGCTCAAGGGCATAGTGACCAGGTTATATTGCCGGCAAGGATACTACTTGCAAATGCACCCAGATGGAACACTTGATGGAACCAAGGATGACAGCAGCAACTCTAGTAAGTACCAGAAATCTCATTCTCTACTTCTTTATGTGAAAAATGTATACGGTTAATGATCAAGCTGTGTGGTTTAAAGGCAGCCATGTTATAATTAGTTTTGATTGCTAAGTTTATATACGTTTAGAACCTATATGCCTAGCATCAAATTGTATTTATAAATTACTGCTATAAGAGATTTACTATATAATAAATGGAATATATATAAATATATATATATATATATATATATATATATATTTGATTGCATTACTGCTATACTTACTATATGAAAATTAGAAGCTCTTTGCACACAGTTTTGATCAAAATTGTGTCTGTCCCATCTACCAACTACAAGGTGGCTTCCAACAGATGGGACCTACACTAACAGACTTGCCTCTCCTGGGCTTTTGGCTTACAAAATTCAGGACCATGTAGAATCCAGCTATATCACACTCTGATTAGAAGCCCTGGGTGACTGGGCATTATATAGTTGTATACTTATTTTTGAAGTTCTGAACAGGGTGTTATAGAGTATCAATATTCAACAGTGCATACAAATTTAACCTAAAGTTTTTCATGTTTCAACACTATTTATTCGGATTGTAATCTAAGAGAAAAAACCTGTTGCTAAAAATACTACATTCAATGAGTTACATCACAGCCAGAACAAGCAGCTATAAGGGAATTCCATAAAGTCCTATTGTATCAGTAGACATCTGGCAGCTATGATGCTAAATGCAGCTACCAGAATGAAATTGGCTTGTGGGAATCAGGCTTCAAAATGAAACTGGCTCTAGATAATCCAGCAGTGATGTGATCTAACAGTCCATTGTGCATAGAATAACTCTGAATTTGTATGTTGCATTCTATGTCTGTAATGACATGCATTCATACATAATACAACTACCATATGTGAACCCTTTCCTGGATTTATCCCGATTTACAAATATACCTCATAACCTGCTCTGTCAAATGAAAATCCATAGTCTGTGTGCAGAGATTTCTGACAGGAATGCAGACGTCTATAACATCTGGAAGGTCCACAGACTCCACACAAACATGTCCATACTTCAATTTCATTCAACGCAATGCAGTGTCTTTGGAAACCTAATCTACTCTTCTATTTTGACCATCAGTTTAAAGGATGTACCCCAAGGCTAAAATTAAATTGTAAGGTATTGCCTACACAAGTCCAGTCATGGCATCAATGTTTAGTATATAAAGTCATAAACCTTCCTATAGAGACGGGAAATGGCATTTCTGCACTACTTGAGAGAATGCATTGTATTTTTACTAATATTGAAGTCAACAATATCAAAAGTTATGGTTGCTTTTTTTTAAGCTAGAATGTTTTTATTCATTGCTTTTTCTGCTGCTGCACACTCCAGTGCTGGGAAATGACAACTATCTTCTGTAACGAACCACGGGTTCAGCATCTGGGGTATCCCTCGCCCCTTAGGAGGTTTCTACAAAATATGTCCCTCTTATAGAGCAAGTAAACGTGACGCCAGTTGTGGTTAAGCAGCGGAAGCACAAGGGTCCCTTTGTAGATGGTAATGTTGGTACCCAGAGATAGGAGTGCCAGAGTGGCGCAGGGTGGCCTACAGTCTCTGTAGATGTTATGTACACGTGTCACGGTTTTCCTACCTGGATATCCATGGATCCCAGATGTGATCTGGTCCGAAGCAGTGCAAAAGGGTAGTTAACTTGGATAGTGTAGAAATAAAGTGGAGTCCAGACTTGGTTGTATGGAAGTTCAACAGTTACTTTACTTTGCATAAACGATAATCCAAAAAATCCACAGAACTGGTCTTGGTTCCCAACAGGTTTTAGCAGGACTTTGGCAGCCAAATACTTCTGCAGAACAAACTTCTCTCTGCTGAATCTGAGCAATATTAAATTGAAGTGCTTTCCTTTCTGCTTGTTGCTGTTGTTCTAAGTCTGTCTCTCACTGTGATTCCAGGAACTTCTTGTCCTGGCTGGATTTTATGAAGAGCTCAGTCCCTCAGGGACGAGCGTTTGCTGTTTCTCCCTACAGCATGGCATGCAGGAACCAACTGGTTCTCTCTAGACCATACTATCTCCTCAGAGGAGAGTGTCTAAGAGAGCTGGAGGTTCCACCCTCTGTAAGATAGCACTGCCAAGTCTGCTGCCACCCGCTGGGGAACCAGGCTATTACATGAACAATACAAATGCATAAGAAGAAATGCACACTATATGGAGGACCTGAAATAAAGGCATAAGATGAAATAGTTATTGCAAATATACAGACATAAGCAGGGTGTAGAAGTGTTAATGCCACTTGGGGGCATTACACTTCTATGTTGAGGTCACTTGTTTTACAGTTATGATCAAACAGGACTACCGATTTTATAACGGGAAGGCACAGCTGTTCTAGTGGAGACTAGTATGACTATAATCATCTTAGGGTATGTTCACACCTCTGTTGGAGGCTCAGTTTGAAGCTTGTCACAGAGTTTATCAAAAAAATCGGAGATAATAGTCCTGCATACAGGGCTTTTCTCTCCACTAAAAAATGTTCTTCAAAACAGAAACCAAACAGATCCCATTATCGATAATGGGAAATGTTGGATCCATTTGTGTCCGTTATGTGCCAAATTCGGGGCTTCCGTTATTTCTGTTCTTCTGCTTGTATAACAGAGCAGAAGAATGGAAAATATTGGCGCTGATGTGAACAAGTCCTTACAGGGTTTTTGTAATGTTTTGGTCTAGTTTTTAATGCCACTGCCATCTATGTTTAGTAAAATAATACAAAAGATTGGTCTCATGATGGACTCATGATATAGGCAAACCAGCATAGCATAGGTAGTTGTGGAAGCATCACATTAGGTTTTTCCTTAGTGCGATCTGACTAATCAAGTAATTTTACCATCAAAGAACCGGTGCACATGTTAAAGGGTTGCACAGAATTAGAAAATCATAACTGCTTCTTTTCCAGAAACATTGCCACTCCAGCACATGGGCTGTGTCTGGTATTGCAGCTCAGCTCCACTGAAGTAATTGGGACTGAACTGCAATGCCACACACAACCTGGGAGCTGGAGTGGCACTACTTTTAGAATAAAGCAGCCATGACTTCTAATGTTGTACAACCCCTTCAGATGTTAAGAATTTAGTGCTATCTAATACCTGAAAGCTTCGCGGTCAGTGCAGAGACCACATGCATGGGGTTTGCTTCTGCCTGTTACGCTCTATGCATTTTTTTCATCATGTTATTCTTGTTATTTCTTTTTGTCTTTTTATCCTATCATCTCAGGTTTTTGTTTTCTGTTCACATTCTTGCCATTCCTTAACAATACCCTCCTTTTGCTTCCATTGAGTCATCATGTTTTCGCCCTTCGCCTTTCATCACCGTCACTTTGTTGTTCCCCTCGACTAAAATGTAAACAGGTAAATGTCAGCAGTTCTTTTGCTGCACTTTGGGTTTGTGCTCTTCTCTAGATGTCCGTTTGCTGTTAGAGAGAAATTACTTTTTATTATATCCCATTTCAGACACAAATTAGCATAAAATCAACCATTTTTGTGATGCTGCATGATTTCATATTTCCCCTGGGGCTCATCCACTGCTAACTGCAGACACTGAATTGTAATGTGTAGTTGGCACTAAACGAATTTTGGAAAATAGATATGTCTCCTCTATGCACTGTTTTGTCAGTGCATTGGACTATCATGATAAAGGTCGCTTTGCTAGGATTAATGTACTGTTATATTGTGAATGTATGTGGCTTCCATCAACGCAGCAGAATATTTATAACATATGTCTGTTCTTTACAGCATTATTCAACCTCATACCAGTGGGTCTTCGTGTTGTTGCAATCCAAGGCGTAAAAACAGGTTTATATATTGCAATGAACGGAGAGGGTTACCTGTACACATCAGTGAGTACTGCGCTTTTATTCCTACTTTTAACTGGCAGTGTGAATAAAGGTGTAAGACATTCTTTGTTTTTCAGCTTTAAAGGGCATCTGTCAGCAGATTTGTACCTAGGACACTGGCTGACCTGTTGCATGTGCGCTTGGCAGCTGAAGACACCCATAAGTGCTCACATTGCTGAGAAAAATGATGTTTTGATATATGCAAATGAGCCTCTAGGAGCAACGGGGGCGTTGCCATTACACCTGGAGGCTCTGCTGTTTCTGCAATTGCCGCTCCCTCTGTACTTGATAGTCAGGGCCAGGTGTGATGATAGTTACACTTTCTAGTCCTGTCAATCAATGTGCAGAGAGGGAAGCGGTTGCAGAGAGAGCTGAGCCTTTTGGAGTAATGGCAACGTCCCCGTTGCTCCTATAGGTTCATTTGCATATATGAAAACATAATTTTTCTTAGCAATGCGGGCACTTATGAACATGGGAACAAGACATATGCCTTCAGCTCCCAAGCACATAAGCAACAGGTAGGCCAGTTTCATAGGTAAAAATCTACTAACAGATGCCCTTTAGTGACAAGGTAAAGCTATGTGCTTAGTTTTTGCTAAAAACAGCCTTTTAATATTGTTTAGTGTCCTGCCATGTAAAAATTACCAAGTTGTAATGGATTGCATCTGATAGGAGGAACATTGTAAGGAGGAAGGAGAAATGGGAAAAAGTAGGATGCTGTAACACATAGAGTTTGGATAATTTATCATTAGCCGTTGGTGCCTATTAAAATAATAGGGATATGTCAACCTACTAGTCATGCACAGGAGGTGTACACGGGGTGTATGTTGGTGTTAAAGGGCAGAATTTAAATAACATGACCTGCTTTCATCCAGAAACAGCACCACACTTTGTTTGTGTCAGGTATTGCAGCATAGCTACTTTGAAGTGATTTACACTGAGTTGCAAAGCCACACACGACATGTAGAATGGTGCTCCTGTTCTGTTTTCCTAAGGGCTTATTCACACGTCCGTTGCCCCTCCGTTGCCATATTGCTGCCCGGATGTGGCGGTTCTGCAATACACGGGGCATCGGCCCGCATCACGGATGTGGACCCATTCACTTGAATGGGTCCGCAAATCCGGAGATGTGGTGCGGAACGGAAACCTACGGAAGCACCACAAAAATATAGAACTTTCTCTATCTTTTTGCGGAATGGACGGATCGCGGACCCCATTCAAGTGAATGGGGTCGCGATCTGCATGCAGCAGCCCCACAGCCGGTACACGTGCATTGCGGACCGCAATTTGCGGTCCACAGCACAGGCACGGAGCCCTTATGTTCATGTGAACAAGCCCTAATCCTGTGAAACACTTTTAACTGCCAAGTACATATATGAGACATTGTGTGTTTCATTGCTTACCTTGGCTAGAATATAGGGGCTAGAGCTTAGATATTTTATTTTTTGGAGGTGTTGTGGATACTGGGCTCTGCAGCCACAAACATGATTTTTTTATGCATTTTTATGAAAAACTTTATTCTTTGATGCAAAATTGCATGAAGGTGCCCAGGATGGTGTCAAGTGTTGAGTGACATTTTCCCAGTGTGCCCAATGTTTACTTTTCAACATCTATGGGAGTATAATCTGATTTTTTGTTGTTGATTAATAATTCAGATTTAATTTGTATTTGTCAAAAGTGTGACAACTGTCCTGGCAGTGAAAGGAATGACAGATTGTCCATAAATTAGAATTGTCTTGTAATGTATACATTTAAAGGGATTGTTCAGTTTTGAAAAGCTATTTTACTTATAAGAGACTTTTGAGTAAATAAAGTAGGTTCTCTGTTCTTAATTCTTATCTCTTGGCGAGAGTGTAGATGACTACAAGAGCGTCTCTCACTCTGAAAGACCTGTCCTGTCATGCTTTATATAGACAGGGTATTCATTTGAAAGAGCAATGTGTAATGCTTAATGTGCCCTGTGGGGGTGCTGTAGAGAAATGGAGAGCTTTACAATCAGGTTTCAGCTCACCTCAATTGTCAGGTGAACTCAGTTTAAAGGGGTATTCCAGTTGTAAAAAGTTATCCCATGTTCACAGGATAGGGGATAACTATAATATTGGTGGGGGACCCCCACTGATCAGAAGAATGGTGTGGCAGATCGGGCATGCACACTACCGCTCCATTCATCTGCACAGGAGTTCCGGAGATAGCCAAGTACGCCCGGCTATTTCTCCCATACATAGAACTGTCTACGTGTTACACGGCAGTTATGTAAACTGGATATAAGCTATGAACTGCTTTCAGGTCCCTGTCTAGCTCTGTAGCTTATAGCAAATTAAGTGCTGACATTGGACATTGCATTCTGGTTTACATCCTCAGATTTATGATGTTAGTTTAGTAAAAAAAACTATCTGCTGCAATGGATCTTGTCACCATTTTATAGACCCCCAAGTAAAGTATGTCCTCGATATATATGACAAGCTCTCACAAGATAAGTTCAGGGTAACTGATGATCAGTGTCAACAGAAAAATGAAAATGTGCAATATAGTGTCTCCCTGAGACTTTTAAACAAGGTGATGTGGATGACTTATGGTCGATGTCGCTAGAAAGCAATATTGCATGTCACATAGACAGGTAAGTGTCCTGGGGAACAAAAAACAAATGCTTTCTTAAGGGAAAACTTTTCCTATTACGCACTCGCTGGAATGATTCTTCTGAAGCATAAAGCAGAGTATGCTACGGAGAAGAATCGATTTTTCCTTTTGTGTCACCCCCATTTCCTAGTAGAGCGTAAGCTCTTGAGAGCGGCGGGCTCATTCCTAGTGTTTCAATTGTATATAAGCCTGTAATTCTGTGAAGTCTATTTTAGTTTTACAAGAACTTTCTAAATTGTGGTGAGGAATATGGTGGTGCTAGATAAAGAAAGATTATTAATAATATTATAATTATAGAAAACCGTAATTGAGAATATGTAGGTACATGTAAGACATCCGTCACGATATACTTCAAAACCAAATCAAACCATTATACTAGAAATGATATAGCTATATGAAAATGCTTGAGGTGTGCTTCTTAGAGAGATATAGACATATGTATGGTGTCTGATATGCTTCTCACTGTTAGGCCCCATTCACACAACTGGATTTTTGGTCCACATCCGATCCACATTTTTTTGTGCATTGGATGTAGATCCATTCATTTTAATGGGGCGACAAAAAATGTGTGCTGTCCGCATCTGTTTATCCAGTCCACATTCCTGTAAAAAAGATAGAACGTGTCCTATTCTTGTCCATTTTGAGGACAAGAGTAGGCATTGTTACAATGGGTCTGCAAAAAAAAAAAGAAAACGATGCAACGCGGATGTCATATGTCTATTTTGTGGATCCGTGTTTTGTGGACCGCAAAATGCATACGATCATGTGCACCCGTAAAGAAGCGTTGCTCAGTCACATTCAAGTGAATGGGGCTAGGCCTCAAAAAACAAGCACAGCCACTATACAATGTACAGGGCTGTGCTTGGTAAGCTGTGAGAAGAATCCTGAGGATAGGCCATCGATACCAAACTCCTGGAAACTCCCTTTAAATGGCAGTAAGCTGAACACCTAAGTAATCAGAGCTAGACTGGTTACCAGAGCCTGTCTGAGCTTCGTTGTTAAGCAGCGTATGCCTAGCAACCAACCTTTCAGACAAGACTAATCAATTCTAAGCTTGACTTGTTCCAGTTCCTCCCATCCAGTGGCTCTCTAGCTGGTGTCAGCTCTGCTATTGTGCCCTAGTGGTACCAGGAATGTTGTTAGGGTATCCACTCAGACCACCCTCAAAAGCTTGACTTTACAACCCCGCCCCCTGACTGCGCTAAGCCACGCCCGATCTTGTTAGGCTATGCCCCCTCCGCACACAGCCGACGGAGATTTAAAAAATAAAATGCAGAGCCAACTTCAGGTCAGCTGCAGGGGGTGGGTGGGAGGTTAGCTTTATCCCCGTAGCTCATGCTCAGACAGCAAAGTACTGCTTTCTGAACGTGAGCTGTTACAAAGGACATCCCTGTGTCCGTCCAGACCCTGCATAGGATGGAGGACAGGGGGTTAGAAAGCCGGACTGTCAGGCCTAAAACCGGACCTCTGGCCACCTTAGATGTTGTAGTGTTACCGAAACTATTAGGGTCAAACCATGTCGCGGGCAGTAAGACAAAGGTGCCTTACATCTTCAATTTCTGTTTGCTGAACACTCAATCAGCAGGGAGAAAGCAGAAAGCTACTGCCAGACATCTCTTGTCTTCCTGGAGAATAAAAGGAAGATAAGAGTTGTCTGGCGCCCAATTCAAAAAGCCAAATCCGTCAGGGACTCCCGATACACTTGAAATTGTCAGATGAACCCACCTAAAACTGTGAGTTCAGCTGACAACAGCCTGATGTGGGGGCCACAAGAGCCATTGGGGGACATTTATCAAAACTGGTGCAAGGGAAAACTGCCTTAGCGCCCATAGCAACTAATCAGAATCCACCTTTCATTTTCCAAAAGAGCTCCGAAAAAATGAAAGGTGGTTGCTGAGAAAGTTTTCCTCTACACCAGTTTTGATAAATCTACCCCATTGACTTTTTTATTGATTAGAGTGACTCAATTCCACCTCACCACCAGTCATATCTGAGAAACTCTACTAAGTCACATAATTGTAGTCCATGGGTACATTCACATGCAGGAAATATATTACAGACACTGTCCATTTCAATTGCGGTCCCCAATGCACGGCAACATCCATGCAACAGACCGGACCCATTCAACTTGAATGGGTCTGTGGTATGTCCGCACCGTGAAAAAATATGACCTGTCATATTTTTTTGCGTAGTGCTTCCGGTGTTCCGTGACTCCATTCTGCCTCTCCGGAATTGCGGACCCATTCAAGTTAATGGGTCCACATCCGTGAAGCGGGGTGCACACGGCCGGCGGCCGTGGATTGCTGACCCGCCGTTTGTGGGCCGCAATATGGCCACAGCCGCCCAACAGCCGTGTGCATGAGGCCTAAGGCTTAGAGAAATTCATGTAACAGGAACAACCCCATTCGGATGTATGAAATAGGCTTTTCACTTTCTTCACATAATTGAAACTGTGTAAAACAGAAACTGTGGGGGATTGAGTCAGCACAACCTGTATGTAGGTGCACATCACTATGGCGAAATACATATACAAACGGAAAATACAAACTGTCTTGCCCGTAGCAAACCAATCACAGTGCAGCTTTCATATCTTACAGAGCTATTGAAAAATGAAAGGTGAGCTGTGATTGGTTGCTATGGGCAAGAAAAACTATTTTTCTTTTGGACAGTTTTCAGAGCATTTCCAATTAAGATTGTGGGGGAGATTTATCAAAACCGGTATAAAGGAAAGCTGGCTTTGGCTAGTTTCACACTTGTGGCAGGGAAGTCAGGCATGCTGTTCCAAAAAGAGATACTACTGCTTTCCCACAGGACTCCAATGACTATAATGGGATCCGGGTAAGATCCAGCCACTCCCCTGCAAATATGCCGAGAATAGGCCGGACAAAAACTGCTGCTTGCAGCGGTTTATATCTGGCCAATTCCTGACATTGTCTGCCGAACCTACCAGCCAAAACACCTGGTTGCAGAAGTGAAATAAGCTTAGTTACCCATAGCAACCAATCAGGTTACAAGTTTCATTTTCCAGAGCTCCTTTGAAAAATGAAAGGACCACTCTGATTGGTTGCTACAGGTATCTAAGCTAGTTTTGCTTTGCACCAACTTTGATTAATCTCCCCCTGTGTATTTTCTTCATTACTATTAAACGTGTGTTTGGTGATGTTTCTTGAGAGATATACCGGTATCTGCCTTTTCTTTAGCATTCCCCTTCAAAGCACATGAAATAATTTATAAAATAAAATAAAAATTATTCCAGTTGTTTTAAGGCCAAATACAATTACTTCCATATACAAACCGAATGTTTGAACTGCCGGAAATTAAACTAGGAGCGCAACGCCTGCTTCTGTTGCCTGTTTAATTTTACAACCAGCGAAGACCGATCTTTTTCTGGATGCCAAGATTGCCCTCGATTATGTTATTTGAGGAATTAGTGGAAATGTCACTGGCTGTTATCTGGATTTGAGTTTATGATATCTGCACTCTACAGCAACTCTCAGTGGGGAGAAAGCTTTGGCACTGAGGGGTCTCTCTTGACATTTCAAATGCGTCACTGTGCTGATTGCTGCATTTTCTGTAAGCCCTCATAATTGACTTGTCTAGGAAGAACAACTTCCAGCCACAGGGAAGGATACAGGACTGGAGATAACAGTGTTCAGAAGGAGATGATGGCAATCATTATTATTCAGGCAGCTTTCAAATACCCCTCAGAATCAAAGTCAAATGAAAAACAAACTTGTATTGTTGCTGGGCTACAGGGCAAATAGGGAAATGCGCCGTATTGAGGTACTTTTCATTGATTGCTGTTCTATAATGTTATAGCATTTTGCTATGTAAATTCCACATTGTTAACATGGCAGGATACAAGACAAACATCAGGTGCCCTTGCAGTATATTTCCAGACGTATGCCAGCCAAATGTATGCCAATAGGACACTCTGCAGACATACGGCTTCCATGTCCGTTGCATTTTATCTCATAATACCATCTAGCTGTACACTCCAAACATATTTGTCAATGGGATTATAGGTCATACACAATGTTTACCACATTAAATAAATGCACCACACAAAATTAAATGGATAATTTTATAAATAAATTGGCTACGGTCTTTATTAAATTTAACCTGGTCAGATATAAGACCAACTTTAAAGTGATAACTACTCAGCAAAACACAATTTAATAATCAACAAACTTCATACAAAAATAATAAGAGCTCAGCTATAAGCTCGAGCCCAAATCATATATCACCAATATCAAAAATGACCCCAGGTCAAACAATAAAGCCGTGACAAATCAAAATCAAAGAATGGTGGGCGGGCGGACGTTGATGACATCTTGAAGACTGCAGGACAGGTGATACCAAAACCAGCCAAAAAACCCATAATTTATACCCCAACCCCCCCCCTCCGCCTAAAACTACAATAACCAATGGCTGCACTGTCACCAGGCAGCTTAAAAACAGATACAATTAACCCCTCACTATTGGGCCTCAGAATTAACCAATTAAATTAACTCTCCCAACCTGGGTCAGATCTGCCCAGAAGCTGGCAACGACCTTTTAACTAATAAAACCACTGTTACCAGACTGGCAACATCTGCCCAGCACTGGTACGCAGCATTTCTATTTTTTAACCCAGATGTTGCCACCCTTGGCATAAACCTGCTCCAGGGCAGCAACCACTGTCAACCAATCACTATCTGTCACCATGCTGGGAACATCTGCCCAACAATGGTACACAGTGATTTTGGAGGGAAAACAACCCAAATAGCAAAATTAAGGGATCTACCTAGGATAACCATAATCCCATGCCGACCCCTCCTTAGGCCTCTTGCATACGAACGTGTGCGCCCCGTGGCTGTGCTGCGGGCCGAAATGCACGAAACACCCACCATGGGGCAGCCGCAGCGGATCGTAGACCCATTTACTGTAATGGGTCCGCGATCCGGCCGTTCCGCAAAAAGATAGGACATGTTCTATCTTTTTTGCAGAACGGAAGTACGGGACCGGTCATGCCATGACCTCATGTACACCATTTAAATTGGTTGTCCAACATTTGAAAAGCTCCCCGAAGCCATTGAAAATCCTATACTTACCAGTTAATCCCTGCCATTTCCAGCACTTGTGCTCTGGTCCTTCCCTTGGGATTTGTTTTCTAGACTGCAGCAAAGGCATGTTGTATTCCCCATTAAAGCCAGTAACTGACCTCAGCTCAATATTGCACAAGACTTCTTAGTCCAGTGATTGGCTGCAGTGGTAAAGTGGGGTGTATATCTACATGGCAGCTGCAGCCTTGTAAAACAGACCTAAGGTGAGGACCGTAGCGGTGGTACTGAAAATGGCAAGGGATAATCAAGTGAGCAATGCATAGGATCTTTTATAATTTTATCATATTTAGCAGTTCAGGGGCTCCTTTTTAAATAAGACCGACAACCCCTTTAAATTTGTTTTGTGTTCTATGTGTACAGTACCCTGTAGAATTAATGGCATTTAAAATCTATCAATCAATGAATATCATAGCATTAATAATACTACTAATAATAATATGAAGCTAACTTGACCTTATTGTTTCCCTGTGACAAACAAGGTTACATGTTCCCTTCTGACCATTGCAAAAAAAATCTAGCCAGGTTAAAGGGTTATGTTAGCAGGACTGGTTGCCACCACTTGCTGAGCTGCCTAGGGAGATGAGGGGGTCTCACTACACTGCTCTACAATAGATGGTAATTATGTGATGCTGCCTATGATATGCCATCCTCACCAATATGTAGTATATACAATTGCCGGAGTGTAGTGTGTAGTGAAGCCCCACCCCTCAGAATCATAGAATCAGTAATGTCCGTAAAACACCACACACCATATAGTTGCAGTACCCCACTCCTGGGTGTATCAGCAATTATTTAATGTTTTATATGTAATGTATTGCATTTTCATGTTAATACTATTTATTCCAGCAGAGGAGTTCATGGTTGACAATGGATGGCCAGAACAGGGCTAACCACCCTGTTCCCCCCATCTTGGCAGAAGTGGGCTGGTCCTGCCTCCTGCCAGGAGGGGGAGTTCCAGTCTAGTGAGACATGGAGAGGAGGAGTCCCTGTTCTGATAGTGGTGGAGTGAGGAAGCACATGCAGATGCAGAGCCCCTATTCCCAGGGACTGTATATAACTCAGGAATCAGATATTCTCTTGTGAGACCAACTTATTCTTGCCTCAAGAAAGAACTTGATAGATAAGACAGCAGAGTGATCAGTAAAATACAACTTTAAAGACACTGCTGCAAGGTGAGGGACAACAGCTCAGACACCACCACCTACCTAAACCATCGCTAGGCCAGACTAACATTAAACCTATAGACACCTTTATATACAAGTGCTTGCTAGTGACAACCTATTGTCTTCCAACCAGCCACCATACCTCCTTAAGTAGTGCCTGAAACTGCACTTTGTACTTAATACTGCTGGATGTGCTACATGTTATGTCTTGTAACAAGAGATTGTTATACATTTACTTCTGGCCTGATTCTTTAAACTATCTTTTCACTGCACTGAACCCCAGGGAGTGATGGCCTGAGGGAGTACACTGTGCCACACCATCTCATCAGGGCCACTGCCTCTCCTATTCTCTGCACCCGATCCTCAGGGACTCGCTGCATACTTCTATACAGATGATAAAATATGGCACTGACACTGTTAACACTAGTCAGTAGCAGTTAAACATATTTTCATTGTATTCAAATATGCTGGCTTTTTCACAGGTTAAAATATATAAGAATATCTCAGCAGGCTATTAGGAAATTCAGAAGGAATGAAAATATAAGTTCACTGAGATATACTTTGGAGTTTCAGCCGATTAATGGTTTAGGGGCATGACTAATATATGTAATTAATACTAGATAGACTACAGCGAACCGAAGTCAATAGATTTTCAAGGGCACTGTGGAACAATTTTCTGTTATTTTACTAGTTAAATGGAGACATGAGGAGTTTGTAAAAATTTACCGTCATATAATATACAAATGCTTCTATATGAAAAGCCAAAACAGTTGTGCATTTATAGTCTTAAAATGTTTGTCTAATACTGACTTGCATTGAGTACTATAAAACCATGCTCTTTCATGCCATTGTCAGGACTGGTACTGATTCAAATTGCCATAAGGCAGCAAAAAAAAAACAACAATCCACCATTTTATTTAAAGGGATTCTGTCACCTCGTTTTAGCCTATAGAGATGCGGACATGCACAGCTAGATCGCCGCTAGCATGTCCGCAATATACCAGTCCCATAGCGCTGTGTGCTTTTATTGTATTTGAAAAATGATTTTATAGATATGTAAATGAGCCTGGTAAGGAGTCCAAGGGGCTGTACTAAACTTCTTAGAGCCCAGCCACGCCCCCTGTGAAGGAGCCCAGCACCGCCTGCATCCTCCGAATCTCCTCCTTGCTCACAAAGTTAGATCGCCGTAATCTCGCGATGCGCAAGCTCGCACATGCGCAGTTCCTTCCCTGAGGCTGATGCCAGCTCAGTGAAGGAACACTATGTCGCGACTGTGCATGCACGAGCTCGCGCATTGCGAGATTACGGCGATCTAACTGTGAGAAAGGAGGAGATTCCTAGGATGTAGGCGGAGCTGGGCTCCTTCACAGGGGGCGTGGCTGGGCTCCAAGAAGGTTAGTACAGCCCCTTCGGCACCTTACAAGGCTCATTAACATATCTATAAAATCATTTTTTTAACACAATAAAAGCACACAGCGCTATGAGACAGGTATATTGCGGACATGCTAGCGGCGATCTAGCCGTGCATGTCCGCAGCTCTATTGGCTAAAACGAGGTGACAGAATCCCTTTAAATATCCCTTGTTGGTAGAGTTTTGAAATCTGTGCAGAAGTAATCAGCGGCTGTATGAATAATGGGAAACTGATTCTATTCTGAATTCATTGTGGGAACCCATTCAGAAAATCTGCCATGTGAACATGCCCTTAGGGTATAATATTCTTTAGAAATGTGATCACTGACTACATTATCTATTGGGTGCCTGTGGTTGTCTCAAATTTATCTGAGACTCTAAGAATGCTGCCATGTACATCCCTCACACTATATACTGTACCCTTCTCATTCATATTGGTTGTATACATAATGCCCATTATAAGCTTCCCAGTAAGGGCCCTATTACACTGCCTGATGTTCGGGAAGGACATTTACCAATGGACAATAAACAAGTATTTTTCATATATCAGCTGATCATTGTCACAATTTTACAGGCTAAATATCATGAACGAACGTTACTATAAACACTTGTTCCCTATAATTGGCCAAAAATTGTTCAGTCTAATAGAGCCCTAAGGCAATGTATTGAAGTAAACTAACAAGCAAATAATGAGGTAAACTAGAATCAGTGCAATTTATTATTATTAGTTGAGATTCAGAAAAAGTAGAGATTCAGATAAGGTATCTGCTACACATGCATGTCAAGATAATGAGCAAACCTGCTTGTCCTTCCATAGCCTCATAGAGTACAGTACTGAGAACCTCTCATGTGTGGCCTGCCCTCTCTGGCATCTCCGCTTCTTGGGCCCCCCTCCTGCTGTCCAGGATTCAGGACCCCGGTATTTTTGAATTTATCAATTTAATGTTGGTTAGAATAACCCTTTGCCTATAGGTTCAGTTTGTGCAGGGTCATAACAAGGACTTATGGGCCCCATAGCAAAACTTAGAATGGGGCCCCGCTCCACTATGACCATCTTTAAGCAAAGTTCAGAACATGAGAAGCTTATGATTATGTTGGTTTCCCTAATGCACAGGAATGGGCAGTATGGTGGCTTGATGGTTAGCACTGGTGCCAGCAGCACCGGGGTCCTAGGTTTTAATCCAACTAAGGACAACATCTGCATGTTCTCCTCGTCTTTGTTTGGGTTTCTCCTGGGTACTCAGGTTTCCTCCCAAAGGCATACTGATAGGGAATTTTGATTGTAAGCTCCACTGGCGAGTGATGATAACGTCTGTAATGTGGAATACGATATAAGTAAATAATAAAAACAAATAATGCACAAAGTAATGTCACAATAGTGGGCATAATGTGCATAGTGATATTACAACACAAGCATAAGGTGCACAATGATGTCACAATAGTATGATGAAATGCATGGTGCATGATGTCACAGCACAGAAAATAATGCAAAAATAAATTCACTTGCCCATATACCGTACATCACTAACTGCACAGACCCCTTAGTTATTGGGCCTCATAGAAGCTGCTATCCTTGTAGTTACACCCATCAGTTCGTTTTAATGAAAAATATATACATTTAAATGAAATAAAAACACTATTTTCAAAAGAGGCATTTGTATGCATACACAAACTGTTAGCTACATTTAAGCTTAGGCGCTTGTATTATGATGTCAGGGGATGTATCACTTCATCTGAATGGTAAGTCAAGCCTGATCTAGCAATTAGGGCAAAAAAAGAAAAAAGAAATGTAAAATTCTTGTTTTCTTTTTGCAAAATCTTAGTTAATCATAACAAACTATTTTACATTTGTTTACATTTTTCTAAAGAATATCAGGCCACTATTTTGGTACGTTTTAGTCAAATATATAAACATTTTAAACACAGCAGGAGAGCATAATCTATTAGCAGAAGACCTCTTTTCCCCCTGCTGATAAGATCTACCGTCCCTAAAATTGCATCTGTGTGGTGATCTATAAATCATGAATCATAGAAGTCAAATCACTATCAGGGTGATAAAAAAAAAATTGCTTACAATATATTTTTTTGGAGCTCAAGGCTCAGCGTGATAAGGTGATTTCTCAAGGTCAGGGCGATCTTCTGCTATCTACCTCGGGCTGATATATGTAAACTGTAAAATGTATAAATAGAGCTTTTAAGCAAATAAATAAGACAGTTTTTAAAGAATATTGAAGACTCCCGTTGTTTCACAGAGGCAATAGAAATTGAATCAGTATAGCATAGTCATTTGGTGAAGATCATTTGCATGTTATTAGCACTGACAGGTTTAGAAATCCACGAAGAAATGGGAGAGAAGAATAATTTATCAACGAAAGGAAGAAACCACTCTGCCACTCAGCTCACGATCCCATGAACAGCCAGCATATCAACAACACAAACTGGATTGAAGAGATGCGGTAGCAGATTGCTGTTTTTAAGACCCTGCTTCTTTTTGATTGACTCCAGCAGGGATGTCAGTGATGTGTTTTCACTAGATAAACTAGTCTATAGTGGATAGTGGCCTTGTTGAAGCAAGTGACTCCAGATCCACAGCAAGTACATGCATGTTGCATATTGTATCTGCAGATACTATAAAATTAGTCTGCTTTTATTTTATATATACTGTATAATTCCCAATTAATGTAATGTTCAAGGGCTTGTCCAGAATTATCTCTGATATTTTCACCCCTGTCCATATTTGGGGTGTGGTATTGCAGCTCAGCCCCATTCACTTTACGATATACAGATGTAGTAGAGTTAACACTTATGCTTTATGAGACGTGTTATCTAAACTAAATGCGTTAAGCAAACACCTTCAATAGCTTTTGTTTCAAGATAACACGATGAGTTAAGAAATTTGAGTTAAGAGTTTGAGTGTTAACCCTGCTACATCTGTATCATTGGATAGCTACCTTCCAAATAGTGGCGCTATAGGCAGAGATTTATTTTCTTGTTGTGGACAGGGAGATTATTTGCATGCCTTTAATGAAGCTAAGCTGAATTACCAGACCCATAGACATGTGGGTTACTGTTTATGGAAGAAAGTAGTCAGCTTTTTCTTCTCATATAATGTATGAAAATCAGACATCATATAGTATACGGCAGTCTCTTTCTAACAAAGCTAGAACCAGCCCTGTTCATCACACGGGCTCGGAGATCTCATCATTCATTGCTTCAGTTGCTCTACTAGATGTCCTTCAAGTTGGCAGCTCAGGGGAGTGTCCTTTCTGCTTTAGCTCTCTCCCTGTAACACCTCAAGGGTGCATCATTTCTCTGTCTTACAGCTCAAGGGACATATACTTTCTGCTGCAGCTCTCTTCCTGTAACTGACACAGCTTACAGAGGAAGGACCTTCTGTATTACTGAATTTGCCCCCTCCCTAAAAGCCCCATAAATGCCCCACATAGCCTGCTTATTTTTCAGAGGGAGAGCCTGGAGCTTCCACACAATGTAAACGTAAGTAGGAGAGAATTTTGAGCTGTGTGTAAGCAGACCTCTATAGTTGGGCTCTAGGAGAGCAAATCAGCACCTAGAGCTTGATCTGGGACATACAAGTAACAGTGCGCCTCCTAATCTGCTCTGTTCATAAAAGAGAAGCAAACAGAAAAATACATTTTCTATTGCCTGTCAAGAAAATCAATCAGCCCTTCCAAAAATAACATGCAGTTGGTGGCAGTTAAAGGATGGAACTGAGCATGTGTGACCTACTCTTTTAGATCAGTAGGAGGCCATGCACTTTACTATAAAGATTGAACACCAGGGGGCACCATTATAATAAGGTAAAGGGAATATCTTCCAATTGGTGCATTTATGTAACAGAATGTAAATAGTAAGTAGTTTTTCATGCTGGACTACAGATGCAGCTGAGCTATACTTGATGGTTAACGTGCAAAGTAAAGAATGGAAAGAACAAAATAACAAATTTTTCAATGGATTCAATGGCTTTTGTTACAAGATAACCAAGATAACACGGTGCCTTGTGTTATCACAGTCAAGTTTAGCTCGACTACATCTGTATGTTAAAATAATGTTTACTGTTGGGACAACCCATTTAAGGGGTTGTCCACAATTACAAAACGGGCCTTTTTTTTCTAGAAACTAGAATAAGGATGAAGTAGACTATCAGATAAAGCCCATGGAGAGATGTGGTACTGTTTATGGAGCAGCTTCAACCAAACAGGAATGTCAGATTACTATAGACCTCTAATGCTCCATATTATACTAGTCAGTGACCTTGGCTAAAATAGCTAAAGACTCATTTACAGTGGCCTATTGAGCAAGCAATTATTGGGAAAGAAAAATTGGCCCAAAATTGCCTTCTCATCAGAGGAGGTGACTGCTACTTTTACCTGCAACAAATTCCTCTGCTGTTTGAGGACGAATTGCTGCTGAGATCGCTCGCCTTCTAGAGAATCATTGTTTCTGGCCAGCAGATGGCTGTTTACGTAGTACAATCTTCCCCTCAGAAATGATGATCTTTGTGTCTGCATCAACAAAGCTTTCATCAGGTGATCTGCAGCACCCTTACACAGGCTGATTATCGGGAACAAGCATTCGTACATATGTTCATTCCCGATAATTGGCCTAATAATTATCCCATGTAAAGGGACTTTAAGAGAATCTTGGTTAGTGATGTGTGCTCCCATTGCCTCAATTTTCTCCTCTGGTGTGGCTTCAATTGAACGAAGTCTGGGCTGTGCAAACCATGACTTTAACAGATTCCTGGTGATAATTTTAAAAAGTCTTCAAGAAAAACAGCATAAAAAGTTGACTTGATTGAATTAAGTTAATATATAATCCCTTATTCTACCTTGAGCTTTAATTCCGATAGATCCTTTATCTATTGAGCATGGAAATCAAATATCATTGTAATGGAAGGCTTATAACTAAATAAAAAAAATTGAAACTTTTAACAAAGAGGTCTTTGGAACATCTGGAAAAATAAAAAAGGTCCCAAATTCCTAAAAAGACAGTATAAAATATTATTCTTTTATACTAAAACAAAGAAAACAGGTAGGATATTACCTGAGGAAACTTACCACCAATATGCTGAATTAACAGAAAAAGAGAAGTCTAGCTTTATTTGGTAGTTCCTACAAATCTACACATGATTAAAGCCTACATGGTGCAGAAAGACTGAACGTTTGACTCAAGTTTTGACTTTTCCTTCTGCTCTCTTCATAGGGCTCCATGAGGCCTGTGGGTTCACATGAACATTACAGTGCCTCAGAAGAGCCTCAACATGATTAATTAATATTAGTATAATTCATTTTACCTAGGGTGTTTTCAGTATTAACAGCTGTTCGCTGGGTTTTCTGAAGAAGAACTTATAGTGATTAGTCAACAGTTTAATTCTAAAAGAAAATCCCTTTGAAGGGACTCTGTCACCCACTTTTCTCTAGTAAAACAGTACATGTTATTGCCTTTCCAACCTGTAAGTTACCAGTGTGTGCAGTGAATGCCCAGAAAAAATAACTTTTATTCATATGCAAATTGGATTCAAAGTGCCCAGCTGGGCAGGCTTTTCTTTTCAAAGTGCCCAAGCCCTTCTCTTTTCACCAATGCCTAGTCCTCCCCTAACCTCCCAAGCCTTCCTACCCTTTCCCCAACGTAACAACACTTTGATGTCAAATCTCACACAGGAACCCTAAGATGCACTGATCATTAACGGTGTAGGGCCCCAGCACCTCTGCAGAACATATCCCTGAGGCAATAGTCCACAAAAGGATATGTAGTGCACAGGAGCCGGAAGAGTATCAGAGGTCGTCTGTACCAGATTTAGTATCAAAGCGCCATGACGTCAGGTGAAAGGGTTGATTTTTCTACACATTTACTGCACACACTGGTAACTTGCAGGTGTGATCGAAATGTTGTTAACATGTACTACTAGCCTTTGCAGGGTGTTTTATTATCAAAGTGGTTCACAGATTCCCTTTAATTCTAACTAGTGATGAGCGGCAGGCGTCATATTCGAATTCGCGATATTTCACTAATATTTGGTAGAATATTTGGCGAATATTCATTATATTCTATAATTTTTTTTTACTCGAATAAATCGACAAGGTAATGATCGCGTAATATGCAAATTTTCGTAATGCAAATTTTTATCGCAAATTTTTCAATTGCCGATCAAAAACATGATTCCTCCCTTTTTGCTTGTGGGCCAATGAGTCACAGCACTATATCGAATATATTAGTTTTTTAAAAAAATTCGTAATATTCTAAAACAAAAATATATAGCAATATAGCAAATATTCTAAAAAAAAAACGAATATAGAGCAATTTAGCTAATATAGTGCTATAATCATTTTTTTCAATAGTTGAAATTTTTTTCCAATCTGAACTTCAGATGAGAAAAAAATTATAACTATTAGACAAAAAAGATTATAGCACTATATTAGCTAAATTGCTCTATATTCGTTTTTTTCGAATATTCGCTATATTGCTATATATTCTTGTTTTAGAATATTACGAAAAAACTAATATATTCGATGTAGTGCTATAAATTTGTTTTTTAGAATATTCCTCATTTTTCCCATTTAAAGTCATCATGATTCCTCCCTGCTTCTTGCTTGTGGGCCAATGAGTCATTGGCCCACAAGCAAGAAGCAGGGAGGAATCATGTTTTTACTTGTCAATTGAAAGATTCTTGGTAAAAATTCGCATTACAAAAATTTGAAATAAAAAATCTCAAATATTCGAAATTACGAATATATATCGCTATATTCTAAATATTCGTGAATTTTCGAAGTACCTATATTTGCGATAAAATTTGCAATTCGAATATTCGTGATCAACACTAATTCTAACGACAGTAATAAGGTGAATCACTTCCCTGTAAAGTAGTCGTTTTATAAAATAGAACATCAGTTATCCTACCATAAGGTACTTTGGCTTCTGTTGCCATACATCAAAGATAGAAGACCATGGATAGACCAAATAATTTTAAATAATAGTTTGGAGGTCACTATTTAAATGTAGCACATTTGCAATGACCACTCCCTAAGAATCGAGAAAGAGAACACTATGGAACGGCACAGCTTCTGTGCAATGCACTATGTGCTCTGTGCACATAGCTCTACATGAGTCCTGACTTTGTCCTCTGTGACACAGCTCCTGCAAAAATGTACCCAGCACAAACATAAGTAGTCAATAATTCATCTTTATTAGGCCCCTTTCACACGGGCGAGTATTCCGCGCGGATGCGATGCGTGAGTTGAACGCATTGCACCCGCACTGAATACCGACCCATTCATTTCTATGGGGCTGTTCACATGAGCAGTGATTTTCACGCATCACTTGTGCGTTGCGTGAAAATCGCAGCATGCTCTATATTCTGCGTTTTTCACGCAACGCAGGCCCCATAGAAGTGAATGGGGTTGCGTGAAAACCGCAAGCATCCGCAAGCAAGTGTGGATGCGGTGCGATTTTCACGCACGGTTGCTAGGAGATGATCGGGATGGAGACCCGATCATTATTATTTTCCCTTATAACATAGTTATAAGGGAAAATAATAGCATTCTGAATACAGAATGCTTAGTAAAATAGCGCTGGAGGGGTTATAAAAATAAAATAAATAATTTAACTCACCTTAGTCCAATTGATCGCGATGCCGGCATCTCCTTCTGTCTCCTTTGCTGAACAGGACCTGTGGTGAGCATTCATTACAGGTAAAGGACCTGTGGTGACGTCACTCCGGTCATCACATGATCCATCACCATGGTAAAAGATCATGTGATGGATCATGTGATGACCGGAGTGACGTCACCACAGGTCCTTTACCTGTAATGAATGCTCACCACATGTCCTGTTCAGCAAAGGAGACAGAAGGAGATGCCGGCATCGCGATCAAGTGGACTAAGGTGAGTTTTTTTTAACTTCTCCAGCGCTATTTTACTATGCATTCTGTATTGAGAATGCTATTATTTTCCCTTATAACCATGTTATAAGGGAAAATAATACAATCTACAGAACACCGATCCCAAGCCCGAACTTCTGTGAAGAAGTTCGGGTTTGGGTACCAAACATGCGTGATTTTTCTCACGCGAGTGCAAAACGCATTACATGTTTTGCACTCGCGTGGAAAAATCGCGGGTGTTCCCGTAACGCACCCGCACCTTTTCCCGCAACTCCCGTCTGAAAGAGGCCTTAAACAGATTTTCTGCGTATACAATATTGATGGCCTATTCTTAGGATAAGTCATCGGCATCTGATCAGTGGAAGTCCAACTCCCAGGACCCCAGCCAATCAGGTGTTTAAAAAGGCTGTGGCGCACTGGTGAGCAGCGTGGCCTCCTCACAGCTTACTAAGCACAGCACCGTACATTGTATAGTGGCTGTGCTTGGTATTGCACCTGAATCCAGTTCCCTTAAATGGGACTAAGCTGCACATAGGCCATATGAACATGACATTACTGGCCTAGGAAGCGGAGCACTGCAGCCTCTTCAAACACAGATAGTGGTGCGGGAAGTCGGATCCCCACCGATTAGATATTGATGACTCATCCTGAGTATAGGCCATTAATATTGGAAACCCTTTTAAAGCCTAGATACAATAAAAACAGGCCAATATTGTAATAAATGGTGATGCTCACTCACCAGAAAGAAGATGCTGTATGATTAGTAAAAGCACTTTGCACATGAGGAAATTTATAAATGCAAATGATATACAATGGCATGAGATTAAGGGAAAGTAAGGGCGATATCAGCAGTGATAATAGGAATAAGGGATAATGAGACAAGTAGAACAGAGTAAGGGTGGGTTCACACTAGCGTTAGGGATTCCGTTATGGCTTTCCATTATAACATGGTTATAACGGAAAATAACGGAATCCATAAGACGGAAGGACGGATCCGTTCTTCTGCCCATAGACTTGTATTATGACTGAATGCAAAACGGAAGGCTTTAAAAGCATTCCGTTTGCTCTCTGTCCTAATAGAAGTCTATGGGAATCAAAACTGATCCGTCTGGGTCCCGTTATGCAAGACGAAAAACAAAGTCCTGTCGACAGGACTTTGTTTTCCGTCTTGCATAACGGGACCCAGACAAATCAGCTATGCTTTCCCATAGACTTCTATTAGGACGGAAAGCAAACGGAATGCCTTTTAAAGGCTTCCATTTTGCATTCTGTCTGGGCATTCCGTTATTTTCCGTTATTACCATGTTATAACGGAAAGCCATAATGGAATCCCTAAGGCTAGTGTGAACCCACCCTTAAATACCAGCAGTCCAACATGTAACTTTGTAAAAAATATATTTAATTTATGTGAACAAACTTAGCTCTAAAATTAGACACATTTTGCAAAAATGTTGATACATTTTAAATGACAGCTCTCACACTAGAACTACTTTAATAAACGAGGACAGTTATGTAACATGATAAGAGATCCAAGAAAGAATGTCCCCAATCACTAGCAGTCAGTTTTTAGCCTTTTTTGTGCATAATGGTATGTTATCCAAAGTGTATGTATATGTTGTAGGTAATATATTTTGGTAACACATTTTTAGGGGTCAGTAAAGGGCAGTTCTGTGTTATGTAAATAAAGTTTAGTGATCGCATAATAATGGTATGTTACACCGCTTTTAGTATACTTTAGGTTTTCAATCCCTTATTATTTTCCAGATCTCTGCTAGCAGTTTTTAATCATGTCCATAATTAATTTTGGGGCTCTCTTTAAAATAGCTCACAGGATATGTAAAGGTTGCAGAACTTTTCATTATGCAAAACGTTCATTGTCCCATATTGCAGTAAATTTCTTCCAGTGATGGCATTCAGAATAAATCTCTCGTTCAGCCAGCTGCTATCTCTCTTGACTTCCCATACACCTATACAATTGGATACAATTGGTTTGGTTGCCATCTATCTCTCCTAACTTCCCTATACACATACACTCTCAGTTCATCCGGCTGCTATCTCTCTTGACTCCGCATACACATATACACTTGGTTCGGTTACCTATCTCTCTCGACTTCCTTCTACACATACAATCTCAGCTTGGTCTCCACCTATCTCTCCCTACTCCCCCATACACATACAGATGTAGCTACCGTTATACTGACTGGCTTACCACATGGGGTTATACATACCTGGCAGACAGGGCCAGTTTTAGACAAAATGTGGCCCTGGGCAAAATCAAAGTGAGGCCCCAAATCTTGTAATAATGTGCTAAAAACACAGTCCGACGTCCGACACCTGACACCCCCGCCGATCAGCTGTTTGAAAAGACAGAGCGTGCTGTTCACTGCTGCTGTCCCATAGACATACAGCGGTGAGCAGGAAGAGAGAAGGGAGACGGCACGTGCTCACAGCCCACGCAGTCTCCTCAAACAACTGATCGGCATAGGGTCTCGGGTGCCCCTACAGTACCCTAGTAGTAATAATATAACCATAATTTCCCCCTGTAGTGCCCCCCACTAGTTCCAATATATAATGCTCCACCCCATAGTTCCAATATATAGTACAGACCAAAAGTTTGGACACACCTTCTCATTCAAAGAGTTTTCTTTATTTTCATGACTATGAAGGCATCACAACTATGACTTAACACATGTGGAATTATATACATAACAAACAAGTGTGAAACAACTGAAAATATGTCATATTCTAGGTTCTTCAAAGTAGCCACCTTTTGCTTTGATTACTGCTTTGCACACTCTTGGCATTCTCTTGATGAGCTTCAAGAGGTAGTCCCCTGAAATGGTTTTCACTTCACAGGTGTGCCCTGTCAGGTTTAATAAGTGGGATTTCTTGCCTTATAAATGGGGTTGGGACCATCAGTTGCGTTGAGGAGAAGTCAGGTGGATACACAGCTGATAGTCCTACTGAATAGACTGTTAGAATTTGTATTATGGCAAGAAAAAAGTAGTTAAGTAAAGAAAAGGCCATCATTACTTTAAGAAATGAAGGTCAGTCAGTCAGCCGAAAAATTGGGAAAACTTTTAAAGTAAGGGCTATTTGACCATGAAGGAGAGTGAAGGGGTGCTGCGCCAGATGACCTGGCCTCCACAGTCACCAGATCTGAACCCAATCGAGATGGTTTGGGGTGAGATGGACCGCAGAGTGAAGGCAAAAGGGCCAACAAGTGCTAAGCATCTCTGGGAACTCCTTCAAGACTGTTGGAAGACCATTTCAGGGGACTACCTCTTGAAGCTCATCAAGAGAATGCCAAGAGTGTGCAAAGCAGTCATCAAAGCAAAAGGTGGCTACTTTGAAGAACCTAGAATATGACATATTTTCAGTTGTTTCACACTTGTTTGTTATGTATATCATTCCACATGTGTTAATTCATAGTTTTGATGCCTTCATTGTCATGAAAATAAAGAAAACTCTTTGAATGAGAAGGTGTGTCCAAACTTTTGGTCTGTACTATACATATATATATATATATATATATATATGATGTTCCACTGTAGTGGCAGTAAATAATGCTCCTCCATTCCTCCCCAGTAGTGGCAAGTATATATAATGATATCCTTCCCCCATTTCCTGGTGCTCCCAGCAGTGTGGACATTTAGTATAAAAAAAATAATAAACACCTCACTCCCAGTTTTCCCCGCCGATGTCTGCGATGCAGACAACTGTTTTATCTGTCGCTTGTGTTGCTGCATCCTGATGCATGCGGTCCCAATGACATCACCACTCCTGCTCCGGCTCACGTGATGACGTCATCATGCAAGACCCATAGCAGGAGGTTGCATTGATGTCATTGCAGCTTCTTGCGCTGTTCTAATCCCTCACATGCTTGAGGCCCTAGCGGCCTGAGGCTTGTGAAGTTGGGCGTCCATGAGTGTGCCCCCCTTTATGGGTAGCGAAGTGGCGCCCTAGGTGGATGACTACCCTCCCCTATCCATTGTCCCAGCCCTAATGCAGAGCACATTACCGCAGGAGGTATAACAGGAGAGGACTATAACTCCCAGCATGTCAAAGCCATTATAATTTAATATCAGAGCACATTACAGGGGGACACATAAGAGGATGGGACTACAACTCCCAGCATATCCAAGCCATTATTATGTAATATAAGAGTACATTATAAGAGGAGGTATAAGAGAAGAGGACTATAACTCCCAGCATATACAGGGTGTTGTAATGTACCCTGATATTACATAATAATGGCCTGTACATGCTGAGAGTTGTAGTCCTCTCTTGTTATACCCCCTCTTGTAATGTACTTTGATATTACATAACAAGCTGGACATGCTGGGAGTTTTAGTCCTCTCCTCATACCTCATCTTGTAATGTACTCTGATATTACATAACAGGAGGTATAAGAGGAGAGGACTATAACTCCCAGCACTTCTCTGGCACTTACATTGAATCATTCACTTCTTCCCATGCATCACTGGTCTTCTTCTTCATTAATTTACTGCATAGCTCCGCCTCCTGTTCTAGTCACATGATGGTGAGGTCATCCCAGGTCCTTCACCCCCCTCTTCTCTGCTGAGCTCCGCCTCCTGCATGTGACATCAGGGCAGGTCCTACAGCTCCAGTAGAAGAGTGTTGCTGGTGTCCAGAGCTGTCAGTTTGCAGAGCAGTACTGTGGTAATGACTTGTGTTATGTGTACAGGGAGGGGGCCAAACACTGCATTGTAATGTGCAGCTTTTCAGCTGTCCGCCCGTTTGCTTCCATGGACATTCAGCTGAACAGCAGCACTGAAGCAGGGGATCCCTTAGACCATGGGGGCCCTGGGCAGTTGCCCAGTTTGCCCCTCCTTAACGCTGGCCCTGCTAGCAGATAGCGGCTCAAAGTGAAAGTAAGATGCTCACAGCTAGGCAAACAATTAACCCTTTATAACTGCTGAATATCAAATATATAAAGCTGAGTGTATGTTTGTGTGTGTATGTATGTCCACTAAAGGAATCCACACCGTCTCATTTACAATCACGAAATTTAGCAAACAGGTACATCAGGTGTCCGGGAAGGTTTTAGATCAGGTCTCAGCTCTCTAGGACGTACCGTTCCTGAGATATATATATATTAAAAAAAAAAAAAATGCATTAGCCAATAGAAGCTTGGTCACATGACCCTTATCAGCCAATAGAAGCTTGCAGGCCCTTAGTCTGCACATACACACAGTTTTACTCCAGGTTTCCAAAACAACCCAGCCATTTTTCTTCACTGCTGTAGGTCAGCTTTAAAGGGGCAGGGCTCTGTTGATGACACTGTTAATGGAGCGGAGTGCTGTGGAGGTCACAGTTCAGGGGCAGGTAGGGTGGGCATTCAGGCCACCCTCAAAAGGTGGACTTAAAAACCCCGCCCCTGGTCCCGCTAAGCAACACCCTAACCCAGTTAGACAACACACCCTCTCACTCTGCAGCCAACGGGGATTGAAAAAATGAAGTTAAAAATCAACTTCTGTCAGCGACAGGGATGGGAGGGAGGGTGACTTTCTCCATGCAGATCACGCTTAGACAGCACAGTGCTGCTGTCTGAAAGTGAGCTGTTCAAAAGAACATCCCTGTGTCCATCCAGGCCCTGCGCCGGACGGAGGACAGGGAGTCTGAAAGCCGGACTATGCGCCCTAAAACCAGACCTCTGGCCACCCTAGGGGCAGGCTGCTGTGGAGGTCACAGTTAAGGGAACAGTCCGTTATGGAGGTCAGTGTTAAGAAGCAAATTGCTGTAGAGACCACTGTTAATGGGGCGGGTTGTTGTGGAAATCACTGTTAAGGATGCGGGGTACTGTGGAAGTCACTAATAAACGGGCGGCTGCTGTGGAGGTCACTGTTAAAGGGGCGGGCACTGTGGAGGTCACTGTTAAGGGAGGAGGGGACTGTGGAGGCCACTAATAAAGGGGCAGCGGGCTCCTGTGAGGTCACTGTTAAGGGGGCAGTCGCTGTGGAGGTCTCTGTTAAGGGGTCCGGGAATGGTAGAGGTCACAGTTAAGGGGACTATAACCTATGGTCAGTGTTAAAAGGCGGGTGCTGTAGAGGTACCTGTTAAGTGGGGGGATGCTGTGCAACTCACTGTTAAAGAGAGCGGCTTCTGTGAAAGGTCAAAGTTAAGGGGTGGGATGCTATGGAGGTTCCATTTTAAGGAGATGGGGCACTGTGGGGGGGGGGGGTCAGTGTTAAGGGGTCGGGGGGCTGTGGAGGTCACTGTTAAGGGGGCGGGGTACTGTAGATGTCACTGTTATAGTGGACACTGTCGATATCTTTTAACGACGCACACAAACATTAAATGAAATAGATGAAATATACAAAGCTGGGTCCTTCAGCTATTTTTTTATAAAGACCAATTGGAAAAATGATTTTAGCCCATAGACCTTTCCATCATTTATACTGAGGTCATGAATGCTCCTCCTCTATTAGCTCATCAGCATCTGATACAGGCCGTTAAACTGCCTTCTGGAGAATAGCATTAGCTCCAGAGCAAAATTGAAATTCATCTGCACGTGTTCGCTATAATTAAACTACTGACACTGTTACCGAAAACCAAGTATAACACAAATCATTTGCAGTTTTTCATGATCAGTCAGCATGTCCTAGATGTAATTTGTTTCTAGTGTATTTGACACTAAGCAGCTCGAGAGTGACATATTGTTAATTCGAAATCTCCTTTTGCTTTTTTATGCCACATCCCTTTATACTAGTGCCCAAAATAAGCTACTGCATTACTTATTGTTTTTACATTACATTCAGATCTACTGTAAGTCACCAGAAGTACATTATTACCATACCAGGTGCAATGTAAACATACCAGGTGCAATGTAAATATCCAATGTAAACACTGGATATTGCAAAAAAATTTTTATATATATATATATATATATATATACTTCTAATCTACATATACAGAGTAGAAGCTTAGAATCATTTATGGTTTAGTCTAATGGTATCAATTATCTCAGTTAATAGCACCAGAATATTACTATTGAACTACATATTAGAATAAGATATTACAGACGTGTCTACCTTACCTTTTCTTGAATTTGGTTAATGGCTCCAGCTTCTCAAAATTAAATACAATATTGCAGAATGCTAGCAAAACCCTTGATAGACTGCAATTCACATCACAACCACTAGGTGACTGCACATATAGGATAGAAATCTCATGACAAAATATAAAAAATCATAGGGTTTTTCTTGTAGTCATCTTGCAGCGCAGATCTCGGGATATGTTGAGCCAATAGCAAAGGCAAGAAAGGACACATTGGAATATTGAATTTAATAATAATAAGGTATGTTTTATTATAGAGGAAAGTTAGGGCACTTTCATACTTGCCTCCCTGATCCGGAAATCAGTGTGCAAACGGATAGCATTTGTAGACGGATCCGGATGCGGATCCGTCTAACAAATGCATTGAAACACCAGATCAGTCTCTTCGGTGTCATCCAGAAAAATGGATCAATGGAAAATGGCAAGTGTTCCGGAATTTTGGACTGAGAAAATACTGCATAATGCTGCAGTATTTTTTCCGTCCAAAAACCGTACAGTGACTGAACTGAAGACATCCTGATGCATCCTGAACTGATTGGTCTCCATTCAGAATGCATGGGGATAAAATTATTTTTTTTTCACAGATTTAAAGGTCTGTGCATGCGTGGACCGGATGAACGGATCCGTCAATGCGGCAATTTTAATGCTGGATCCGGCACTAATACATTTTAAATGGAAATTAATGCTGATCAGTTTTATCCTAATGCATTCTGAATGGAGAGCAATCCGTTCAGGATGCATCAGTTCGCATCAGTTCAGTCCCTCTTACATTTTTTGGCCGAAGAAAATACCGCAGCATGCTGTATTTTTCTCTTCGGCCAAAAATCCTGAACACTCTCCGGAATGCCGGATCCAGCATTCATTTCCATTGAAATGTATTTGTGCCGGATCCAGCATTAAAATTGCCGCATTGACGGATCCATTCCTCCGGTCTGGGCATTTTTTTAATTCAGTGAAAAAAAAAAATACCAGATCTGTTTTTCCGGATGACACCGGAGAGACGGATCCGGTATTTCAATGCATTGGTCAGACGGATCCGGATCCGTATGACTAATGCCATCAGTTTTCGTCCAGATTGCCGGATCCGGCAGGCAATTTCGGCGATGGAACTGCCTGCCGGAATCCTCTGATGCAAGTGTGAACGTACCCTTAGTAGAGTAGAGAAGAAAATATTTATCCATCATTCAGGACAGAAGATTTAGAAATTTAAAATATTTTTTAAATTCAAATGCAAAAATACTTGATGGCTTATGCATTTAGAACAACAGGCTCGATCTTAAATAAAGCATTAATCCTAAACATTAATTTTTTAAATATAATGTACAGTTATTCTACTTAGTGTCATGAAAGTAATCATTCCACTCCTCTTAATAGGCTTGTGGTGAACAAACAGTGCTGCGGTGTAAAGCATTGAAAAGTGGTTTTGGGAAATGACCACAGCCTGAGCTGTATTAGAAGTGATGAAGCAAGAATAGACTCCAAAAGACAGACTGGAGACACTGACCACTGCTCGTATAGACCAGAATTAAAAGCCACCATGCAACCAAAAAGAGTGCGCCACTAGGAGACCGCTACGGCTCTCATTCACGGCATTGGGGAGGGCCTATGCAGCTGCCCGTACACTGATGCACTGCAGCCTGCAGAACTGCCTCCAGTGCACTAGTAGAAGCTGCCGGCAGCAATCAAAATTCATTTTTAAAGCACTCCATTGATTAAAATCAGGGAGAGAAACATGTATTACCTCCGGTTCTCTGTCCTGCTTATGTCTGTCAGCCATTTAGCATCAATAACACTGCTGATAGACTCACTTTAAATGTTCCGTTAAAAAAGAATAAAATATACAGATTCATCTGTTGATATAAGGGTAAGGGCTCATGCACACGAGAGTATGGCTTTTTCAGTGTTTTGCGGTCCATTTTTTACGGATCCGTTGTTCCATTTTTTGTTTCCGTTGTGTTTCCGTTTTTCAGTTCGTCATATACAGTATACAGTAATTACATAGAAAGAATTGGGCTGGGCGAAACATTTTCAATAGATGGTTCAGCAAAAACGGAACGGATACGGAAGACATACGGATGCATTTCCGTATGTGCTCAGTTTTTTTTTGCGGACCAATTGACTTGAATGGAGCCAAGCACCGTGATTTGCGGACAAGAATAGGACATGTTCTATCTTTTCACGGTACGGAAATACTGAAACGGAATGCACACGGAGACACTTCAGTTTTTTTTTCTGGACCATTGAAATGAATGGTTCAGTATATGTACCGCATACTGAACTCAAAAAACGGCCAGTATACTGAACGCAAAATACTGTCGTGTGCATGAGCCCTAAGAGTGTACAGGCCTTGCCCTGAAATAATTGTGTGTTCCATCAGGACCATCGTCCTGTAAATTGCTGGATTTCTAGGTACCTTTGTGCAGTGAAGTATTGGAGAAAATGTTATTTTCTTTAAGCAAAGCATTAAATACAAGAATGTCTCATCCCAGAAGCTTACTGACCGAACTGCAAGATAGTACAGATTTTCTGTTCACACAAACACATTTCATTAGTATTCAGTAATCGCTTGACGATGAGGGATGTGGTGCAAGAGTCTGGGGAATTCGAGGTTATTGATCTGGCCATGAATAGCTGCTTTGTTTCAGACATTATATCCTCTAATGTTTGTTTATAATTAATTGGACTTTACAACATCTGATGGTGGCCACGGTTCATCATATAAGGTATTTTAACAGCAAATAAGCTCAACAGATATATATACACTGTATGTATGAATACATACACTGCTCCAAAAAATAAAGGGAACACTTAAACAACACAATGTAACTCCAAGTCAATCACACTTCTGTGAAATCAAACTGTCCACTTCGGAAGCAACACTGAGTGACAATCAATTTCACATGCTGTTGTGCAAATGGGATAGGCAACAGGTGGAAATTATAGGCAATTAGTAAGACACCCCCAATAAAGGAGTGGTTCTGCAGGTGGTGACTACAGACCACTTCTCAGTTCCTATGCTTCTTGGCTGATGTTTTGGTCACTTTTGAATGCTGGCGGTGCTTTCACTCTAGTGGTATCATGAGACGGAGTCTACAACCCACACAAGTGGCTCAGG
Organism: Bufo bufo; assembly: GCF_905171765.1. Taxonomy (NCBI): domain Eukaryota; kingdom Metazoa; phylum Chordata; class Amphibia; order Anura; family Bufonidae; genus Bufo; species Bufo bufo. Next base: position 483,924,150 of record NC_053391.1, on the reverse strand, counting down.
TAGTGCAGCTTATCCAGGATGGCACATCAATGCGAGCTGTGGCAAGAAGGTTTGCTGTGTCTGTCAGCGTAGTGTCTAGAGCATGGAGGCGCTACCAGGAGACAGGCCAGTACATCAGGCGACGTGGAGGAGGCCGTAGGAGAGCAACAACCCAGCAGCAGGACCGCTACCTCCGCCTTTGTGCAAGGAGGAACAGGAGGAGCATGCCAGAGCCCTGCAAAATGACCTCCACCAGGGCACAAATGTGCATGTGTCTGCTCAAACGGTCAGAAACAGACTCCATGAGGGTGATATGAGGGCCCGACGTCCACAGGTGGGGGTTGTGCTATCAGCCCAACACCGTGCAGGACGTTTGGCATTTGCCAGAGAACACCAAGATTGGCAAATTCGCCACTGGCGCCCTGTGCTCTTCACAGATGAAAGCAGGATCACACTGCGCACATGTGACAGACGTGACAGAGTCTGGAGACGCCATGGAGAACATTCTGCTGCCTGCAACATCCTCCAGCATGACCGGTTTGGCATTGGGTCAGTAATGGTGTGGGGTGGCATTTCTTTGGAGTGCCGCACAGCCCTCCATGTGCTCGCCAGAGGTAGCCTGAGTGCGATTAGGTACCGAGATGAGATCCTCAGACCCCTTGTGAGACCATATGCTGGTGCGGTTGGCCCTGGGTTCCTCCTAATGCAAGACAATGCTAGACCTCATGTGGCTGGAGTGTGTCAGCAGTTCCTGCAAGACGAAGGCATTGATGCTATGGACTGGCCCGCCTGTTCCCCAGACCTGAATCCAATTGAGCACATCTGGTACATCATGTCTCGCTCTATCCACCAACGTCACGTTGCACCACAGACTGTCCAGGAGTTGGCAGATGCTTTAGTCCAGGTCTGGGAGGAGATCCCTCAGGAGACCGTCCGCCACCTCATCAGGAGCATGCACAGGCGTTGTAGGGAGGTCATACAGGCAAGTGGAGGCCACACACACTACTGAGCCTCATTTTGACTTGTTTTAAGGACATTACATCAAAGTTGGATCAGCCTGTAGTGTGTTTTTCCACTTTAATTTTGAGTGTGACTCCAAATCCAGACCTCCATGGGTTGATAAATTTGATTTCCATTTTTACATTTTTGTGTGATTTTGTTGTCAGCACATTCAACTATGTAAAGAACAAAGTATTTCAGAAGAATATTTAATTAACTCAGATCTAGGATGTGTTATTTTTGTGTTCCCTTTATTTTTTTGAGCAGTGTATATATATATATATATATATATATATATATATATATATATATATACACACACTGGAGATATATTGTGATTTTTATTTGCGACCTCATATTTAACATTCTATTTGCTGTTTGTACCTACTACAAGGTGTTCATTGCATACTGTTTTATTATGGAGTTCAATGTAACGTTCTATGCAGTAATTATCTAACCTCCCTCTAATGATACCTGCCGTTAGCAGGAATTTTAGCATTTAAAAGGGTATTCCTATCTGGACATTTGTGGCATATCCACAGATATGATATAAAAGGCCCATATGCATATGCAGTCCGCTCTCCATTAAATACAGTGTGCTACGGGTTCCTAGTCTTTGAGATAGGACTGGGTCCCAGAGGTGGTGCAATGCACCTATTGGACATTTATGGTATATCCTCTGCATATGAAATAAAATGCCCATAGGGGAATACCCCTATACAGTTGTGCTCATAGGTTTACATACCCTTGTAGAATTTATGATTTCTTAACCATTGTTCAGAGAATACGAATGATAACACAAAAACTTTTCTTTCACTCATGGTTAGTGGTTGGCTGAAGCCATTTTTTGTCAAACAATCATAATCACAACACAAACTACCCAAATGACCCTGATCAAAAGTCTACATACCCCAGTTCTTATTACTGTGTATTGCCCCTTTTAACATCAATGACAGCTTGAGGTCCTTTGTGGTAGTTGTGGATGAGGCTCTTTATCTTCTCAGATGGTAAACCTGCCCATTCTTCCTGGCAAAAAGCCTTCAGTTCCCCTAAATTCTTGGGCTGTCTTGCATGAACTGCACGATTGAGGTCTCCCCAGAGTGGCTCAATGATATTGAGGTCGAGACTGAGATGGCCACTCCAGAACCTTCACGTTAATTTGCTGTAGCCAATGACAGGTCGACTTGGCCTTGTGTTTTGGATCATTGTCATGTTGGAATGTCCAAGTACGTCCAATACGCAGCTTCCGGGATGATGAGTGCAAATTTTCCTCCAGTATTTGTTGATAGATTACTACATTCATATTGCCACAAATTTCCTGTGCCTTTGTAGCTCACACATCCCCAAAACATCAGCGATCCACCACCACGTTTCACAGTAGGAATGGTGTACCTTTCATCATAGGCCTTGTTGACTCCTCTCCAAATGTACTGTATCATTTATGGTTGTGTCCAAACAGTTAAATTTTTGTCTCATCACTCCAAATAACTTTGTGCTAGAAGGTTTGAGGCTCGTCTCTGTGCTGTTTGGCAAATTGTAAGCGGGATACTTTGTGGCATTTGCGTAGTAATGGCTTTCTTCTGGCAACTCGACTATGCAGCCCATCTTTCTTCAAGTGCCTCCTTATTGTGCATCTTGAAACAGCCTCACCACATTCTTTCAGAGAGTTCTGTATTTCACCTGATGTTATTTGTGGGGTTTTCCTTGCATCCCGAACTATTTTTCTGGCAGTTGTGGCTGAAAGTTTAGTTGGCCTACCTGACCGTGGTTTGATTTCAACAGAACTCCTACTTTTCCACTTCTTAATTAGAGTTTGAACACTGCTGATTGGCATTCTCAAGTCCTTTGATATTTTCTTATATCCCTTTCCTATTTTATAGAGTTCAACTACCTTTTCCGCAGATCCTTTGACAATTCTTTTGCTTTCCCAATGACTTAGAATCCAAACAACATCAGTTCAGCACTGGATGAAAGATGCAAGGGTCTGTCAGGAGTCAAGGAAGTCATTGACCTTTTATACACACCCACTAATTACAAGCAAATAGATCACAGGTTAATAGCCATTGTAACCCTTTTGTGTCAAGTTGTCTGCACGTTATCAGGCCCAATCACCAGGGTATGTAAACTTTTGATCAGGGTCATTTGGGTAGTTTGTGTTGTGATTATGATTATGTTTGACAATAAATGGCTTCAGCCAACCACTAACCATGAGTGAAAAAAGTTTTTATCATTCATATATGAACAGTGGTTAAGAAATCATTAATTCTGCAAGGGAATGTAAACTTATGAGCACAACTGTAACTCTATTATTTATGCAAAGTTTTGGGAGCTCTGTATCACATAATGTCACTATGTGAATGCAGTCCATTCTGCAGGCAGCGTGTTGTAAATCAGCAGAAGCTCATATGATATTATTTTTTTAAAATAAAACATCAATATATTCTACAGGACAGGATAGAAAATGTGCCATCGCTCACAACCTTTTTATTCAACTTAACAAACAAAAAATAAGTACAAGAAAGAAAGGAAGTAAAACAAAAAATAAAAGTAAAGGAGGTAAAACAAAATTCATACAAACCAGCTTTATAAAATGCCAAGTGATCACATGCCAAGAGCAGATCATATTCATCTTAAAGGGGCCACTGGCTCAGCTATTTCCCCCCAGTGGTGAATAGAGGGGTGGCAGCACTTGCATAGCTTGCTCTGCATTCACTGCTATGGGATTTCTGAAAATAGCTGAACGGACTCATTCAGCTATTTTTAGAAGACCCATAGTAATGAATAGAGAACACGCCTCACAGTTCAAGGCCCTGTTCTCAGGGCTGGTTTTAGACAAAATGTGGCCCTGGGCAAAATCAAAAGTGGGGCCCCAAATTCTTGTAATAATCTACTAACAACATAGTTACATTCTGTCGATTCCGGCGCTCCCTCACAGATTTACACCCCATAAAGCTCCTCACACAGTTCTTTACCCTCATGGCCCCAGAATACGCCACATGCCCCCTCCCCTTGCAGCAATGAATTACCCTCACTCACGTTATCTGAGAGTGTTAAAAACCGGAAGTGTGGGATTCCTCTTCAGGCGCGCTTTCCCCCAGCGGAGAATAGGGAAAGCACCATTGTTCTTTAAAAAAGACGCAGCCTGTACTAGGCTTCCAGGCTCATTGTTCGTATATCCCAGTTCAGGCCACTAGATGGCAGCAGACTAATGGAGCAATTTACATGTGATGATTGTAAGTTGTGGTCCACTTGTGGGCTTTAACAAAAAGTAAAAAAATCTAATTGAAAAAGGTTTTGAAAATAAAAAATAAATCCTTAAAAAATAAAATAACCCCCATTCCCCCCCCCCAAAAAAAAAAAATTGCATTATGGGCATCGCCATACTATTAAAATATTTTAGTTAGCCCAGATGGTGAATGGCGTAAAAGATTTTTTTTTTAAAAAGGCCGTTTCGCGTGTTTTCATCACTTTATCTCTCAAGAAAACTGAATAAAAAGTGATCAAAGAATATACACCCCAAAATTGTATTGTCAAAAATGACAGATCGTCCTGCAAAAAATTAGCCCCCACACATCTCCGTAGACATAATTATAAAAAAGTTATGAGGGTTGACACTGTACCACATAAAAGGTTAGTATATAAAATGAGAATGCTCGGACTGGGAGAAAACGTCTGTAAGTGGGTAAGTAACTGGCTCAATGATAGAAAACAGAGGGTGGTTATTAACGGTACATACTCAGATTGGGTCACTGTCACTAGTGGGGTACCTCAGGGGTCAGTATTGGGCCCTATTCTCTTCAATATATTTATTAACAATATTGTAGAAGGCTTGCATAGTAAAATAATTTTTTTTGCAGATGACACTAAACTGTGTAAAGTAATTAACACTGAAGAGGACAGTATACTACTACAGAGGGATCTGGATAGATTGGAGGCTTGGGCAGATATGTGGCAGATGAGGTTTAACACTGACAAATGTAAAGTTATGCACATGGGAAGGAATAATGCAAGTCACCCGTACATACTAAATGGTAAAACACTCGGTAACACTGATATGGAAAAGGACCTAGGAATTTTAATAAACAGCAAACAGCTGTAGAAACCAGTGTCAGGCAGCTGCTGCCAAGGCCAATAAGATAATTGGTTGCATCAAAAGGGGCATAGATGCCCGTGATGAGAACATAGTCCTACCGCTTTACAAATCACTAGTCAGACCACACATGGAGTACTGTGTACAGTTCTGGGCTCCTGTGAACAAGGCAGACATAGCAGAGCTGGAGAGGGTTCAGAGGAGGGCAACTAAAGTAATAACTGGAATGGGGGGACTACAGTAACCTGAAAGATTATCAAAATTAGGGTTATTCACTTTAGAAAAAAGATGACTGAGAGTAGTTTTTTTTTACTATTTATAAATATATGAGGGGTCAGTACAGAGATATCTCCCAGCATCTATTTATCCCCAGGACTGTGACTGTGACGAGGGGACATCCTCTGCGTCTGGAGGAAAGAAGGTTTGTACACAAACATAGAAGAGGATTCTTTACGGTAAGAGCAGTGAGACTATGGAACTCTCTGCCTGAGGAGGTGGCGATGGTGAGTACAATAAAGGAATTCAAGAGGGACCTGGATGTGTTTCTGGAGCGTAATAATATTACAGGCTATAGCTACTAGAGAGGGGTCGTTGATCCAGGGAGTTATTCTGATTGCCTGATTGGAGTCGGGAAGGAATTTTTTCCCCCTTAAGTGTGGAATATTGGCTTGTACCTCACAGTTTTTTTTTTTGCCTTCCTCTGGATCAACTTGCAGGATAACAGGCTGAACTGGATGGACAAATGTCTTTTTTCGGCCTTATATACTATGTTACTATGTTACTATGTCAGAATATCACAATGAAAAAAAAAAATTCCAAAGTGAGTCCTGATGAGGCTTAGCTTCCTGCAGTGAGCAGGCCTATAGATGTCATGAGCGGGGGTGCTGTTAGAGATGCAACCTTTCCCAACAAAAATACTGGTTACATAAGTTAAAAAGGTTGATGTGGGTTAATACGGGTGTTATTTGATCATATTTACGTTTTTTTCGTCAATAAAATCTAACTATTTACTATTGGGGACACCCTGTGTATTTAAGTTTTATTTAGCCTCTATTTTTAAAATGTTTCTGTGGAGATTCGAACTCACAACCATCGACATTAAAGGCAAGAACCTTAGCCACTGAGCTTTAGAGCTCAATGCTAAGTCAGTGCTGAAAAACCTCATAGAAGTTTCTTTTGTGTTAAAAACCATTGGGTTGTGGTCTCCGGGTGCAGGCTTGTCATGTTTTTACACATAAAAAAAAAGCATTTTTGTATGTAGCACAACATGTATAGTCATCTGTCGGTATGGTCACCCTTCTTCGAAGAGTATGGTCACGCGGTCAGGTTCCTTCATTCAATTTTGGAGAGGGAAAAGTTGAGAAAGCATATAGGACAGATACGACTTCTCCTCTTTTTTGAATTCACTCCTGATTTTGGCTTCCTAAATTGCATCACGAAACCTGACCTATGTAGTCATACCCAAACTCTTTTTTGAAAGGGTGGATGCACAAATATCAGTGTATACTGTAAGTTACATTTTCCTTCATTAGACCTAAAGATGGCCTATGTTTTAGATAACTTAGGCAAAGTGTCATTCAGCCATCAGCCGTCACCCCCATATAAAAGTACATAGTGCATCATTATTTCTCTGGTGAATGGGAATCACCAGGTACCTATGGCAGTGACTTAGCTCTCATTAGAACAGATGATTGGGTATTAATTTCAAATCAATATGACTGGTCTCTCTTTCCTCCAATATTTGCAACGTCTGCCCAGCCCAAACCCTAACAGACGATTATTCTCGTCCTACCAAACTTTACATAAGGATCTCCTTACTAAATAGTTATTCTTCGTTCTTCTCATTTCTTCTGTATCTATGTTACCTAGACATCTAGAACGCTGCCATTGATTAGAAGAATCAGCTGAGTTTTGAATGTCCTATAACTATATGAAATGACTGTTCATTGTTGTAATAATGTGCACCTTAAAGGTAATTTCCACTTAGCAGCGATTTTAGAGCCACTGGACTGTGAAATAACACATTAATGTGAGTTATAGAATACATTACACACTTTTTTTGCTGTGGAGCTTCTTGTGATAACAATTTATCTCCAAACATTCTGTGCATGTACAGCAAGGTTCATTTTAATTGAATTAATACAACACTATGATAAAGAATATAAAATGTAGCTTAGCTTGTATGGCAGAAAAGCTCAGCTCATAACAAAGCATATTTCATTTCAAGGATATCCTTTATGGATTTGTTTACTGATGGGGAAATGTAATAGAAGTTATTGTTGGTTTTAATGCAATGTACTATACTAGGTAGTGGCTATCAACATGATAAATCAGTGCCAGAATCTAGAAAAGCAGATTTGTTAGGTGGAAAGGTGAATTGATTATGAATTTGGTGAATTTTTCTAAATCACAATACTGTATGCTACACTACCTTCAATAAAACAAAGAACATAGAAAAGACATCTTCTAGATTTCAAAGTCTAATATGCAATATGTCTTTTTGTGACCCCAAAGTGCTTTGTCAACTAGGCACATCTTTTATCTGTCTAAAGTGGTTTTAACAATAAAAGAAAACAAATTGATAAACCCTGCACTTTCATTCTGAAGAAGTGGTTGCTATTCGGGAGGCACACCACAATTAGAATTATTTTCTACATATCTGTTTGTTCTCCATCCGGATTAGGGTTTAAGTGGTCATCCAGCAGTGCCCACCTTCTTCCAGTGAGCGCTACTTCTATGCTCTACATAGTTGTGTCTGACACAGCAAACCAAGGCGAGCACCTTTCTTCCCATTTGACTGGGGAAACATCTTGATGGATTGCCCTAGGAGACACTGTGGGGGAGATTTATCAAACTGATATAAAGTAGAACTGGCTTAGTTGCCAAAGCAACCAATCAGATTCCACCTTTCATTTTCCAAAGGAAAATGAAAAGTCATTTGCTTTATACTAGTGTTGATCAAGCACCAAAGTGCTTGTGTGCTCTAGTAGAACACTTTGGGATGCTCGGGTGCTCTAATGAGCACCCGAGCACAATGGAAGTCAATGAGAGAACCTTAGCATTATACCAGGCACCCCCTGCTCTGAAGAGGGGAGGGTGCCGGGTCCCACTGAGGAATCCCCCAGTGTGAGTCCACGCTCTGACTCCATATATAGCTATGTCCATATATGGAGTCATACCCAATGTATTTAAATCTAATTTAGCCTCTATTTCTGAAAAGTTTCTGCCAGGATTTGAACACACAACCTTCTACATTAGAGGCAAATACCTTAAACACTCAGCTATAAAGCTAAATGATAAACTGTGTCAGAAAAACCTCATAGTAGTTTATCATGTAGTACGTATTCCTATACAGCAGAAGTATCATTTTATATTTAACTGCAGGTTAACATGCAGCTCTATAGCATAGTGGTTAAGGTTCTTGGCTCTAATGTAGAAGGTTGTGAGTTCAAATCCCTTCAGAAATAGAGGCTAAATTTAATATATGGTGTTTAGCCGAGCATGCTCGATCAACACTACTTTACACCAGTTTGATAAATGACCCCATGTGTCTTTTCTTATTTCCAGTGCATCTGAAATTTACACTATCTAAAAATTTTAGGATACCCTTTCAACTGATGAATACTTTCATTTTCTATTAGGATATATGAACACAATAAATGGGCCCCTCTCAAGACTCCCTCTGTGTACAGAGAGTCACTTGCAAAGATCAGCTCTTGTTCTTTTGGCCAAGATCATTAACTCTGATGGTCTTACCCTGGCAATTTATTTAACTGGGTGGCATGTAATCAAAGGCATACAAAACATAGAGACAGGCCATGGGGTTGTCAGAGAAACAAGGTCCAGTGCTGTTTAGTAGCATCCCATTTCCTATTGAGTAGAGTACAGAACTGGCAAGGGAATCCCTTTTCCAGAGGAACTGCATGGTTGGTAAACAAAGGAGTGGGTAGGAAGCAAAAAACATCTATTTCTGTCCAAAGCCATAATAAGGACCAGTTTTGGTCTTTGCCATGGGATCTCAATTTCTATATAGGCCAATGATAGTTGCCCTTTCCTGGTGATAACGGCTAACCACAGGGGGGTTACTGAGCTGCTGCATCAGCTGATCTCCAGGTTGGCCTCTGTTGAAAGGGTGGTTGTGAAGATTCAATGACCCCTTTCAAGCTGAATTATCGTTTTGTGCCCCTGTGGACAAGTATGCAAGTGTCTTTCTCCAGACACACTTGACCAAACAACAAGCAGCTTATAAAAGCTATTTTTTTTTTTTTGCGAGATGGATGATCAGATCATATAGCGATTAATGATATCTATAGTGTACCAATGATTGACTGCTAAAAAATGTCCACCTACTATATATGCATGGATTTTCCATGACTCCATATAGATCAATACACTTTGTGTAAACCACTGACCCTTCAAAACTATTTAAAACAGACTGGAGAAAGGAAAAAAACTGCCTATGTGCATGAGAAGTAAAGCTGGTGGTGAAGCTTCAAACACAGGAAAGCTCATATGAATTGTGGCTTGTGGTAAGGGAAGCTCTACAATCACAAAGTGCAGGAATAATTGGAGAAGGAGCGAAACAGCACATTGTCACAGCTGTACAAGCTCTGCCTTCTTCTCAGTAAGATAAACATTTGAAAGTGTCTGATTTTGTTTAGCTTCAAATGCTTTTACGGTAAAACATATGGGAGCTTGAAAGTTAGGGCCAATTAAAAAGTGGAGAAAACAATAGATTAGAACTTCATATAGATGGTGTGCTGACGGTTTGTTTTTCACTTTGTAGTGCACATTAAAGGGGATCTCTTGTCTCGGTTAGTTACAGAAGGTTTATTTAACTCAGCACTAAAAGTTTTGAAACTTTATGCAGTATTAAAATTTTGTTCAGTCTGAGTAGTCCACAGCTTGTGTATGTTTATTTCAATGTATTTAGTGCATCTGTAGAGTTTACAGTATCAGTGCTTACTGTTGAAGTACGCTGTAGGTGTCTACTGTGTGAATGTGACTGTAGCACGACGTGCATAGTCAACTATCTGAATGTATTAATGTCTTTGTAGCGTGGTCTCCAAACTGACTTCACTAATGTGCCAGCAAATGCCTGTCACGGTCATGTTTTTTATTGGTGTTTTATGTCTACATCTTCTCCATATTGCAAATATGTGTAATGATCCAGAAATGGATGTTATATGAGACTATAAAATGCTTCTGTTTTACCGTTTCTTTTGCTTTCGTGCTCCATAGACTTCCAATGTATGTATTCTCCCATTGAATAAAGCTGACCATGCACAAGATAAAAGTGTATGGGTACCTGCTGGACTTCGAAAAGATAGTCTGGCCCAGATCTATCCCATGCGTATGACCAGTATAAAAGTATTTTCATGGAGTAAAATACTCATAACCTATCCTCAAGATAGGTCATCAATTTCAGATCACAGGGACTTTGACTGCCACCACCCCTGCGGTTAGAAGAGGCCATTGCACCTTGTTGAGCTCTGCGGCATCTTCCTAGGCCATTGTTGTCACGTTCATTGGTAACATGACCTACAGGTAGGTGCAGCTCAGTCCCATTTAAGTGAATGGGCCTGGGCTGCAATACCAGGCACAGCCACTATAAAATGTATGGCACTGTGCATGGTATGCGGTGAGAAGGCCGCGGCGCTTGCCTGATCGCTGATCAGCGGGAGTTCCAAGAGTTTGACCCCTCATCGATTTGATGTTGATGACCTCTCCTGAGGATAGTTCATCAATATTTTGACTCCATACTGTGGAAAAAAACATGAACAGCATATACAGTATGATTACGTGTATTGAGTTGACATTTCAGCTTATATTTTTGAATAACAAAATAATTGTGAATCAATTTATCTAAAAATGCAAACAGAATAAGAATATAATGCCTCCTTTATCTGTGGCAGGGACCGGTAGCACCAAAGGTCGCTGATAACATTTCTGTAATGTTTTAGTGGCCGCTTACATAAAGGCTGTGTTTGTGCAGAGCCGCATTAGCCTGTACACTGCTAGAGTCTAATCATGGTTATTACTCTCTTCACAGAGACCTGATTATCTTGTATACTGGTAGAAACCGCTTCAAAGTCATCTGGTCTGTGGAAAAGTGATGATGTATTTTGTTGTAATTCGTTTTCAGGGAGGGCTACAATATGTGTCTGCAATATGCAGTTCTTCTGTCCATTTCCATTAGAAGTGGGAGCAGATACCTTGTTAGCCTATTGAAGTAGATGTTTTCATGCTGATTTCTGCTTGCCCAGAGCCCCATATGCACTAGGAGAGCATATGGATGTAATAGTGGGGGTCCTTTGCTAGACTGCCCCTCCTGTAGAGTGGAGAATTAATGCAAAGAGTAGCTCTGGAGTCACCAGCATGTCATACATTATATGGGCAGCCCACTGATTTCAATGTGCTCCATGTAATGGCTGCAAATTACATCTACTCTTGATGCCAAAATCCCCCAGCTTATTGCCAGGAGACCTTTTATAGACATCTTTGATAATTGTTAATTCCTCACAGTTTTCAATATGTGTTTTTGCAGTCAGTAGATTCCATTGAGATTTATGAATCAAAATGTGCAACAATTTTGGTGTAATTTGGACCGGAACACTGGCACCACATTTATTAAAAGGTTATCCTACGACTAATATAAAAAAAAAAAAATCAGAGATCATATAGTACATGACAATCTCTTTCTAACAAAGCTAGAACCAGCCCTGTACCTCACATGGATCCAGAGATCTCCTCATTCATTGCACTGCTAGATTATATCAAGCTGATGGCTCAAGGGGAGTGTCTTTTCTGCTGCAGCTAAGGGGGCGTGTCCATTCTCTACCTATCACAGCTCAGGAGCCAGTAGAAGGATGAAACTGAGCATGTGCGACCTTCTTAGTGAGCAGGTCAAACAAACTGTAAGTGGCGCTGTACAGATACATTTTATTGAACAACTCAGTGGCTATGTAAATTTTTTTATGTCATGCAGTTACAGAAGCATTCCGATCCAGGTGCTGGTTTGAAGACTGTAGAATATTTTTCATGGGGAAACCCCTTTAAGTGTGTAAGACATTTTTCTAGACTTTCTGAAAGAGTGTGTGACTTAGGTGTGGCATATCAGAAAAAGGGGTATGTAAGCCGAAAAAAAATCAACCAAAATATTTGTGCACAACTCTGGTATAAAAAGCCAACTAATGGAAGTGTTCAATCCAAAAGGAGCAAAAAAATTACTTTTGTCTTGTCTACTACTGAACTACTATATATTTTGCATATATGTTTATAAGAGGACACTTTGTGGTGGCGGGGCCCTATTAAAAAGTTTGCTATGGGGCACAGCCCCTTTTCTAGTTATGGCCGCCCTTCCTCTAAACCTTCTGTAATTGCAACCTGAAACCATAGCAAGTATAGGTGTTAACCCAATATTTCTTACAACTGTAATTATATCCACTGTATGCAATACTTAGTGCTAGCCTGTTCTCCAAACCAATATATTACTTACATTAATATATTGTAATGATTTGTGCTGCTGATATTTTTAGCTGAAGATTATCATTACAGACGGTCATGTGCATGAGCCCTAAATGGAAGATGCCCCGTGATCACCTGATTACTGCATACCTGGAATCTGAAACCACTAGTGATATTCACTTCTGCCAGTACTCATTAGTAGTGATGAGCCAAGTATTGAGCTTTGCCGAATTTTTCCAGAAACTAATTACAAAGTAAGAGCTGGCTGCCGTCATCTTGATTGTATCCAACATGAAATCTCGTGTGGCCCATTATAACTTTGCGCAGGATCTTCAATCAAGATGGCGGCGGCCAACTCTTCCTGCTCAAACGGATGAGGTAAGTGTGATTTTTTTTAGTTTTTACTGCCATTTAGGGAAAATTGATTAGTTATCACAAAGCACCAGGAAATTCAGCTTTGCGGTATATCGAATTTTCCCTGATATTCGGATCGAATTCCACTTTTTGGACTTCGATTCGTTCAACACTACTCTTCAGTAACGCGACTTTTGAAAAGAGGAACTCGAAAATGGAGCATCTGTTTGATAGCTTTGGAGCACACCTCCTTCGCCGGTTATCAGGACTCTCTTACAGAAGTTTTTTCGCACTGATACATCTGACCTGAAATGTCTAAAGATTCTGTCTAATCAGCCATATAAAATAGAAGAAATTGTCTTGTTTTTTTAAGGCTAAAAATATACTGTACAGTAGACTTTATCCTTTTGTGGAAAATACCATTTCCGCCTGCTGTTTTGTAAAGGTTTCCAGCTCAATACAGCTCACTGAAAGGCATAGGAATTGTTCTTTTTTCACCTGTTTGTTACAGTTTTTTTGGGCTAATGTCACACTGATGTCATTGGGTCACAGACCTAGCCTGGAAAGCAGTAATTGCATGGAAGGCAACAAGCTGAAAAGTTCAATTTTTATTAAAGCTGCAGTATCACAATATACAGACCATAGAATGTATAAGGTGTCAGAAGTCCATCTGAATGGGGCCTTTTTTTATTGCTTGAATATCCTTAGGGCTTATTTCTATTTTAAATAGATAATACATACTGCATATTGCTCCTCTTTTGGGGTATGTTCACTCATTGCAGCTTTGATACAGAAATATATACAATTGAACAATCTATCCCATGCATCTGAGTAATCTTGTTTCTGCAGAATGTGCCTGGATTTCTTCAAGCCCCATTAACCCCTTCCTGATGTAATAATTTTCAGTTTTTTTTTTTGTTTGTCTTTTATTCCCTGCCTTCCTGGAGCCATAATGTTATTATTTGTTCACATAGCTGTATAGGGGCTTGTTTTTTGCAAGACAAGTTGTATTTTCTAATGGTACCATTTAGCATTGCATATGCTTTAGTGGAAAGCTGGATTTTTTTTTCTAAAGCTGATAGAATGGGAAAGGAAACACATGCCATTGTTTCATGGGTTTCAGTTTTACGACGTGGTCCCTGATGAAGAACATTTAGTGTGCTCTCGAAAAGGATATATGGAATGCTATGCTTTAAGAAATGTGGAGTAACGGATCATTGAGTTTTATTCACTGGTTGGCAGAGTACTCTTTTTGTTTCCTACTGCTGAAGGTTTTGCAATCTGCGTTGTTTTCTGTGCACCACCTTTGCTCTATATTAGATCTGGGTTGCGGAGTGTGCTATTGGACTGTTAGACTATTGGATTATTGTGGTTTTTCTTTTTGAAATTAATGGGGAAGGGGGGGCTCACAAATATTCCTAAATTGGGATATGTTCAGAGTTTGAAAAATATTTTGCCATTCTTAAAATTGCTGTGTATGCCTGCAGAAAACATCTGACAATTTGTTGCTTACAGGGTGCTTTGTTAAAGGGTGTTGGTTTGCCACAATGACTTCCAAAAAAAAAGTGATACATATTGAAATGTATAAAGGGAACCTCTGTCTTCTCTTATGATGTGAAGCTACGGTTCCCATCATGTACTGTCATCTGGTGAGTCACTGGCAGGTTACCCTCACTCTAATGTTCCTGCAGTGAACTTGAAGCTGTTTAATCTAGTCTGCATGAAGCAAAGGTTTTTGATCAAAGAACTGTATTATAGAACCTGCTTTGAGGGAAAAATGGGAGGCAAAAGGTAAACTGTATTGTTAATTCTGTGTTTTATGTCTAAGGTTGCCGAGCGCAACTGAGAGGGAGAAAACAACTGAAGGAATATGTTTAGTTTGCTTCCTAAGGTTGAGAGAAATACACCCTGGGGCTTCCTCTTTTTAGGTTATCAAAAATGAAACATTAGAATGAGTTTTCATCCTACAGAAAATGTTAGTATTGCAAAACTGGATGATTCTGAACCCTAGAACAGCTGTAAACAGATTTAGTGAAATTATGTGCAAACAGATGACGTCAAGGGAGAGAATTATTGAAAGCTTTGATTTTCAGCACCCAATCCTTTTGTTCTTCTGAGAGATAAGCTTCTGCCAGAGGTGTGTATGAGAATGTGTATCAGGGAGTCGAGAGAGATAGCATTTGACTGCTATTGAAGGTATGTAGGGACTTCATATTATGGCTGCTCTTTATGGTATGTATTATGGCTGCTATACCCTGACCTGTAGTGGTTCAATTTAACCTAAGTTATTGAACCTAAGTTAACCTAAGTTAGATCCCCATATGGATTAGAGCAGTTGAACCCTTTTAGGTCTAGGCAATATTTTCATCATTTGAGTTGGACCTAAGTAGGACCAGATATGGGTGACCCTTGGAGAAAGATGTCTGACACCTCAAAATATAATTTATAAACCCATTGAGCTGCATATGTTCCTAAGCCAATTTTGGTTATTTATATAATAATTAGGCTGTCATTCTATTGTAGAAGTAAGAGGAAGACACCCAAAAGGGGAATGCTCTAAGGGGCACTAGAAGCGGTAAGAAGCACACTGCAATGTTATGCTTTATTTAGAAAGAACAGACAATAAAAAAAAAAAGGGTTGTCCGACTCCCTGGAATGGAGCTGCTTGGAAGAGGTGTGTGTCTTTTTTTTTTTTATTGTAAACACAATAAAGCCTTTAAGTAATTTTGAGTTAGGGGTTGAACCCCTATAAAGCCATGTATTACCTAAGGTGTGACTAACTTAATGGGCACAGTCTAAGCCATTAAACATTCTGCATCTACAGACTCTCAAGATTGAAACCCGGCACTAAGCCTACAGCAAATAGTTTTCTGTTTAGAAACGACAAAAATCATATTTAATCTTCACTGTTTTTTGCTAATAAAAGGTGAAAATAACACTTAAATATAAGACGACTACACATAAGTGCAAAAATATTGATGTGGTTGTATCTTTATGCATTGCTTAAAATACAGAATGTAGCTTTTAGCTAGCAGTAGATTTCTCATTGCGATATTTGAGGCACCATTTATCACTGTACAGCATATAACTGAGTTACCGCAAGAACATTAACTACTGCCTTTCTACAAATACGTTCAATATATCAAGATAAATTCTAATAAGCATTTGCAGGCGTCATTAGATTAAAACCAACTTAAATGGGGGGCCCTGACCGGACATGTAAGCAGACGCATTGTGTTTTGTTCCTGGCTAAGTCTCCCGTATATTCTCAGTTTGCCTGCTGTTTTGCTGGACAACTTACCACTAGCCTGTGTGGAACTGCTTCCCCTGTGACTCAACACCTTCCAGCGACAACATGACGCGCCAAAAGTCCAAAGAAAAGGAGGGGAAGGAATGCAGCCTTGCTACGCCGGCCAAACAACATGGCGCCGCGCAAGCTGTGAAGATGCCAGAAGTGGCTGCGCGGGTAGAAAAGTTTGCCCGCACCTTGACACTCTCAGCAAACACCCCAGATCTGGAGGTAGTCAAGGCATCCGAACTTACAGACGCCACTGGGAATGCCGGCTCCCGCCCTATACCACTCACAGAGACGGAGGTCAGTACAGTATTGGATATGGGGGCTGCTCCTGAGATAGAACCCACCATCAAGGATGTTTTTGCAGCTGTGGTGCAAGGCACCACATAGGGGAGGTCTCAAGGAGGACATTTTACTTATCAGACAAGACATGAGGCAAGTGAAGGAGCGGATTTTTGAGATGGAGGTCCGACTAAGTACAATGGAGGATCAGGTACCACCTGGATTGGCCACCACAGAGTCCAGACCTTAACCCCATTGAGAATCTTGGGATGTGCTGGAGAAGGCTTTGCGCAGCAGTCAGACTCTACTATTATCAATGCAAGATCTTGGTGAAAAATGTATGCAACACTGGATGGAAATACATCTTGTGACATTGCAGAAGCTTATCGAAAAAATGCCACAGCGAATGTGTGCCGTAATCAAAGCTAAAGGCGGTCCAACAAAATATTTTTGGTGGCGACTTTTTTTTTGAACGGGCAGTATACTCAGTGATAACATTGCCATAGAGCCTCTAGCGTGCCTGCTTAGATATACACCACTAATAAATGGCTTTAGAAGGGGACGTATAAAGGATCGAGTCTCGTTATACGCAGACGATATGCTGCTGCATGCAGGAGATCTGACCTCATCAATAGACCCTATCATATCTCTTATTTCTGAATTTGGCAAGCAGTCTGGGTTGCTTATTAATTGGAGCAAGTCGGTGATACTGCCATTGTCCCCACCTTCCCAGAGTCTTTGTCATACCAATCTCAAAGTTGTGTCATCCTTCAAATACTTGGAAGTTGAGGTGTCCACTAATCCACATAGATACATATGTATAAGACAATGTAGTGCCACTACTGGCTGTTTAAGCTTAAAGCTGCTTCCTGGCATAAGTTGCCACTCTAGTAGGCAGGAGAAATCGGATCAAGATGATGCTAATGTCGCAGCTCCTATATATATATACTTCGTAACTCGCCAATATGGTTCCCCATGCATTATTTTTACAAAACCCAACACATTTTTCATTTTTTGCTGTGGAAGACTAAAAGAAGTAGAATTAGATATGAAACCCTGCAAAGAAACAAAGAATTGGGTGGTCTAGCAATGCCTAACCCTTTATTATATTTTCTCGCAGCCCAACTGCAGCATTTTAAAGGATGGAACATGGCTGGAGGAGCGGAAAGAAATGGCAGATTAGTTGAATGGTCATCGGGACGCTCCCCACCCTTGGCGGCCCTGGAAGAAGGAGTAGATCCAAAATTAGGATCTGCCCAAACTTTGGTGCTAATTAGAGATGAGCAAATCGAAGCTGACAAAGTGGAATTCGATCCGAATTTCAGGAAAAATTCGATTTGCACCTAAGCCAAATTTCCTCACGATTCGCGGTAACGATTCACATTTTTTCCTAAAATGGCTGCTGCACATGTGAGGACATGGAGAAAGGAACTTTGGGAAGGCGGGATCACCCATAATGCCATGCATGCAGCCAATCAGCAACCAGCCAGCCCTGTTATGTCACAGCCCTATAAATAGAGTCAGCCATATTAGATTCTGCCAGTTACCAGTGTACTTAATCCAGGGAGAGACGTCAGCAGGCGCTAGGGACAATGTTAGAAAAAACGTCATTGTGCTAAAAAAACGATTTACAAGTGCAGGGAAAGATTATTCAAGGTGTAGGGAAAGGATAGGGAGGAATCATTCCACAGCATTTATGTTGAACAGGGTTCAGTAGTGGAGGTTACAGCCTGGATAATAGGAACAATCCTATTACACCTTGCTGCATTGACTGGGGATCCAAATTGCCATTATAGAGATCTGTAATTCCAGCAAACTGTTCTTATTAGGGTGCAAGTGTTGTTTGAAACATGCATTAACAGGGTTTATTGCAAGGAAATATTTATATGTCTTATTTGCCCTTGTGCGGTGCCGTTATATGTTCTAAAGCATTTTTTGTCTTGTATTAGTGAGAAAAAAGGCTTATTAACCGTTGTGTGGTGACGTGCTAAAATTACAGCCCTTTTTGTTGTGTATTAGTGGCAAAAGTAAGATATATTTGCCGTTCAGCGGTGCAGTTATATGTTCTAAAGCCCTTTTTGTCGTGTATTAGTTGAAAAAGAAAAAATATATTTGCTGGTCAGCGGTGCAGTTATATGTTCTAAAGCCTTTTGTGGCCTGTATTAGTGGCAAAATAAAAATATATTTGCCTTTCAGCGGTGCAGTTATATGTTCTAAAGCCTTTTGTGGTGGGTATTAGTAGAAAAAGAAAAAATATATTTGCAATTCAGCGGTGCAGTTATATGTTCTAAAGCCTTTTGTGGCATGTATTATAGGCAAAATAAAAATATATTTGCAATTCAGCGGTGCAGTTATACGTTCAAAAGCCTTTTGTGGTGGGTATTAGTGGAAAAAAAATATATATATTTGCTGTTCAGCGGTGCAGATATCTGTTCTAAAGCCTTTTGTGGCATGTATTATAGGCAAAATAAAAATATATTTGCCGTTCAGCGGGCAGTTATATGTTCTAAAGCCTTTTGTGGTGGGTATTAGTGGAAAAAGAAAAAATATATTTGCCATTCAGCGGTGCAGTTATATGTTCTAAAGCCTTTTGTGGCATGTATTGGTGGAAAAATAAAAATATATTTGCTGTTCAGCGGTGTATTTATATATTCTAAAGCCCTTTTTGTCGTGTATTATTTGAAAAAGAAAAATATATTTGCCGTTCAGTGGTGCAGTTATATGTTTTTAAGCCTTTTGTGACGTGTATTAGTGAAAGGAAAAAATATATTTGCCATTCAGCGGTGAAGTTATCTGTTCTAAAGCCTTTTGTTGCATGTATTAGTGGAAAAAGAAAAATATATATTTGCCGATCAGTAGTGCAGTTATATGTTTTAAAGCCTTTTGTGGCGTGTAATAGTGGAAAAAGAAAAAATTTATTTGTTGTTCAGCGGTGCAGTTATCTGTTCTAAAGCCTTTTGTGGCCTGTATTAGTGGCAAAATATAAATATATTTGCCATTCAGCGGTGCAGTTATATGTTATAAAGCCTTTTGTGGTGTGTATTAGTGGAAAAAGATAAAATATATTTGCCATTCAGCGGTGCAGTTATATGATCTAAAGCCTTTTGTGGCGTGTATTAGTGGCAAAATAAAAAAATATTTGGTGTTCAGCAGTGCAGTTTTATGTTCTAAAGCCTTTTGTGACGTGTATTAGTGAAAAAGGAAAAATATATTTGTCATTCAGCGGTGCAGTTATATGTTCTAAAGCCTTTTGTGGTGTGTATTAGTGAAAAAGAAAAAATATATTTGCCTTTCAGCAGTGCAGTTATATATTCTAAAGCCCTTTTTGCCTCGTATTAGTGGCAAAATAAAAATATATTCACCATTCAGCGTTGCACTTATATGTTGAAAAGCCTTTGTGTAGTGTAAAAGTGTAGAAAAAATTAGGGCCTAATTGCCATTCAGTGGTGCAGTTATATATTCTAAAGCCCTTTTTGCCCTGTATTAGTGGCAAAAGAAAAATATATTCGCCGTTCAGCGTTGCACTTATATGTTGAAAAGCCTTGTGTAGTGGAAAAGTGGAAAAAAATAAGGGCCTATTTGCCATTCAGTGGTGCAGTTATATGTGGTAAAGCCCTTTTTGCGGTATGGACCAAATTACGTAGTTGTGAAATCTTTATGTGAAACAGGCTTTTTTGGGGAAAATTGATGGGTGATTATAGACCTCCTTTTGCTGTATGGATCGAATTACGTCGTCGTGGGTCTTGTAATAAACATAATGAAGACGTTGATGACAACACACCAGCAGACTTTACTTTTACCATCTATTCACAATTAAATCAAGCAGCTTCAGTAACTTAAAATTATTCATGTGTTTTATCTGCTCTGTCTGCATTTGATCTCCACAGCACACAAGACATGACAGGAGAACCTCTTCTTTGGAGTCCAAGTCCAGTTTCTTAAGATCAGGAGTTCCATCAGAATTATGCATAAATAGAGGTGGCTGAACTCCGCTGCTCTGTATCTCTTGTGAAGTCAAAGTCTCCAACTATGCCCCTCTCGCGATTTACAGCAAATACATTATTTTTATCTAGAAATCCAAGAATTATGTTGGAGGCATGTAGTGTATGCAAGCCATGTGCGATCCCTCTCATCACTTTCACGCTGTTCTGCGCCTGTTTGCCTGGGTGAACGGAGTCACACAGGGGAGGAACTGCTCCGTGTCCTTCTGCAAGAAATCGAATCCTGTCTTTTTTCGCAACAACTCAAAATCGGAACCATGGTGACAAACAACGAAAGAACATGGTGTCGGTGCTGCATTAAGGAGGGATGAGCCATGCACCCTGCATGACACACCTGTTCAATCTGGTTGTCAAGCAGTTCCTGAAGTCTTCCACCCATTTGCAAGACATCCTAAAAGACATCCTAAAAACTTTGCATACACTTCAGCCACTCATACACCGCAAAGCACACCCTCCTTGAGCTGCAGCAGCAGAACGGCATCCCCCAACATAGGATGATATGTAGAAATACAAAAGAAACCACAGACGGCACTACTCAGCGTAATGTAATGTCAATAACACTCTCTTCCAGGAAACATGCAGTGATACCGGTGGTGCTCTGCTAAAGCAGACAGTCCAAAATTGCATAAATGAAAAAACGGAAGAAAAAGTGGCACTCACCAAATGATCACAAAACGTAGCTTTATTGTCGGTTAAAACACAGCAGATGCGGGTCACTGATGCAGCAATGTAAGCAATTGCTGCATCAGTGACCCGCATCTGCTATAGGATGATATGTGCCGTTGCCACCCGTTGGAATTCCACCCTCCATATGTTGGACCGTCTATACGAACAGAAAAAAGGCCAGAAATGATTTATTGATCCAAGCGGACAGGAGTACTCTCCTGTGTAACTTTGATGTCAGCCAGTGTCAGCTCATGCGTGACACCTGCCATTTGCTCAGGCCCTTTGAGATGGCCACGTTATTTGTCAGCCATTCCACTGCTTCATGTCCCGGAACAGATGATGGTAAATCTAGCTGGTCAGGGGACTGAAGACGTGGCGCCTACATCTCAGGGGCCTGTGGGGGCTGAACTGGAGGAGGAGGAGAACATTGGAGCACAAGCAATGTCTAGCAAAATGGGTGGTTTTGCTACAGAGGTAACAGGAGAGGAGGAGCAGGAGCAGCCAGAGGAGCTACAGGGCGATGAGGAAGATGAGGCAGAAGACCTAGACAGTGGCAGTATGCAGTGGAGATGGAGGCAGGGAGTTCCTTTCAAGTTACTTGCACAAATGGCCGACTGCATGATAACTTGCTTGCGTAGTGCAAGCCAAATTGTCACCATTCGGCAGGGGGATGACTTCTGGCTTTAAGTGAAATGAATTTTTTTGTAGACGCCAACACATGTGACTACATCTGCTGTCCTGTAAATTGAATTATATCCTCAGTGAAGAAAACTGCAAATCATAGTTAAGAATTAATGGCATTTGTTTAAAGAGAAGCCTTTATTTGGTTTCCAGCTAGGTACAGTAATAGGTAGTGGAAACCTGTTCACCCAGGGCGGAGCATTGCTTTAATACATGACTTGCCCTAAGCTGGCCACACACATTACATGAAGTTTGGCTGAATCTGGTGATTTTGTGACTAGCCAGCCTAATGTGTATGGGACAGCTGGATTTTAACATGTCTGATCCTTTTGTTGTCATTGTATATAAGTCGCCGCCAGAGGTGTCCACGTGCGCATTGGCCATAGACCCTACAGGGAAATTTCCCAGGGGGCCACTCAAACCCTCTTGATGGCTACAAGCCAGGTACATAATGATTTGATACTCAATGGCCACAGGTGCCCTCCCGAACTCAACTGTGATACAGTTGAATACTGTGGTTGAGGCTTCAGTATTTTGTGCTGCCCTGTGGTATCTGGTTCTGCTGGGGCAGTATTCTGTGCTGCACTACAGTATTGCAGGCCCGCCTACTTCTTTTGTTCCTGCCTACTTGTTTTGTCCCGTCTTCTGTCAATTTGGACCCACCTACAACATGGGGCCACTTTTAGGTTTTTGGCAGTTGCTTATTTCCTTCTGGCTATTGTGAACACATGCATGCTCCTGTGCAGGTTAAGGGAAAGTTAGGCGAACGACTGTAAAGTTTTTCTTAAAGTTATAGCCTTTTGACCTTAAATGGACTGTCTCACTTCAGTAAGTCGCATTTATCATGTAGAAAAAGTTAATACAAGGCACTTTGCTTCCTTTGCTGGCTGGATTAATTTTTCCATCGCATTATACACTGCTCATTTACAGACCACCCTGCAATCAGTGGTGGCAGTGATGGATTGAAGAGTGGTCTGTAACCGTGGAAACGAGCAGTGCATAATGTGATGGAAAAATTAAACCAGCCAGCGAAGGAAGCAGTATGGATAATAACAATACATTAGTAAGTGGCTTGTATTAACTTCCTTTGCATAATAAATGGCACTTACTGAAGTGAGGCCACCCCTTTAATGTTTCTACATAGCTAACTTTAAATCTTTCCTGTTTCTATACCCTCATTTATGAGTTCTTTTTTTTTTTTTTTTTACTCTATGGGCTTTTTACGCCGGTCTTTGATATCTCCTGCACTGCCAGATTTATGACCACAGACGAGCATTTCATTTGACTTTCATAGACACTGCTTCTATTCTTTTCCTATTTTAAAAACATTGGACTAAAGGATTTGTGCGTTAACCCAACAAATGTTGCACATATTTAGTTATCTAATGATTATTCTTATGGGTAAAAATCACATTATTTAAAGTCTGAAAGGAGTTTCTTATTTCCTAAAAAGTATGACTTTTTAGAGGGCAAATAGAACACCTCTGTGGACTAACATTGATGGCTATGAAGCTAATGAGCTGCTAGATAATGCCTGAGGTAAGAGATCAAGAATACTATAATTATAATAATAAAAAATAAAAAAATGGAATGGACACACATTTCTTATTCCAATATGTGTGTGTCCTTGTGACGTTTTGCTGCTGCTATAAGTCATATGCTACAAGTACAACATGAAATGCCAACAATGGGGCAGAGTTATCATACAGGTAAAACTCGAAAAATTGGAATATCGTGCAAAAGTTCATTTATTTCAGTAATGCAACTTAAAATTAAAATATTGTGAAAAGGTTCCATATTCTAAGCTCAAAGTGTCACACTCTAGTCAGCTAATTAATCCATACCCCCTCAGCAAAGGGTACCTGAGTTTGGGACTTTGGTTTTTTCATAAGCTGTAAGCCATATTCATCCAAATTATATCAAATAAAGGCTTGAAATATCTCACTTTGCATGTAATGAGTCTAAATACATAAAGGGAATCAACAAGGTAAAAGAGGAGAAAATATTTAAAAGAAGAAAAACTGCTACAAGAGGACATAGTTTTAAATTAGAGGGGCAAAGGTTTAAAAGTAATATCAGGAAGTATTACTTTACTGAGAGAGTAGTGGATGCATGGAATAGCCTTCCTGCAGAAGTGGTAGCTGCAAATACAGTGAAGGAGTTTAAGCATGCATGGGATAGGCATAAGGCCATCCTTCATATAAGATAGGGCCAGGGGCTATCCATAGTATTCAGTATATTGGGCAGACTAGATGGGCCAAATGGTTCTTATCTGCCGACACATTCTATGTTTCTATGTCTATGTTTCTATCTCATATATTAGTTTCACCTTTTAAGTTGCATTACTGAAATAAATTAACTTTGAACAATGTTCTAATTTTTCGAGTTTTACCTGTACCTTCACTCCAGAATTCTGGCTTCGAAAAGTCACAAAATAGGGCTTTTGCAACTTTTTGCACTCGCCTGGGCAAAAATTTTGGTGGAAAAGGGAGCATGGGTTAGCTATGGTAATGAGTTCACTTCAGATTTATCACTGAGACTTTTTACAAAGTCGTAAAAAAGTTACAATGTCACTCTAGGAGGAGGGTGGAGTAGGCAAACTGGAGTGGCATTTCTAGACAAAAGTGTTAGGTTTAAGGATACGACTAATTTATCAAACAACATGCAACATTTGATAAATGTGGCATAAAGTACTCCAATGCATACTCAAGTAAAACTGACTTCAAATATTCCCCTCATGATAAATCCTCCCAATGATCACTCTGTGTAACACGTAGTTCCCAATAAATTACAGATTCTTGTAGTTCACCACCTTTACTAACATGTGTCCTTCAGGCATACTTTAGTGGAGTCCATACTAAGCCATGTCGGATTGCTCCCGGCACATTTACCAAATGGACCCATAGAGCCCCATTGATTTTTTTTATGCCAAAAAAGTGTCCTTTTGGCATACGTTTGTAGAGATATAATTAAATGCAATGCACAGGCGTTTACAATACTTTTTATCACAATAAGACTCAATAGGTGATGTATGCTATTGTATAACTGTGTCTTTTAGTCAGAGGTGAAGAGTATTTCCTGACCTAAACCTGTACAGTACAATTGTAAAACACAGTGTGAACAAAGCCTAAATCTGTTACTTGTTTTGTGACTTTGATGTGACCTTTTTTCTTTAACTTAAAAGGGGTTGTGAATCTTTGGGCAGACCTGCGAAGGGAAGGATACCTACCTGCTTCCTGGCATTGGATCCCCATTCCATCTCTCCCCAGCCTCAGCTGCTCCACTGCGCTCCCAGGATGCAAATTGTCTGCAGTGGTGACCTGCTCCTTTGCATCATGACAAATGTTCACATGGAAGTTTATATCCTGGGAGTGCAGCGGAGCAACTGAGAACACGGGCAGAATGATTGGGGAGCCAGCATCAGCAAGCAGGTAAGTATGCTTTCCTTTGCAGGTCTGCTCAAGTGGGTGAGTGTTGCCCACATCCCCCCCACCTCCCCACCAAAGATGCACAAGCCCTTTAAGTTAAAGAGAAAGGTACATCTTGACAATTCTGTATGGTATTAGGAATGAGCTGTTCCTGTGCAGTATAAATTTAATGTTGATGTTTTCTGAACTTTTTGACATTCCTAATTGAAGGTATATTATCTCAATGGAGTGATAGGTACATCATCATCATCAGGAGTTGAAATAGCAGCCTCTCAGATCTTCTGTGAAATTATCTTTTTAAACAATTGAAATGTCATATTTAAATACATCTTGTGTATTTTAACACATTACACTGTCTACGAGAATGAGTATATTTATTCCCTGAAAAAGAATCCACTCCGATAACGGCAATATTGTAGCAGAGGTAATATAAATGCAACACTCACATTTTGCATGAGCTGAACTCAAAGATCTGAAACATTTTCTACATACACAAAAGACCCATTACCCTCAAATATTGTTCACAAATCTGTGAGGCCGGTTGGATGTGCTGCCAAATTCTCTGAAACGCCTTTGGAGACGGCTTATTGTAGAGAAATGAACATTCATTGCACGGGCAACAGCTCTGGTAGACAATCCTGCAGTCAGCATGCCAATTGCACTCTCCCTCAAATGTTGAGATATCTGGCATTGTGCTGTGTGATCAAACTGCACATTTCAGAGTGGCCTTTTATTGTGGGCAGTCTAAGGCACACCTGTGCAATATTCATGCTGTCGAATCAGCACCTTGATATGCCACACCTGTGAGGTGGGATGGATTATCTCGGCAAAGGAGAAGTGCTCACTAACATAGATTTAGACAGATTTGTAAACAATATTTGAGAGTAATGGGTCTTTTGTGTATGTAGAAAATGTTTCAGATCTTTGAGTTCAGCTCATGCAAAATGGGAGCAAAACCGAAAGTGTTGTGTTTATATTTTTGCTCAGTGTAATTTGACAAGCTCTGTGTGAATGTTCCACAAATGGAATGTATTTATGTTTTTGTCATTGTTCAAGGTCTATAGCATGTTCCTATTCTTGGCAGAAACATTCACTCTCTATATGTCTGAGTCGAAAATGTAATGGTGGTAGCTGATGTAGTGGATCATTATATATCCTGTTTAAAAGGAAATATATTACTTGTAAAAGAATTCCCCGGCTAAAGTTTTTTCACACATATTTGTGCTGGTTTGACTTGTGGCAGAGTTTGTGCAAATCCGTAATACAGTCCAGAGGTCAGGGCAGGCACTTCAGGGTAAGCATGGTGAACAGGCACAGGTCTGGTCAGTCGGCAGAGATCAGAGTACAGGAGACAGGCAGAAGTCGATACACAGGCAGACAACAGCTTTTTTTTAAAGGACCTAGCCGGATCTGTAGAGACCTATTGCACAGGTAAGGACTGAAGCAAACAGCCAGGTATATATTAAGAAGGAGCAGCTGATTAGCAGTTGGGAACAGCCATACAGCAGCTCACAGAGCTGGAGAGGTTTAACCCTTGCAGTTCTGAAGACTAAGCTACAAAGAATTCAAACCATACACACAGGACGCAGATGCCCTGGCCTGCTGTCAGAGTTCTGGAACTATAACAGACACAGGGTGAGTGATATGGCACCTGTGCCTGCCTAGGAGAGCAGGACAGCAGTGGACACGGGTCACCAGGGTAACAGATGCATATGTGTGAGGAAAAATGGACCCAACAGGTATGCATTAATTTTATTCAATATTTCTAGAAATATTATTACTGAAAGAACTGAAAATAGATTTGGCATTAACAATAGGCCAAAGCATGGAACATCAGGTCAGAAATGGAATATTATGTGACATACCATGCGGCCCATGGTTTCCATTAGGGATCGACCGATTATCGGTTTTACCGATATTATCGGCCGATATTAAGGATTTTGAATGGTATCGGCATCTATTTTGCTGATATACCGATAACGTATGGGGAACAAGGATCGCGCTGCTGACAGCGCTCTGTGTTCCCTCAGCAGCACAGGGGAGAAGGAAGCAGTGTCTCCCTCCCCCTGGGCTGCTGCTGCCTGCTGCCACCAATGACAGGAAGAAAGGCAAGAGGAGGGGAGGGGCTGTGGCCACTGTCCCACCAATGAAGATAAGTCTCTCATTAATTCATATACAGGAGGCGGGAGCTGGCTGAAATATCACATAGCCGGCTCCTGACCTCCATGACACGTAGCTGCGATACGCGGTAGTTAACCCCTCAGGTGCTGCGGATTGCAGCTACCGCAGTGCACCCCCCCAAGCCCAGTATTAATCATTGGTGGCGCAGTGCGCCCCCCCACCCAAGCCCCCCAGTATTAATCATTGGTGGCAGTGGCCACAGGGTCCCCTCTCCCCTCCTCCTCAGTGGCAGTTCTGATCAGAGCCCAAGCAGTGTAATCCTGGGGCTCCGATCGGTTACCATGGCAGCCAGGACGCTACTGAAGCCCTGGCTGCCATCGTAAGCTCCATGCTGCTGTGTGCACAAAGCACAGGGCAGCAGGGACAGTGTGAGGTCCTATTCACCCTGACAGAGATCTATCAGGGTGAATAGGACAAGGGTTCTAGTCCCTAAGGGGGCTAATAGTTAGTAAAAAAAAAAATATATATTAATTATAAATGAAAAAGAAGGATTTACAAATAAATAACTACACGTTAACAATAAACATTTTTATTTTAGCAGATTTGAGTAGGATTTTTTTATTTTTTTTCAAAAATGAAAATTCACTGAATATCGGTATAAATTATCGGCTATCGGCCGGAAAGTTCACAGATTATTGGTATCGGCCCTAAAAAATCAATATCGGTCGATCCCTAGTTTCCATACTCTTAAGAAGAACAGGAGAGTTATAATTAGTGGTGGGACGACGAATCCGTCGAATCCACGAATCCCTCGAATCTTGTTGGATTCGAGGGATTCATGGACTCGAATCCCGACCTCATTTACTAAATTCGAACCCGACTAATCCATGACAGCGGGGACCGGTGCAGTCCCTGTATTCTAATGCACCGGCCCCTCTTACTGTGGTATAATCTTATGATCTAACCTGCATTTTTAAGATATAATAATCCATCTGTATTACTTACATTACAACATTAAGTTCTGTAGCAGAGAGAAGGGAGGAGGCAGGACGGGTGGGCGGCGCGTCACTAACTACGTCACGTGCCTGCGCCGCCCACTTTATGAATGAAGCAAGCGGCAAGGGCGTGTGACGTAGTGAGTGACGCGCCACCCGCCCGTCCTCCCAGCCTGCCTCCTCTCTCCTCTCTGCTACGGAACTTAATGTTGTAATGTAAGTAATACAGATGGATTATTATATCTTAACAATGCAGGTTAGATCATAAGATTATACTACAGTGAGTGGGGCCGGTGCATTAGAATACAGGGACTGCACCGGTCCCCGCTGTCATTCCTAATCCAGATGCTGGCCCCCAGCCCCTGTATTGGGGGTCATTTATACTGCAGGGACACTGTTATGGGGGGATCTGTGGATGGCACATAGCATAAGATGCTATATATGTGTCATCCACAGATCCTCCCCATCACAGTTTCATCCAGAGATCCCCCATAACAGTGCCATCCAGAGATCCCCCATAACAATCCCCCATAACAGTGCCATCCAGAGATCCCCCATAACAGTGCCATCCAGAGATCCTCCATAACAGTGCCACCCAGAGATCCCCCATAACAGTGCCATGCAGACATCCCCCATAACAGTGCCATCCACAGATCCCCCATAACAGTGCCATTCACAGATCTCCCATAACAGTTCAATCTACAGATCCCCCATAACAGTGCCATCCACAGATCCCCCATAAGAGTGCCATCCACAGATCCCCCATAAGAGTGCCATCCACAGATCCCCCATAACAGTGCCATCCACAGATCCCCCCATAACAGTGCCATCCACAGATCCCCCCCATAACAGTGCCATCCACAGATCCACCCATAAAAGTGCCATCCACAGATTACCCCATAAGTGTTTGGATCACTTTGTTCTTACACCGTTCACACAATGTATGTACAGGATTCGTAGGATTCGAGATTAGAAAGATTCGATAGATTCGAGAACCTTTTCGGATTCTAAAAAAATTGGATTTGTCCCACCTCTAGTTATAATGCATACTATACATCAATAACATCCTGGTCATTTTAGCTCAAATGCTTATATGGTGAAACAATTGTCAAAAACTGCCTTATCTATTTGCCGTTGCACACTTTCCATACAATTCAAAAGATAAAAACAGTGGGGAGAGAGCAACTTAATTAGTGCATTCAATCACTTCATAAATATATATATATAATAGAAAAGGTAATGTTAATATCTCTAAAAACGGCAATTCTCCCTCACCCTGTTTCTATTTAATATAAAAGAAAGAAAGTTAGTTTTTCCCCTACCCTCCCCAATAGCCCTTCCCTCTTCCCCTTCCTCGCCGGCAGCCTCCGGAACCCAGGTGGATCCTGAGCACTCCCGTCTAGCGAGTAACTTCATAGGATAAAAAAAAAACACTCAGGAGGCGGGTATATGACCACTTAGCCCATATCTTTTCCTATTGCACCACCTGTTTTCTTGATCTACATGCTATTTTTTCATATTGTTTCACCTTATCCATCAAGTTTTGCCATTCTGCAAGGGAGGGAGGGTCAGTTGATCCCCACTTTCTTGCAATTATTACTCTAGCTAGTAACATACTCTAAAGCCAAACCTTAAGGTCCTGCCTATTAAGATTATCAGGTCCCAATATTCCTAAAATAGCAAGCTCAACACCCATTTCTGGACCCGTGCCTAGTTTATTAGTTAGTAGTTCATATATTTCTGCCCAAAACTGCTGGATCATTGGACAGCTCCAAATCGTATGTAAAAAATCTGCCTGATCAAAGCGACACTTTGGGCATTTAGCTTCCAATTTTCCATACATATTCGCAATCTGTTGAGGAGAAAGATATAATCGGTGTACTATTTTAAATTGTATAAGTCTAAAATTAGCAGAAGTGATAACCCAATTTATGTTTTTATATACCCTTACCCAGTGAATGTTCCTTTCTCCTCCAATCTCCCGTTCCCATTTCTGTTCACTTTTAAATTGTGTAATATTAGCTAATCCATCTTTTATTTGTTTATAAATCTGTGATATAGAGGTTTTTACATCTTTCCGATAGAAACAGAAATCTGTAAAACTGTTGTCTACTACGTTTAAGAAGTGCTTATTCTTAATATTAAAGAGGAGGTGTTGTAATTGTGTATACCTGAACCAGGCCATATTATCTATTTGAGAACAGTAAAGAATTTCCTTGACAGTTCGAATATTCCCACCTTCAGTGACGTGTGAAACAAGTACTATTCCCCTTTTTTGCCAGTATATACTATCTTCTCTTTTAATAAGTTCCTTTAAATTAAAATTGTTCCAAAGTGGAGTGAATCTTAAATCTTGTGTAATGCCTAACACCTTTTAAATCTTATTCCAGACTAATTGTAACATTTCACTTATGGTACAGTCTTTCCCTCGGGTAGCCAAGTATCCTGATTCCAAGATACTAAAAATGTCTCTCTGGGACCCCTCATAATTTCTAATTAAATATTGCACAAGGTCTCTTTGTCCCATGCACCATTGGATTTGTGCGGCCATAAAGCAACCATGAATATATGGAAGGGATATTCCCCCCTCTCCTCTGCCAACCACAGGAACCTCTGCTTGATTCGGACTCTCTTCCGGCCCCATATCAGATCATTGAAAAGCCGATCAATATGATTGAAATATGCATCATTAATCCAAATCGGGCAAGCAGATAAAATATATAAAATTTGGGGGAGCAACACCATTTTAATAAGTGCTATTCTATTTGCTTGCCCGAGTGGCAGTCTCTGCCAGACTCCAATTTTATTTTTTATTTTCTCCTTCAATGGAGCAAAATTAAGTTGGCTAAAGTCACCCGCAGAGGCACTAATCCTCACCCCTAGGTAGTTTATCTCTGTGGCAGGAAGCAGGTCTCCATATTCCTTTATTCTTTCTATTTTCTGATGTCCTATTGGGAGAAAGACAGATTTTTCCCAAATAATCTCAAGGCCAGAAAGGAATCCAAATTCATTAATTATCTTCATAACATGGGCCACAGATGCACCTCCCTCTTTTAGGGAGGCAAATTTTATCCTGGAAGCCCCTAATCCCAAACCCAAGAATGCTTTCATCCTGTCTAATCATACAAGCAAGAGGTTCCATAAATATTGTGAACAGGACAGGAGAGAGGGGGCATCCCTTCCTGGTGCCTCGCTGAAGCCCGAATGGGGAGGAACAAGACCCGTCAACGCTTATTCGTGCAGAAGGGGAGTAATACATTAACTTTATCCAGCGAGTGAATTCTTTCCCCAGATTCATTTCAGACATCACCCTCCATAGGAAGTTCCACTCCACCCTGTCAAAGGCCTTCGCGGCGTCCAATGACAGGATGGAGCGGTCCTCACCTTCCCCCGCCTGAATATTAGTTATAACCCTGCAAATATTAGTGTGGGCCTGTATATTGGGTATAAAACCAGTTTAGTCTGGGTGTGGGTGTGCCGTTGCACACTTGCTCTTATGGTATACTAATGATAATGTATCCTGCAACCGGATTATAGACACTTCATAAAAAATACTATAAATTAGAAGTGCTTTCATAACTAATCTGATGGTACAATACAAAAATGCCTAAAGTGCTAGCAGTGGCTGTAGTAGAGATGTAAACCAATAAATTTAGCAGCAATAAACATTACTATGAATGTGGGTGTTTAAGTAAACTATCACACAAATATTAGCAGTGAGAGATAAAAAATACCTACTCTGACCATAACATACTGAATGAACCTCTGTAATTACAGTAGGTCCGTGACTTCTACTGTCCATTCCGACATACTATACTAGCCTACGAAACTCCCATACCATCAGATGCATAGTTTAGTTGACAGCACTGAACATTTTTGCTCCCAACAAACATAAGTAACTCAAATAGTCATATGTACAGAAAAAGGAACTCTTGTATAAATGGAAGGAGCTCACTGTCAGATAATGCGCTGTGTGCCCGGCCACCTCCAGATGTTGCTCAAAGTCTATGGGAAATACAGTGTATTCATACTGGTGTGTTTTTTTCGTGGCATTTTTTTAAAAACTGCATTTTTAAAGTGTTTTATTTATTATAGAGGAGATGAAAAATGCCTAAAAAAGTCATACACATATTTGTTTTGGAAAAAAAGGCCACTAAAAATGGCATAAAAAAAAAGAAAAAAAAATTGCAAGCAGCAAGTGTTTTTAGCAGTTAAAAAGCACAATTTCCCTAATGTCCTTTACAGCCTTCAGATTTCACTGCCGAATGTTCTTTCTCCTTCTCTGTGAAATCCGTCAGAGAAGCTCTTTGATAGCTTGTCTAATAGCTCATAGCTTGATCTGTACCCCTTATCACTGCTTTCCTGAAAGCTCATAAATACTAAAAGCTACTTTTATACCTGTGCTTTCCCATGTCGCTATTGAGATCCATCATAGGATCTCAATGGGGGAATGGGGGGGGGGTAAACACAACATTTATTGTCATTGGGGACAAAACTGAATGAAACGGAATGCACCAGAATGCATCCGGACAGAATAACGTTGCAAACAGCGTTTTTCCGGCCGCGATGTGGTGTAAGTCAATGGGGACGGATCCGTTTTATTGGACACAATAGAAAATGGATCCGTTCCCCCATTGACTTTCAATGGTGTTCATGACGGATCCGTCATGGCTATTTTAGAGATAATACAACCGGATCCATTCATAACGGATGCACGCGGTTGTACGGATCCAGCAAAAACGCAGGTGTGAAAGTAGCCTAAGTTAAATTATTATCAAGCTTAACTTAACAACTACAGATTAAGCTATCAAAGCAGCTCTGACAGATTTCACTGAGAATGAGAAAGAATAGTCTACAGGAAGACCAAGTATAGTAATTACATTGGTTTTAACATCTAGTGTAGAGAAGAGCGAATTGATTCAGAATTCGTCTTGAATTTCCGCAAAATTTTGGTTAATTAGAGAGTGAGAGAAAAAGAGATGTTAGACATACTAATTTGCATATATTTTTCCCAGAAACCAAGGGAAGCATTGCTTAGTCTACAATACCCCTCATGTATACTAGATGGTCTCCATAATAGTACCCACCCAGAAGCCCCCTCCCCAAGGCCTGTTAAGTAAAACAAAGTTAACAAAGTAAAAGGCATTTGCCTGGAAAGATTTGCAGATGGCTTAGCTGTTATCCTTGGAGGCCTGTTTAAAGGGTCAAACATAAATTTTGGATGGCTATGCTACATTGGCTGGTGATAGATAGTCAGCGCTTTTCAGAATGAAAGCAGAACTAAATATGCTTTTTATATGTATTTTGTTTTATATGACTTTCCCTATGTCTTTTTTTTCTGACATGTGTAACTGTAGCTATTTGTGTTTGCCTATGTCTGTCTGCAAGAAATGAATAAAAAATAACTCTTTTATGGTGTATTTGTACACAACCCAATTCGCTTTTTCTCAGGTAACTGCAGATCTGCAAAATACTGATAGCTTTCATGTGCAATCTGCAGTACCATTATAGAAATTGCTGTTCATCCTATTGTCTGCCTTGCAGACGGGGATAGCGATTTCTATAATGGAACTGCAGATTGGACACAGAAGGTATGTGTATTTTAGGGATCTGAGGCTTCCAGAGTGCAAAATGGATACTGTTTTCAAAAATTTCTTTCAAACACCAAAGCGTGAGGGTACACTATCATGTGGCAGTAAATTCCCTAGTTAATTTGTGAAAAACACACAGAATTCAGCATTTTTTCCAAGTGGAGAAGGAAGCTGAATGTCTCACACCAGCTGATGTAGTGAAGCCATACCAAACCAATGCTTGAGCTTTTAAACAGAGCTTCAAGCATAACTAGGTTAATACCTAAGCCACTCTCAAATAGCTCAATATCAAATCAGAACATACAGCCTTTTTTATGTGAGAGGCCTTGGGGGGCTTCTGGGCAGGTACTATTTCTATTATGGAGATCACCTAATATATATATATATATATATACAGTGCTGCCCATAATTATTCATACCCCAGGCAAATTTTTACTTAAAGTTACTTTTATTCAACCAGCAAGTAATTTAATTTTTTGACGGGAAATGACATAGGTGTCTCCCAAAAGATAATAAGACGATGTACAAGAAGCATTATTGTGAAAAAAACAAAAAACATTTCTTAGCTTTTATTTACATTTGAGCAAAAAGTGTCCAGTCCAAAATTATTCATACCCTTCTCAATAATCAATAGAAAAGCCTTTATTGGCTATTACAGCAATCAAACTCTTCCTATAATTGCAGACCAGCATTTTGCATGTCTCCACAGGTATTTTTGCCCATTCATCTTTAGCAATGAGCTCCAAATCTTTCAGGTTGGAGGGGCTTCTTGCCATCACCCTGATCTTTAGCTCCCTCCACAGATTCTCAATTGGATTTAAGTCTGGACTCTGGCTGGGCCACTCCAAAACGTTAATATTGTTGTCTGCTAACCATTTCTTCACCACTTTTGCTGTGTGTTTTGGGTCATTGTCATGCTGAAATGTCCACTGGTGCCCAAGGTCAAGTTTCTCTGCAGACTGCCTGATGTTGTCATTGAGAATCCTCATATAATGCTCTTTTTTCATGGTGCCATTTACTGTGATTAGGTTCCCTGGTCCATTGGCTGAAAAACACCCCCAAAGCATTAGGTTCCCACCACCATGTTTGACAGTGGGGATGGTGTTCTTTGGGTTAAAGGCTTCTCCTTTTTTACGCCAAATGAAGGAAACATCATTGTGACAAACAATTCAATTATTGTTTCATCTGACCATAACACAGAAGACCAGAAGTCTTCTTCTTTGTCCAGATAAGCTTTTGCAAAGGCCAAGCAAGATTTTGTGTGCCTTATCTGGAGAAGTGGCGTCTTCCTTGGTTTGCATCCGTGGAACCCAGCAGTGTGCAGTGTCCGTTGGATTGTCTGCCTTGAGACATTGCCATCAGCAGATCCCAGATTCACCAGGATGGCCTTGGTGGTGATCCTTAGATTCTTTTCACCTCTCTAACTATCCTCCTAGCCAGCACAGGTGTCACTTTTGGCTTCCGACCACGTCCTCTGAGATTTTCCACAGTGCGGAACATTTGTATTTTTTGCTGAAATGTAAATAAAAGCTGAGGAATGTTTTTTTCCCCCACAATAATGCCTCTTGTACATCGTCTTATTATCTTTTAGGAGACACCAATGTCATTTCCCGTCAAAAAATTACTTGCTGGTTGAATAAAAGTAACTTTAAGTCAAAATTTGCCAGGGGTATGAATAATTATGGGCAGCACTGTAGATATATATATATATATATATATATATATATATACAGTACAGACCAAAAGTTTGGACACACCTTCTCATTCAAAGAGTTTTCTTTATTTTCATGACTATGAAAATTGTAGATTCACACTGAAGGTATCAAAACTATGAATTAACACATGTGGAATTATATATATAACAAACAAGTGTGAAACAACTGAAAATATGTCATATTCTAGGTTCTTCAAAGTAGCCACCTTTTGCTTTGATTACTGCTTTGCACACTCTTGGCATTCTCTTGATGAGCTTCAAGAGGTAGTCCCCTGAAATAGTTTTCACTTCACAGGTGTGCCCTGTCAGATTTAATAAGTGGGGTTTCTTGCCTTATAAATGGGGTTGGGACCATCAGTTGCGTTGAGGAGAAGTCAGGTGGATACACAGCTGATAGATCTACTGAATAGACTGTTAGAATTTGTATTATGGCAAGAAAAATGCAGCTAAGTAAAGAAAAACGAGTGGCCATCATTACTTTAAGAAATGAAGGTCAGTCAGTCAGCCGAAAAATTGGAAAACTTTGAAAGTAAGGGCTATTTGACCATGAAGGAGAGTGATGGGGTGCTGCGCCAGATGACCTGGCCTCCACAGTCACCGGACCTGAACCCAATCGAGATGGTTTGGGGTGAGCTGGACCGCAGAGTGAAGGGAAAAGGGCCAAAAAGTGCTAAGCATCTCTGGGAACTCCTTCAAGACTGTTGGAAGACCATTTCAGGGGACTACCTCTTGAAGCTAATCAAGAGAATGCCAAGAGTGTGCAAAGCAGTAATCAAAGCAAAAGGTGGCTACTTTGAAGAACCTAGAATGTGACATATTTTCAGTTGTTTCACACTTGTTTGTTATGTATATAATTCCACATGTGTTAATTCATAGTTTTCATGCCTTCATAGTCATGGAAATAAAGAAAACTCTTTGAATGAGAAGGTGTGTCCAAACTTTTGATCTGTACTGTATATATATATATATATATATATATACACAGTACAGACCAAAAGTTTGCACACACCTTCTCATTCAAAGAGTTTTCTTTATTTTCATGACTATGAAGGCATGAAAACTATGAATTAACACATGTGGAATTATATACATAACAAACAAGTGTGAAACAACTGAAAATATGTCATATTCTAGGTTCTTCAAAGTAGCCACCTTTTGCTTTGATTATTGCTTTGCACACTCTTGGCATTCTCTTGATGAGCTTCAAGAGGTAGTCCCCTGAAAAGGTCTTTCAATAGTCTTGAAGGAGTTCCCAGAGATGCTTAGCACTTGTTGGCCCTTTTGCCTTCACTCTGCGGTCCAGCTCACCCCAAACCATCTCGATTGGGTTCAGGTCCGGTGACTGTGGAGGCCAGGTCATCTGGCGCAGCACCCCATCACTCTCCTTCATGGTCAAATAGCCCTTACTTTCAAAGTTTTCCCAATTTTTCGGCTGACTGACTGACCTTCATTTCTTAAAGTAATGATGGCTACTCATTTTTCTTTACTTAGCTGCTTTTTTCTTGCCATAATAGCAATTCTAACAGTCTATTCAGTAGGACTATCAGCTGTGTATTCACCTGACTTCTCCTCAACGCAACTGATGGTCCCAACTCCATTTATAAGGCAAGAAATCCCACTTATTAAACCTGACAGGGAACACCTGTGAAGTGAAAACCATTTCAGGGGACTACCTCTTGAAGCTCATCAAGAGAATGCCATGAGTGTGCAAAGCAGTAATCAAAGCAAAAGGTGGCTACTTTGAAGAACCTAGAATATGACATATTTTCAGTTGTTTCACACTTGTTTGTTATGTATATAATTCCACATGTGTTAAGTCATAGTTTTGATGCCTTCAGTGTGAATCTACAAATTTCATAGTCATGAAAATAAAGAAAACTCTTTGAATGAGAAGGTGTGTCCAAACTTTTGGTCTGTACTGTATATATATATATATATATATATATATATATATATATATTGTATTGTAGATTAGGCAATTCTTCTGTTGGTTTCTGGAAAAAAAATATATGATTTTGTATTTGTAATATCGGGTGACATAAGAAAGGCTCAGCTTTCTTTTCCTTTTTTTCAAGAGAGGAAACTTTGATATCTTTCGCAGAAACCCAAAGATATGCAAATTACCTTTCCAGCAGAAGTAAAATATGCTAAAGTGTATATTTTTGTCCCAGAAACCAAGAATAGCATTGACCAACAATACTTTTCATTAATACTAGGCACTCTCCATAATGAGAAAGAGTACCCACCAGACAGTGCATATTTATTTTTATAAAACCCAGAGACGTATATTATTCTCTCACCACAGAATATCTGTATAAGTATTCTTTTTCAGTATGAGTTTCATTCAGTTCATCAGCAGCCAGTTTCAGTGACATTAATTCATATTTCACAGAAGTCTTACCATAATCTAACCACAATCTAAGCTGTAGAAATGTATATGTTGTAAACTAGGTGAAAACCGTATGCTTAGCCAGGTCTACTGTATTAGTAATATCAGTTTAGATCCTGCAGAAATAATCACATTGTGTGTCTTATTAATTTCAAATGAGGGAATTCCAAAGACTCAACGCAAAGACACATATAAAGTACTGTCTCAGTCTTATTGATTCTGCTCTTTGTGGAGACTGACAGTGCCCACTGCTAGGGATAAATGTCACACACGTTTCAGCAACTCACGTGATAGAATCACTAGATGTTAATCTTTTCCGAGGCATCAAGTCAAGGTCAGGTTGAGCTTGTTAGCTGGGTGTGACATTGGCATCGACAGAGGAATCCCCTCCTCCCCTGAGATGTTGCTAGGCAGAAAATCTCTGATATTAACACAGTGTCTGCCAAACTCCCTCTGATATGTGACTCCCAACCAGACTTTAAATAAATTACAAACATAATTAGTTGGAATAAAGGAAAAGAAGGCATCTTCTGCAACTGTAACCATGACTGACATGAAATTGGCTATCTTATACATTTTGACAGTTTAGGACCTTCCTTAATCAGGAATATGTTAGCAAAGAGCTCATTTCTGCCTTGAATGTGTTATCTATGTTTGACATGCAGGCAGCTCAAGCTATTACTTACAGGAACATGGATAAGGTCCCTCAGAGGACATCCTTTTACTTTGCAAAACCATTAAGATATTTAATTTAAATTCAGAATACACTTTTGGCAATGGGGGCAATGTAACTTTATGGTGATCTTACGCTAGCTATGGACACATATCTTTCAGCCAGGAATGTAGCAAACAACCTTGTGGCCCCATAGCAAAATATGAAATGTGGCCCCACTCTGCCATGGACAATTTCAGCAGCAATTTCAGAAGAGCTTGTAATTGGTTTCTCCAATGCACACAGTGATGTGACTGTGCAGGGATAATACTGTAATAGTGGAATAATGTGCACGCTGATATAATCAGATGATATTGTGGTACCCTAGACCTGGGGCTTCTACTATTGTAATTGGTTTGTAGTGTATTGCCATGTAATGTCATGCTATACACTTTGTTCGCCAACAGATGGGGTATTTTTGGAAAGAAGAATGGAATTTACCATTCCATTCCTCCCTTCTTGGTAGGAGTGGGCTGGTCTAACTTCCTGCCAAGAGAGGGGAAGAGCTAGTTAGCGAGTTAGAAAGTAAAGAGTGAGGAGTGAGGGAGCTTGCGATCCAGCTCTTGCTTCTCCAGGCTAAGAGGACCTCAGAGGCAGCTCATCTAGGAGGAACATCCTCTGCACCAGCTGCTCTGGGGCTTGCTACATAATTATAGTTGGATAATGGATGCAGTGATGCCATGATAGTGAGATAATGTACACAGTGATTTAATTATAGTAGGATAATGCTTGTGGGGTAAATGCACCCAGTGATGTCACAACACAAGGGTAATGTAGACAGTGATGTCACAGTATAGTGAAAGTAAACAACAAAGTCACAGTACAGAGTTAATGAGCACAGTGATGTCACAGCACTGAGACCATAAACACAGTGCTGTCTAAGTACAGGTATAATAAACACAGCGATGTCACAGTACAGTGACAATAAACAGTAATGTGTTGGTATAGCGATAATAAATACAGTGATGTCATAATCCAGAAATAATGACCACAAGGATATCACAGCATACAGTATTACCATGGGAATCAACATTAAATTTAGAATGGGATCACATTCATCTTACATACATTTCACTCCTAAATGCAGCGTTTGAGTGTCGATGGGCCCCCTTAGTTGTTGGGCGTTATAGCAGCTGCTATCTCTGCTACACTGGTAGTTACGCCCTTGCTTCTAGCATTTCAATCTTGTCATTATCATTGGTGTATTAAAAGCCTTTTATAAAAATGTTAATGGATTTCAAAATATAAATTCCATTTTTTGAATGATCCATTTTCTTGTTCATTATAATGTACAATATGTTTCCAAACAGGCTGAAGATGATCTTGTTTACAAGTCTTTATTTGAAGCAGTGATTACAAACACTTGTTATCTTACAGTATTGTTGGAATGTAGAGCTGTAGGAATCCATACATTATATGACCCCATTACCGTTCTGCAGTAATAAATGGAACATAATAACTTGCTCATGCCGTTGGCTGCAGGCTACAGTTTTATCCAAGCTCTTCTTCATTCTGCTGAAATGTGATTTGATGTGTCTAGAAGGGCTCATAATTTAGCTTTCTAGTCCCTCATTTGCAGTTTATACCTCTAGTCATTGTGGTTGTGTGTTTTGCTTTTTTCAAACTTTTTGCTGAGGCACTGTAGAAGTAGTGGCATAAGCTTGCTATGTCTAAACGAATCAATTCAACCAGTCCCGGATCATAATAATATTCCCTGGAGCCTAACATATTTAGGGCACATCTCAGTGTACTGTACTTGGTGGTGTTTTTCTGTCATAATGATCATGGAGCAGAATTTCTTTTCAGATAATTAGATATAAAAGACAAATTTTTATTAAACTTATTTTATTACTGGACAGTCTTACATGGATATTTCATTTATTTTTTACGGACACCATATAATGCTTAATGGAGTTTTCCGGTTATAATTATATTTTAAATAATGCCTCCAGCTTGCCTCTTGAAAAAGAAAATACATACTTACCTGCTCCACATAGCTCTAGTTCTCCACACTGCCGATGCTATCTCCATCTTCCGGTCCTGCCACTGTTTACATCCAGCAGGCTATGGGCATGGTCTCAGGCACCGCTCCAGCCAATGACTGGCTTCAGTGGTCACGTTACCACAAGCAGCACATCACCCCTGAACAGAAAGGTATTTATAGCAACAACAAAAAAACTGTATTTAGAATGTAGCATGTAATATGTTTTTTGACATAATTTGATTGTTGTGTGATTTTGGTATAAATTCATATGCTATATTTTGTTGTAAGGCTCCAACCAATGGCATTTTCTGTAATGTTTTGTTAGCAGATAGCCATTTTGAGTCCAAAAAGCTCAATGGCTTTGACCAATGACATTCACTGTTGCATAGAAGTGAATGTGAGGTCAAAAGCAGACGAATCAAGAGTTTGTGAAATTATTTGTATTAAAAGAGTGAAACTTATAATGAACAGTCATGTGCATTTCTTTGGGTTAGCAAACATGAAAGACCACAACCTTTTCATAGTATAATGCATTTATTGTATCATATTAATCTGATGTATGCAAAATCCTAGAATTTTATGATTTTGGTGATATATACCTTTAAAAGCATTTTAGTGATTAAATATGTTAGATTCATAGAATCATGCTTTATTTTAAAAATCATAATCATCACATGACCTTGTATTCAATATTCCGAAGTCAACACTTTTTGATTTACATCTTTATGCTAAGATCATATTTATATGATGGCAGTTACCAGCCTGCACAATTAAAGATGTATTCCAGTTAGGCATGCGCACTGGTGCTCCATTCATCTTTATGGGAGTTCCGGAGACAGCTGAGTACAGTGCTTGGCTAATTCTGGAACTCCATCAGAGATAATTGGAGCAGCAGTGTGCCTGACCTGCCGCTCGGTTCATTTTGGGAGGTTCTGAGGGGTATGGGCTCTCCGTTCTCGAAATCAGTGGGAGTCCTAGCAGGAAGACCCCCCTTTAACATTTCCTGACATCCGCCGTAAATGTACGGCAATGTTGAGTCTTTAAAGATGGCACCAGCTCTGGAACGGAGCGAGTGCCATGGATGCCAGGTGCCTGCTGTTTTATATAGCAGGTACCGCAATCGGCGGGAATGCCAAGCGTGGAATTTTAACCCCTCATATGCTGTGGTTAAATGTGACCAAGGTGTCTGAGAAGGCTAAAACCCAGAAGTGCATGCTTCCGGGTCAGATGCTCTTTCCCCCGGCAGAGATCAGGGAAAGCACTCTGTTTTAATAAAGAGCCAGAGATTGTTCTAGGCTTACATGCTCATTATTAGTATATCCCAGTTCAAGCCAGCAGGTGGCTGCATTCAACTGGAATATAGCGATTTCAGTACAGAATAATGGAGCAAATTCCATTATTCTGTACAATCTGCAATCTGATGATTGCAAGTTGTGGTCCACTTGGGGACCTAACAAAAAGTATAAAAAAAAGTTAAAAAAAATTTGAAAAAATTTAAAAATATCAAAAATGATCACCCCCTTTCCCCAAAATCAAGATAAATAAATAAAAAAAGCCATAATGGGAATCACCAAATACCAAAACACCTGTATCATTAAAATATTTTAAAAAAATATCCCGTTGAATGGCGTAATGGAAAAAAAATAAAAATGGCTTCTTTGCTGTTTTTTCATCACTTCACTTCCCCAAAAAATTGACTAAAAGCGATCAAAAAGTCATACATGCCCCAAAATGGCATAAATAAAAACTACAGATCGTCATGCAAAAAATTTGCCCCCATACAGCTCCATAGATATAACTATAAAACAGTTATGGGGGTCAGAATATGGTGATAAAAAGAAGAAAAAAATAATTTTTTTCACATTTTTTTTTCCAGTATTAAAACGCGAAAAAACGATACATATGTGTTATCGCCAGATTCACTGGAGATACTGACCTGGAGAATGAGGAACACAAGTCAGTTTTATCACAAAGTTAACGTCGCAAAAAAAACCATAAAACTGTGGTGGAATTGCATTATTTTTTCAATTCAACCCCATTTGGAATTTGTTTCCTGCTTTCCACTACATCCTATGCCATACTAAATGGAGACATAAGAAAATAAAATTTGCAGCTATGGGAACAGAAAAATAAAAAAGTTATGTCTCTGGGAAGGTAGGGAGCGAAAATTTAAAAACAGAATATCGCCTTGTCAGGAAAGGGTTCATGCTCCTTAGCTAAAAAGTGTTTTTCTCTCTTTTAAGTAATGGATGCAGCAAGATTTGAACATAAGCTATAAAGATGGTCTTATAGCAACGGCTGAGCCAATAAGCCATTTCTCTTAAAGACCTGTATAGCTGTTCCATTGTGATTGCAATATGAAACAACTTCCTTTATTGGTGTAATGTGTTGTGCCA
The DNA here is from genome assembly GCF_905171765.1 of Bufo bufo. Classification (NCBI taxonomy): domain Eukaryota; kingdom Metazoa; phylum Chordata; class Amphibia; order Anura; family Bufonidae; genus Bufo; species Bufo bufo. The sequence continues at coordinate 483,881,006 of NC_053391.1, read as the reverse complement.
AGCATCACAAACCTTAGGTTCGCTGATATATTGCTGCTGTTGCTTTACTGACACATTATCCCATGGGGTAAATGAGCAACCCACACAGGCATATCCCTTGGTAAATTTGTATCAGTGCAATTAATTTTCATCTGAAATCCTTTCACATCCTGTCAGCAATGAAATAGCTAAAAAAAAATGGCTCTGCTGAGGGGCTGCGGGGAATGTGGATGGAAGAAGGATGTGTAAAAAGGTTAAAAGTAGAGACAGTATCTTTATTTCTAATTGTAATAAAGTCTAAACATCAAAAACAAGAGCAAGATGTGCTGTGCGAGTAACAGGTTAAGTGAAATAAATCAGAAAGCACCCTAAAGAAAATCCATGCTGCCCTTCCATGAAAGTCAATTTTACTGTAGGCTCAATGACAAGGTAAAGCTGTTTACAAACTGTTTCCTCTGTGCAAATAATAAAGGCAGCGTTTTTTCCACACTCAGGCTATGACTTTTATGTTTTTACCATTTTTAGATTATTATACAGCACTGGAAATTACATTTCAACAAGATCACATAAAATACAGTGCAAAAAGTTTAAGGCAGCTGTGAGGAAAATGCTGCAAAGTAAAAATACTTTCAAAAATAGAAGTGCTAATAGATTAATTTTATCAATTAAGAAAATGTAAAGTGAATAAGCAAGAGCAATAAAAATCAATTCAACATTTGATGCGACCACCCTTTGCCTTTAAAGCAGCATCAATTCTTCTAGGTACACTTACACACAGTTTTTGAAGGAACCTGGCAGGGAGGTTGTTCCAGACATCTTGGAGAACTAACCACGGATCTTTTGTGGATGTAGGCTTGTTCAAATGCTTCTTTCTCTTCATGTAATCCAAGACAGACTGAATGATGTTGAGATCAGGGCTCTGTGGGGCCATATCATCACTTCCAGGACCTCTTGTTCTTCTTTACGCTGAAGATGGTTCCTAATGACATTGGCTGTATGTTTGGGGTCGGTGTCCTGCTGCAGAGTAAATTATAGATAAACTATTAACACTATTATTTTTTAAAGCATTTTTACTTTGTAGCATTTTTTTTCCAAGCCTGCCTAAAACCTTTGCACAGTACTCTCTTTGAGTGGGTATGGGCACCATGTCACTTACCCTTGTCACCCTGCTGTGTCAGTGGTCTGTACCTACTTTACCCCTGCTGCCCACCAGCATCCCATGTGGTTGATGCAGGCTGTGACCTACACTTCTCTGTTAAGGCCTCCCGACCTATATCTAGGGCGCTCATGTTCTTCGGCTCTTAAGGGCCACCATGCGCATCCTTTTGTTTATTAGCCAATGGCTGGCAATCTGTGAGAATTTTGTTATCAAGCATAATCATAAATCATAAACTTTAAGTACTTTTCAGAAAACACTATCACAAGATAATCTGTAAGGTTATGATTCTTGAGGGAGAGGGGAGTAAGCTGCTGCCAGACACCTGTGACAAAGGCCTATCTACAGAGAACAAAGGTATTGGTTATATTGAAATTTAACAGCCCAATCTAATCCATATTAGATGGTCAACAGGTCTCTCTGAAATTGGTGAGTTTGGCCAAGATTACTCTCTGCACAGCCACTTTAGCTATAACCTAAAATATAGATATGCAATAAATAATAGACTGAACATATAAAAGCTACCTGTTTTTTGCAAATATTATCAATTATTTGACACATTTATTCAGGAAAGCAAATTAGCAACAGATAACCTGTAGAAATTCTGATTTGTGATCGATGTTTTCTTCTCATTTTGCTCATCTTCCTCTTCCCTACTCCATATGACAATAATTTAATAGGTTTTTGTTGTGGCAACCATCAGTGGTCCATCTGCTGATCATGTCAAAGTTCATGTCTATGCTCAGACATCTGCCTGTCTATAAAGACACTGAATTATCAATGGAATGTGTTGGAATTAGGGATGTCCCGATACCGATACCAGTATCGGTATCGGGACCGATACCGGGCATTTGCACGAGTACATGTACTCGTGCAAATGTCCCCGATACCACTGCCGATACCTGTGCACCGCTTCTATGTGTCCGTCCGCAGCTCCTGCATCTCCCACAGCTAACAGCTTCACAGGCAGCAGCAGGCAGTGTAATTGGAGCCTACAGTGGAAGCTAGGCCCGCCCCTCCCCGCCCTCCAACCAATCAGTGGCAACCAGCACTGACTCACAGCACAGGGAGCGTAGTGCAGAGACTCAGAGAATCGTCTGACAGTTTATTAGTTAAAAGAATCCAATGAGTCACAGACCGTGTCACCGAGTCCCTGCCAGACTTCCTGCTCTGCGGCTCCCTGTAAGTCCGTCCGGGGGGAAGGGGGGGCATTATTAGCATAGCATGTAGTGGGGCTGTGTGTGTACAGGGTGCATGTAGCAGAGCAGGAAGTCTGGGGTGACACAGTCTCTGACTCATTCGATTAGTTTTAACTAATAAACTCTCAGACGATTCTCTGAGTCCCTGCAATAACTATAATTACATCACAGTCTGCTCCACTGCATTCACTGCAGCAGAGCTGTGTTTGCCAGGAGCGAGTCCCTCTAAAGGTGATAGTGTCTGTCTTCTATGGCCCTGGTCCTTCCCTTCCTGCCTGCAAGCTGCACATTGATCTCTAAAAGCAGGCATTAGGGCAAGAAGAAATATACATTACTGTATGATGGCCACAAGACTATTATACTGAGGAGGGGGGGCTTCAAAAATTGTTGTCCTAACTCCTTACAGTAGCGTCTCCTTGTAGCTGCCCCCATACAGTGTAACGTCTCCTTGTGGCTGCCCCTATACAGTATAACGTCTCCTTGTGGCTGCCCCCATACAGTATAACGTCTCCTTGTGGCTGCCCCCCATACAGTATAACGTCTTCTTGTGGCTGCCCCCATACAGTATAACGTCTCCTTGTGGCCCCCATACAGTATAACGTCTCCTTGTAGCTGCCCCCATACAGTATAACGTCTCCTTGTGGCTGCCCCGTACAGTATAACGTCTCCTTGTAGCTGCCCCCATACAGTATAACGTCTCCTTGTAGCTGCCCCCATACAGTATAATGTCTCCTTGTAGCTGCCCCCCATACAGTATAACGTCTCCTTGTAGCTGCCCCCATACAGTATAACGTCTCCTTGTGGCTGCCCCCATACAGTATAACGTCTCCTTGTGGCTGCCCCCATACAGTATAACGTCTCCTTGTGGCTGCCCCCATACAGTGTAACGTCTCCTTGTGGCTGCCCCATACAGTGTAAAGTCTCCTTGTGGCTGTCCCCATACAGTATAACGTCTCCTTGTGGCTGCCCCCATACAGTATAACGTCTCTTTGTGGCCCCCATACAGTATAATGTCTCCTTGGAATGTTATAGTTCTGTTTTTGGGCCTTTTGGTTGGTCAGTGGTCAGAAAATACATGTGTGTGTGTATTTTATTGTTAAAATTAGTATTGGTAATTGGTATCGGTGAGTACTTAAATAAAAGTATCGGTACTCGTACTCAGTCTTAAAAAAATGGTATCGGGACATCCCTAGTTGGAATCATTGGTAGCTGCCAACTATAATGTAAAGTCTATAGGCTCTCATAGATATTATATAGGTATATGGATAAAAGAGCTGGAAACCCGCACTGACTAAAAGCGCTAAAATATGTCCAATGTTCCTGGTTAATATATATTATTACTTAGTCACAGTTAGAGTATTTACCTGTTCCAGGCGTGCTCAGGTAAGCCGGATTACATACAAGCTGGTTGGTACTTGCGTCCTCTCGTGGTCATTCCACGGTAGCTTCGCAATATTTTCAGGCTTCTGTCACAGATATAGGGGAGTCTGAAAAGATAGGTGTCAACCAAGTGAGGGTTCGCACACAGCTGTTGAAAGTGCTTGAGCACCTTTAGGTCAGATGCAGATTCAGTTTTATCTAACAAATGGAATATAAAATGGAGCTTAGATATCAAGCCTGTCTTTGTGGAAATTCTTTTAAAGCCATTTATTGCTGAGTTGGTTGCATCAATGTAAAGCAAGCATACATTTGTCATATACTTGTCCATATAAATGGAGAGAAGCAATTTGGGTTGAATTTCCATATCTGTGTGTTGCTTTGAGCGTGTCAGGATTTTTCATAATATTTCACTTACATAAGTGTGTTAGAAATGATTGATTATATGAAGGTTCTTTCCCATATCTCATTCCTTGTTTATTAAGGATACAGATCTCCCTTGTAATGCTTCAATCAGCATTAGACACATTGCACACAGTGATACTCATCACAAGGCTCTTTCTGTGTTCAAAGTGCTGACATTTTACCTAAATTAGATTTTTTCCATCAAAAAGATACTATTTTTAAAAGCAGTTCATGAGCTATACAGTTTACTGAGGGAACTTGCTCTATTTCTGTTTCTAGTATCTGTTTCATAGACCGGTATGTTGTTGTAATAATATGGCAGTTTGGATATTGCTGCAGTATCTAAGTAGTTTGATATTTAGAATTGTTCTACACTATGTCTGTGCCTATAAGAAAATTTACAATGCTGTCATTGAAAGAACAACTACAGGTGTAACTCGAAAATTTTTAATATTGTGCAAAGTTCATTTATTTCAGTAATGCAACTTAAAAGGTGAAACTAACATATGAGATAGACTCATTACATGCAAAGTGAGATATTTCAAGCCTTTATTTGTTATAATTTGGATGATTATGGCTTATAGCTTATGAAACCCCAAAGTCACAATTTTGAGGTACCCTTTGCTCAGGGGGTATGGATTAATTAGCTGACTAGAGTGTGACACTTTGAGCCTAGAATATTGAACTTTTTCACAAAACTGAAATTTTAAGCTGCATTAATGCAATTCTTTTTAATTTGCATTACTGAAATAAATGGACTTTTTGCACAATATTCAAATTTTTCAAGTTTCACCTGTATGTACTTTGACTATTTCAAACATTGGTCGTGCAGAAAGATGATATTATTTGAAGCCTACTCCGCACTTTCAATATTCAATTGGAAAATATTAAGTTGTCTCCCAACCACTTATGATGCCTGAAAGGAAAACTATGTGAAAGGAAAAATGTGTTTCTTACATAACCAGAAGTAAGGTCAAATCTCTGTTAAATTGATTTTAAGTCTAGGCTAATCCCGTGTGTGGTATTAATTCTTGATTCATGTATAGATTCAAGATTTGGTGTTAAATAAGGGTTATATAAAGTTTCTTAAACACTTTCAACAGTTTTATCTAATTTCTTATAACATGTAAAAGCCTAAACCTGGCTATACTTTTTAGAAAAACAAACAAACCTGTAGTTTAGTATCAGTCTAGTGTTTCTGGGAGCTAGCATAGAACTAAGGAATAAGCATAGGACATTTTAGATTTGACCTCGCTGATCATTTGGCAGCCATTTATTCTGCTAGCGGGGAGAGAAAACTGTCAGCCAATGGATGTTATATAGACACTTATCCCATTTGTGTGGTCAGATGTAAGGAATTCCTATGTTTAGACACTGTGAGAGTATCATGTACATTATCTTCTTGTCTAACAAAATATTTTTTTCTGTAATTTTTGCATATAGCTCAGGAATCCAAAAAGCCAAATCAAAGGGGTTGTGTAGTGTTACAATATTGAAGACCTCTCCTCGGGGTAGGTCATCAACATCAGATAGGGTGGGATGTCTGACTCGCGGCCCCCCATTTCTCTGATCAGCTGTTTCAAGAAGCAGTAGAGTTTCCTATTTAAAACTACCTACAAATCGTCTCCTTTGTAGAGATGGCGTAGTGCAGGGATGGCCAACCTGCAGCTCTCCAGCTGTTGCAAAACTACAACTCCCAGCATGCCCAGACTGTCTACAACTATTGGCCTACAGCAGGGCATGGTGGGAATTGTAGTTTTACAACAGCTGGAGAGACGCAGGTTGGCCATCCCTGGCGTAGTGTAATTAAAGCTCAGGTGAATGGGTCTGTATAGCCGCTGCAAAGGAGATGACACACAGCTAATTGTGAAGAGGAAGTAGCACTTGCACGAGTAACCACTACCTCTTCAAACAGCTGCTCAGCAGGGATCTGACTCCTGCCACCCCCGCTGATCTAAAGGAGCTTCCTAGCTCTGGACAGAAGAGTCTGTATAAAATAGGGCATCAATATTGTAGCACAGCACAACTCTTTAAGAAATGAATTATATTTAAATAACAGCTACAAATTATGTTTTACAAGATTGGCTGTGTTATATAAAGCAACATCTCAGGTTGGGTTGGAAAAAGCAATGTTTTGAATGCCTCCAAACAAGCCCTGGAGTTCTAAAATTCTCCATGCTGGTGACAGCAGACATTAAAAGTTAAAGCCACTTTGTTGCTGTGTTTGAACTGTAATTTCAAAACCTTTTAAGTCATATCTCAACTGGAGCATGTAAAATTCACTGATAAACTTGAGATAAAATATAGATGTCAGATAAAAATACACCCTTACAAATTAAAGTCAGGGCACATCAAATCAATCAGTCTAAATCTATATCTTTTTACAGGAGAACTATTTAGGTGTATGTCACAATTATAGCAGTAATTTATGTTCTGACCTGGTTGTGCTGTCAAATTTAAATTGCGTCAAACTGCTCCCCCATTGAGTTTTGTTTCCCCATTGAACGTTAATGCAACCAATTATCTAATTGTGCCTTAAAGAGAAGCTGTCACCAAGGAATGCATTGTAATCTGTAGGAAATTCTGTATGTTATATAGCAGGAAGAGTTAAGTACATTGATGTATAGTTTTGTGGAAAAAGATTCTGTAATTTATGCATTTAAGTCTATGCACTTTCTAAGCTCAGTTGTACATGGGAAGGTTTTATCAGTGATTGATAGCATTTTATGTGTAAGTGTATATACAGATATAGCTGTCAGTCATTGATAGTTGTACATCTAGGAGGTGTTATCATTGATTGATAGCATTCTCAGTGTAAGTCTGTATACAGAGATAGCTGTCAGTCACGGATAGTTGTACACAGGGAGGTGTTATCAGTGATTGATAGCATTCTCTGTGTAAGTGTACACAGAGATAGCTGTCAGTCACTGATAGTTGTACATTTGGTAGGTGTTAACAGTAATTGATAGCATTCTCTGTGTGTATAAATGTACATAACAGATAGCTGTCAGTCACTGATAACTGTACATGGGGAGGTATTATTAGTGATTGATAGCATTCTCTGTGTAAGTGTATATAAAACAAATGTCTTACCTAGACGGTTGTATTCCATATACTCTGTTAGAGTATATGCATGTCATGGAGAGAAGATCCCTGCTAGCTAGCTTGCTCTGTGAGTCAGAATGACAGCTGTAACTGTTAAGGGCCCATCCACGTAATTTCACATGGTGTGGTCAGCCTCAGTCTCCCCCAAATATCAGTGGAGCCTTTGTGACCCACAGAGATCAGCTGATTGCCAGAATAGATGTTTTAAGAGAACAGTTTGCCTTGATGAAACAAGCCATTTAATTATTCTGCAACTTTTCAGTATACTATATTTTTATTTAGAACCATGTATAAGATCTCTATTTGAAATCAATAGCACCTTATCCCCTCTACAGACCTCACAGAGGAGATGAGTCATTGGCTTGGACTGACCTTTGGGTTGGTCCACTATTCATATGTTTAGTAACATTGTGGTGCCAGTGGACAGAAGAACCCTTTTAGACCTATGTAAAGGGCAATGGGGTCAACTTGATCTGAAGACCCACAGCAGCAATGTGAGCTGCCATTAATATAGGTACACCCTTGCTCATGTATGTAAATGTATACAACTAATTCTACCATGTTTTAAAATGCATTTTCTCATCAAAAGAAAGAAATTGACACATGGATCTGAATGGGTTACATGAACATTGAATGACATCTGGATATCTGTTTTTCTCCTGGGTCCTATGAGAACTCAGAATGTTGCCCTTTGGCTCAGTGGACATCAGACAGCAGAGCCATCTGTACTCTAGAAGTCTTCATAAAGCTGTCATCTAAAGCCATTCTAAATGTAATTATTACAAAAACGCGGTTGTCTTCCATTGCTCTCTTTTCTGCCTACATGTATATCTATATATTTTTCCATCGGAGTATCCTCATAGATTAAGGAATCACTTAGACAGCTTAATGAGACTGAAAACAATATCCATCACACAAATCAGGTAATATGAGTGAGCATCACAGTTGTGCTGTAGCTTCATGCCCTCATTAAAATCTAATATTTTCCAAGCATACATTTTAGAAGCTAGTAAATGTACCCCTTAAAACGTCACTTTTAATATAACATTTAAAAATAAGACCCACAGAGTAACAAACAAACAAATAGACATATAAGATAAAAAGTGTACTATGGGACAGATAACCCAGTAGAACTCATGCAAATAGAATGAGGCAATGGGAAAGGATTACCGCCATGTGGTTACTCACGATACTGTAGTTAGACCAGCGGTGGTAATAGCAAATGACTGATGAGGTCACTGCAGGATCTCCCGGTGAATGATATCACATCCAAGACAGTGATCGACTGATTATTTCAGGATGCCAGTTAAAAGTTCATCAGGGAAAACAAAATAAAGGATGTGAAAAGTGAATAAATTCACATCAGCTGGTAGGCAAAATGGGATAACTCTCCCTACAAACCTACAATCTCCCTACCTGCAAGCAGGATGGTGCTCAACAACAAGGAGGGCAGTCCCACTTATAAACAACTGTCCCCTGGAATTAGAATCCCTGCCTAAGTAGAATCCCAAAGGTGGTATTGCCTGCAAAAAATAAAGTCCTATGGGAGTACCATCTTCACTCAAATGTCTCCCGACGCGTTTCCCCGACTCAAATACAGTGGTTCATCAGGGGAGAATCCAATCCAAGAAGCACAATGGCTGTGGCAAGATGGTGGCCAATGTAATGACCTGCGGCACGCATAGATTACCGCCGCAGTTTGAAATACCCTATCACCTGATGTAGCCGCATCCCTCTGTTACAGCTGCGCATGCGCGTGATATGCGCATAGAAATGACATCAGAATGGGCGCACAAATTCTCAGCGAGAATCTCGGAATGTACTGCGCATGCGCGGGGACTGGATGAGACCCGTAGTAACGGGTCTCACGATATTTAGAGCACAAGCTAAAAGAATGAATGCGGGACTGCGCTGATATGTGCGTCCCCGCAACCATAGCAACATAATACGATATACAGTGTCCAACATGCGAGCAGGGTTGTATAGGGTAGAAATAACAAAAGAAAATGAATGAAACTCTGTTATCATTGGCTCATATAGCATGGGTAAGTAAGATAAGTGGATATAGGTGTCTCCAAATATTTTTTGAAATAATACAATATAAACAAAAATTTATAAAGAAGACATCAAGATTACCACTATCAAAAATAATTAGAGGTGGAAATTAGATCAATTATGGGATCAAATAAATCCAGATGGACCAAAGATACCGTAAACACAAAATGGACATAAATCAAAAGCGTAAACAAGGTCTATATAGTCACAAAAAACAAGCAAAGGATATGGATTCATTAAGACCCAATGGACTCATAGACTTAAGTCTAAACGTCCATTCTGTTTCTTTTTGTAGAATAATTATATCGATGTCCCCCCCTCTAGGAGAAGGACGCACCTTCTCAATTACACAAAATTTGAGTGATTAGGGATTACCATTGCATATTTCATGCACGTGCGAGATAGGGGTATCGATATTGTGTCTGATGTCACTAAGATGTTCCCCAACTCTCCTGCGTAATTCCTATTATGTCTTCCCTACGTATTGAAGTGGATACGTGCAATTGCATAGGTATACCACACCTGGTGTTTTACAGTTGGCAAAATCCCAAATATCATACTCTTTATGTGTCACAACGCTCAAGAATTTCTTGGTGATGTCAATAAAGGGACAAGCGATACAGCCACTGCATCTGAACATACCATAGACCTTTCTCGCAAGCCAAGAACCCTGCTGTTTTGGGGGTGAGTAGTGGCTATGAACAAGGCGATCTCTTAAAGATCTACGTCTTCTGTAGGAAAGTGCGGTATAATCAGGTAAAATATCTTTCAGATCTGGGTCCATTTTAAGAATATCCCAGTATCTATTAAGGATACCACGCACCTTTCTACTTTTGTTGTCAAAGGTCCCTATGATACGTAGCGATGAATTATGTTCATCGTTCTTATTAGCTAACCGTGGGACCAGGAGTTCAGACCTATCCTTGTGTAAGGCACAATTAAATGCCTCTGATAAAACCCATTGTGGATAGCCCCTCTGCGTGAATCTATTTCGTAGGTCCCTTGCTTGATGGTGAAACTCATTAACAGTGGAACAGTTTCTATGGATATGCAGGTATTGTCCCTTCGGTATACCTCGCCATAAGCTGGTGGGGTGATGATGACTTTTCCCAGCGAAGGAGAATGTTCGTGGCCGTAGGCTTTCTATATGTCTGTGTATGAATGACACCATCCTGCAACCTAATGTCTAAATCCAAGAAGGATATATGATCATCATTGAGCTCATGTGTAAAATGCATCCCTATATTGTTTGTGTTAAGGGTAAGCATAAATTCCTGAAAGGCCTCTGGAGCCACTCCATAGGACAAAAATGTCATCTATGAAGCCGCCCCAGAAAATGATGTAGGCGGTCTACCACTGGTCATCTGCGAACACAATAGTGTCCTCCCACCAGCCCAGGAATAAATTTGCATAGGTAGGCGCTCAGGCACTACCCATTTACTAGCTTCAGTGATACACTACTTATACTTACCCTACTTTATCTAGACATTCAGTGATTTTGTTTCAAGTGATGGCTAGTTTCTTGGCTGGACCTGTCAACACTGATCAATGGTTTATCGAAGCGTCACAGGTCTTTTCAGATATAGACTTAGACCAGGATCTGTCACATATGAGTAATCTTAAGACACTCTTTCAGGATTTATACGTTGGCTATAAGAATAACACTATGTCTTGGTGGGAGATACAGTCACTTGAGAACTATATAAAAGCCAGAATTGTACCAAAAGGATTACTGCAGCACGTTCTCAAACTCCGGAGTTACTTGATAAATGGGAGCAAACTTTAACTGAGATCTCAATTAATTTGATGACACTTCTCCTGTCTGAGGAGAAACAGACTTTTTTTTAAAACATCTAAGTAATTGAATGAGCTGATTGATACTACGTTAAAGTTTAAAACTGATTCAGAATTTTCTAAACGCAAATTATGTCTGCAGACATCAGTTGAAAAATTCCAATAATCTATCAAGGAACGAAAACACAAAGAATTTAGGAGGGATTTGTTGGAATTAAAAGAAAAAAGGGCATACCTACAACTTACTGAAAAGAAAAAATCGACTTCAGAAACAGAGATATCTTCCTCTGAACCTGAGGCCTCTGATGCTGAATATTCCGTGTTTAATAAATATAACTCCAGGCGTGGTCGAGGAGGCTGTCTAAGAGGTCGAGCAGATGGGGCCCCCAAAACACAGAAGGGTCAAGGAATCAGCACTTATCAACAATCTGGATTGTCAGGATTTATTTTGGAGTCAGGGGGGTCAACCCCCTATCACTTAAGGGACCGCCCAAAGATGAAGTGAATTAATCTTACACATCCACAGATCATGGTCAGATCATTAATTTAACAGATAGACCACTGAGCAGTAATGAAGTTAGTTTGTTGTGTAAAGGTATTTCATTTGTTCTCACCATTAGGTTGCAGGATGGTGTCCTTCATAAACGAACATATAAAAAGCCTACGGCCACAAACAGTCTCCTTCACTGGGAAAGTCATCACCCCACCAGCTTATGGCAAGGTATACCGAAGGGACAATACCTGCGTATCCATAGAAACTGTTCCACTGTTAATGAGTTTCACCATCAAGCTAGGGACCTACGAAATAGGTTCACGCAGAGGGGCTATCCACAATGGGTTTTATCAGAGGCATTTACCCTATACAACCCTGCTCGCATGTTGGACGCTGTATATCGTATTATGTTGCTATGGTTGCGGGGACGCACATATCGGCGCCGTCCCGCATTCATTCTTTCAGCTTGCGCTCTAAATATCGTGAGACCCGTTACTACGGGTCTCATCCAGTCCCTGCACATGCGCAGTACATTCCGAGATTCTCGCTGAGAATTCGGGCACCCATTCTGATGTCATCCCTATGCACCTATCACCACTGAATTTGAGTCGGGGAAACGCGTCCCATTCTCGCTGAGAATTTTTGCGCCCATTCTGATGTCATCCCTATGCTCCTATCACCACTGTATTTGAGTCGGGGAAACGCGTCCCATTTTTTCTACCAGCTGATGTGAATTTATTCACTTTTCACATCCTTTATTTTGTTTTCCCTGATTAACTTTTAACTGGCATCCTGAAATAATCAGTTGATCACTGTGTTGGATGGGATATCATTCACCGGGAGAACCTGCAGTGACCTCATCAGTCATTTGCTATTACCACCACTGGTCCACCTACAGTATCTTGAGTAACCACATGGCGGTAATCCTTTCCCATTGCCTCATTTTATTTGCATGAGTTCTACTGGGTTATCTGTCCCATAGTACACTTTTTATCTGATATGTCTATTTGTTTGTTACTCTGTGGGTCTTATTTTTAAATGTTATATTAAAAGTGACCTTTTAAGCGGTACATTTACTAGCTTCAGTGATACACTACTTATACTTATCCTACTTTATCTATACATTCAGTGATTTTCAAGCATACATTTTAGGCCTAGTTCACACAATATAGTGCTGGGCAGGAGAGGATCCTGTAAACCAGTAATGTACAACATGTGACACACAATGCCATTCTTTGTGTCCCCAACCATCTTTGGCAACCATGTATTTAGGACTCCTCCCTGTTCAGTATTCTAGAGAAGAAGAGATGGCTGTGGTTGTGTCTCCATTGTAGATTATAGAGAAACTTCCTTCACTACAGTTGTGTGAAACTACAACTTCTGGCATACTCCATACACTTCTGTCGGAGCTTATGCATGGCCACCTCAACTAATTTTATTTTTCCTGGAGTGCCCAATGGAAGAACAGGGGACCCCTTTTCTTTGGATATATGGACGTTCCAAAAATGGAACCCCACTTCTTAGATATTTATGGCACATACTGTCAATATGTCTCAGATGGAAATACCCTTTATGTTTAATTGTGGCCCTTGGGAGTGGTACAATCTAGCAATGTGACCAAACAGGGTTTTGTATCCTTGCTCTAAAGAAAAGAGTTGATCCCTCACACTTCATACCAATTTTCTGTCACAAACCCTATTACATTCCACAACTGAATTAAAAGGACTTGTTCATAAATGGCATATATTTGTTCTGTAATCCACAATAAAGTCCAGAGCAAAGTATAGTGGAGTTCAGGTTTTTAGTGATTACAGTAATATGTTGTCATTAATCCAGATTTACCTCAGGATTATAATCAGGTATTGTATGTTCATAACTACAGATTTTTTCAAGGGTTCATTACTATAGAGGAAGGGGATATAATCCACACAGGCATTATGGGAGTCATTTATCAAACTGGTATAAAGTAGAACTGGCTTAGTTGTTCATAGCAACCAATCGGATTCCATCATTTTTTTGGACAGCTCCTTTGGAAAATGAAAGGAGGAATCTGATTGGTTGCTATGGGCAATTAAGCCAGTTCTTCTTTACCCCAGTTTGATAAATGACCCCCTATGTGTATTGGGGCAAGCTAAAAAGCTTTCCTCTTCAACTGCCCTTCCCTATTGAACCAGGCCATTAAGCAGTGCCATAATAGTTTAGTTAACGGAGATGGGTTCTAGCTTCAGGTGACTATTGAAAACAGCTTCAAATAACAGGAGGTGTAAAGCCCTAATGACACCCTTGACCCCAAACCATGGAAAACAGTAAGAAAAGAAATGTAAAACAGATCAGAACATTTATAAAGTACTTAGATGTCTTATTTTAACTTTTTCTCTCATGTTATAAAGCAAAGTTCCTTCCACACAGCACTGTTTACATGGAGTCGTGTTTCTGTGGTAAAATAATTACAAACTTAATATAGAATCTCTATTGCTAGAGAACAGACAGGAAAGTACTGAAGTTTCAGGAATTGCATGCACATAAATTATAGGATGGAATTAGCATTTATCATCTTGTCAGAAGAGCAGAATTTGCTGCTACACTTGATCTACATCAGCATCCTCATATATATGCATATGAGGAAACAGATACTTAAAGATGGATGTCGCTGTTATATTGGAAATGTTATCTTTCCTCCACCTACAGATGTAGCAGTTCCTGTTTAAAAGCTTAAAGTAAAGCATTACAATGCAATTTACAGCCAATGTTTTATGCAGAAATGATATAACGACAACAGGGTGCTGACAGCAGCGTAGAACAGAAAGATTTGGTGGACATTAGTAACTGTGCTAGATCTTTCAAGGGTCCAGATTTAAAAATGATGATGAGTAAAATCGAAATGTTTCTAAATGCTTGAAGATAACAATATGTGATGAAAGTTTGACTTCATTTAGTTAGTTCCTGGAAATATTTGCACGTTAGACATTCTCATGATTATACAGTATAATAGACTAAGAATTGGTGAACTGGGCCTTTTGCCTGCACACAAGGAAGATGCCATTAACCCCTTCAGGACTGCCACCTTGCATGTACGACAGAAGTCTGGTGATTGAGAGTGGAGCTAGCAGCAAAACTGCTGGGTTTCTGCTGTTTTAACAGACCGACGCCCAGAGCTAATGCTTGCGATCAGCGATAATGCTGATCGCAGACATTTAACTCCTCAGATGTTGTGGTCACTTGTGATTGCAGCATCTGAGGCAGCATTCCCCAGGACTGCTGCACTCTAAGGGCTTGAACAGTTTCCTTGAAGGGGGATTGGGGAAGCTGATCATAGGTCTGCAAGTTTGCATGTAGGGCTACAGGGCTACAAGGGAATATAACGAATCTACCATATACTGCAATAGTGATTCAGAAGTGATCTGAAGATAGCATCTTCAAGTTCCATAAGGGGATTTAAAAAATGTCAAAAAAAAATAAATATATATATATATATATATAAAAATTCAAATCACTTCTTCCCCATAATAAAAATAAACTATAAAAATAAAATGTATGCTGAAGTACATAAAACCAGCATAGGCCCAATTAAAATCCACTATCTATTGATCTAATATTGATGAACTATCCTTAGAACAGGTCATCAATATCAAAATCCCTTTAAACCCATTTAAAGAGTCCCTGAGTTTTCAAGTTTGCATAATGGCTGTACTTCTTTTACCAATCATAACTGTGAAGGAGTAAGTCTTTTTTGGGCTTCCCTAATGTACTTTTCATCCTAATTATTCCCCTCTTCAGCTGTACAGCTAGATGCATTTCTCAGCAGAAGTTGGAATCTGCCAGCACTGTACTGCTGTGATGTCCTTTCCTTTACTCCCCACTTTGTTTTTAGCTCTGGAGCTCACAGAACAGATAAGGAAGGATACATCACACTTACAGAAAAGCAGAACACTCCTCTTATCTTCAGAAGCAGTGTTGAAGCAGTTCTTTTATCAGGCTCAGTATCTCAGCTAGCTCTGACGTTTCCTCTCTGCCATCTTCTGTGTCTCTGTTACTACTAGAGATGGATCTTCCATGACAACTGACAGTGGACTGAAAATTAGGTGGAAGTAAGACCTTTGGTGGCCATGGCTTTACAGCTTTTGTTCAGGTGGATGCAAGCATGTTTTTCAAATGAAGTGATTTAGAAATTTGCAATTTACACCATTCCACATTAAATGAATTGAAATTGTGTGAAATCACAGTAAGGCCTCTTTCACACGGGCGTTGCAGGAAAATTTGCGGGTGCGTTACGGGAACACCCGCGATTTTTCCGCGCGAGTGCAAAACATTGTAATGCGTTTTTCACTCGCGTGAGAAAAATCGCGCGTGTTTGGTACAAAAACCCAAACTTCTTCACAGAAGTTCGGGCTTGGGATCGGTGTTCTGTAGATTGTATTATTTCCCCTTATAACATGGTTATAAGGGAAAATAATAGCATTCTGAATACAGAATGCATAGTAAAACATCGCTGGAGGGGTTAAAAAATAAATAAAAATAATTTAACTCACCTTAGTCCACTTGATCGCGTAGCCCGGCATCTCCTTCTGTCTTCATCTGATCTCTGTGCAGCTACAGGACCTTTGGTGATGTAATTCCGGTCATCACATGATCCATCACCATGGTAAACGATCATGTGATGACCGGAGTGACGCCACCACAGGTCCTATTGCTGCACAGAGATCAGATGAAGACAGAAGGAGATGCCGGGCTACGCGATCAAGTGGACTAAGGTGAGTTAAATTATTATTTTATTTTTTTTAACCCCTCCAGCGATGTTTTACTATGCATTCTGTATTCAGAATGCTATTATTTTCCCTTATAACTATGTTATAAGGGAAAATAATAATGATCGGGTCTCCATCCCGATCGTCTCCTAGCAACCGTGCGTGAAAATCGCACCGCATCCGCACTTGTTTGCAGATGCTTGCGATTTTCACGCAACCCCATTCATTTCTATGGGGCCTGCGTTACGTGAAAAACGCACAAAGAGGAGCAAGCTGCGATTTTCACGCAACGCACAAGTGATGCGTGAAAATCACCGCTCATGTGAACAGCCCCATAGAAATGAATGTATTCAGTGCGGGTGCAATGCGTTCACCTCCCGCATCGCATCCGCGCGGAATACTCACCCGTGTGAAAGGGGCCTAACTCTTTAAGTTCTAACTATACAAAAGTGACACTGAAACTTGAGTTTGGTTGAAAACTATCAGTGACAACTATCAGCTATAGTTTAAAGGTATGGTACCGAATCTACACTACAGTAGAAAACCATTCAAATTTGTGGAAGTATATGGTAATCAGCCAGTTTTAGTGTAATGTGTAGACTGTACCTTGCAACTAATACAGTTAAAGGGGTTGTCTCATCTGAGACAATAGAGGCATATCACTAGGATATGCCCCCATTGTCTGATAGGTGTGGGTCCCGCTGCTGGACGGAGCCCTGAAAGTGGTGCAGCCACCCTCCATTCATTTCTATGGGGCCACCAAAAATAGCCTAGCGGTGGGAGCAGTGGCCGGTCATGTGCATTGGGCTCCCATTCACTTCTATGGGGAAAGCGCTTGGTGGTGGCTGGGCCAGAGTCCTCCAGCCAGCATTTTGGCCTGCTCCGTTCTCGACAGAGGTGCGGGTCCCAGCGGTGAAACCCACACCTATCAGACAATGGGGGGATTTGCTAGCGATATGTTTCCATTATCTCAGATGAGAAAACCCCTTTAAGCTTCGATAAAGCAATGCTTCCTGGGCTAATTGTTTCCCCTGCGTCAGATTAAAATACTTGCCAGAGAATGTGCTTAATTAATGATGAAGCGCGTGTCTCGTCATCCAGGAGTCTGTGCACCTAGACTGAATTCCATGCCAGTTCTGATCTGCTATTGATTTTAGTCTTCTTTTACGCCAGCAAACCGGTATAAAAGAAGATCAATTTGCATGCTGGCCCCACCCCTCCTCACCCTTGCCACGCATGATTTTCTGAAAAGTGGCGAGGGTGGAGTAGAAACTCAACTTGTGCCTAGATTTAAGTACAAGCATAAGGTTTGTGACTCTTTTATGCCATAAAACTGGCATGGGAGTATGCTAAATTTCCCCCCATGTCTTGTATAAAGATCACATTAAGGGCCCATGTATAGGGGCAGATGATTGGGCCAACTGTCAGGATTGCACGAATGCTGGTTCGCGATAATTGCTCTGTTAATATACTGTATATGTGATCAGCTTGACAAATGATCAAGCGCTTCTTTGTCAGCTGATCTGACTCTTTATTTAAACACGGATGTGCTGGCAACAATGAAACTTTATGGGGACAAACAATGGTTCATCCCCATACAGTGGGGGTGATTGCAGCTCAATGAGCGGCAATGACGGTTGTTCCCAATCATTGCCCTGTGTACTGGTCATGAACGCAAGCTCTATCAGAACTCTGATTAAGAAGAAACATGATAGGTAATAATAGATGGTGTTAAGGGCCTGCTACACTGGCTGATTTTTGGACAAGCATTCATAGAAACACTCCTTCACAATAATTGGCCTGTATAACTTTGCTGAAAACCAATCAACAAATGAGGAAACATTTGTTTGCCGGCTGATTGCATATTTTATGCAGATTGAAAGATGGCGACACATTACCCTGTGTAATTAGCGATACGCTGCTGATAATCAATACAACTGAATGAGGGAGGAACTATTGCGGTAGAACAAGATACGTGAAATGTAATCATATATTTATACACATTTATATTTAAAGTACTACAAATTATTAAAGGTCTTTCCCCTATAGTTGCCTTATTATTTTTGACTGTTATTAGAATTATCATTTCATATTGATAGAGGTCTGACTTCCAGTACTTGCATCGGTCCAGAGAATGAAGGGGCCCCTTTACAGTATTATATAATTGCATACCAGCTCACATTCAATTGAGCCATGTCTTTTATTAAATAACGGGTTACCAATACCAACTTCACAGCATAACAACAAAAATAGCAGGACCTAGCCAAATATTACTATAAACCTACAAAACATGCTATTAAACCCTATAAAAAATCACATACGCAATGTATATAAAATTTGTTTATTAGAATACTTAAACAAAAAACAAACATGTATAACAAAAGGGTTGAAGATCTTGGCTGAAATCCCGTGCGTGGTGACGTATGATGTCACCACACCGGCCAAAGTGATGATGTAATCTTGAGTTGCGCAAGATTTTGCTCCAGATCTTCAAGCAAGATGGCGGCGGCTGGCCCGTCACGAGCAAATGGAGGCGGTAAGCTTGATTAAAAAAAAAAATGTTATGTTAATTTCACACTGTTTTTACACTCAGATGCCGCGATCATGTATGAAGGCAGCATCTGAGGGTTACAATGATGGGGGACGGTGCTATTGCAGCTCCCTGTCATTGCACCTGCCACTTACAAAAAAATGCCCTTCTTGACGAAGTAATCCATCACAAAGCAAATTTTTTTTGTAAGATTCGGTGAATCAGCCGAATCAAACTTTTTATAAATTCGCTCATATCTAGTTATTAGCATGTTTTGTAGGTTTATATTTTTATTAAATAACGTACGGCCCTGTTGATTTAATTCTTTGATTTTTGCATAGTAAAATATGTCTCTGATAAAAAACAAAAAACTGCAGGTAGAAAAACTAAAGCGTACATTTCTGGAGAGTATGAATGATTTGACTGATATACAAATTACCTCTGTATCTAATCAAAATCCCTCCTATCTCGGTTGTTTTTCACTTTTCTGCAAGAATAATACAGTTATTACCTCTCAAGTTTAGCCTTTATATAACAAGGATTTCTTACTGGAGCATTCTTTAAAGGGAGCATTATAACTATTTGTGCAAATTTCCTCAAGAACACTTTTAAGTACTGAATAACATATTCTTTGTTCTTTTGCTAATGTCAAAGTCTTTTTGAGGAAAAGTGTATTAAGCATTGTTTGCAAAGTCTAATGTGTCTTTCTTTAGAGAGTAATAGGCTTTGAGCAGTATGAAGTCTGTTTTTCAGGTTATTTGCATGTAGTGATTGTGAGGTTTAGCACTGTCATTGTGACTTTTTGTGTCACTTTCCTGCATCAGATGCCTACTGTGGTGATTTTATGTCTATATGTTGTAAAGGAACATACATAGCAATAGAGAGACCATAATGAAATTCCGGACAGATAAAAAAAACTCTACGTCGGTCGGAGAGTGGTGTTTGATGTATAAAAAAATCTAAAGCAATATAAAAAGGCTGATATGTATGGGGACTGGCGAAAACTAAATTAATTCATCTCTTCATGACACTGTGCCACTTTATTTATGGTGTTTCAAAAGTTACCATGGCCTGTCCAAAGGAAGTACCAAAGTTGCACATTGAATGGTTCTACATATTACCATTAAATAAAAATGTAATAAGTTTTCAATTGGTTGTATTAAACCTTTTGCTCCTTGGGTCTGCAGCCTGTATGTATTCCAACACATGGCAAACTGCAGAATGCCATTCACAGTCAATTCCATCAGAAGGGCTTCCTGCGGTCTTGTCTATCAATCAGATTTTATTTAGTAAATGATTATAAAAGAGGACAGATGGGCTGGAGATGAGCTGTTAGAAAACTTGTGTGATGGATTTCGCATAGAACGGCATACTGGAGCAAATCGTTTAGTAAAAACCAATTGGAAGAATGTTCTTTATTACATAATTGATGAAGTGCAATAAAAATTTCATCAAATGTGTCCATACCATTTATTGTACATTCATCTACAGAATATATTTCTTTGTAATATGTTTAACAATATAGTGTATACTTCTTTAAATTGTTTTATAGAGGGACAGTCACAGTCTCACATAACTGAAAGTGGCCGCATACCTTTATAGCCGTATCTCCACTGATTCCTTTGTATTCAAAGCCCTTAGTTTCAGCGTTCGATAGTAGTAAATTTTTAGATGGGTGGTGTCCACTGGCCATTTTCAATGGCAGAGGTGACATTCCATTTACACTTTATGCAGGGATGAACCTGACTGTTCACTGACAATACCCATTGTATATCTTTGTCAAGTCTCTTCTAGTAGAATCCATGGCATACAATAGTACTCTTTCTAGTGTGGCTGTAATGTCCACTGAGAGATATAGGGTTTTAAAGCTATGACTGTCCCAGTCATGTCCGAGTGTGTAGGGTAACAGTAATAGTATTCCCCTCACTGCAGTAAAGTCTAAATTGCTTAGGTAGCAGGATACCTTATTGACTCCTTCTTGTCTCTTTTTTCCTTTCTGTATATCATCCAGATATTGGTGTGTCCCTATAACTTTAGTCCAGTTCTAGGAGGAATGGAGTACATGGAAAACTCTCTAGACACAGCTGGGAGCGGATTTAGGATCCACACCCAAGCTTCCAGTAGGTGGCTGTGCCAGAGTTGATTAACTCCATCACTTCCAAACATTGCCATAATGGCTATACAGAGCATAAAATGACATTAAATAATATGACAAGCATTAAACAGCTAACAATTTGCAAGTACCGCCCCTGAAATGTGAAACAGTGATTTCTGTTATTAGGTTTGTGTTGACAATTTAGTGGAATTCGGTTTATTGACAAATAGGGAAATATATTCTACTAATGCTATTTTATCACTATAAGTTGTCAGATGTGGTAGTCTTTAACTGCTTACCTTAGCCAGAGTTATCAGTTGTGTATACAATATTTTTGCCATTAGAAACAGTATGCCAGACAAGAGATTGCATGTGAAAGGGAAGAATGTCTAATGCCTAGTAAGTTAAACCAGATTTTTAACAAAACATGCACCATTGTGGTAAATTTGGTTTCTGCCTGTCTAGTCTAGTTTTATCCTGTGTACATTTAGGCCAGTAATAATAAATCTACATCTTCTGTGATGGATTAATCCCATCTAGCTGAGTTGACTATTTTTGGACTCCTAGGATAGGATGTTCTCAATGCACTGTAAACATTTTCCCCTGCAAATGATCCCCTGTGCCATGACACAGAGCAAAAAAAATAAACTGTTAAGCTGTAATATCATAGGAAAAAATCATAGAACTTCTTAAAGGGGTTCTCCGGGAATTAAGAAAATTAAAATACTTAAATATTACTTGATTATAAATTTATTCTCAAATACCTTTTATTATTTATAATGGCTCGTTTTGTCTGGGGAGCAATCATCAGGGGAAACAAAATGGCCGCTGACCCATTAGTTCACACAAAACCTGTCCTGATCACACAGGAGGACAAGTTACTTTACAACACTGAGGTAAAGAGCCACCTCATCCTCCTCCTCCTCTCTACTTGTCAGGGATTATAATCCTGAATACAGAGGATACAGAAGAACTTTAGCTGAATCTCTGGGGAATTTAGATTATGAGGAGACATGAAGTACAGAGAGGACGGACAAGACAGACTGTGGTAATGTGGGGCTGTGGTAATGGAGACTGTAAACAAGTGCTGCTGTTCATTAGCCACACCTCACCCTCCTCTCATGTCTCCTCATCTTCTCCATTCCCACAGAGGTTCACCTGTATTCATGATTCCTGACAAGCAGAGCAGAGAGGAGTATTGAGCAGCACTATGGCTCATTGTGGCGAAGGAACTTGTCCTCCTGTGTGATTAGGACAGGTTTTGTGTGTACTGATAGGACGGTGACCATTTTGTTTCCCCTGATGATTGCTCCCTAGAAAAAACAAGCCATTCTAAGTAATGAAAGGTATTTGTGAATATATTTTTTATAATATAATATTTAAGTATTTTCTTTTTTTTTTTTTTTATTCCTGGAGAACCCCTTTAAAGAGATGTATTTAATAAAATTATAAGGACAAAATAAATGCAACTGGTAGTGGAAAACTATTCGATTAATGAGTTCAGTCTTTTAAGATGCGCTGAGCTCCATAATACTTTTTCATGTTTGTAGTGGGTACTGAAACTATGGAGCTATCAAAGGTTGACCTTGCTCCCCTTTCCATTGATTTTCAGAACCTTTGACATCTCCTACTTCTCAGACAGTGTTACATTAGGAAACTGGTAAGAGGGGAACCCCCACCATTCAATACATTGCTATCTAGTCATCTGGGGTGGTCTTATGAACTTCACCCAAGGGAAAGACTTCATTTTGATTTTTCCCATTTCCACTATGAAGACACTGAATATATTATTTTCATATTGTCTTCTGCTCTTTTATATTTGCTTTGGTATGGCTATAAACGGTTAAAACAAAGACTCAATGTTATCACAATCAACAGCTAGAGAAGATAATCTCCCTCCTCCCAGTCCTTCTAGTTCCAGGACTAATTAATGACATTGCAGTCCCATGAATGTAACATTCACACTGATTTATTTTCAGTCATCTTTTCTTTAATAACTAATCCTTCCTAATCCGCAGCTTCTGCATCTTTACACTTCATTGTTTGCAGCTTCGCAGAACCAGTATCTCAGATATTGCACTTTCTCTCCACTGTAGTTGAGGCTACTGTAAGTCTTAAGCATAAAAAAAAAATCTTGCTTGCAAAAGATATTATGCCTGGTGGTCAAAAAAGTGAATCAATTAGCATATGTCCGACAGGTAGGAACTATTCATCTCTCGGGATTAAATCTAACTTTATTTCAAAAGGCACATACTAGAAAATGTAAAAATACAATGATTTCTATGACTAAGGGCTCTGCTTGCTTGAAACATGTAAGGAGAACCTGTGGTTCTACATTTTCTGAAATAAAGTAAATTGGATTTCATACCAAGTGGTGGATGCTTCAACCCTTTAGATGTACTGCTGTCTGAAAGCCATGATCCTTGTTTGGATCCTTGCACTGAAGCTTCGTATCCTGAGAGGAGCAGATGAGCTCACCTGTCTTGTCATGTTGTCTAATTAGCATATGCCCCCTCATTTTGGGTTACGAACAGGATTACTTTCTATGTACTTGTTTGGGAGTATTCAGTTAAACAGTGAATCTTTTTACAGACTGGAATCACAATATTTCATGAAAGATAGGTTTATGTGAGTCTAGGTGTATTTGAGGTATATCCAATAACCATTGGCTGAATGATCGTTCGCTTGACAGCTACGGTATCTCTCCCGACATTCCCATACACAGACACCTTCGGTTGAAAGCTGGTGCCGGATACCTCTCCCACTTATCCCAGCTTATCTCCCAGGAGAACATAAGGATAGGGTGAAAATATTAACTGTTGTTGTTGATGGAGAATCGTGAGGTCCCCACACACATTCTTACCAGGTTCAGCTGACAGTCCACTAAGGTGTATGTAGGGTCTTAAGGTAGCTATACACATTAGAGAGAAGTTGGTTCATGGTTGAATATCTGGTTAGCGATCAGAGACACGACCATACACATAGTAGTAGATTATATGAAACCAGCCAGTGGACGAAAGATCTTTCCGGGAATGTTCTTTTAAAGAAAGATCATCCAAGAACCATCTTTCTTTGAACAGAAAGGCTTTCATCCGATAAATGGATGAAAATTTCAGACAGCCAACTTCTTTTCTCATGATGGTAGTCAGTCATTAATCAGCTAAAATAATAATTTATTGTTACATTTCAGCCAAAGAAGAATTGTTTTGGTTGAAATCATCCATTTCCATAAACTTTAGATTAATATGTCTGGGTACCTTAAAGGGGTTGTGTAATTTCAGCAAATCACATTTATCAGGTAGACAAAGATAATACAAGGCACTTACTAATGTATTGTGATTGTCGATATTAATTCCTTTGCAGGCTTCATAAATTTTTCCATCACAATACACACGGCTCATTTCCAGGGGTTATGACCACCCTGCAGTCCAGCTGTGGTGGTCGTACTTGCACACTACAGAAAAAAGCACAGCGCTCTAACGGTCCCGGCCACCAGAATGGCCAGCTATTTTTTCCTATAGTGTACAAGCATGGCCCCTGCTGCTGGATTGCTGGGGGGTCATAATTTCTGGAAACAAGCAGTGTATAACTTGTTGGAAAAATAAATCTAGCCAGTAAAGGACCATCACAATACATTAGTAAGTGCCTTGTATTAACTATGTCTACATAATAAATGCCATTTACTGAAGTGAGACAACCCCTTTAAGGGCCGTTTTACACGGGTGTGTCGGGTGATCACACGTCGGGGTTGTGCTGCTAACAAATGATGGCTATATAGGGACAAACAATGTAGACCAATCCCTTGTCTCCATACTAATGATAATTGCTGCATATACCATAAATACAGATAACAAGCGCTGAATGACATGTGGTTATCACTGATTGGTGCTCTACACCAGGCAGAATACCTGTCCATATACAAGGACACTAGGAAGTTCAATGAGTCTCTGAGGTGGTGACTGTAGATTTGTCCATTTGGTGGCTTGACCTATCACGTTTACTACTGCTCAAAGTTCAAATAATCATAGGCAACATCTGATCCCAAATAATAAGTGTGGATCTCACCACATTCTACAGTACTATTTCTCGCAGTGACACAGACATTAGTCCTATGAGAGTTAGTGTGTTTGAGACTGGTACAGCCACGTTCTAGTTCATAAACTATAGGCAGAAATCGAATGCATGCACTACACAAGCAGCATAATTAAAGTGGTTTACCTTGATGTTACTGCTGGTGACCTACCTTTAGCAGTATCAAATCAAATGTTACCATGACTCTTGGTAATCCCACTGATCATCTCATTGAAGGGCTCCAGCAAGCACTGCACCTCTTGTTTACCAGGCGCTACTGCTAGGAAAAGTTTTAAGTATGGTCCTAGAAAAGTCCTAGAAAAACCCTTCATTGTAGCTAGAGAGGTGTGATTTCAATTCATTTAGAATAGATGCCCTGTTACAGAGATGTGATTGAAAGCTCATGGAACCCATTGCAGGGTCTCCAGACAATTGAATGCTGTATAAAGTACTAGTTTCTATGTATACAGTAGAGATACCATTGGACACTAATGTCCCCCGCTCTGTTAATATATGAGTGAACACCTAGCAGAGTTTTCTATATTAAAAAATGTTTTGCTTTATGGATTAAGTATACTCGTGATCATCGCTGTCATGTTATATGAAGATGCATTTATTTAAAGATAAGTATTTTGTAATGCTCAGTCTTTAATATCCAGGATTTAATGTGTTATTAAGACTTCGATTCCCAGACATTAATGTTTTAGAACAACAGTGACACCTAGTGGATGCTTAAAATATATTTAAGACTTTTTTTCAAGCCATATTCTAGGCATTGATGTCCTTGTTTTTATTGTAAATGTTCTTTAGTATAACTTTTACACCTGTAATGTGTGCATATCTTTACATTCCCTCAACAACCATTAATTGACCTTGTAAATGAAAGATCCTGTTGACAACTATGAATACAAAGTGTGCAGCTTGTTGTTTACCTGCAAGAACCGCATCAGAAGTTCAAAAATGACTCACCCTAATATGAGATAAAGAATGAAGCAAACAGTGCTCCCCCTCTAGAAGACTCATAGCGAAATAACCTAGATGACAGTCTCACAAACTCTGTGCATGAAAACAAGTCCCTGGGCAAAGCTCTGCACGTGGGAAACACATGAGTAATTAAAAGAAAAGAATTACAGTCATGGAAATGTTAATCTACATATCAGAAGTGCGCAAATTTTATATAATAGTAATCAATCAATTAAACTGAAACATAATCCTGATTCCTGACAACCAAGTAAAACTTGTAATGGAGCCTTTCTCCACCATGACCAACTTCAGCACTAACTTCATCTGGATTATTTTGGTCTCCCTTATGTAAACAGATAATGCGCACAGTAATGTCACAGTACAGGGAAAATGCACACAGTGAGATCATAGTTGTGGGATAAAGCACATAGTGAAGTTATATAACAGATATAATGTGCACACTGATGTAACAATATAGAGATAATGGACACAGAGGTGTCAGCTTACATGATGTCACAGTACAGGGGTAACCTATCTAGAGAATTTACAGCACAGGAATTATAAAAACAGTTGGGGTCATTTATCAAAGTAAAGGACTGGCTTACTTGCCCAAAGCCACCAATCATATTCCACCTTTCATTTTTGACAGCTCCTTTGAAAAATGAAAGGTGGAATCTGATTGGTTGCTAAGGGCAACTAAGCCAGTTCTACTTCACACCAGTTTGATAAATTACCCCAAGTGTATCTACTTAGGCAACTTTCACACATGCGTTAAAACTATCCGGCAGGCTGTTCTGGCAGAGGATCAGTATTATATCAGGCATAGTGGGATAGGGCTGGAGCACTGGTAGACCCCATTGACTATAATAGGACCCAACGGGGATCTGCTGTTTTTCCGGCATGAATGCTTGTGTATTAGTGGCGAAATAAAAATATATTTGCCGTTCAGCGTTGCACTTATCTGTTGAAAAGCCTTTTGTGTTGAGTAAAAGGATAAAAAAATTAGAGCCTAATTGCCGTTCAGCGGTGCAGTGATATACTCTAAAGCCCTGCTTACCGTGTATTAGTGGCAAAAAATATATATATTCACCATTCAGCATTGCACTTATTTGTTGAAAAGCCTTTTGTGTTGTATAAAAATGGAAAAAAAATAGGGCCTAATTGGCGTTCAGCGGTGAAGCTGTTTTTGCTGTATGGACCAAATTAAGTAGTGGTGAAATGTTTTATGTGAAACAGGCTTTTTTGGGGAAAATTGATGGGTGATTGTAGACTTTGTTCTGTATGAACCGAATTTCATTGTCCTTTCATTGGTGTCATTTTTTATTTTAAACATGTTTTTTGAAGTAAAATAGATGGGTGATTGTAGACCTCCTTTTGCTGTATGGACCGAATTACATAGTGATGAAATTTTTTATGTGAAACAGGCTTTTTTGGGAAAATTGATTTGTGATTGTAGACCTCCTTTTGTCTGAATTACGTCATCCTGCTGTAAATATAATGAACACGCTGATGACAGCAAACCAGCAGACTTTGCCTTTAACATCTATTCACAATGAAATCAAGCAGCTTCAGTAAGTTGAAAATATTCAAATGTTTTTTTTCTGCTCCGTCTGCATTTGTTCTCCACAGCACACAAGGCATGGCAGGAGAGTCTCTGCTTTGGAGTACAAGTCCAGTTTCATAAGATCAGGAGTTCCATCACAATTGTGCGTAACATTCTTTCTCCCTGTGCAAAGCCATAACAGAAGGACTCCGTAGGCAAAAGAAAAATATATTCGTCGTTCGGTGTTGCACTTATATGTTGAAAAGCCTTGTGTAGTGTTAAAATTGAATTGATTGTAAACCTCCTTTTGCGGTATGGACCGAATTACTTAGTGGTGAAATTCTTTATGTGACACAGGCTTCTTTTGTGAAAATGTATGGGTTATTTTACATTTCCTTTTCACGGTATGGACCAAATTACTTAGTGGTGAAATTCTTTATGTGACACAGGAATTTTTTGCGAAAATGTATGGGTGATTGTACACTTCCTCTTGCGGTATGGACCGAATTACCGTATTTTTTGCCCCATGAGACGCACTTTTCCCCCCAAAAGTGGGGGGAAAATGTCCCTGCATCTTATGGGGCGAATACTGAAATTTTTACACCGCTAATACTGATACATCGCCAGCTGCGATGTATCAGCAGTGAGAGAGAAGAGGCTGGAGGACGGCAACTCGCGGCGGGGCCCAGTGCAGTCACTGTACTCTAATGAGTATTCTAGTGAGTACTATGTGGATTGCGCTACCTTGCAGTTTACATATGGATTGCCTACAGTTTACATATGGATTGCCTACAGTTTACATATGAATACTGGTGTGTGCGGGGCCCGGTGTAATAGAGTACAGTGATTGCACCGGGCCCTGCCGAGATTTCAACACCAGTTGCCAGCCTCCAGTTGCCTGTATTGGGGTCACTATTTACCATACACAGGGACACTGTTATGGGGGATATCTGTGGATGACACATATATAGCATAAGATGCTATATACGGTATGTGTCATTCACAGATTCCCCCCATAACAGTGTCACCCACAGATTCCCATAACAGTGTCATCCACAGATCCCTATAACAGTGTCATCCACAGATCCCTATAACAGTGTCATCCACAGATCCCCATAACAGTGCGTCATCCACAGATCCCCATAACAGTGCGTCATCCACAGATCCCCATAACAGTGCGACATACACAGATCCACAGATTCCCCCCATAATAGTGTCTTCCACAGACCACCATTAGTTCAAAACCCACCAAAAGCAGACCTTTTGGTTCAAAATATTTTTTTTCTTATTTTCCTCCTCAAAAACCTAGGTGCGTCTTGTAGGGCAAAAAATACAGTACTTAGTGGTGAAATTCTTCATGCTTTATTTGCGAAAATGTATGGGTGATTGCACACCTCCTTTTGCGGTATGGACCGAATTATGTCGTCGTAGGTCCTGCAGTAAACATAATAAAGATGCTGATGACAACACACCAGCAGACTTTGCCTTTACCATCTATTCACAATTAAATTAAGCAGCTTCAGTAAGTTGAAAATATTCATGTGTTTTTATTTGCTCCATCTGCATTCGATCTCTACAACACACAAGACATGACAGGAGAGCCTCTGCTTTGGACTCCAAGTCCAGTTTCTTATGATCAGGAGTTCCATCAGAATTGTGCGTAACAATCTTGGTCCCGGTGCAAAGCCATAACAAAAGGACTCCGTAGGCATACACATCAGAGGAAGCTGAAGCTGGTTGTTTAGTGCGGCTGGGGCCATAGTTACCACACGGAGAACTCGCCTGTCCACCCTAAATGTGGAGAAACTGGCCTTTGTCAAGATGAATCAGGCGTGAATCAGCCAGGATTTCCACCCACCAATGCCTGACGCATCAGACTAGATCATCCATGGTGCCACACCAACACTTTGACAAAAGAGACCGGTTATTTCTGGCTACCTTCCTCAGCTACTATTCTGATGCTGCCAGCCGCTGATGGCACACATCTGATGCCAAGTGCTCCTTCTTTCACCCACCATCTTCAGCTGGTACTGGTATTGCCACCCACCTCCACACTAGGGTTGCACTGGGTATCGAATTATCAATACCCAATCGATACTTTTATACCGGTATCGATTCGATATCAGGATTTGCCTTTTACTGATACTAGGCTGCGCTCCCTCCCCACTGTGCCGCTGCTACCAATGAGAACACAGAGGGGAAGAGGAGGGGCTGTGGCCACCCATTAATGGGTGTTATCTTCATTGGTGGCTCAGTGCTCCTCCCCTCCCAACCCCAGTATTAAAAACATTGGGGGCGCAGTGCGCCCCCCCCAACCACCCCAAGTATTAAAGTCATTGGTGGCAGTGGCCACAGGGTCCCCTCCCCTTCTCCTCATTGGTGGTGCAGTGGCAGTTGTGATCGGAGCCCCAGCAGTGTAATCCTGGGGCTCCGATCGGTTACCATAGCAGCCAAGAGGCTACTAAAGCCCTGGCTGCCATGGTCTGCTCCCTGCTGCTGGGTGCACAAAGCACAGGGATGCAGGGGCAGCGTAAAGTCCTATTTACCCTAATAGATCACTATTAGGGTGAATAGGATAAGGGTTATAGCCCCTAAGGAGGCTAATAGTGAGTAAATAAAAAGTAAAAAAAATAAAATAAAATACTAAAAGTTTAAATCACCCCCCAATTTTACATATGAAATATATAAACAATAAATACATAAACATATTACATATCGCAACATCCGAAAAGTCCAAACTATTAAAATATTTAAATAATCCCCTATGGGGTGAACGCCATAACAGAAAAATAAATAAATAAAAACCGAGCGATTCGCCATTTTTTAAGATAGGACTTTTCGATTATGGGCCGTACGTTCCATAAAATGAGGAATGCACGCAGCCTTTTTGGTGTTTTTTTTTTTTTTTTTCGTGGTATCGAATGGTATCGAGTATCGCAATAATTTTTTATAGTATTGAAACCAAATCAAAGTGTTGGTATCGTGACAACCCTACTCCACATTATGTCACCTTGCCACTCTGTGGCCTCCTGATGCTGCTGCCACCTCCACACTATGTCATCTTGCCACTATGTGGCCTCCTGATGCTGCTGCCACCTCCACACTGGGTCACCTTTCCACTCTGTGGCCTCCTCATGCTGCTGCTGCCATCTCCACACTGTCACCTTGACACTCTGTGGTCTCCTGATGCTGCTGCTACCTCCACAATATGTCAACTTGCCACTCTGTTGCCTCCTGATGCTGCCGCCACCTCCACACTATGTCACCTTGCCACTCTCTGGTCTCCTGATGCTGCTGCCACCTCCACACTATGTCACCTTGCCACTCTCTGGCCTCCTCATGCTGCTGCCACCTCCACACTCTGTCATTGTGCCACTCTGTGGCCTCCTGATGCTGCCGCCACCTCCAGACTCTGTCATTGCGCCACTCTATGGCCTCCTGATACTGGTGCCACCTCCAGACTCTGTCATTGTGCCACTCTGTGGCCTCCTCATGCTGCTTCCACCTCACCACTATGTTATAGGGCCACTCTGTGGACTTCTCATGCTGTTTTCACCCTCCCCACTTCATGACTGGGCCACTATTTAGTGTTTTTGGTTTGGCTGACATCATTTATTTGACCCTTCTTCTGATCTGTTAGAAAGAAGGAAAAATGAGACGCACAACAGATCCTCTCTGTGTAGCAGCTATAAGGCCTGTATGGTCCCATCAGAATTGACTTATGATATAGTAGCCAAAAGCAGGAGTGGGTACAAAACACAGAAGACATGCAAATATTCCGTTCACATGTCATCTCTGTTTTGGATCCACTCCTGTTTTTTTGGTATTAGCAATACTGATGGATTACTGACCAAATGCTGACCGAGTGAAGGCAGATGCTCAACAGACAGGATCTGTTTTTTGGTGGTTATTGCTGTGACGGATCAGAGGAAGGGCAAAATAATCAGTGACATCAACACAAACTTACTGCTGACACCCTCTCCACTCTGTCCGGGAAGCTCTACTTGTATAAGCGTTTAATAGAACAGGTTCTTTAGATATCTATGTGGAATCAGCTGACGACGGTGTAAAAAGAGTGCGCTTCTTCTTGGCGCTAACATCGGCCTGTAAGGCTGAGTTCATACTTCAGTTATTTGGTCAGTTTTGGCTGTGACTGCCCAAATAAGTGAACTGTGCAGAGATTCTAAGAGCGACGCCTGTCATCTTCATGTCATACGGACTCACAGTATTATTTCACTACCAAAGCAGACTCCCTATGCGTGTTACTGGAAGGCACAGTGTTCTAAACCACTATAAAGGCTCTCTGCAACCAGGAAATAGCCTTTTTTTTAACGAAATTCAAGTCAATCATTAAAGGGGTTATCTTTGAAATGATAATGATGACCTATCCTCAGGTCATCAGCGGGAACGACCTCTGCTGAGTGATGCAGGCTTCCGGCAGCTTTCTAAGGACAACGCCGTACATCGTATAGTGGCAGTGCTTGGTATTACATCTCCGTCCCATTGACTTGAATGGGGCGGAACTGCACCTATGTACAGTGATGTCACTGGCCTAGGAAGAGGCTGCAGCGCTCAAGGTCTTTTCTAATAGCTGATCGTCGGGTGTCCGAATACAGAATCTTTTCCCATAAAATGATATATCAATCTGCTCAGCTCCTCCTGATCTATAACATAATGACTGCAGATTGAACTTACATTAAAGGTGCTAATTTTAAAGGGCGTCGGTGACTATTATTTTACTTGGTTAGTTTACGGATTCAGTAGCTTGACACTGTTCAATGCTATGTCCATCCTCCATTTACTTATAACATGGAAGGCGCTCTACATTGCTACACACTGTACTACTAGTCAGCTGGAGGACACATATTTTCCCAAATGAATTAATGGCACGAATATTGAAAGCATTGTCTCTAAGCCTCTGTTAACATTCTAAGTGCTAATTTTAATTCATGACTGTCTACCTGATTTAGACTCACACAGTTAAGTACTGTATGAGAAACTTCTACTTATCAGCTCGATTTTTCAACTTACATTTTAAGAAGTGTCTATTTTATCTTTTGATTAGATTATTTCTCTATGCCAACACACATAATGTGAGCAGAGAGCCACAGAGTCTGATGCTCCATGAGCGTGACATATATTACTTGTGACTGTCAGTTTTCAGACAGGAAACACTGAAGAAAGGTGTGTGCAGTGAACCTATTCTTTCAGGACATCCATACACATTGTGAATAAATGTCAAATTAGATCTGGGCAACCACGTTATAGATGCTTTCCTACTATGTTTTTTATGTTTAAAACAAAATAAAAAAGTCTGTCGACACAATGAGATGCTTATCTTAGAAAGGTAAAAGAGATGATAAATATTCATGAAGATGTAAGAAAAGCTAAACAGGACTCTACACTAACAGTAACTTCAGTTTTTGAAACATACAAAATGTGAATAAAACTCAAAAATATAGCTCAAAAAGATGAATGCCATAAATAGTATTGGTGTCTATGCTGGGGCTGCTACTTTTAATCATATTTCAATACAATTGACATTTTCTTCAAACGATAGTCACCTCTTGGTGGCACTGGTGAGACAACTTTCTTCTATCTAGAATGTTTGATCATTGGGTTCCTCCTCCAGAACAAAGGGAGCCCTTTATTTTTATCCAGCTTGTACATATGTTCTACTGTGCCTGGTACTGCAGCTTTGCTCCATAACCTTTGTTCTACCAGGGGTTGGAGACCAACTGATACAACATTTTGTCTCTTTACCTTTAGCTGGGTATGTAAAAGGAGAACTAATATCTTTTGTACGGATAACATTATGTGTGGCATTTTTAATGGCAAAAATGTATGGACAGCCCACGCCTGGTCAGACATTTCTGCACAATCAAGGGTGTTTTCACATGCAGCAGACTTGTTGCACCTTAATTGGACTTGAAGAAATCCATGCACATGCTACAGAAACAACTGCATGTATGGAATTCATTTTTCTGTTGTGTACATTTCTTTAATGAATCTGCTGCATATGAAAATATCCACTTGAAGGACCAAAAACTGGAGTTTTTATACATGTGCCGCATACTATCCAGAAGTCAGTTTCCACGATAGTTAGTCCTACTACTCAAGAGAAAGCATGGATTACAGCAATTGAGAAGTATTAGAGATGTGTACTGACCCGGTCGGGAAGCGAGAATGGGAGGAGTGATGATGCTGGTAGTAGTAATTATAGTTCATGGTTCTTTGCCAGTGTCTGGAGGATGCACGCTTTCTTCCCTCAGGGTAAACCCTGGTGTTGGGGCTCCTGCCTGGTGGTAGTTGGGTGCCCTTGAAGGTGAACAGTCCTATTGGTTGCAATAAATAAATTATTTTTTTACTGGATTGATAATAGGAGTAAGTAGTACATATAGTATGGCAGCAAAGGGCACAGTTCCAAAGTAGATCACAGTATAGCCACCTCCCAATAGCGGCATATAGACAGCAACAATGATAGTAGATGTAGTACTCCCTGTTTCTTTATCTATAGACACTTTCCAGTCTCTCCAAAATAACCACAGGCATGCAATCAGGTTCTTATTAAATCTATGTGCAATTCCCAGGCTGAGGGTTGCAGAATTCATACACAGATGGCCAATCCATCTCAAAATGTGGTAGGTGCCAGAGGCAATAATTATTTCCACAGCAGTATAGTCTCATGCCATAAATGAGTGAACACCTTACTGATGTGATCTTGCACAGCCTAAACAGTTGTGGATCTTCTATGAAGTATGATCTCATTTCTTCAGGGGTACTCTGGTAATAGAGTAGCTTCTTTGGCAGCTGTTGTCTCAGAGGCAGAGGTTCTCTGGACTTAGGCCTGGTCTACATTGCAGGAACTCTCTTACGCACGTCCTTCCTGTAGCTCATCTAGCCAGATGGAGGACATAGTCCATCACCCTGGTAACCTAAATATGCCAATTGTTAACCCAAAATTAGTCAACATTAAAATAACTCCTTTTGAAAATAATTAATCCTTTGTAGTAGCACTCTACAGCACCGCAGATAGAAAAGAGAGGTTGTGACAATAGAAGAAAATAACATGTAAATTAGCTGTCTTCCAGAAGGAAAAAAAACATATCTGATATCAGCCAAACCAGATTTTCCTACCTTTTGGAAGAGAGAAAGCTAATTTCCATAATTTGTTTCCCAAAGAGCATTGCCTTTAAAGGCGTTATGCCATTATTGATGTAAAAAAATTAAATTGTGACATCATATAGTATATAACAATACCTTTTTAACAAAGCTAGAACCAGTCCTGTACCTTACATGGGTCCAGAGATCTTCCCATTCACTGCTTCAATTGCTCTGCTAGATTATCTTCAGCCTGGCAGCTCAGCGGGGCATGTACTTTCTGATTCAGCTCTCTCCCTGTGAACGCCACAACTTCTAACAGAACATATGGTTGGTGGCATTTGAAGATTTAAACTGAGCATGTTCGGACAGGACATCGCAATAAATCGGACAGAAAATAAGAAAAAGAACAAGCAGCAGGTGGCGCTATACAGATAGATTTTATTGAATAACTCAGTGGCTATACTACATTTTTAATTACAGTGGATATAAAAAATCTACACACCCCTGTTAAAATGTCAGGTTTCTGTGCTGTAAAAAAATGAGACAAAAATAAATCATTTTAGAACTTTTTCCACCTTTAATGTGACCTATAAAATGTACCACTCAATTGAAAAACAAACTGAAATCTTTTAGGTGGAGGGAAGAAAACAAAAAAAAACAAAAAAAAAATGTGGTTGCATAAGTGTGCACACCCTCTTATAACTGGGGATGTTGCTGTGTTCAGAATTAAGCAATCACATTCAAAATAATGTTAAATAGGAGTCAGCATACACCTGCCATCATTTAAAGTGCCTCTGATTAACCCCAATTTATTTTTCAGCTGCTCTAGTTGGTCTTTCCTGAAATTTTCTTAGTCGCATCCCATAGCAAAAGCCATGGGCCACAGAGAGCTTCCAAAACATCAGAGGGATCTCATTGTTAAAAGGCATCAGTCAGGAAAAGGTTACAAAAGAATTTCCAAGGCATTGGATATACCATGGAACACAGTGAAGACAGTCATCATCAAATAGAGAAAATATGGCACAACAGTGACATTACCAAGAACTGGACGTCCCTACAAAATTGATGAAAAGACGAGAAGAAAACTGGTCTGGGAGGCTACCAAGAGGCCTACAGCAACATTAAAGCAGCTGCAGGAATATCTGGCAAGTGCTGGCTGTGTGGTACATGTGACAACAATCTCCCGTATTCTTCATATGTCTGGGCTATGGGGTACAGTGGCAAGACGAAAGCCTTTTCTTACGGAGAAAAACATACAAGCCAGGCTACATTTTTCAAAAACAAATCGGAAGTCTCCCAAAAGCATGTGGGAAAAGGTGTTATGGTCTGATGAAACCAAGGTTGAACTTTTTGGCCATAATTTCAAAAGATATGTTTGGCGCAAAAACAACACTGCTCATCACCAAAAGAGCACCATACCCACAGTGAAGCATGGTGGTGGCAGCATCATGCTTTGGGGCTGTTTTTCTTCAGCTGGAACTGGGGCCTTAGTTAAGCTAGAGGGAATTATGAACAGTTCCAAATACCAGTCAATATTGGCACAAAACCTTCAGGCTTCTGCTAGAAAGCTGAACATGAAGAGGAACTTCATCTTTCAGCATGACAACGACCCAAAGCATACATCCAAATCAACAAAGGAATGGCTTCACCAGAAGAAGATTAAAGTTTTGGAATGGCCCAGCCAGAGCCCAGACCTGAATCCAATTGAAAATCTGTGGGGTGATCTGAAGAGAGCTGTGCACAGGAGATGCCCTCCCAATCTGACAGATTTGGAGTGTTTTTGCAAAGAAGAGTGGGCAAATTGTGCTGTAATCACAGAAACCTGACATTTTAACAGGGGTGTGTAGACTTTTTATATCCACTGTACATGCAAATACAAAAGTATTCAGATCCATGTGCTAATATGAAAAATGTTGAATATGTTTGTGACACAACTCCTTTAAGTAAGTCTTTATATACCCATCCTTTATTAACAATGAGTACCGCCTAGAACATGCCGAGAGGAATGGGTAAAAAGAATTTTCCATTACAGTCACTGTAAAGTTAATTTAAATTCCATTAGTATACATGCACCAAGCATGGTAGTAGTGCAGGACAGTTGCTCCCTAATATAATACCCATCTTAAATAATTAAAAATATTTAAATGCTGGTTCATTCTAGTGGCTGCTGAATTTTTTATTCTACATGGACAAATAGAGAAACTTTTGATATCACGATTTTAGAATTACAAATGTGTGTCAATAAATGGAATTTTACTCTCAACAATTCAATGTTGCATAGTCTGTTTTAAAAAAAGAATTACAGTAAGTCTGCAGCCGATATTTTGCAATTTCCAAGCAAATGTCACAGCTCATTGGTCTTGTATTTAGTGGCAGACGTGATACAGGCCCTCAGCAGACAAGTGGGCTTTATTTTACTCTCTTTAAAATTTTAAGGTGTTAAAGCTAAGTCCATCTTTTCTTGATCCTGAAATGTCATATTTTGTGTATAGTATGATCCAGCCTCCAGCTAAATGAATTTTCATCTCTTTCTAGTGAGTAAATGTCTTTGAGTAATTTTTTAAGAACTTCTTTGAAAATGTTTTCTTTGAAAGACTGGGGGAGCTATTGGATATGCTATATATCTGTCTCATGAAATCCTGTTACTTGGGCAAATTACAAAGCAACAATTATTTTCTTGGGAAAGTTCTTTCTTCACATAAAAAGGAACTTAAAGAATCCCAGATAAGACAATGTCAGTAAGTATAGTCACAGTTCAAAGTAGGATTTCAGAGTTCATATTTCTCAGAAATATGTCATAGTAAACATAAAGACCTTAAATATTGCACTTCTTTCACCTTATAAATATTAACTGGGATGGCATCTCTGTTACTGATATCCATTACTGTCCTAGCACGTCTTCCAGTGGCACCTGAGCAAGCCCAAGGATACTGTGTCAAGGACCACCCGCCCACTCTCTGTATTATGACAGGACAGTCCTTCATCGAAGCCTGAAAATGTGCTAAAATTGTGAATAAGCTGGGAGGCCACAGCAATGGGCAAAATGCCATGTCAAGTAGGCACTATTTCCTATAAGCCATGCGCTCTGAAAATAACAGAGTTAAAAATTTAACTCCATGGTGACATATTGACCTGCTGTTGGCTTTAAAAGCAAATCTGTTATCAAAATACGCAGCCCTACTTAAGGAGTTGTCCGGAGTGATCTAATTTTTAAAGAGTTTGTGACAAGTTTATACTGTACGTGATCCCCTATCCACAGGATAAGGAATAAATAGCTGATAGCTGGGCGTCTGACAGCTGGGACCCCCACCAATCCTGAGAAGGGAGGTGCTATTCCCCCGTTCTAATGGAGTGACAGGTCAAGCATGTACACTTCTGCTCCATTGATTCTCTACAGCACTCCGCTATCTCTGGCGCTCCCACGGAGAATGACTGGAGCAGCAGGGCACATGTTCAACCTACAGTTCCATCAGAGTGGGGGGGGTGGGGGCACAGGACATGCATTTACTGTATGATTTAATGTGATTTTGTATATTATGTATTTGTAGTAATCACATTTCATTTACATTGGTACACTTATCCATTGCTTATTGCAATGGTTAATTACAGTAATGTGAGCCCAAGCCTTTTCTATAGAGATGGCCTTGCGGTTTGCCTAGCGGTCGTTTCGCGGCGAACTTTGCGTGTTCGCGATTCACCGAACATGCAAACATATGGAGATGTTCGCACCCGTCATATTCTTTTACATTGTGAAGAACTTTGACCCATGACACATCCATGAGGTGGTACAGGACAGCCAATTGAGACATTTCAGCACATGGACGTACCCCCTACCTTATAAATAAACCTGATCTGGCCGCCATTTTACATTCAATGTTTTGCCAGTGTAGGGAGAGGTTGCTTTGTGTGGCAGAGACAGGCCGCTAGCTAATAGGTCCACAAAAGTCATTTTAAGGACTGGTATAGGTGTGCTATCGATACACAGAGGGGTGCGATATACTTATAATATACTTTTATAATGAGTCAAAAACACATAGATCTATATAGTGATCACCTGGAAGTCAGGGGCCTAGGGGCTAGGGGCTTACTAGGGCCATTTTTATATAGGGCGTCCCATGTGCAGCTTTTTTTGTATCGTATTTCTGCATGTCACATAGTCTCTCTATCTATAGAGACCGCCCTAGGAGGTATCCATTATCTGGTTATACCCCCATTACTGGCTGACGTATCTAGTCAGGCCGGTCTCTAGGGATGAAGGGCCTATCTTATACCTATCCCTAGTATATTTTCCCTCATCTCCCCTGATGAATTGCCTTCAATTTTGGTTTTTAGGCAGTGAAACATGCGTGTAGGGAGTTCTTTCTAGATCCTTTAGGGACATATAGTTTAATTATTGTAAGGGACAGGTTCCGGACGGGGTCGTCCTTGTAAGGACGAGTGCCCTGTGGTGAGGCTGCTACCTATTTCTAGTAATAGGGATACCTACATCAGTCAGCCGTAGGGCCTTAACAGGGACCCTGCACACATGTGCATCACTGCCTGACACTATTTTTTCCTCTTCTTCCCAATTGGAGAAACCTCAATCGAAGGCTTGTCGGTGGTGAACGATCCGTATCCTGTTCCGCGGTACTGGTACGACAATCGGTTACTGGTGCCGCCGTGCACTAATTTAGTGTATTTTTTGTATTCTTGTAATTTTCATTTGGGATAGACACCCAGGTGAATTCTAGGGTTTATATCGATTTTCTATCCCAAGGTCTGTCTTATGCACACTTTATTTGGGAAATATTTTTATCCGCATTATTAATAAATGTTATATTTTAGATTACCCACCTTCTGAATTATGCCATTTTTATATAGGATAAGGTTCCCGACGGGGTCGCTCTTATCAGGGCGGGTGGTCTGTGGTTAGGCTTTCAGGGCCAGAATAGCACCCCCCTTTAGGGCAATATCAGGGACAGTTCTTTGCCCAACCTGTCCTTCAATACCACATCATCATCTAGCCCAGGGATGGATGTTTTTTTGCTTTCCCTCCTGAATTCATCGATGTGCACTGGAACCCCCCGAATTGTGGTAGGACATATGGTTTCTGATTTGGTGCCGCCGAACACTTGTTATTGCCTACCACATCTATGCTTTTTGCTTAACCTAAATAATTTAATTTATTTTCATTTTGACAAATTTACCATTTTTAGGGGGGATGAAAAACAAAAAGCAATTCTGTCATTGTTTTTTGGTATTTATTTTTGCATTACAAATTACATGTTAGCTTTATTCTGTGGGTCATTACAATTACAGCAACAACAGTAATGCAATTACAGCAACAATCCTAAAGATCTTTCTTATTCTTTTTCCAACAATAAAAAACATTGTGTAAGAGGAAACATTTTTTCTCCTCTTTCTTATTTGCTCACTTACATAAAATTCTACTATACTCCTGTATTGCAGTGTATAATGCCTATATAGATAACACAGGATCCACCATTCAAAATTGGTGAAAACACAGAGCACGCTTTCTCTCTTCACTGCTGAGGACATAATCAAAATAGACCCCTAGACTTCTATGGAGCTTGTCTCATGCAGCGAGGAGTGAGAAAGCCCTATGCTTATGCTTCGCTCGTCCCAGGGAGCTCTCTCTTCTTGTACTGGTCACCTGATGATGACATCACTCAGGTCCTTCACCACCACTTATCTCTCTACAGTGCTGAGTTATGTTGTCAATAAAATTGCCCAGCACCCCCCATGTGCAGCACTGGACACAGGACAGAGTCTGTCTACTGTTTCAGTGCCACAGTAGGGTATACAGGGAGTGCAGAATTATTAGGCAAGTTGTATTTTTGAGGATTAATTTTATTATTGAACAACAACCATGTTCTCAATGAACCCAAAAAAACTCATTAATATCAAAGCTGAATATTTTTGGAAGTAGTTTTTAGTTTGTTTTTAGTTTTAGCTATTTTAGGGGGATATCTGTGTGTGCAGGTGACTATTACTGTGCATAATTATTAGGCAACTTAACAAAAAACAAATATATACCCATTTCAATTATTTATTTTTACCAGTGAAACCAATATAACATCTCAACATTCACAAATATACATTTCTGACATTCAAAAACAAAACAAAAACAAATCAGTGACCAATATAGCCACCTTTCTTTGCAAGGACACTCAAAAGCCTGCCATCCATGGATTCTGTCAGTGTTTGGATCTGTTCACCATCAA
The DNA here is from genome assembly GCF_905171765.1 of Bufo bufo. Taxonomy (NCBI): domain Eukaryota; kingdom Metazoa; phylum Chordata; class Amphibia; order Anura; family Bufonidae; genus Bufo; species Bufo bufo. The sequence goes on along the minus strand of NC_053391.1, from coordinate 483,840,168 downwards.
CATTGCGTGCAGCAGCAACCACAGCCTCCAAGACACTGTTCATAGAGGTGTACTGTTTTCCCTCCTTGTAAATCTCACATTTGATGATGGACCACAGGTTCTCAATGGGGTTCAGATCAGGTGAACAAGGAGGCCATGTCATTAGATTTTCTTCTTTTATACCCTTTCTTGCCAGCCACGCTGTGGAGTACTTGGACGCGTGTGATGGAGCATTGTCCTGCATGAAAATCATGTTTTTCTTGAAGGATGCAGACTTCTTCCTGTACCTCTGCTTGAAGAAGGTGTCTTCCAGAAACTGGCAGTAGGACTGGGAGTTGAGCTTGACTCCATCCTCAACCCAAAAAGGCCCCACAAGCTCATCTTTGATGATACCAGCCCAAACCAGTACTCCACCTCCACCTTGCTGGCGTCTGAGTCGGACTGGAGCTCTCTGCCCTTTACCAATCCAGCCACGGGCCCATCCATCTGGCCCATCAAGACTCACTCTCATTTCATCAGTCCATAAAACCTTAGAAAAATCAGTCTTGAGATATTTCTTGGCCCAGTCTTGACGTTTCAGCTTGTGTGTCTTGTTCAGTGGTGGTCGTCTTTCAGCCTTTCTTACCTTGGCCATGTCTCTGAGTATTGCACACCTTGTGCTTTTGGGCACTCCAGTGATGTTGCAGCTCTGAAATATGGCCAAACTGGTGGCAAGTGGCATCTTGGCAGCTGCACGCTTGACTTTTCTCAGTTCATGGGCAGTTATTTTGCGCCTTGGTTTTTCCACACGCTTCTTGCGACCCTGTTGACTATTTTGAATGAAACGCTTGATTGTTCGATGATCACGCTTCAGAAGCTTTGCAATTTTAAGAGTGCTGCATCCCTCTGCAAGATATCTCACTATTTTTGACTTTTCTGAGCCTGTCAAGTCCTTCTTTTGACCCATTTTGCCAAAGGAAAGGAAGTTGCCTAATAATTATGCACACCTAATATAGGGTGTTGATGTCATTAGACCACACCCCTTCTCATTACAGAGATGCACATCGCTTAATTGGTAGTAGGCTTTCGAGCCTATACAGCTTGGAGTAAGACAACATGCATAAAGAGGATGATGTGGTCAAAATACTAATTTGCCTAATAATTCTGTACACAGTGTATGTGCCAGCCCCTTAAAGTAAAACAAATTGGTCCTGGTCCTCTGCCGTTAACTGTGCTTTGACTGTGCAAAGCGTGAGGGCGCTCTGTGACCTCGTGCTATGCACTTCGGGTCACAGCACAGCCGGGGCAGGAAGAATAAGAGAGCTGGATCCTGGGAGCCCGTGGTGTCCGGAGCAGGAGAAGTGAGTTGATTTATTTTATTTTATGTGCTCTGAGGTTGAGGCCTGATGTGAGGCTGGGGCTGATCTAAAGCATGGGGGCTGTGCAGAGGTTTGATTGTGGGTCTGATCTGAGGTCTTATTGGGGTCTTATTAACATTGGGGGTCTGATTGAGGGTCTTATTAACAAGGTAATGATTGGCTGCATTGCTGCTGAACAGTCATCCATGAGTTCATTCTGTCCTTGAGCAAATACACATCATGCAATACACATGTAGTTTTAGCCTTTCACATTGTTGGCCGTCGAGGTTTTAAGCGCAAATTGTTCAAACAATGATTGGCCAAATGCCAAAATTATCCATTTTGGCTGACTTTTATCTCATATGTATGGGCACCTTTACTGAGTCTAAAAACTTTGAGATTATATATAGATCCAACTGAGCTATACTGTTGTGCACCTTTATAAGAATTCAGATGCATATAGAGGAACAGTATGAGTGTGTAGACTTATTTTGCCTGTGACAGTTAAACTGGTTGTGCAATGGTTTTATATTGATGACCTATCCTGAGGATAGGTCATCAATATCTGATCTGCGGCGGTCCAATACCCGGCACCCATGCCGATCAGCTGTTTGAAGAGGAGGCGGCACTCCATGGGAGTGCTGCTTTCTCTTTATTACACTACGCATCATCTCTCTCTTGCAGCGGCATAGTGTAATTACAAGTACTCACTCTATTCACTTGCTTCCGAGGCAACGGGCAGCTTAATGAAGAGGAAGCAGCACTCGAATGGAGCACAACTCCTCTTCAGACAGCTGATCATCAGGACTGCCGGGTATTGGACCTCTGAAGATCAAATATTGATGACCTATCCTGAGGATTACTCATCAATATAAAACCCCATGCACAACCCCTTTAAATCTATGGTTCTTCCTCTTCATTGTGCTTCCTGCTTCTTGCCAGCCTGTGTGCTCCCTCTACTCTAGGCCCCAGCATCATTTTATATGTCTGGCATGTTCTGATTTAGCTGGGTTTCTTCATGTGCTGTGTCACTAGACATTTGTGATACAATGGTAGAATTGTTTAATATTTCAAAAATAAATATTAGAACCTGTCTCCGCAGAATTGAGTTAACACTAAAAATGCATTACTGTGATCCTTAATGCAAAAACAAGCTTTACAAGTCTCCTTGGATAAAAGAATACACATGGAGGTGTAAGGTAGTTTTGGAACTAAATGTATGATTCACAACATATAAAATAACGGTTTGGATATATTTTCTCATGCTTGAAAACATCCACCTCTGGCTAAGGCACACAAAGCTGAGTTTATGCTAGAAGCAATAAAATAAAGGATTTCGTATGCCTTCCCAAAGTCTCTAGCCTTACTTCCTGAGAAGTAGCAGTAATAAGGAGTATAGTCCTTAATAAATTATATTACAGTGTCTTTTGATGTTGGCGTAAACTTTTCTTGATGGAGGATCCCAGTGTATATAAAGATTTAATTTCACAGTTGTTACTCACTGCCGGAGGCATCGTAGCAAAACATTATAGAGGCTAGATTACTCCTACATAGTTATTTCTAACGTCTGCTTTGTTGATAGCATACATTGGCTTTTGTTAAGCTAAAAAAAATAAAGAGTATTGAAATCCGTCTGTATTCTGGCTCCGAAATACGTACGGAATCCGGATGATGTACCATCCAGATTGTCATCAGTATTGCTTCAGTAATTCATCTGTATTTACGTATTCCTTTCTTTCTGCATTCTTCATGCACTCCCCTAAACTGTAACACAGAATATATCAGCACTGTCAAGGCAATATCTACAGTGAGGAACAGAAGTTTTTGAACATCCTGCGATTTTGCAAGTTCTCCCACTTAGAAATCATGGAGGGGTCTGAAATTCACATTGTAGGTGCATCCCCACTCTGAGAGACAGAATAAAAAAAATAATAATCAGGAAATCACATTGTATGATTATTAAAAAATTTATTTGTCTTGCACTGCTGAACATAAGGATTTGAGCACCTGAGAAACAGCAAGAATTCTGGCTTTCAAAGACCTGTTACTGTGCCTTTAAAAAGTCCACCTCTACTCCACTCATTAATCTAGCTTAGTAGTACCTGTCTGAGCTCTTTATAGACCCCTGGCCACCCCACAGTCAGTCAGATGCCAACTACTACCATGGGCAAGACCAAACAGCTGTCAAAAGACACCAGACAAAATTGTGCACCTCCACAAGGCTGGAAAGGGCTACGGGGCAATTGCCAAGCAGCTTGGTGAAAATAGATAAACTGTTGGAGCAATTGTTAGAAAAGGCTAAAGACGACTGTCAGTCTCCCTCGGACTGGGGCTCCATGCAAGATCTCACCTCGTGGGGTATCACTGATGATAAGAAAAGGAGAAGCTGGTCAATGACATGAAGAGAGCTGGGACTACAGTTTCAAAGGTCACTGTCGGTAGAACACTACGCCGTCATGGTTTCAAATCATGCATTGCATGGAAGGTTCACCTGCTCAAGTCATCACATGTCCAGGCCCGTCTGAAGTTTGCCAATGACCATCTGAATGATCCAGAGGAGGCATGGGAGAAAGTAATGTGGTCAGATGAGACCAAAGTAAAAAATTTTGGTCTAAACTTCACTCGTCGTGTTTGGAGGAAAAAGAAGGATGAGTTGCATCCCAAGAACAACATCCCTACTGTGAAGCATGGGGGTGGTAACATCATGCTTTGGGGGTGCTTTTCTGCAAAGGGGACATGACGACTGCACTGTATTAGGGAGAGGATGAATGGGGCCATTTATTGTGAGATTTTGAGCAACAACTTCCTTCCCTCGTCGGGGCTGGGTCTTCCAACATGGCAACGACCCAAAGCACACAGCCAGGATAACCAAGGAGCGGCTCCGTAAGAAGCATATCAAGGTTCTGGAGTGGCCTAGTTAGTCTCCAGACGTAAATCCAATAGAACATCTTTGGAAGGAGCTGAACTGAGCTGAACTGTGTTGCTCAGCAACAGCCCCAAAATCTGACAGATCTAGAGGAGATCTGTGTGGAGGAGTGGGCCAAAATCCCTGTTGCAGTGTGTGCAAACCTGGTCAAGAACTACAGGAAACATTTGACCTCTGTAATTGCAAACAAAGGCTTCTGTACCAATTATTAACACAGATTTTCTAAGGTGTTCAAATACTTATGTTCAGCAGTGCAAGACAAATAAATTCTTTAAAAATCATACAATGTGATTTCCTGAATTTGTTTCTTTTATTCTGTCTCTCAGAGTGGGAATGCACCTACAATGTGAATTTCAGACCCCTCCACGATTTCTAAGTGGGAGAACTTGCTAAATCTAAGGGTGTTCAAATACTTCTGTTCCTCACTGTATAATTTCATATATAAACTAATACCTCTTTTTGATATGATGAACAAACATGAGGTTCTTAGCAAATGTATTTCTATAAAAAAAATAACTGTGCCCATCCACCACGGCAAAGTAACCTCAGTCCAGGCAGGAAACTACTCTATTTAATACCTATCTCTATGCCAGTGGGCATATAAATTCAGGAGAGCAGTTCCTACACATATACTGTGTTGCTACAATTGTTATCTTTATGTGCCATTAGGCATCCAATGAGAGGAAGCGCAAACCATAGACTATAATGGGAGTATTTGGAAGCAGATACTCACAACACTAGGACATGCTGCAGATTTCAGATACTGTCAGAAATAATAAGCCCATGCGAATAGCCCTATTCATTAACATAAGCTGCGGATTCCGGTACTTAGAATACACACAATATACAGACTGCAAATACGCTTGTGTGAAAGATGCCTAAATAACATTGTGTTACACAGAGAGAAGGCGAAGGTGACCTGTTACATATTATATGCTATGGAATTGAATAACAATCTTGTATAAAGAACTTGTCACCTCTCCAGACGTCTGTTTGAAAAAATTATTGTATTTCACATGAAATGACAACTGGAGAATCTACTCTTATAACTGTATGTTGTATATTATTTACTATTCGTACTAGAAGTTTATGAATAAATTGACACCTGGGTGTTACCAGTTGGGGGTGTTTCCCTGCACAGCCTGACACTGTCCACTCAATGGTAGCAGTGGTAGAGAGTGCAGAGACACACCCTTTTGACAATTTATTGATAATTTCATAGTCGGAATAACAGAGGAATGATACAACATGTAGTTAAAAGAAACGATGCTACAGAATTGTTATTGCATGGGGAGTTGAAGCCATACCAAAACAGGCAAGTCAGGAGAGGTGACAAGTCCTCTTTAATGTGTTAAAACTGTATAAATCTGAAATAACTATGTGAGATGGATACTCTGCGGTTTGCAGCATTTGACAGTTAATTATTTGCTTTGATCAGTCTGTGTCTAGTGAGAATACTATGGGCATGAACTCATTTTTATAAAACATAATATAAATATGGCTGACTATAATAAGGGTCAGAATTCAAAATTTGTAAGTAATAAAAGATTCAGAATTACTTTTTATGACATTTTTAAAGGGGTTGTCCGGGTTCAGAGCTAAACCCGGACATACCCTTTTTTTCACCCAGACAGCCCCCCTGAGGCTAGCATCGGAGCATCTCATGCTCCGATGTGCTCCCGTGCCCTGCGCTAAATCGTGCAGGGCACAGGCTTTTTTGTTTTCAATAACACACTGCCGGGCGGTAACTTCTGCCCGGCAGTGTGTTCGGTGACGTCACTGGCTCTGAGGGGCGGGCTTTAGCTCTGCCCTAGCCATTTTACTGGCTAGGGCAGAGCTAAATCCCGCCCCTCAGTGCCGGTGACGTCACCGGGGTTCCTGTCAGCCCCATGGAGAGCCCCAGTACGTTACCGGAACTCCTAAAAATGCCTTCGCCCTGCGTAATTTAGCGCAGGGCAAAGGAGAGCATCGGAGCATGAACTGCTCCGATGCTCATGTCAGGGGGGCTGCCGGGGTGAAAATGGAGGGATGTCCGGGTTCAGCTCTGAACCCGGACAACCCCTTTAACTGAGTTGTAACTAATTACATTGACAAATATGAAGTGATTTGTTTTTTTATTCTGGTTTTGAGCTCCTATAGCAGATCAGACTTTATCTGTTCTGAGATCTCAGTTCTGTCTTGATGCGCTGTATTTTCTTATGTCAGCAGGTTGTTCTCCTTCACTGGTATTTTTAAGTAAAGTACAGGAAGTAGCTAAACAGCTGTGATAAACAGCTACAGAATTACAGTTGGGTCAAGAGTTTTTTGGACAGTGACACACTTTTCACAATTAAGCCTTCGTACACCACCACTTATTAACAAATCAATCAAGATGTGATTCAAATGTAGATTGCTTTAATTCAATGAATTTAACAAAAATATTATATGAACCATTTATAAGCCAATTTTTACATAGCCCTCCATTTTCACAGGCTCAAAAATAATTTAGGAATTGGAGCAGCAGTTTCATGGTCCACTGGGACTTCTTGCAAATTACGAAGTTGCAAGGCCTGGAGATGATTCCAAGTGTTGAATTTCCATTTGGTAACTGTTCATGGGAACTCATACAAGTCTATCAGAGATATTGTAAAAACTTTAGGAGCAGACAAATAAAAGATTGGTACATTCATAAAAAGGGGGCATTGTGGGGAAGCTTTCTTACATTTAGAAGCAGCGGTGGATTCGTCGAAATTATGTAGAGGACGGCATCTCTACATAACGTATGAATGGGAAAAAAAACTAAATGGGCGATTTGCTGTTTTTTGGTCACTTCACCTCCCAAAAAATAGAATAAAAAGTGATCAAAAAGGCATACACACTCTCAAATGGTATACAAAAAAAAACTACACATCAAAGCACAAAAAATGAGCCCTAAGGCCCCTTTCACACAAACGATACGGATTGTGTCCAGATCTGTTCATGAAAAAGCTAATGGTTTTTCACGCAAGTACAGTCAGTTTTGTCTGCAATTGCATTCATTGGTTCACTTTTTTTTCACATGGATGCTATCAGTTGTGATGACTTTTTCATGTGCATGAAAAAAAACCTGAAGAATAACAATCTACATCTCCTAGCAACCATCATATATTTTTCGAAATTGACTGAATGTGATGAATAGTGCAATACTTCAGAATTTGGGGCCCCACTTTTACTTTTGCCCAGGGACACATTTTGTCTAAAACTGGCCCTGGCCGTCCAATAGCTTTCCAAATGTATTATACTGTCACAGAGTTACAGAATGTTTTGACTCTCCTCTAACAGATTATGTTGGGGGAGAGAAGGATCCTTTTGCCTGATCCCTTTTTTCTCCCTAGAGATAAACCACCACCAGAAGTGCCTGGCAGTGGTTTTCTCAGCTCTCCCCATAGAATACACATACATGTTCATCCAAACCGAATGTGTATGTGTATGGCGGCGTCAGAAGAGATGGCTGTTCGGCGGACAGCTATTAAATGTATATGGGACCTTTAGACTGGCTATAGAAATGCATTGTTTATCAGGAAGTTGTTAACTTCAAAGTTTTTAGCTTTAAACTTGCTACAATCGTTCCTATATAATTAGCTTTGGAGGACTGTACAGATCCCATTAACAGGCATAGTCCAAGGAATGGGAAGGGAGATGCACAGGGTAAGTGAGGGACACTGGATGGGTGATGTGACCGTTAATATGTTTGTTTACAATTGAATGAGCCATTATGTGTGGTTCCTGGTCTATCTGAGGCACTATTGCTATGTACTTTACTAGGCTCATTGCCTGTGTGTGGAAACCTGCTGTAGTAACTATTTCCTTCATTTTCTGTTACTAACTTGGGGCACCATTTACACTTGTGTATTTATTTATTTAACTACATTTGCTGCTTGCCCCATATGTATTCACATTTATCGGTCCCCTCCCCTCTGTGTCCCTCTTTTGTACCTGTTTTACACCATCCAACGATATAAGACTCCATTATATGTGTTTTATTGTGTTCTAATAAAGTATATATTTTTTGCCTACATATGGTCGCTTTTTCTTTGGTGATCTGGGTATGCATATAGTGTTATAGGTTGTGCTGTAGTTCCACAGAGAGGCAAATAGGAAAAGCTTGCCCGTTCCACAATGGTGAGGGAACGGCCTGCCCTGCATCTGAAGATACACCCTCCAGTGGGCTTGGACCTACCAAGATGCCAGAAGTGCTGCCTCAGATATTGGGAATGTTTGCTAGCCTATTTATTAGGAAGTCGTTAAATTCACAGATTTTAGCCTTGATTTTGCTACAATCGTTCCTGTATGATTAGCTTTGGAGGATTGTACAGATCCCATTAACAGGCATAGTTCAAGGAATGGGAAGGGAGATGCACAGGGGACTCAGGCTACAGATATGTGTGGTGTGAGTTTGGGTTATTAAACATGACCAATAATATGAACCCCGAAAGTCAGACTTGTGGATTTGGCATTTTTTCTTACCTCCTGGGTGCCAAGGGAAGGGAATGCCAATTGGTCACCTTGGCAAGGGTAAGCAGTTTGTGGATAGGAAACTTTCTCCCAGGTGAAAGAAAGACTGGCTACCATTTTGATCCCTGGATTTGTATGGTGTTTTATCAGGAAAAATGTTGGTAATAAAGCTCTGACACACTTTTATAGTAGTCAGCCATGCTGGATATGTCTGAAACAGGTTATCTTTTGACGGTTGTCTAGTTAAATGTTCATTATGGACAGAAACAAGCAGATGTTCATATATTTTGCATGCACATTATGAAAGACAGCAACCCTTTTTATACTTTTCTGTTGTCTAGGTGATAATGGGCAATTACTTTTTGATTATACTTTACAAGGTATTGGGTTTGAATCCTGGTGCAGTATTTTCATTTGATATTTAAATAATTGCTAGAAAGATTGAGGTTTTTGCCTTCACAGTAATACAGTAAAGTTTGTATATATAGATTTCCATACAAGTTTGAGTTTTGCGTGGGTTTACTAATGGGAGGAGTTAGGCTGGCGGCCCTGTCCGTTGCTGTCCTGCTGTCTCGGGCAGGCACGGGCATCTCTCCACTCTCCCTGTGTGTATTGTGACTAGTGCCCAGTGAACTTCCTTTCATCACTGTGAGAGTTAATCCTTTTCTTTTGCCCTCTGTCCGGCTACTGGCTAAGGTACTGATCCGCCTCTCTAATTAGCTGGGTCCTCACCTGAGCTTTGTGGTTTTCTAGTTTCTAGTAACCAGCATAGGTGTGACCCTTGTCTGACTACCATACCTTGCTTGTCTACGATTCTGCTCCTTGCCACCTTCCCCTAACTTGGAACTGCTATCTGGAATATGCATATACTCAACCTGCCCGACCTTGAAATAGCTTTATGGCATACGCATGTACTCAGCCTGCCCTGACCTTAGAGTGTGTTCAGACTACATCTCAGATCCCTGTGAGCCAGCTGTCAACTACACCAGGATTACTCCAGGAGCCTGGTTGGTTCCCTGCAGTGAAGTCCAGATTCCTGTACAGGGGTTAAAGGATGAATACCATGGAATCACCAGGACAACGGCTTTAGGCTTAGCCCAAAGTTGGCACACTGGCCATTACAGGAAGGATTTAAGGGGCAACTCTGGTACTGTCTATGGTGGACAACTTTATTGTTGAGATAAACTGTTCTAGCTGTTTGTTAATATCATACCCTGGATTAAGCCTGCCCTTCCAGAAAAAGTGCAAAAAGTGCACAAAATATTCCTTTGAATTATGAATATGGAACTATAGTCTATCTTGTCTTGCGAAATTCGGTGTATAGAAATGCCTTTTTTGTTAGCCATTTACTTGGAAAAATAAATTTATCATCATATTACTTAATGACAAAAGTCAATATTGAATACAAGCAGAAAAGTATTCTATCTGAAAGGACATGAACTAATTAAATTACTCTAAATACGCGAGCAAAAAACTCTCTATTGAAATTCTCTGTCCTCACCGTTTTAGAATCAATAAAAGTACAAAGAGACACATTGACTTCTACAAAGATGTGCATGTGTTAATTTACTGATGAAAGTAGATGGATCTTTTAATCTTACTTTTAAATTCACCAACTGACCGCAGAGCCCAGTTTTGTTCTGCATAAAGGCACAGACTTTTAATTAATGATTGTTTTTTTCCTTTACCTACAAGTCTACAGACTGGTATCTGGAACGGCAGTAGGTGAAGTTATACCATTCTGCCTCTCCCACAAAAAGCCGTAAAACTTTCATTTATCAGGTGCCAAAAGATAAAATAATATCCGTTTGTGGCAACACATGAAAATAGCGATACACATTACTTAAAAGTTGGCAGAACCTAGTAATTTCTTCTGGATTGACTAATGATGTAACACGGATGGGGAAAGCTCTGTAGATGTCATTGGAAGGAATAGTCCTCTATTTCCATGTGAAATAAGCCATGCAGACCTCTCTGTCCTGATTCTAGTTAACAAAGTCACAATAAAATCTGATCTGCTCAGATAACTTATGGGGGAAATATTAAATAAAGTATTGGTAACAGTTTTCTGACCCCTGGGAGATGTTGGTAAACTTACTTTCAAGCTAGTTCTGTACTTATGTCATATTCCTCGGCTTCTTTGGGAAAGTGGCACACGCTACACTGAAATAAAATGTGAGTATCCAGTATTAACAACATACCACAATGTGTTCAAGTGGGAAAAAATGAATGCTATTGTAGCAATGACTTCCTGTATGGGGGTGAGCGGTCACTTGTGCCATAGCTTGCCCAATAGAGAATCATTGTTTCTGGGTAGCAGACCCCTGGGTAGTCAGCACAATCTGCTGCCCAAACACAATGATTTAGGTGACCATGCCAGCAAGGTTTTCACCTGGTGAATGAGCATTTGCTTGTTTATCGGGTGATCAGCAGCACCTTTACACAGGGCAATTATCAGGAACCAGCATTCTTAGGAATGCTCCTTCCTAATAATTGCCCTATCATTAGTCCGTGTAAAGGGGTCTTTAGGTAAAAAATGATTGGATCCATTTGTTTACTGGTAAAATCTTGGCTTTAATCTGGCAGTATAAAATTGGGTCCTTGTAGAGAAGCACTGAGCCTACAGTATATATACAGTAACTAGGGTGTTGTACTCTAGACAAGTCACAAGTTCAAAAATCACAGCTCAAAGTCATTCTCTAGTCCAAAAAATAATTTATTACTGGGATTATCATTTCCAATAATGCCTGATTGGGACCCATTCTTGATTGCTGAGGCCCCTATTGATATCTGTACCCTCTCTTCTACGATCCTATTCAAGGCACTGTCCAACAATGCAGGAGGAGAGTGGAGTATTGGAGTGATAGTAGCAAGAATGGTGGTCATAGTCATTACTCACCCTGACGCTCCCCTGGGCCATGCAGTGATGGAAAGGGTGCATCCACTGTCCCTATGGGGAATGTTCTAAGCACTCTCTATGGGAAGGGTGACAGAGCCACAACTGGTTGCTAAGGCCTTGTAACTCTTAACTGCTTGGTACATAGATAATGCATAGATACACCATAAATCAAATTTTTTATCTTTTTGCAGCATACATATAAAGGTTGCACATAACACCCATTTACAGGGACACTGCAACTGTACCATAAATGTGATTTATCATTAACTTCAATGTAAAGAGTATATCAGTGAAAAAGTACAAATTAATAATACCTGTGGAAAAGGCCAGGCATAGACAATAAAGGGCCCCTGTGCAAAAACAGTATAGAGCCCTTAAAGCGCTCCAGACTTACAAAACGCGTACACTGTTTTCATGGCCGCCATTCATTAGAATGGGAGTTACACAAGCAACAGAGTGCTGGCCCGCTTGGCTGTTTCAGTAAGCCCGGCCACCCGGGGCCGGCACTTTTTCCCTACTCACCATGGAAACGGTGAGATGGGGCACCCCCTTTTACTGCTAATTTAATGAGTGAGATAGAACCCCACTCACTTACTGTACCCATCCATCCGTCATTGTAAACAATAAATGCAGGCAGTAGAAAGCCTTTTACTTTGCTTCTAAGATAGAAGTGGATCCTATTGCCTACGGGGCCCCCTGTACAGCGCTAAAGACCGCACTAGGAGCGACTCCAACAAGGGTTGTAATAACCCTTTATACTTGAATCTACAATTCACTAAAGACTGTTCCTTGTACTACTGAACCTATATTTATCTCTTCAAAGCATGTGAGATTTGTGGTTGTGAAGTTCCTCCCTAGCAGGTATTTTTCTAAGATCAACAGATATTCATGGATCACTGACTTTCAAATCCACTTTAGCACAAATTAATTCTGCAGGGATAGCTGTGCAATTTACAATACTAAAATTAGATGCAAAGCATAAAAATAACGTGATATTTGTGTTTCTATTTGCTATTCATTGAAATTCCTTCAATAAATAGATGGCACCTCTGATATGTAGAACTTTCCAAAGGAGGAGTGTAAAACAGAAATATTCATGTAATCATACACTATTTTACAGGTCAAAAGACAGAGAAGAAGGCATCTTCCACTGAAAAGGGATCATTTTTAGACATTTTTTTTTTTTATTAAACAAAATAATCTAACAGTTAATTACACAGGCTGTTTGTTACCCCCAGCTACCATCCGTTTACTCATAGCCATATATGTCACTGTCACATTGACATTATTAACGCAGTCTTGGCATTAAAGAGCTTGAAAAGGGTTGGTTAAAGTCTTAGGAGACCTCAGAGTGCCATACAGGACTTTCAGGGCAATTTTTCCTTACCAAATTGGATCTGATGGCCGATTTAACCAAATGGGACCTAGAACAAATTTTGGGAAATTCGCTCATCCCTTGACATAAGCACATATCAGATGCTTAAAGGGGTTTTCCAGGTTCAGGGCTGAAACTGGATACAAGCTTTTCTTTATTCCCTGACTACATATGAGTGGAGCATAGGAACATTTCCTTGCTCCAATGCTCCCCCTTGCACAGCGCAAGGCTCTGTTTGTCGCGTGCTGGCGATGTACCGTGCTTCGCATCACTATGCTAAGCGGAGACCTCTGCCTAGCAGTGAGCCCGGTGATGTCACCGGGACAGATGTTTGGTTCATAGCGCTGCCGAAGGCTGCAAACCCAGTACCTGGTACGGCACCGGCACACAACAAATAGAGCCGAAGCATCAGAGCAAGGAAATGCTCTGATGCTTCACTCATAATATAGTCAGGGAATTAAGAAAAGCTTATATCCAGGTTCAGCCCTGAACCCGAAGAACCCCTTTAATTTGTGACCAATTGTAGGAGCCGAAAAGCTGGATTCTGACAGAAAAACATCCCATCAGATATTGTTTATCTACAGTGGCACATAAAACCTTTCTTATAGCAGTAGTTTCTGCAATGTGTGCTACAGTAAGCTCCCATGAATGTGTAATTCTCCTGATTTACTCATTTGCACACTAATTTTGCATATTACACAAAGTTGTACAGCTGTAAGCAAATTTACTCCCACGTGGCCTTTTAATACAGTCGATATCCATGGAGGCATTTTCTGGTCATACAGATATGCAAATTCATTCAAAAATGGTTTACCTGAAATTCATGAACAGCTCTCTCAGCTTGTTCCCTTAATGATCACGAAGACATATTCAGGCATATTGTCTGTCGTATCCCATTCCCAATACAGCAGCCAATTATCTCTCTGTACATATATTTCTGCTGATTGTAGCTGGATCTTATTGCTGCTGTGTTTGCAAAGGCAGCCCGGGAGGTGCGGGAGGGACTCCTGCCTTATGGTAATTGGGGTGCCCTTAGTGTTAGGCGTTCTGGCAGGGTCCAAGGCAGGTGAAATGGCTAGCATACAGTAATGGAGGCAATGACCAGCCCAGTTGGGGCAAATAAATAGCTCTCTCTTTGCTAAAGTGCAGAATAGGAGTAGTAGTACATCCAACAATATTAAAGGAAATCTGTCACCAGGATAATTGCTATTGAAGTAAAGCCATAGCCTAAGAGCACTTAGTACTTTATTTCCAGATGTACCTTTGTTTCAGCAATAGAGGTTTTCTATCTTCTGAAAATCCAGTTTATTTGGTATGCAAATGAGCCAGTAAGGTGCCCAGAGGGGCGTCATTCTTGTAGGAAGGAGCCCAGGCATGGACAATGTGTCCACCCACCCCTCCTACATCACATTCATGCCTTAACTCCACCCCCCTTTTCCCTGCACCCAGCATGAGGGCGGGCTTGGGCACTAGCAGGAGGCGTGCCTGGGCTCCTTCCTACAAGAATGACGCCCCTCTGGGCACATTACTGGCTCATTTGCATACCAAATAAACTGGATTTTCAGAAGATAGAAAACATCTATACCAGGAAAGATTAAAGGACCTTAACATGTATAGCTTGGAAGAAAGAAGAGACAGAGGGGATATGATAGAAACTTTTAAATACATAAAGGGAATCGACAAGGTAAAAGAGGAGAGCATATTTAAAAGAAGAAAAACTACCACAAGAGGACATAGTTTTAAATTAGAGGGGCAAAGGTTTAAAAGTAATATAAGGAAGTATTACTTTACTGAGAGAGTAGTGGATGCATGGAATAGCCTTCCTGCAGAAGTGGTAGCTGCAAATACAGTGAAGGAGTTTAAGCATGCATGGGATAGGCATAAGGCCATCCTTCATATAAGATAGGGCCAGGGGCTATCCATAGTACTCAGTATATTGGGCAGACTAGATGGGGCAAATGGTTCTTATCTGCCGACACATTCTATGTTTCTATGTTCTATGTTTCTATGGAACAAAGGCACATCTGGAAATAAGGTACTAAGTGCTATTAGGGTAAGGCTTCACTTCAATAGCGATTATCCTGGTGACAGATTTCCTTTAAGATATAATTCCATCAGCAGTTCAAAGTGAAATTCTTTACCAATGGCAATATATGGATAGATGGCGTTGATGGGGGTTGTAGTACTCCTTCTCTCTGTCCCTCTAAAGTCTCTCTGTAGAACCTTAGGCATGTAATTGAGGTTTTCAGTATAGGCTCTGTAATTCCCAGGCTGAGAGGTACAGAATTAAGATACGGCTGGCCAAGCTGTCTCAAAGTGTGGAAGGGTGCACTGGCAATATTCCCTCTCAAAGCAGCAATGTCTTTATCAGTCTTAAAGAAGCACAATACCTTGCTGACTGGTTCCGTCTTGCAGATTCTGGACCTTCTAGTCTCCCTTCCCTGGAGCACTTTGGATAGCTGTAACTGTCTGAGAGATGAAGATTGTCTAGGACTCAGGCCTAGTCCTGAGGACCAAGCATATGTAGGTCCTCTCTCTTCCTCAGCTAGACGCTCACTGACTAGGGGAACCCGGGTCCATCTCCTAGTATACTAAAGGGATTGAGTCAAAGTTGTTAACCCCTACCTATCCTTACAATACCATTGAGTAAGAAAATACAGTTAAGAGGAACATTTCAATTAACCAAACAACATTATCATAATAACCCTGTGCAGGTACCCTGTTCTGTAGTACTGCACATACGTAGTGTTATGCTGGAGTATACTATAATAATTTTGTACTGGCTTGTGCATCGCTTATTCGAGTGGTTCGGTCCAGGATGCCGTGCAACTAAATATAACAGTCATGTCACGGATTTGCCCCAGATCTCACTCTTTGCATTGAAAAGGGTAAAATGTGCACAAATAATTGAAATGCGGCGAATTTCTAAATCCACACCACAGGTCAATTACCACATCATGTACGTACAGTACATGAGATTTTCAAAATCTCATGAAAATCCGCATGGAAAATCAGTGCGTAACACCACGTGCATATACCCTTATAACTATGGAAATGCACAATGCAAAACCTTAAAACAAATGGGATACACCTCATATTCATCAGGAAACAGGGGATCGCCAACTGCAACTACATTTACACAGATTTAGAATGGAACGTGACTCATACAAGTTAACACAAATCTCTCCTGATGAACATGGCACACCTTATAGCTGGGTCCTTATGCCACCTTACGAATAAAGGGGTTTTCCAGGCTCCAGATATTGATGACCAATCCGAAGTATCTGATTTGTGGGGGTCCCACAACCCTTACCTCCACCCATCAGTTGCTCTCTGAAGCCTCCAGTTCTTTAAACAGAGCTGGAAACAGAGGGCCCTGTTCAAAGTTCAGTGCCCATGCCAGGTACCGCAGCTCACCTGCCACTGAAGTGAATGTGAGTTGTGCTGCAGCAACCCGACATGATCACTGCACTTTGAATGGAGATGTGCTTCCAGCTCCATTGAAAGAGCTAGTTCCACAGTTAGAGGGAACGGCAATCAGTAAGGGTGCAGCGTGTTGGACCCCCATCAATCATAAATAATGATCTATCCTGAGGATAGGCCATCAATATCCGGAGCCTGGAAAACCCTGAAGGGCGAACTTGGCCTTAAAGGGCTTCTGTCAGCCCACTAAACCGTTTTTTTTTTTTTCTGCTTAATAATAACCCCTACACTGCGATTTATCCATACATAAGTAAAATAATAATTTTGGTTCAGTAGAATTTGCTAAAACCCTATTTTTATAATATGTAAATTACCTTGCTACCAGCAAGTAGGGCGGCTACTTGCTGGTAGCAGCCGCATCCTCCGATGGTAATGACGCCCCCTCCGCTTGTTGATTGACAGGGCCAGCGGACGGGATCTTTCTCCGCTGGCCCTGCCTGTTTTCATTCAATATCTGGCGCCTGCGCCGCGGCCGTACCTATCTTCAATCGGCGCAGGCGCACTGAGAGGCGGCCACTCACTCGGCCGCTCCATCCTCAATGCACCTGCGCCGGGTGTAGATGTGACGTCATCGGCGCAGGCGCATTGAGGATGAAGCGGCCGAGTGAGGGCCGCCTCTCAGTGCGCCTGCGCCGATTAAAAATAGGTACGGCCGCGGCGCCAGAAATTGAATGAAAACAGGCAGGGCCAGCGGAGAAAGATCCCGTCCGCTGGCCCTGTCAATCAACAAGCGGAGGGGGCGTCATTACCATCGGAGGATGCGGCTGCTACCAGCAAGTAGCCGCCCTACTTGCTGGTAGCAAGGTAATTTACATATTATAAAAATAGGGTTTTAGCAAATTCTACTGAGCCAAAATTATTATTTTACTTATGTATGGATAAATCGCAGTGTAGGGGTTATTATTAAGCAAAAAAAAACAAAAAACGGTTTAGTGGGCTGACAGAAGCCCTTTAATTGTATCTTGCAGCATTAGGCGGCTGGGTTCAAATTTGACCAATGATATCTGCATGAACTTTATAGGCTCTTCTGTGTTTTTGAGGGTTTCCTGCAGGCACAATAGTTTTCTCTCGCACAGTAACAACCATATATTAATTGGCTCCCTATGAAACTGGCCCTTATGTGTGTTTAGGCCTCATGCATATGACTGTAGTTTGGGCCCACATCCAAGCCACATTGTTTGCGGGCTTGGAAGAAGATCCATTCATTTCAATGGGGCTGCAAAACATGCAGATAGCACACCATGTTCTGCAGCTCCGCAAAGAAACATAAAACATGTCCTATTCTTGTCATTCATATCACGGATGAGGATAGGACTGCTCTATTGAGGGCCGGACGTTCTGTTCTGCAAAATGCGGGACACACGACCGGCATCCGTGATTTGCGTATCTGCAATTTGGGGACCGCAAAACGGTCACGTGCATGAGGGAAATTAGATGGTGTCCCCCCTCAGGCATACTGTATATACTGTATATGCCGATGAGTTATGGAAGGTTTACATGTGTAGACTGTGTAGGGGTGCGACCTGCAACCTGAGCAGAAGGTGAGAGCAAAATTGTGTTAGTGGATAAACCTTTTAAGTGCATCCATGTTAGGCCGAGTCACAGTGATTTGGTCAGGTATTTCCATCAGTTCTTGTGAGTTAAAACCAGGTGCGGGTCAAAAATACAGAACAGGAGGAAATCATTCCATTACACCTGATCTCTGAGAATGTTTCACTACTGGTTTTGGCTCACAATAACTGATGGAAATAACTGAAGTGTGAACTCAGCCTAAAATGCTGTAAAAGTGTCTGGGTGACACTAATTATATATTTTAAACCAATATATTTTAGTAGGGCATTAAAGAGGACCTGTCACCTCTCCTGACCTGTCTGTTTCAGTAACTACGTGCATTCCCCACGTAATAACAATTCTGGAGCATCTATTCTTATGTCTCTATGCTGTGCTGTTCTTTTATTATTCCTGCTAGAAGTTCGGAATGAATTGTTAGCTAGAACATGGATGTTACTATTTTGGGGAGGAATCAGCAATTTCCAGCACTTCAGCTGTTCTGAAACTGCAGCTCCCAGAATACTCCATTCGCTTCTATAGGGTTACAAAAAAACAGCCAAGCAAGTGTGCATGCTGGGAGTTGTAGTTTCACAGCAGCTGGAGTGCCGAAGGTTGCTGACTACTGAGTTAGGCCTCATGCACACGACCCTTGTACTGGTCCGCATCCGAGCCGCCGTTTTTGCGGCTCGGGTGCGGACCCATTCACGTCAATGGGGCCGCAAAAGATGCAGACAGCACTCCGTGTGCTGTCCGCATCCGTTGCTCCGTTCCCTGGCCCCGCAAAAAAAAATATAACATGTCCTATTCTTGTCCGTTTTGCGCACAGGAATAGGCATTTCTACAATAGACCGACTGTTCCGTTCCACAAATTGCGGAAGGCACACGGGCGGTTTCCGTGTTTTGCGGACCGCAAAAAACGGAACGGTCGTGTGCATGAGGCCTTAGGGGTTTGTCTCTGCACAGTATGACACTAGCAGCACTGATTGGATACTGTCAGACTGTGCAGGGTTTCCCCCCAACTGGTAACACCCATCTGGACATTCATTGCAGACTGCTACCAATTTATTCATAGCTTCTAGCGGAGTTATAAAGGAATGGCACAAGTCATAAGAATAGATGCTGCAAATAACTATTAAAACAGACATGTCAGGAGAGGTTACAGGTCCTCTTCCATATGGTATCTGGATATAATCAGTAAGCAAATCAGAGAGGATTGTTTGGCATAGTGACAGTTTGGTAAAAGCTTGTGACATATAAAACATAGTATCAGCTATTTTACAAAGTGTCTATTTCAGTAACACTAATTAGCCAAGCGCATGTTTCCTGTTTACCGGTTTGTCAGAGCGCCTCCATCTGTGTGTTTTTCCAACTTTCCACTTACAGCTTCTCTTGCCTAAGCCTTGTATAGCTGCACTTGCCAAGGTGTTTCTTTTCCTTAATTATATTGTCACCATCACTGATACATTCAGATTTAACTACGACAATTATATTGAAGCCAAAAGGGAAACATTAACAACTAAATGACTAGAAGGAATGAAACTACACCGGCTAGAACACACAAATAGACACAGTGCACAGGCTATATAATGTCACAAAGCCTGCCACCCTACAAACCAGCCTAGGGCCTCATTCACATTTCTGTTTTTCACTGACGTGTGCTGTCTGCATTTTCCACATACAGCCCATGTACCCATTGATTTCATTATGTTTGGTCTCATATCAGTGGTTTTCAGTGAAATAATTACGGAGAAAAAGCACTACTTTGAGGAACCAAACATACCCATTGAAGTCTATGGGTACGTGAAAAATCACTGACACAACACAGATGGCATCTGTGTTTGGTCCATTTTACACTGACCACTGATAGGAGATGCAGACCAAATACGCCCATTGATGTATATGGGTCTGTGAAAAGCCAGTGATACATCCTTGCTCTGTCAGTAGTTTTTAACTAACCCTCCGTGGAATACGGATGACACATGGTGGGCAAAAATTGGACACAGGGACCAAACATGGACAGCTTTATGGATGAAACACGGACAGATATTTCCACGTTCGTCAAACAGACATGGAAATGTGAATAGGACCTTCTAGTTTAATAACCTGGTCACAAGCACCTCCATCCTTTTCCACACTGTGATGGCTAACCTCCGGCCCTCCAGCTGTGGTAAAACTGCAACTCCCAAGATGCACACTTGCTTTGCTGTTCTCAGAACTCCATAGAAATAATGAAGCATGCTGAGAGTTGTAGTTTCACCACAGCTGGAATGCTGGAGGTTAGCCATCATGGCTTGACTAGGAAAATCTATTCAGCTGCCGATACCACAATAGATAAATACATTTCTAGGTTTCTAGCTCTGATCCACAATTCAAGTTTTTTTTAATAAAGTCTGGTTTGATACTGGACAAGGGATCAGGCTGAGTCATGGATGAGCTTCTCACTGACGGAAATATGATAGGGATTCGGGAAGAAAATATAAAGGGCAAAAGGGGACATCTCTTGGAAGTAAATCAGTAGGGACAGCTATGGCAACTTGAAAGGACTAATGACAGTATCAGGAACATTGCAGAGGGTCAAAGGCTACGGTAAGTTGGAAGTGAGTATAGGGGTGCAACCACATAGTCAAGTTTACTGATACAGTTTTGGAAGCCAAAGCCAGAGTGAATTAAAAAAGAGAAGTTGTATCTGTCTTTCATTCATTCTCTCCACATATCAACTCCTGATTTTGGCTTCCAAAACTGCACTATAAAACCTGACCTTGTGGCCATTCCCTAGTAGATTACATTGGGAGGATTTCCTGACTGAAACCTCAAACATATATGTTTCATGGATGCACCTGAGTGGCATCCAAACACCTATCGGCACATATGTTAAAAAAAAAAAGAAAAAATGTATACCATATGGTTTATGTTTTTGTTACTGGATCCCTCTATAAGGAATAACTCCACATAAGAAAAAATGTGAAACAAGTAAAGCTTTTAAATATAAAAAAAAGTATGAAAAATGTACCATCATATATACGGTAATATAATTGGCATCGCCGCATACGCAATGATCCAATCTATTAAAATAGACATTATTTAAACTACAATGTGAACACCATAAAACAAATCTCCAAATGCCAGAATTGTTGTTTTCTTGGTCACTTTGCCTAAAAAATAAAATAAAAATTTGCAATTGATCAAAAAGCCCTATGTAAACAAAATCTTATCCATACAAACTATAGCTCTCTCCACAAAAAAATGAATCCTCACATAGCTCCAGTGGCAGAAAATAAATATTTTTCATCTGATCTGAGGTATTTTTCTTATTTTTCATTAGCAGAGAAAAAAAGAAAATTGTATTTTTTCATCAGACCCCCAATGCTCATCTGACCTCCAAATCAGGTCCCCAAAATAAGACCCCCCAATGCTCAGATCAGACAATACAAGTCAGACTCCCAGTGTCAGACCCCCCCTGCTCAGATCAGACCCTCCAGTGCTCAGATCAGACCCCCATGCTCATATCAGACCCCCCATGCTCAGATTAGACCCCCCATGCTAAGATCAGCCCCCCATTGCTCAGATAAGATCCCCCCCTATTGCTCAGATAAGACCCCCCATGCTCAGATGAGACCTTCCATGCTGAGATCAGGACCCCCCCATGCTCAGATCCCCCATGCACACATCAGAACCTCCCCTGCTTAGGTCAGACCCCCGTACTCAGTACCATAATTTCAAGAAATTGCCTACCTCTCCTGATCAGGCACCAGCTATGCCTCATGCAGACGTCCTTGTCAGTTTTGGATCAGTGGTAACACGGACCATGTTCAATCCGTGTTTTCTCCCGTGACAGATCCATGTTGTGTCCGTGGGTCCATTTTTTGCTGTCCCATAGACTATAATGGGCATAATAGATCCATGAACGGACAAAATAGAGCATGCATCCGTGGTAAAAAATCGGACCCACGGACCGTGCTGAAATAATGATGTGTGAATACACACATTAAAATGAATAGGGACGTGTGCTGTCCGTGGAGAACATGTACAGCACACGTCCGTGAAACACTGACGTCTGCATGAGGCTTTACTCCACTGTGGAAAATGTATCTCAGAATGTCACGATGGAGTGATCCAGCTAATAGACGATCGTAAGGCGCATTACCACAACCCGATGCAGGATACAACAAAGTTTATTACGAGACAACGCGTTTCGGGGTCTCGACGACCCCTTTATCAAGTCTGTGTCACCCTAGTTTAAGTGCAGCTGGGTGTATACTGCCTGATTCCTTCTAAAAATGGCGAGTGTCGGTGCCTTGTTTCAATTGTGGATGGAGTTTGTGTAGCGGTTTGTGTCAGCGTTCTCGCTACAGTCTTGCATGTGGCACATGTGGAAGGGATGCTCCCTGCCTGCGCGTCCCTTCCACATGTGCCACGTGCAAGACTGTAGCGAGAACGCTGACACAAACCGCTACACAAACTCCATCCACAATTAAAACAAGGCACTGACACGTGCCATTTTTAGAAAGAACCAGGCAGTATACACCCAGCTGCACTTAAACTAGGGTGACACAGACTTGATAAAGGGGTCGTCGAGACCCCGAAACGCGTTGTCTCGTAATAAACTTTGTTCTATCCTGCATCGGGTTGTGGTAATGCTCCTTACGATCGTCTATTAGCTGGATCACTCCATCGTGACAAACTGAGATACGTTTTCCAATTTTTACCTGAGTGGCGACCTGGCCTTCGCCCCAAGGGTTTCCTGACGCATCTGGCAGCACCAACCTGTGACCTACAAATCTCACAGCTTACCTTCAATACGGTTGCACCTGATTTCTGTGCAAACAAAACAGGTAAGTTTATCGTATCCACCTGCTTTTGAAGGAAACTGTTGTATCTTCACTTATTTACCCTATGAGCGCCTCTCTCACTCTGTGGCCGTAACCTTACTGTCTCCACTGTGACTTGATCCGCACAGCATCAGGTCATAGTGCGCGTCTCCACCTACCACGTTCTGACACTGTGCACATCAGGACGTAGTGGCGAGTGAGCTGGAGCTGCAGAGTAGCAGCGGTGCCCGATCAGGAAAGGAGATCTGAGCATGGGGTCCGCTGGTCTGACTGCTTCCCAGCTCCACCGAGCCGCACTTGAAGAGGCAAAGAGCCACATGCGGCTCGAGAGCCGCGGGTTGGCCACCCCTGATATAAATGTATTTCCATCAATGTACTGACCCACGAAATACAGTTAAAATATCATTGTTACCATACGGGTAATATAATTGAAATACAGGTAAATATAATGATAAAATTGAGTTGTTTTATCACACTTCCGCCTCCCAAAATTGTGTAAATGCTATATTTTCTAACATAAGATACTGCTGGGGGCGGGGGGGACAGGAAAGCAAATGTAACAGAAAGCTTTTGGATTTTTCACTTAAACTAGATTGGCATTTCCTTAAGGAAATACGTGGTGCTTGAAAAGAGCTTACAGCGTGTGTGTGAGAGAGAGTAAGAGGGAAGAGGAGCTCTGCGTGTGTGCTGCGTCTGTGAGGCTGAGCGGTAATTAGACTGTGCTTGGGACATCATCCACGGCAGTTAAAATTTGATTCTCCGAACGTTCAATATTCATTTCTAAGGGGGGGTTTAACTTTTAAATGTCAATTTAATAAAAACGACAAATCCAATCAACTCCAAAAATAGATAGCACACCTTGCAGCTGTGAGAGTTTCAAAACGCAGGTTGAACAGAGTCTGTACATTAAGGCAATCTGTTGCCTCGATTTTGGATTATTATATACAGTAATACATGAGTAGTACTGCAGATAAGGAGTCGAGGTCACTATATTTTATTTTACTGCTGCTCATGGTTCCCCATTAACTGTCAGCACTCAAAGATGCACTGAAATACACAGTCCATACTACATAATGGAGACGACTTGTGCACATGCATGGCAGTCCTGACAGTGTACAGGGTGGGCCATTTATATGGATACACCTTAATAAAATGGGAATGGTTGGTGATATTAACTTCATGTTTGTGGCACATTAGTATATGTGAGGGGGAAAACTTTTCAAGATGGCTGGTGACCATGGCGGTCATTTTGAAGTCGGCCATTTTGAATCCAACTTTTGTTTTTTCAATAGGAAGAGGGTCATATGACACATCAAACTTATTGGGAATTTCACAAGAAAAACAATGGTGGCTTGGTTTTAACATAACTTTATTATTTCATGAGTTATTTACAAGTTTCTGACCACTTATAAAATGTGTTCAATGTGCTGCCCATTGTGTTGGATTGTCAATGCAACCCTCTTCTCCCACTCTTCACACACTGATAGCAACACCGCAGGAGAAATGCTAGCACAGGCTTCCAGTATCCGTAGTTTCAGGTGCTGCACATCTCGTATCTTCACAGCATAGACAATTGCCTTCAGATGACCCCAAAGATAAAAGTCTAAGGGGGTCACTGGATATGAGAAATTTCTACATGATGATGTGTTCCCTCTTTATGCACTGAAGCTGGCACGTTCCTTGAGTTTCTCCAGCAAGATGGTGCACCACCACATTATGGGTGTCAGGTCCGAGCATTCGTAGATGAACAGTTTCCTGGAAAGTGGATTGGTCGTCGTGGGCCAGTTGAATGGCCCCCAAGGTCTCCCGATCTGACCCCCTTAGACTTTTATCTTTGGGGTCATCTGAAGGCAATTGTCTATGCTGTGAAGATACGAGATGTGCAGCACCTGAAACTACGGATACTGGAAGCCTGTGTAGCATTTCTCCTGCGGTGTTGCTATCAGTGTGTGAAGAGTGGGAGAAGAGGGTTGCATGGTGGTCAGAAACTTGTAAATAACTCATGAAAGAATAAAGTTACGTTAAAACCAAGCACACCATTGTTTTTCTTCCCAATACGTTTGATGTGTCACATAACCCTCTTCCTATTGAAAAAACAAAAGTTGGATTCAAAATGGCCGACTTCAAAATGGCCGCCATGGTCACCACCCATCTTGAAAAGTTTCCCCCTCACATATACTAATGTGCCACAAACAGGAAGTTAATATCACCAACCATTCCCATTTTATTAAGGTGTATCCATATAAATGGCCCACCCTGTATTTCAAAGCAGCTCTTAGCGCTGACAGTGGGAGAACGGGGGGCAGTAGGAAAATAAAAATAATAATTTGTACAATCAGCCGTACTACTTATGTAGATAATGGTCCAAAGTCGGGGTGACAGATTCCCTTTAAGCCTTTAGGTCTGTATTAATTAACTGGAGAAGAATAAAATATAAGATGAGGAATAACAATATAATGTCTTTTCAAGCACTATAATTCTAAATTATTCGCAAGATAAAAGCAGCAAATACAATTTATTGTGGCCAGTGCATCAGGTGCAATAGCATAAGCCTTAGACTCCCAGAAATCATAAGTACAGGAACAGCTGTATGAAGGAAATTGCTAGGAGCAAAGATGACACTACATTAGAAGACACATATAAGTAGGATTGACATTGCATTATATGGAGCTCCCTACAGCTGCAGTAAAAAAAAAATACTCTCTTATGGGTCACTAACTAGATTGAAGATATTCCTGAGGGTGTCAGAGACATTGACTTAGAAGAACATTTCCAGTAAATGCAGATGTGCTTTGCTGTGCTGTGACATTTACAATTACAGCTGCTGCGAGAAAATAGCAAAACCCAGAATGACCAACAGGTGATATTAAAATGACAAAGTCATAATAATAAAAGCAGCTTTAATAATTATTCTCCTGTGTTCAGTGTACAACTGAGCATGAAAAATCCACATTACTGAGCTCTACCTCCACAGCATGGCCAGACAGTCCGCTCATTCATTATTTGGTCTCCACTCTGTCAAAGATGGATGGGAGATGGATAACACAAAGTCACGAGGAGCCATTTTTTGCTTCTTCAATAAAAAAAATCATCAAGCAGATATCTAAGTGTTATTCATCTGCCCTTCATTATGATCCATACACATTTTTTCCATATGAAGTGACTAAAAAAAATTTTAAATAAAATAATAGTTCCAACCCCGAAGGTTAAACAAGGAACAGCGGAACAATCGGAAAGTTTTTTCATCCATTGACTATACATATTATACATGTTTTCTTCCTTCTATTGAAAAGACTAGGAGTGCGTGCAAAGTAGAAGTTTTAGCTCCTTTCAGAAAATCTCAGATTGCTAATTAAAATAAGAACCTGAAAAGTAATTTCCTTTTGATGGTGTATTGAGGTGTTCTAAGTAATTATGAATACATCATATGATTAATTCTTTCTCATTTGATTAGACCAAACAATTCAAGTGTCTAAAAATATCTGTTCATCAATCAGACAGTTCAGTAACATGAAGGAAGCAGATTTAATACCCACGGTATGGTTTGAATTCAACCCATTTTCAGCCTACATGAAATGAATACAAATTGTGAGCTGATCCTTCAAAGGAAAGTAATATGTATGAGAACTTTTTGGCTCACTTATCACTACAGTAGTGCATGTGTGAATTTCGGGATCTTAATACATGGAGCTTCCCTCCATTGTGTCATGAGATGTCTATCTTTTATGTGTCTATGGGCAGCCAACAAGTGGTTGTGTCGTGAATTGCAGTCTGTCAAGGGTTTCGCTTAAATGTCGCAATAATGTATTGAATTGGTTTCATGAGAAATTGGAGTCTTTAACTAAATTCGAGCTAGGTGTGGCACATTGACAAAATACTAGAAGCACATATCATATGTGTAATGTGTGCAGCTGCACAAGGGCCCAGTGTAGGTAAGGGACCTCATTAAAACCTTAAAGGGGTTGTGCAGCCAGTACATATTGATGATCTATCCTCAAGATAGGTCATCACTATCTGATTGGTGGAGATCTGACCTCCGACACCCCCGCTGATCAGCTATTTGAAGAGGAGGCGGCGTTCATGCATGCACTACTTCCTTTTCAAGATTACACTGCATGTCATCTCAGAAGTATCAGTGGTGCGGTGTAATTCAGTTGAATGGAATAAGGACTTACACTGCACCGCCACTGCAAGCGAGATGATGTGCATCGTAATTTTGAAGAGGAAGAAGCGCTCATATGAGCACCGGCTCTTCTTCAAACAGCTGATCGGCATGGGGGGGGGGGGGTCGAGAGTTGGACCCACACCGATCAGATATTGATGACCTATCCTGAAGATAGGTCTTTAATATGTTCAGGCTGTACGACCCCTTTAAATGTCCTATTGTCTATTAGATTACAAGCATATTAAATTTAGCTCAGTCCAGGAGGTAATGAAATTCATAACTGTGGAGTGTTAGGATCCTTCACACAGAGTTTTGTCCCTGTCATTTCTTTTCTTAGGCCCAAAAAAATGCCTAAAAAAACATCTGACTTCATCTGAGTCTTTTTGAGGTATTTTCGCCCTTATAGTATGTTCTTCCACCTGTATGGCAATCATGTCACTTCCTCTGTAAAGCTGTATGGGGAAAAAAGCGCAGCATTGGGAAAAAAAAAAGCCAACACACATTGAACATGCATTTTTAAAGCAAGGAAAAAACAATGGAGGTATGTGGGAGAAAAATATCAGACTGCATCCTGAGATATGAAAAAATGCCATTGACCCAAACAACACACCTTGAGGGTGAAAAAAATCACCACAAAAAATACTGTTTGTCCCGTGTTTAATTCTTCCCATAGACTTCCATGCAACATCTGGAGCTGGTGTTTTGCTGAATGATTAAAAAATAGGGATTAACCACAAGTTGCCAGTGATTTAAAATTTGGCTGAGTAGGGGACTACCTCACTTTAAAAGTATAACCATGGCCAGCTAGTTAGGACATTTAGAAGCCCCATGAAAGTTTCTTACTTGCTGGCAATGTCTAGCTGACAGCAGGTATACTTTCCATTCAAGTTGTGATAATATTTAAAAAGAAATCTCAGTTGTCACTCAAGGCCTGTTTAAAAGGTCTAGCATTGACTTATAGGGTAGCTACCTTGCATCTGGTGGCACATAAGGCGTCACTTACTTTTCTTTTCCCTTTTCATTGAGGAGTCTTGGCTGGCATGTAGGACTCCTCACACCTACTAGGTGCTCTCAATAAGGAGAAATACTATCCCCCAAAATCTAGATATATTTCAAACATTTATAGCTGTGTTTTCTGACATTTTGGAAAATGCAATGGTCTCTTATAAGAATCATTGATGGCATCTTCATTCTTCACTATAGATGTACAACTGTTCATACATATCTGTGGGAAAGACTGCAGGTATGCCAATCTGTCGAAAAAAAAGACCTGGTTCGCACATCCACATGCCATACATTGATCTATTGCTAAATTTTTAAACATGTCCAGTTTGTATATGTTTTGATGAAAATGCATAGGCCCACTTACCATGTCAAGGTAGCCTTTTTTGAGTGGATCCCTACACTGGCACAATGCTGCCTAGTCACCACGGTTGGCTCAACATAGCTCCTGGGGCGAGACCCAGCAGTCCAACAGCAGCTTATGGCCACATCACTGTTGAAACCAGTTTTCGGCCGCAGCTGGATGTAAACAGGCCGGGGACCGTAAGATGGAAACAGCAGAGGTAGCATGAAGAACCAGAACAGCAGAGAACACGTAACTATGAATATTCTGTTTCAGGAGGTAGGCAGTGGACAATAGATAACATCGGGGTGCACTGCCAATGAGGCGAGGTGAGGCGATTGCCTCAGGCAGCAGCAGGTAGGGACAAGTGAGGGGCAGCAGAAAGGCCTTAGGCAATGAGTGCTTATATTGTGGAAACGTTCATCTCTGCATATTCAACGGTATCGCTATATTAACCAGTTTTTTTTTAGCACTATATGTAATGTTTTCCAAGTATGCCTTTAACAGTAAGGCTGGAGGTAAGGGGTTAGGTTGCAAATTTGGCATGGGAGGTGGGGGGTGTCATTTCAGTTTTCGCCTTGGGCAACAGAAAGGCTAGATGCACCCCTGGATAATATGTCATTTGTGTAGGAAGGGTTGAGACGCATGCATATATATATACATACATACATGCAAACACGTGCGTGCATGTATGATATATATGCATGCATTAATCACGTTATAGGAGGATGTGCGCGGATGTTCCCAGCATCTGCACACATCTGCCCTTAGTGGCCCACAGGGGCTCATGAAGGCCCCTGTGGGATATATGTGATCCCTTTTAATATATGTAGGGGCTTGTGCCCCCTTATGATGTAGGGGCTTGTGATGTGCCCCTTATTATATGTGCCCCCTTATATATATATTAATGTGGTCCCTTATATAATCCCCCTTAGAAGTATGATTAATGTATACATGTGTATGGATGTGCCCCAAGCATCGATACACATGTATATTCATATTATGCCCCCTTGTCATATCCCCATACCATATAAATCCCCCCCCCCCTTTCATGGACACAGATGCATCAATGTAAATGTGCCCCAAGCATTTACATTGATGTAATCTGGGTGAAGGCGCCAGGATGACCGGACAAGGTCCGGTCATTCTGGTGACCTCAAAAGGATTCAAATTCAATAGAATTTGAATCCTTTTGTTCTAATTATCTGCAGTCCTGCTGGAGATAATTAAGCATAATAGAGAGAGAGGAGATACCTCCGCTCACTCTATTATGTGCATTCTGGCATCGCAATTACCCTTGCGATGTCCGGAATGCTGGGAGCTACAGGCAGGAGATCAAAGGATCTCCCGCCCGTCAGCAAGTGCACGCGGCGCGCGTGCAGGGACGCGCGGGCAGGCGCGGTGACGTCATTTCACCGCGCCGGCCCACGTGTCCTGCACTGTGGTGTGGGTGCGCGCGCGCGCCCCCTGGTGGCGCGGGAGTGCGGGCCGCCGGGGGGATAAATATCCGGCGGCCCCGGCACTCAGGAGTCAGGATCGGGCCCCCACCTGGAGAGCGCATCGGCGCTCAGGACAACGCGCCCCCCCCCCCCCCCCCCCGGCCCAAGAGAGGATCAGGGCCCCCCCCCCACGTGGAGGAGAGCGCGTCCTGCGCTATCAATGAGACCCACGACCGGACCCCAGCCGCCCCCCCCAGAGGAGAGCGCGATCGACGCTCTGTAAAGAGCGGCCCCCTGGCTGGCGAGGATCACCCTAGAAGGACGAGCAGAACCATAAGTATCATAACCCCTGGTTTCCCTGCTGTGTCCCTGATCTATAACCCTTGATATCCCTGATCCCTGCTGTACCCCTGGATAACCCTTGATATCCCTGATCCCTTACACCCCTGAGCCCAAACCCCTATCCCACCAACGACCCTGTCCCTGATCTTTACCTCTGGATCCCTGGTTAAC
The DNA here is from genome assembly GCF_905171765.1 of Bufo bufo. Taxonomy (NCBI): domain Eukaryota; kingdom Metazoa; phylum Chordata; class Amphibia; order Anura; family Bufonidae; genus Bufo; species Bufo bufo. Next base: position 483,809,854 of record NC_053391.1, on the reverse strand, counting down.
CCTGTTATCACCCCCCATAGACCCCTGAACCCTGGTGGCCCTGATTAACCCCTGGGTTACCCCTACCCCTGGTTCCCTGTGTGCTGGTAACCCCTGGTGGTTACCCTGGTTTCTGTCCTCTGTAGAGCATGCCTCTGCTCTGCAAACAATCCTTTTAACCCTTCGTTGTACCCCGTAGGGACAGTGAATAGTCAGGTGGGGTGGGTTGTTAATATTACTTGTATGTGTGAACTGTGTAGTTAGTTTATGGGTGGAATTGGGAATGTGTAGTGTAGTTTAGGATTTGTAGTGCTGTATTGTTAGTATTGCGTGCGTAGTGTATTGTTAGTAATAAATACTGTTACTTGTAACTATCTGTGTAACGTAGTTATTGGCGATAGTTAGTTAGTAAGGCGCATGCAGCTAGTGTAGCGATCAGTGTAAAGTATAGCGAAAGTATTGTGTTGTTATTATATAAAGGCATAAATGGGCGGAGTTATCACTAGATGGCTCCTCCCATTTATGAATATTAATTATCGATATTCGCATAAATATTGGTGATTAATATTCCCCCTTTACATTATTACTGGAAAACTCCTTTAATTAGAGTGGTGCTACCTCCTCATCCTATAGGTCTTAGCCCATAGAACCAAGGCCTAAACTTTAACCGTTATCAGAAACGGCTACAAATGGATCATTTGCAATGGCATATATGCCCATATCCGGATGTTATGGTAACTGGATGATGCTGTTTTTCATAATGGTTTAGTACACCTTTTCCTTTGCTTCCTAATGATACATTGACCCAGGGGTGCACCTAGCCTTTCTGCTGCCTGAGACGGAAACTGAAACAGCGCCCCTCCCCAATGCCTATTTCTTAACCTAACCCCTTTGCCACAATGAAAGCGCTCATTGCCCATGGCCCTTCTGCTGGCCCCCTCTTGTCCCTACCTAGTGCTGCCTGAGGCGATCGCCTCACCAAGCCTCATTGGTGGTGTACCCCTGCATTGACCCCTTATAGAATAGTCACCTATACTGTATGTAAGACAAAATAATTCTAAATGTATTTTTCCCAGCATAAAAAAAGATCACATCATCATCCATACTGTCCTCAGTGTTGTCACCAGTGACAGATTGTCAATGCAGCAGCAAGTAATATCGTTGGACTTTGACAATCTATATCTGCCAGTGTATATTAGATTTGTGAAATACACAATCTCAGACAACATCTTTCTTACATCTAGTGTCATTTTAATAGCATATTTAGAAATCAGTGCTATGATGGATCAGTGGTATATTAATAAACCTATACCAGAACTTGTTTTGAAAGTACATCATCACATCAACAGAGTGGTGCTTAGAAGGGCCGGCCAACATTGACATTACTTTACCTCTCTTCTGTCGCTTTTAGAACTTCACCATCATATAACTTGATCGCTTTTGCCATCTTCGGGATATTAAATAGTGATGAGCAGCAGGGGCAATATTCGAATTCCCGATATTTTGCAAATATTTGGGTGAATAATCATCATATATTATTTTTTTGATTGCGAAAATCGGCAATGCAATATTTCCGTAATGCGTGCGCAATACAGGCGTGGGTCACTTTTGCTACATTTTCCAAGCTGCTAGAAGTTTCCTGAGACTGGATAAAATGGTTGGCATGGCAGAACATTACAATAACTTTATATGCAGATAGAGTGCTCCAATATATTCTCAATTGCGCTAATCGGCACTAATGATTCGAATATTATGGCGCAATAAGTGAAACTATACATTTTGGCAGGTCTGACTACATATTGATTACTGATTGGTGCACTATGTATTGTTGTGACATCACAGCACTATGTATGTATGGACAGCAGAACCTATCAGCTACACTATATCACTATCTAACCTACACTGACTATCTCCCACTAACTATCTGTATTATATATATATAAGATATCTATCTATCTATCTATCTATCTATCTATCTATCTATCTATCTATCTATCTAATGTAATTAAACAGTAAAGCACAGAGCACACCAATGACACTCCTGTCTCTCTCAGAACTCCATAAAACTTCAGAAAATGGCTGCTGGAGAGGTTCTTATATAGTAAGGGGTAGGCAACTTTCCTATTGGTTGCTAGGGATGTAGCTAAGCTCAGACAAAGACATTGCAGCCTTCTCATTGGCCCACAAGCAAGAAGGGAGGTTACTGATAACTGATAAAAAAATTTTTTGAATCTTCACGAATTCTCGAAGTGCCGATATTCGCGATTAAAATTTGCGATTCAAATATTCGTGCCCAATACTAATATTAAAAGGTACTTATTTTTTATAACATAGTAACATTATAAGTTTATAAGGGTGAAAAAATGCATACATCCAGCCAGTTCAACCTGTTATGCAATTTGATGCCATGAACTGTGACTTAGAATTCACAGACTAACCTAATAAGACCTTGTTCACATTTCCATGCCCGTTTGACGTCTGTATTTCATCCATGAAGATGTCCGTGAGGAATCCATGTTTAGTCTATGTGTCTGTTTTCTGACCTCTGTATATCATCCATATTCCATGGACACTGCTCAGCTGAACATTAATTTCTAGGGTATATCCTACCAATGGTCATTGAAAAACTAATGACAGAACATGGATACCATGGTTTTTTCACAGACCCATAGATTTCATAGGGAGGATTTGGTCCTTATTATGCGAGTAATACATGTCTCCGTGATTAGAGAGTGGAAAACCACTGATGTGTGAACAAACACATTAAAAATCAATAGGTATGTGTGTTCTCCGTGGAAAATATGGAAAGCTCACGTCCGTCATTCACTGAAGTGAGAATGAGGTCTAAGGAGTATCTGCATGTTATGTTTGATACCTTAATAGTAATATACAGAAATATCCCACTGAAAGATGAAAAAATATGCATCTAGTGTAAGTAAAAATTGAACATGTTTTGGCTGATAGACTCTCGTTTGGCCAAAGTAAAACTGAATCTAGACCAATCATATATTGTCTTTCCCAAGGATCGGGCTATCTGAAGTCTGTGTATTTATCATATAATTGCAGCATATAAGGACTGAAATAACCAATATGTTTCATGGTTTAAGCTTGATCAATATTACCCATGTTTGGTGGCCAAATGAAAGAAAAAAAGAAAATGACTCCCGTCTGGCTTCACTGTGTCTAATAATGACCACTTACACACTCCTACTGTATATCACATCATAGGCATATCAGAAATTTTAAAATGCTATTTTTCATACTGCATTCTAATTTATTGTTATTATTTTCTTAACCCATTATGTAGGTGAGTTGATTCATACTAAATTACAAGATAATTTTTTTCCATAGATCTATGAGAAAAAAATACATCAAACTATTGAATCATCTGTTACATATGTTTGTAACTAAAATTGTAAGAGAAGATAAGTTTGTCCGATGCAGAACCCTACTCATGACCATTACTAATATATTGTGTGGATCACTCCACCCTAGAACACTGTTCTAAACATTGTCTATAGTAATATATAACAGCTGTGTAATGTAAAGAGGAACTGCAATTTCACTAAACTTTTGCCGTTTGGGTGGGGTTTGGGTGCTAAGACCCCACAATGGATTTCTATGAACCCATCTCAGCACCTGGCTAAATGTTCATTCTCCTTTGTTTTGCTATTTAAACCAGTAGGACTTTTGATGCCTTTTACCGAATATCACTCATAAAAGATCTGATTCTTGCATCACGTGACCTTCAACTCATCCAAGTTCACATTTGTTTTTACACAGTAATACATTTCTAGGAGAACTAATGGTTAGGCCATATACAGTATGTTAGGGCCTGTGATAATTGAATTGATATGTCCATCAGACTTATATGTTCTTAATGTTAAAATAGTGTATATTAAATGGAAAAGTTGTGTGGCCTAAATGTATTCAGTAAGGAATGCCTTATAGGTGGAGGGCATGTAAAATGGGATATGGCCTACCATTTCTATATTGCTATAGTTCATTTTTATGTGTCTGTTTTTTCCATATTAAAGGACCTAAATAGGTTGTCTCATCTCAGACAATGGAAGCATATCACTAGAATATGACCCCATTGTCTGTTAGGTGCAGGTGCAAACGGACACACATCAAGAACGAAGCCCTGAAAGTGGTGGAGGGTGCACTGCGCATGCACATCCACCCTCCATTCATTTCCACCCGGCTGCTCAAAATAGCTGAGTGCTGGCTTGGCTATTTTCGTCAGGCCCATAGAAGTGAATGGGAGTGGTGGCCGGTCATGCGCCGTGCGCTACCATTCACTCCTAGGCAGAGAGGGCTTGGTGGTGGCCAGACCAGAGTCCTGCAGCCACCACTTTGAGGGGCTCCGTTCTCGATATAGGTGTGGGTACCTGCGGTGGGACCCATGGCTATAAGACAATTGGAGCATATCCTAGCGTGCCTGAGATGAGACAACCGCTTTAATAGCAATACAATATTTAATAGTGTTAGAACATTTGGCCGGACGTGTCAAACTAACAGTAAAACTATCTTTGTTATCTATAGCAACCAATCACAGCTCAGGTTTCATTATTTAAACTGCTTGAACAGTATAAAAGCTTTAGGGTCCATTCACACGTCTGCAAAATGGGTCCGCATACGTTCCGCAATTTTGCGGAAAGGGTGCAGACCTATTCATTTTCAATGGGGCCGGAATGTGCTGTCCGCATCCGCATTTGCGGATCCGCACTTCCGCATCCGTGCTTCCGTTTCCGCAAAATTTCTATTATAGTGCCGGCGATGTGTGGTACGCAAATTGCGGAATGCACATTGCCAGTGTCCGCATTGCGGATCCGCAGAACACTTACAGACGTGTGAATAGACCCTTATTGTGTGCTATGGGTGACAGTCTTACTGTTACGTAACATGTTCATCTTGAGTGTATTTATTGCTGATTTTGCAGTATGCATCAAAATCCATGGCCGAAATTCCAGTGTGGAAAACCAACCCCATGTGGCCGTACCCAGTTATAAGCCTTCCACGTGGACTAGAAATACTGTAGACCATTTCCTCTTGTGGTAGGATTTTTTGCAGAGGACTCGATGAGCTGTTTGTAGGAGGATTTTCTTATGAGACACGAGATAATATTACTTGGTATACAACAGAGCAAAACGTCAGCGCTATTAAATGCCTGGCATTGATTGATTAAAGCCGTTTCATGTTTAGAGCCCAAATAATATGCACTCATTTTAGAAGATAATGACTAGTCGCTGCATAATTAACTTCAGTAAAATCTAAAGGGCTACGACTAATAAATAGACAAGGATGTGGTGAATGCTGAAGAGTCTGTCATGTTGGTTTAGTATGTCCAGACTCAATTATATGATAAATAAGATGATGCATGCCAAGATGACATAAATTTATCCTGTATTAGATGACATTACACCTCTGATTATTTATAAATGGAAGTGGACGTATCACTGATAATCCTACTGGTCTGCCACAATGATTCCACTGAATATTACAGCCCCAGAGAAAGGCAGTGAGGAAGCTAATCTAACAAGCATTACCAAACACATCTATTTTCTACACCTTTGGGGGAACATTTTTTATCACTGCTTTTTACTCATTTTTGGCTACAAATACAAATTATTTTTTTCAATTCATGTTTATTAATAAATTTTCAGCCCTGGCTTTCTGTTCACATTGAGACCCGTCAGATAGAAGTCCTAACGACTCATGTGTATCCTTATTTCTGAATTTCTGGCAAACACTTATTTAAGCCATAGTTTTGTTAAAAAAAAAATGGGTTGTAATGAGTGTTTATGAGGTGAAGGCCACACATGAGCCATTGCCTGCTACCCTGCAAATACTCAGAGACTGGTATCTCTACAGAGAAAAGGGCTGAAAATGTTTACAAAATATCAATTGAAAAAAATTATTTGTAGCCCAAAATGAGTAGAATGCAGTATTTAAAAAAATGCCCCCAAAGGTGTCCCATAGTTACTCTACATGTATGCTTAGAGTGATTGAAACACTGCTTTATATATCCTAGCTCCACTGTATGCCTCAACAAATTAAGACTTTACTTTCCACACATTTCTCACCTTACTAAAGTGAAATGAATTATTTTTACTTCTCATAAAAATTACCACTATGTGACCCAATTAGGCACAAAACTCAGTGAGATACTAGTTGCCATAACATAAACTGCTTTATTTGGCAAGCAAGGGGATGAAATAGATGATATGAAATGTTACAGTCTGTATAAATACTAATAGATACTGATTTTGACATTTGGCATAATTCATCATTATATCACAGAATATTATATAGAGTGTAACTGTCTTTTTTTTGTAATGTGTAGGGGCAGTGATACTGACCATTTTTGTAGTATACTTTAATTACTAAAATCGTACATTTCTATTACAAAAATAGCTCTAAAGTGGCCCATTTGAGAGCAGCAGCAGTCAGTGTGGAGCATGTCTCCACAGTTAACAGAAGACAGAGGAGCGTTGCTAAGGCACAAAATGGGCCACTTTAGAGCTATTTTTTTTAGAGCTATGTCCATCCAGTTCGGCCTGTTATCCTGCAAGTTGATCCAGGGGAAGGCAAAAAAAAAACCTGTGAGGTAGAAGCCAATTTTCCCCACTTTAGGGGAATAAAAAATTCCTTCCCGACTCCAATCAGGCAATCAGAATATCTCCCTGGATCAATGACCCCTCTCTAGTAGCTATATCCTGTAATAATATTACACTCCAGAAATACATCCAGGCCCCTCTTGAATTCCTTTATTGTACTCACCATCACCACCTCCTCAGGCAGAGAGTTCCATAGTCTCACTGCTCTTACCGTAAAGAATCCTTTTCTATGTTTGTGTACATTGTAAACAAAGTATATTACAAAAATTGTCAGTATCTCTGCCCCTACACATAAAAAAACTGAATGACAGTTACACTTTAGGTTCAGGTAAACCTTCTTCATTATCTTAACTGAGTGAGTCCTTCTAATGCACAAACAATGCTTTGCACTGCATTGGTTATAAAAGGGTTGTCCGAGACTGTTAAGCGGCCAAGCACATTAATCTAAAGTTAATCAAAAACCGCTGTTTGATCGTTTTAGCCGACTGATGACAAACCACAATTATTTCAAAAGAAGTCGCTCGTGTTTGAAATTTTCGTCTTATTGTTGGAGAAAAGCACTTTCAATCAAAGAAATATTGTTCATGGATGAAAGAGCTTTCTTTCAAACAATGTCCCCAGAAAGATTTTTCATCCATCGACCAGTTTCACTGAACATGTATGGCCAGTTTTAACAACTGTATCATCCAACGTGGACTAAAATGTATTTGGCTGCATCTATGAAATGATCATTCACCAGATAATTGTTTGTTCAACAGCTGTTGAACCATTAGCCAACCTCTCTGTAATGTGTATGGTCACCTTTAACCCACCTCCAGTTGCCAGACATGGTTTCAATCACAAAAAACTCTCATCTTTTCAGATCATTGTAGTTCCACTGTCGAGCTTTAATCTCCATGACTTCCAGTTCCTGCAGGACTGCAAGCATGACTTGTTGTGTCCAGTCAGTGACCTCAGAGGTTATGTGTCAGTAACAGGTCCTGACCACTGAGTCTTAAAGGATAACTGTCATATTTTTTTTTATTTGCTAGTTTTTTTAGAGCTAGGCATGTATACCTGAGTTAGTCTGTCAATGATTGCCAAAACATCTGTAATTACCTTATAATAACAGCTTTCATTAATGTCCTCTGTCCCTTTCCACTGCTCAATTAAAAGACCGTTGCTAGGGCTCATCTGTCTTCCTTTTAGTATAAACAGAAGACAGAGCGGTGGTCCTTCACACTGCATGCCTGCATTAGGCTACAGAGTGAGGAGGTGTGTCTCTCAGTAATCCAATCTGATTGGCTGGCAGGAAGCTGTTGGCTACAGCAAGTGTGTATGTGAAGTGAGGGAAGGCAGTTTTGGCCTCAGAGAACTGGCAGAGGAGCCATCTTGAGAAGGTCCTCATATTGTAAATGTTTAAACAGCCGTAACTAAGGGAAAAACTCAAGGAAAACAGTGGTATGTGAAGAAACTAAAGATTGCTTTATGCATAATGCTGCTGCTGCAGTAACATATGCTAAGATTGATTTTTTGATGAAAACATGACAGATACCCTTTAATGGTCATGACAGATACCCTTTAATGGAGCTTGACACTGGACTTGTAATAATCTAAATAGCTGAGTGTATTTTTTTCTTTTAGTTTTTTTTACTTTGAAACCATGACTATCCCCCTGCCAATGGGTTAAAAATCTTAGACAATTCCTTTAATGCAGTACATTTACAAAAGTGTTTGAATATTTGTGTTGAGCTGGTATTACACATGAAATAGCTTCTGATGAACAGCTATTTCTTCTGACATCCCCATAACATTGCCTACACTTGGCTTGGTCGAGCATCAATTTTATTTCAAATGGGGAGAGGGGAACGTCACTGCCATACCCCTCTTACAGTGACCCGATCCCTGTGGAAACAAAGGTAGTTTGCATTGTTGGATTTCAACCAGTCTTATCCTTCTTTACCTCAAAATTTGTAATTGAGGGGCCCTGAAACTCATTAGATCATCAGTCAATTCCCCAAGTCTCTAATAGTGATCCTGTTGCTATCATTTTATAAATGTATAGATATATGGCTTATGCTTTTTACCTTTTTTATGTTTTCCTAGGAACTTTTTACTCTGGAATGCAAATTTAAAGAGTCAGTTTTTGAGAACTATTATGTCATCTACTCATCTATGATATACAGACAACAAGAATCTGGTAGGGCCTGGTTCTTAGGGCTTAACAAAGAAGGCCAAGTTATGAAAGGTAACAGAGTCAAGAAAACAAAACCAGCAGCTCATTTTCTACCCAAGCCATTGGAAGGTAAGTACATTATATGTACATTAATATGCTGCATGTGGCTTAGTACAGTTAATTGATTTAGTGTGGGTGGATCATTTTCTTTGATCTCTGTTTCTTAAAGCTCAAGGACTCATCTTGAGCTCCATTAGCAATAATTACTGAATAAAGATGCATCACATTCAGCCAACTATTCACCCTTATGACAACCATGCCTATTTAGAAAAAGCCACATAAAACAAATAGATGTATTTTATGATGACACATATATTCAATGGATCTATTATGTCTCACTTTGCACCATGTTTTTTAATATAAAAAAAAAGAATCCAGACATATATTGTTTTGTGTCCATAGACTTTTATGGTGCAGATGCATGCTACAATTGTGTCCTTTTGGAAGGTTTACTTTTGACTACTCTTTTGGCTGTACTATTACTACATTTTAAAAATAAGATCAAACACATAAAAAAAGATAGGATGAAAGGGTCATTTCATGAAGACAGCAGATTGGCACTCTGTTCAGCCACACAGAGTAGGGGGCTCATCTCTACATCTGTATGCCCTAACAGTGTATATATGCAGGGGATGTCATGGTGAGAAACATACTTTAATGAAGTTAACAGAAGACTTATCGAACCTTATAAATATTGGTGTGTATACAGTATGTTTGGATCTGTATGAAATAAAAAAAAAAAGCTAAATAATCTTTGCTTCCCGTAAAAAATATATTTCAAATCAATGCCATCTGTATGATGCTATATATATTTTTTTGCACATCTAATAAAAGGCACAGACGTGGTGTGAATCTTGCCTTACTAAGATCTAAGACATTACTACATGGAAGCAAGAGGCCTGATAAAGTAAAACTGGAATGAAAAGGGTTACAGAAAAAAAGATGTCTTCCTCATCCCCCCAATGTGTTATGTTACAACTGCATGCCTCAAATATGATAAAAACTTAATTTCTAGTTTTTGCTCCATAAGGCAGAAAATTAAATGAAAACAAATGAAAAACTGATCTGAGCTATTTTAATTTCACCAATTCAAGAAACATTTTTTTTTATTCATCTGTGATTAGGATACATTGAGTGAATCAACATCATGTGACTATGATTCACTTTTAGTAAATCACAGCAGAAAATTTGCAACCGAAAGGGGTTTCATGGGAGTAACCCCCATACATGGACCCAAGTAACCCATGCAGAAACAGGTTGCCCATGAGTTAAATGGACAGCCATTCATTTGAATGGCACAAGGCTGGCTAGATCGGGATGTACGGGCCGGCACATGCGCATTAAACGCTCTTGTGCCGGGGAATGAAGTGCGCAGGCGCGGCGAATCTGTTGAACAACGCTGGCGCTGGATTTCTTACAAAGAGGAGGATGTAATTAGAACCTAGGGTGGGCCGGAGGGGTGAAAGGGGAGAGGTTTCGTATGAAAAGCACAGAGGGGCCTGGGCAACGGCCACATGAACGCCGCCCCTGGACACCTTCAGAAGCTAATTAACATATTGAATAAAAGTGTTTTTCTGAGAAAATCGGCGATGGACAGCAATATGGAAGGTAGCATTCTAATATGGGGAATGTAATGGAGATCCTGATGTTAGTCTTCTATAATGGTGATTTTAGGTGAAAGACTCCCTTTAACCTCTTACGGACACAGGGCGTACCTGTACGCCCTGATGTCCGAGTCCTTAGGGACACAGACCTTACAGGTACGCCCTGTGTATTTCCGATCAACGCCATGCGACAGGACCCTGTGACAATGCCAAGGTGGGTCCTGTGACCCCCTCCCCCCGTATCGGCGATCACTGCAGATTAACCCCTTCTATTCCGCGGTCCGCGCTGACCGCGACAGAAGTTGTTTGTGGTTGAGGGAGCCCATCGAGTCCCCGTGCTGCTGTGGCGGGGACCCGATGGGTGAGAAGACAGCCCAATGCACGGCATCGGGACCTGCCTTCTACGGGAGCCGAAGAGATCCAGCCTCAGGCTTGTCTCCTAGGCAACCTGTTAGTGTATGACTCAGTGTCATACACTAACAGGCAATGCATTACAATACAGATGTATTGTAATGCATTGCAGAGGGAATCAGACCCCCAAAAGTTGAAGTCCCAGAGTGGGACAGAAATAAAGTTTAAAAAAAAAGTAAAAAAGAGTGTTTTCAATAAAAAAAAACAAGTTTCAAGTTAAAAAAAGAAAAAACGCCCCTTTCTCCTAATTTTATAAGAAAAAATATATAAAAAACACACATATTAGATATTGTCGCAGCTGTAACGGCCGGCTCTATAAATATATGATATGATCCACCCCGTCCGATAGACACCATAAAAAATAAAAAAATAAAAACAGTGTCAAAAAAAGCCATTTTTGTCACCTTACATCACTAAAAGTGCAACACTAAGTGATCAAAAAGGTGTATGCCCCCCAAAATAGTACCAATCTAATTGTCACCTAAACCCATAAAAAAATTAGCCTCTACATAGGACAATCGCCCAAAAAAAAATATACTATGGCTCTCAGACTATTGAGACACTAAAACATGATTTTTTTTTATTTAAAAAATTATATTAGTGTAAATAAAAAAAAACATATTAGGTATCGCCGCATCCGTAAAAACCTTCTCTATAAAAATATCACATGACCAAACCCCTCAGGTGAACACCGTAAAAAAAAATATATATAAAACGGTGTAAAAAAAAAAATTTTGGTCACCTTACATCACAAAAAGTGTAATACCAAGCGATCAAAAAGTCATATGCACCCTAAAATAGTACCAATCAAGCAGTCATCTTATATTGGGAAAAAAATGAGCCCCTACATAAGGCAGTCGCCCAAAAAATACAAAAAACTATGGCTTTCAGAATATAGAGACACTAAAATTATTTTTTTTCAAAAATGCTTTATTATATAAAACTGAAACAAACAGCAAATAAAATTTAGTCATATTTGGTATTGTCGCGTCCGTAGCAACCTGCTTTATAAAAATAGCTCATGATCTAACCTGTCAGATGAACGTTGTAAATAACAAAAAATAAAAACTGTGCCTTTTTTGTTACCTTGCCTTACAAAAAGTGTAATATAGAGCAACCAAAAATCATCTGTACCCTAAAATAGTAAAAACAGAACTGCAACCTTATCCCATAGTTTCCAAAATGGGGTCACTCTTTTGGAGTTTCTACTCTAGGGGTGCATCAGGGGGTCTTCAAATGTGACATGGCAAGTTAAAATTATCCCAGTGAAATCTGCCCTCCAAAAACCATATGGTATTCCTTTCCTTTTGCGCCCTGCCGTGTGCCCGTACAACAATTTACAACCACATATGGGGTGTTTCTGTAAATTACAGAATCAGGGCAATAAATATTGAGTTTAGTTTGGCTGTTAATCCTTGATTTGTTAGCGGAAAAAATGTATTCAAATGGAAAATCTGCCAAAAAAGTGAAATTCTGAAATTTCATCTGCATTTTCCATTAATTCTTGTGGAACACCTAAAGGGTTACCAATGTTTGTAAAATCAGTTTTTAATACCTTGAGGGGTGTAGTTTCTAAAATGGGGTCATTTTTGGGTGGTTTCTATTATGTAAGCCTCACAAAGTAACTTCAGACCTGAACTGGTCCTTAAAAAGTGGGTTTTGCAAATTTAAAGATTTGCTTCTAAACTTCTAAGCCTTGTAAGGTCCAAACATGAAGTAGACATACGGGGAATGTAAATTAATAACTATTTTTTGAGGTATTACTATGTATTATAGAATTAGAGAAATTGAAACTTGGAAATTTGCTAATTTTTCAAAATGTTTGGTAAATTTGGTATTTTTTATAAATAAAAATGAATTTTTTGGACTCCATTTTACCAGTGTCATGAAGTACAACATGTGACGAAAAAACAGTCTCAGAATGGCCTGGATAAGTAAAAGCGTTTTAAAGTTATTCACACATAAAGTGACAGTGGTCGGATTTAAAAAAAATAGCCTGGTCCTTAACCACCTCCCGTCCGCCCATAGACTAAAAACGTCCGGGAGGTGGTTCTATATCGGTGAATGCACGTTCCTGAACGTCCATTCAGAGACTGCAGCTTCAGCTGCACGCTAATCGGTTTGCCCGCTGTCAGTGACAGCAGGGCAACCCTTAAAGAAGGCAGGGACAGTGCCCAGGTGCAACCCAAGCGCTGTGTATACAGTGCAGGAAGCACTATGCGCTTCCTGTTCCGGCCCGGCGGTCATGTGACCGCCGGAGCCGGGTGAGTGCAGGAGCTGTGAAGTCTTAAAAAATTATAAAATAGACATATTTGGTATTGCCGCGTCCGTGACGGTCGGCTCTATAAATATATCACATGATCGACCCAGTCTAATAAATACCATAAATAAATTGTAAAAAAATTTTTGTCACCTTACATCACAAAAAGTGCAACACCAAGTGATCAAAAAGGCGTATGTCCCACAAAATGGTACCAATAAAACCGTCACCTCATTCCACAAAAAATTAGCCCCTACACAAGAAAATCTCTCAAAAAATAAAAAAACTATAGCTCTCAGAACATGGAGACACTAAAACATAATTTTTTGGGTTTCAAAAATGCTATTATTGTGTTAAAGTGAAATAAATAAAAAAAGTATACATATTAGGTATCGCTGCGTCCGTAACAACCATCTCTATAAAAATATCACATGATCTAACCCCTCGGGTGAACAGCGTAAAAAAAAAAAACAACTGTGTCAAAAAAAGCCATTTTTGTCACCTTACATCACAAAAAGTGCAACACCAAGTGATCAAAAAGGCATATGTCCCACAAAATGGTACCAATAAAACCATCACCTCATCCCACAAAAGATGAGCCCCTACATAAGAAAATCGCTCGAAAAATATAAAAACTATAGCTCTCAGAACATGGACACATTAAAACATTATTTTTTTGTTTCAAAAATGCTATTATTGTGTAAAACTTTAATAAATAAGAAAAAGTAGGTATCACCACATCCGTAACGATCTGCTCTATAAAAATGTCATTTGACCGAACCCCTCAGGTGAACGCTGTAAAGAATAAATAAATAAAAATGTGTTATAATGAATGATCAAAAAATCATATGTACCCAAAAATAGTACCAATAAAACTGCCACCTTATCCACTAGTTTCCAAAATGGGGTCACTTCTTGGGAGTTTCTACTGTAAGGGTGCATCAGGGGGGCTTCAAATGGGACATGGCATCTATAAACCATGTGGCGCTCCTTTTCTTTTGCGCCCTGCCATGTGCCCATACAGCAGTTTATGACCACATGTGGGGTGTTTCTGTAAACCACAGAATCTGGGTAATAACTATTGAGTTTTGTTTGGCTGTTAACCCTCAATGTGTTAAAGAAAAAATTGGATCAAAATGGAAAATCTGCCAAAAAAGTGAAATTAAAAAATTGGATCTCCATTTTCCTTTAATTCTTGTGGAATGCCTAAAGGGTTAAAAAAGTTTGTAGAAACATTTTTAAGTAACTTGAGGGGTGTAGTTTCTACAATGGGGTCATTTATGGGGGTATCCACTATGTAGGCCCCACAAAGTGACTTCAGACCTGAACTGGTCCTTAAAAAGTGGGTTTTGTCAATTTTCTCAAAAATTTTAAGAATTGCTTCTAAACTTCTAAGCCTTCTAACTTAATAAAAAAATAAAATGACATTTCCAAAATGATGCCAACATAAAGTAGACATATGGGAAATGTTAACTAACAAATATTTTATGAGGTATCCCTTTCTGTTTTAAAAGCAGAGAAATAGAAATTTTGAAAATTGCGAATTTTTCAAAATATTTGGTAAATTTGGGATTTTTTCATAAATAAAGGTGAAATAAATTGACTCTAATTTTTGACTAGCATGAAGTACAATGTGTAACAAGAAAACAATCTCTGAATGGCTTGGATAAATATAAGTGTTCCAAAGCTATTACCACATAAGGTGAGATATGTCAGATTTGCAAAATTAGGCCTGGTCAGGAAGGGGAAAATGGCCCAGATGTGAAGTGGTTAAGGTGAAAATGAGCCTGGTCCTTAAGGGGTTAAATAAGTAGCCAATTATTTTTATTATTTGTGTTGCTATTATTTCAGGAGTGTACAGTATACTGAATAAACTGCATACTGTATATGCACTTCTATAGTCACTACGTAACTTTCAAAAATAACTTTCTGTGAACTGGATAAAAAACTGATCAAACTGTAAGAAGTCAGAAAAAAGCGTGGACAGATACTTGTTAAAGTAAAAAAAAAAACTTTAAAATTGAAACCTTGCAGGGAACACCAACTTTGAAAATGGTCATTTGTCTAAATCGCATGTCAAAGCCAGAGAGCAGAGAATGCAACTTCCTGGTCTGATTTACGGCTGAGCCTTTAGTATTAGAATTTAATATGATGATGCACTGGGAATCAGAATGATTTTTGAAGCTGCTGTATTTCTTACTAAACCCTTGGGTAGAAATATGTACCAAATCTTGTTTAATGGAAGAATATCATCATTAAAGTGGTATTCCCATCTGGGACATGATGGCATATCGCAAGGTCTGGGACCCGCTCCTATCTACAGAATGGGATCTCTGAAGTGAGAAAAGAGCAGCCACAAATGTGTGGGCACCCTCCGTGGGCACAGCTATGGAAGTTGCAAAAATAATCGAGTGCTGGCTCGGCTAGTTCCAGCAGTCCCATAGCAGTGAATGGAGAAGTGGTCATTCACCACTATGGGACTTCTGAAAATAGCTGAGCGCACTCACTTGGCTATTTTCTGAACTCCAGTAGCGATGAATGGAGAGTACGCTGCACATGCGAGGCATCCTATCCACCCTTCGGGGGCCCCTTTCTCTAGATAGGAGTAGGTGCTAGAGGTGGGATCCGCACCTAACTGACATGGGTCCATACTGCACCTCAGTGTGCATACAATTTTATGCATTTGTTGTACCATGCAAATTTTGTCCTCTAGATGATTTTCTCCTCTAGATAATTACTCACAAAGCTATCACTGCAACACACTAAATGCCTGGAGTCTGTCATCTCCACAATCAGTTTCAAAGTAAACATACCACCATGTAGGGTTGGTGTACAGTGGCCTAACTAGAAATGACTGGGCCCAACAGAAAATTTTTGAACGGGCCCTCCTCCTCCCCCAGCAACCTCTTTGCAACTCCTGACTTCTGTGCAACCCCCACTCCTGAGGCTAGACAAGATCGTGCTCTCCGACGAGAACCAGTAGCTGCTCAGTCCGTTTTCTACAGTGTCATTATATATAATGTCATTGTATAACATTGTTTAGGTGGCCATGACAATAAAATATTTTAGTCCTCATCCTGGGTGGGCCACTTTTCCTGCTTCCCTATAGCTACGCCCCTGTTGGTGTCCCTGAACATAACCATACCTTTCTTGTGAAAATCCAGTCCTGTAATCCAGAGAAATGCATTTTTATATTTTTATACAAAAAACTGTTTTGGAGCTGACAAACTCCCTTCAAGTAGATGTACTCCCATTCTACAATATTCATCAATACGTTTTTCTATTTATCTGTTTCTATTTAAAGTATATACTATTATTATACTATCACCGTACTGATTAGAAAGTACGACTCCGAGAAATGTACTATATTAGGAATCTACAGAAGCTTGATCTTGGGGCCAAAGCCTTCATAGCTACATAATTCAATGCAATATTTCTAGTTTAGTTCTATGGTTACAGGGTTGTCTACGTATCTAAACTTTATTTCTTATGTTTTTATAATTATCACTACATGTCTCAGTCTTTACTTTGTTATGAAAGGTAATTTAATTCAGTGAATTCAGTAGAGATAAAGCTCCTTGTATCTTTTACTAATATCTATATTCTAGCGCTTAATCTGAAAATGGTATTTGATTATTAGATTTCTGTATCTGATAATAAGATATTTCATGGCCTGAAGGAAACACTGTTTAGTTTTTGGTACAATGCAAATCAGATCTTAAAAAATGGTGTTCCATTTTTCATGGCCCATAAAACTCTTTCCATCTACAATTTTAACCTTGGTTTCTTTTTTTTAGTTGCCATGTACAGAGAACCATCCTTGCATGATGTTGGAGAGACAGTGCCAAAGGCCCGTGCGACGCCAAGCAAAAGCACAAGTGCATCTGCAATAATGAATGGGGGCAAACCAGTTGCTAAGAGTAAGACATCATAGCCAGACTTCCCCCAAGGTTGTTGTGACTTGCTGAGCCCTTGGCACACTTGAGCCTTATCCACACCAGACTGTCCACACTCCAGTGTTTGTAGGCAAAGAGTGAACTACTGGCTCTTTGCAGTTTCAGAACCAACGTGTTGAAGATGGATAAAACTCAGTGTGTATCCCCTCTCTCCACAAGAAGACACCTGGGGAACCAGCTAAACTCAGACCATGGAATGCCCTACCAGATATGGAATGCCTTTTTAATATCTTATCTGTGACTGTGACACTTCATGTGAATGACATACTTCACAAGTACACTTGATACCTTGCCTGCTGCCAATTATCCTTACCCCCTTTTGAGCCCAATTACAGCGAAATCCATATGTTTAAGTTCTATTTTGTAGCACACAAATATAAAGTAATTTCTAGTTAGACGCTGTAAAACTGCGCTATAATGGATTTCTCTAACCTTTTTTACAAGGCTGCTTGCAACAAAGTCTGTGACCTTTTGCAGGGATTGCGTTCCTCTAGAACTTGAATGTTTCAGATGGCTTAGTTCTGAAAGCAATCAGGGAATCAGGAAGCCTTCAAAAAAACATGTCTATAAAAAGTAGTAGGATATATATACTGGTCAAGTGTGTCAACAGGATTTGTGCTCTGCAGGTTGGCGTTAAATACTAGAGGGAAATATGTCAAACACAAGTAGTGGGAAGTAGGCTGTGACTAGTGTTTGACACTCCCTATACTTTCCTTTTTGTGTGTGTTTTATACATATCACAGGCTTGCTGGCGATGGTAACATTTGCCTTAGCCAGTAAGCAAGACCCACTTGTTTTTTAAGATGGTGGGTCCATAGAACTCTGTAGGCCTTGTAGGCCTGAATTAAGGCTCATTTTTCATCTATGATTCCTCATGATAAAGCAGATATATATCAATATGATTAGCAAATGTTCCGCTACCTACAATAATTCTCTTTTGAAAAATGTAGTCCTTCCTGTTTTTAATAAACTCTGATGAAATTGCACCTGTAGCCCACTCACAGAGAAGGCAGATATTTCATGGGCTAAGCCAGTACTTGAGAACTGAGCCTATTAATTCACTAGGCGCCTCTGCTGCAAGTTGCTAGTGACTTTTTAGGCTAACTGATGGTTCAGCTCACCAAATGACTGTCTCATGTTTAAGGTCATTCCCATCACTGGCAGTTCCTGCAGTTTTGTTTAGCTTGGCATGGGCACGTTGTTTGTTGTGTCCCCTTTTTGCAACAGCAATGCAAGTTCTGCGCTAACTTAATCTAATTTGATATTCCTGTTTGATAAGACTGGACCAGTAAATGAAATATTTTAGGTAAGCATGCAAAGTCCAGTGATATTAATTTCCATACCAAATCTTACATATTCCTAATACTTTCAGGAACCAGAATTTACATGATAAAGGTGCCTTGCTTAGGTTGTGGCATATTTTACACAAAACGACTTCATGTGGAACCAGGACTTTCAAGCGAACCAGAAGTCATAAGGTGCCTACTCTATGTCTGTCATGTGAAGTGTTTTTCACAATGGCAATTGGTTCCTCACATACAACTATGACTACACCTTGTAGGTTGTCTTCCCTGTCTGAGATATCAGTGAGGTCATTCTGAAGCATATGAATTTTGAAAGTTTTCAGACCCTTTCACTTTTTTCACATTATGTTATGTTGTGGCCTTGTGCTATATTAAAGAAACTTTCAAGTTTTCCCCATCATTCTCCACTCAATACCCGATAATGAGAAAGTGAAAATATTTGCAAATTTATTGGAAAGGAATAACTAAAATCTTGCATTGACATAAGTATTCAGATCATTTATTCAGTACTTAGCTAAAGAACCTTTGGCAGCGTTTACAGCCTACAGTTTTCTTGGGTATGATGCCACAAGGTTTTCATATCTGGATTTGGGGATTTTCTGCTGTTCTTCTCTGCAGATTTTCTCAGGATCTGACATGTTGGATGAGGACTGTTAGTGGGCAGCCATTTTCAGGTCTTTCCAGAGATGTTCAGTTGGGTTCAGGTCAGGGCTCTGTCTGGATGGCTTAAGGACATTTTCAAAGTTGTCCCTAAGACAAGAATATGTACTTTGCTCCATTCAGCTTTCCCTCAACCCCTTAAGGTTCAAAATCAAAATAACTAGTCTGTGGGCAAATTCACACTAAGTACTGCAACACTCTATTGGGAGAGGTCAATTCCCACATTCCCACATAACTCAAACAAGCACAATAAAATTCACTTCAGGTATGCCGTTGTTCATACTGCTCAAAATGCTCCAGTGTGCTTAATTCTTCTAAAAGCAGACCACAAATCCCAGCTTTACTACTAGAGGACACAAGGAAATAGGCCTCACATAGTAAAGCAGTTTCAAACCATCCAATCCACGCAATGAAATAGCTATCATGAAATTCGAGTTGGGCTGTCCTAGAGTGGATTGCATTTTATATGCAAGATTGTTTAACATTTTGTAAGTTCAATAAACTCATTAAGGGGATTGGATGGTTTGGTAGTGCTTCACTATGCGTGGCATATTTCCTTGTGTCCTTTAGTAGTAAAGCTGGGATTTGAGATCCACTTTGAGAAGAATGAAGCATACTGAAGCATTTTGATCAGTGTGAACAACAGCATAACCAAAGTGATTATCTACATAGTTGAAAAGTCAATTAGAGGGGACAATAACTGAACTTTCTTCATCTATCTCCAATGTTTACATTGAAAAACAGCGCACACTCATAATTTTATTGTTCTCATTTCCCTCAACCCTGGCCGGCCTCCCTGTACCAGCTGCTAAAAACACCCCCATGGCATGACCCCCACGTACCACCACTATGCCACACTGTAGGGATGGTATTGGGCAGGTGGTGAGTAGTGCTAGGTTTCCTCCAGACATGACGCTTAGAAAGCCAAAAAGTTCAAACTTGGTTTCATCAGACTAGAGAATCTTGTTTATCACAGTCTGAGAGTTTTGCAAACTCTAGGTGGGCTTTCATTTGTCATTTACTGATGAGAGGCTTTTTTTCTGGCCACTCTGTGATAAACCCCAGATTGGTTGAGTGCTGCATTTATGGTTGACTTCCTTGAAGATTCTTCCATCTGCATAAAGGATCCTTACCATGGCCCTTCTCATCCAATTACTTAGTTTGGTGGGGCTGCCAGCTGTAGGAAGAGTCCTGGTTGTTCCAAACGTCTTCCATTTAAGAATTATGGAGGCTACTGTACACTTGTGAACTTTCAGTGCAGCATAATTTGTTTTGTCCCCGTCTCTGAGTTCTACAGGCAGTTCTTTCATACTCATGGCTTTACTCTGATATGCATTGCCACCTATGAGACCTTATATAGACGTACATATGTCTTTCCAAAGCATGTCCAGTCAACAGAATTTACCACAGGTAGACTCCAATCGAGGTAGACTCTCAAAGGTGATCAAGTGAAGTGGGAGGTCCAATGGGCTAAATTTTAAGTTTTAAAGCAAAGGGTCTAAATACTTATGTCCATGAGAAATTAGTTTTTTCTTTTTAATAAATTTCCAAAAATGTCTAAAATTCGATTTTCACTTTCACATTTTAATAAAATGTGAAAAAAGTTAAAAGGTCTGAAGACTTTCTAAATGCAATGTAGGTAGGACATGTTTCTATGAGAATCGCATACCGGACCAAAATGACCTTTAAGTCTGGAAACCTTAGGTGGAGCAAATTTACTAATCTGGCTTTCTTTCCTACTTGTCATACACGGGTAAACTTTCCTTTTTTTTTTACCCCCAAACCCCTTTGCACTGTGTCTGCGAGAAACACTGTATTGTAAATTCTTGCTTTTCTTTTCCTTTACTCATGATGTCCTCTACCTGTTTATGAAACCAATATATTTGGCTTATGAAAGATTTATTATCTCATTCACAATGATTTAAATGAGAGCTGCTGTGACTGTTCAGAAGAAATTTGCTGTGCTACTAGTCACCATACACCAAGCCTAATCGACTTTCTTACTTCATTTCATATAGAAAGAAATGCTTGCCCCCGTCTTGATAGTGAAGCACATTAGCAAAAATCCTCTTCTATGTTCTTACTTAACGACATGAGTTAAATTGCACAACATATTTCAATATAACCTGTGTGGGGCTGGTGTCCCAATGTCAGACACACATTCTTACTTCATTGCCATTCAAAAAAATTCTACATGATGGGCCACGTGCCCAGAAAACCAGTTGACTGGTTAAAATCAAGGCTGAATTTATTTTTGTAAATGAGTAATATGTTATGTGTGTAATAGTTCTGTTCTCTTTTTTGTTTTTACGGGTTGTCTAAGAGATTTTCTTTTCTTTTTTTTCTTTTTTTTTTACTTCCTGAATGACTGTCCTATAGGAGTTTTACTTTACTTTCTGTACTATGTTGACACATTTGTTGTTTGTGAGTTTCTTTTCTTACTTTTTCTTAATTTAATGTCTCATCTGTTGCATGGGAAGAGGGTGATGATGATTTGCATGTAGTAAGCTATGTGTATTAAGAAACGTTGGTATGTATTACTAAATTTACATACATACAGTATATGCAAAGCGTTTGTCTGCATTGTACAGTTTGTGTTTATTATCATTTGTTGTATACACAATTGCAACATATTTAATAAAAGGATTTCTACTAAGCAAGGAATAAACCAATTCACCAATTTTCATACAGGAGAACATTCAAAAAGGGCTTGCACCAAACACAAAGGTAAATCACAGGCAAGTCATGTATACTATTTCCAAAAGCATACCAAAGAGTGTATTAAAATGATGTTTTTCCCTCATGTTATGTGTCATTGAGAATATACCATTGCAGGTGAGAAGACATTGACCATAATTGGGAATATAAATCAATTTCAAAATGTATTGTGTCTCAAGTGCTAACTAATAGAAGAATCCTATTCATTCTGTAATTACATATGATACCTTGTGCTCTTCCAAACATGCATGTCAGTGCACATTCCCAGGATGCACATACTTTTTTGTCATGTATGATTCTGACTGTATTGTTTTAAGACCCTACTCATTGCAACAGAATCCTCTTTTTCCTTGCAAAGAAGTTAGATTTGGATGACTGGGTATAGCTATAGAATCCATATCTGTTTGTACAATCATGTAACAATGCAATGTTACCATTATACATCAATAATTATTTTCTTATTAAACTTTTTTTTCTGATCAATTTGTTCAAATATAGAAAAGGTTGTACTTTTTTTTTAAAATTAGAAACCGCACCACTGTTATTCTTGGGCTTTGTTGAATCAGGGTAGTTCAGAGAAAATAACACAGGTTTAACACAGACATTTGCCTCGAAACACGTTGTTATTTTAAGACTACTAAAATCTACTACTGTACTTCCTGATATCCTTGTTTATGACAACTATGTGTTAAGGATTGCACCAAACCTTTGCAATTTTGTCTGAACTACCTACATCAGTGAGGGCCACCCTGGAAATATCGAAGACCCTAAGCCGAGATGGCTATTATTTAATTTCATTATAACACACATACAATTGTTAAACGCCATATTATTTTACCTTTATTCAGTATACTATGAGGCACTTTGTCCCTATTTTAGTTTTTTTCAGCTTTTTCCCCATTTAGTTTTTTCCCCCATGCATTGCATATAAGAGGTGAAGGTAATGAATTTCAAAATTACTAGCGTTATTCTTTTCTGGCATTGAGTTCTGTCCTAGGGGCTCAATACTAGAAAAGAACTGATCAGTTTTATCTTAATGCATTCTGAATGGATAACATTCCGTTCAGGATGCATCAGGATATTTTCAAATGTCATATCGCAGCATGCTGCGGTTTTATCTCCGTCCAAAACTCCAGAACACTTGCCGGAATACCTGATCCGGCATTTTTCCCCCGAGTGTTCCGGCAAAACGGATCCGGCATTGCAGTCTGCGCATGCTCAGACCGAAAAAGATTATTGCCGGATCTGTTTTTCCGGATGACACCGGAGAGACAGATCCGGCATTTAAATGCATTTGTCATACGGATCAGTATCCTGATCCGTATGACAAATGCCATCAGTTTGCATGCATTTTGACAGATTTGGCAGGCAGTTCCAGCGACGGAACTGCCTGCTGAAATCCTCTGCCGCAAGTGTGAAAGTACCCTAACATACTTTGGGGTGAAATCTAATGAGCAACAGGAAAGCAAGGAACCCATATACTGTCCTTACACAGGAACATGTTCATCTCTGAAAATTTTAATGTTCCCTCTGTAGATGTGAAATCTGTTTACATCATACAGTGGTGCAGGAATATACCTTAAGGGCCTTCCCACAGCTTTAAAGAATGACCCAAAAGCAGTGATCTTAAATGGGTTTGAAAAATCGCTATTTGAATAATCTACAATAATTGAAAGGACCCCCCCTCGAAAGTACAGTAGATACAATACACTTGCTCTAGAGGATTCCATGCTATTTATATATATATATATATATAAAATGGAAAAAAAGGGGGCAGCACTCCACTGGATAAAAATAAAATAAACTTTATTTACCCATAGGCAACAGCGACGTTTCGGCTCATACACAGGAGCCTTCCTCATACACAGGAGCCTTCCTTGAGGAAGGCTCCTGTGTATGAGCCGAAACGTCGCTGTTGCCGCTTTTTATCCAGTGGAGTGCTGCCCCCCTTTTTTTCCATTTTTTGTGTTTGTTGGATTGGCTTATATCCACATCTGGGCCTGTGCACCCTTTCCTTCCAACTTCATTGTGACGGTGCTGCCATTCCCTTTTTTTCTTTTATATATATATATATATATATATACAGTACAGACCAAAAGTTTGGACACACCTTCTCATTCAAAGAGTTTTCTTTATTTTCATGACTATGAAGGCATCAAAACTATGAATTAACACATGTGGAATTATATACATAACAAACAAGTGTGAAACAACAGAAAATATGACATATTCTAGGTTCTTCAAAGTAGCCACCTTTTGCTTTGATTACTGCTTTGCACACTCTTGGCATTCTCTTGATGAGCTTCAAGAGGTAGTCCCCTGAAATGGTCTTCCAACAGTCTTGAAGGAGTTCCCAGAGATGCTTAGCACTTGTTGGCCCTTTTGCCTTCACTCTGCGGTCCAGCTCACCCCAAACCATCTCGATTGGGTTCAGGTCCGGTGACTGTGGAGGCCAGGTCATCTGGCGCAGCACCCCATCACTCTCCTTCATGGTCAAATAGCCCTTACTTTCAAAGTTTTCCCAATTTTTCGGCTGACTGACTGACCTTCATTTCTTAAAGTAATGATGGCCACTCGTTTTTCTTTACTTAGCTGCTTTTTTCTTGCCATAATACAATTCTAACAGTCTATTCAGTAGGACTATCAGCTGTGTATCCACCTGACTTCTCCTCAACGCAACTGATGGTCCCAACCCCATTTATAAGGCAAGAAATCCCACTTATTAAACCTGACAGGGCACACCTGTGAAGTGAAAACCATTTCAGGGGACTACCTCTTGAAGCTCATCAAGAGAATGCCAAGAGTGTGCAAAGCAGTAATCAAAGCAAAAGGTGGCTACTTTGAAGAACCTAGAATATGACATATTTTCAGTTGTTTCACACTTGTTTGTTATGTATATAATTCCACATGTGTTAATTCATAGTTTTGATGCCTTCAGTGTGAATCTACAATTTTCATAGTCATGAAAATAAAGAAAACTCTTTGAATGAGAAGGTGTGTCCAAACTTTTGGTCTGTTTTGTATATATATTTATTTATTTATTTATATAGCGGGTGGGCAACATGCCCCTCTGCCACATAGGAAGAAACAGGATTATATTGGATACATGTACATAATAGTTGGGTGCTCTATTATATAGGTTTTATATTTAGGCTCTGGAGCTTTAAGTTGATGATCCTGTCTTTAGCCCGTGGGTTTCAGTGTGCACTGTTTAATGATTTATTTCTAATGTGTTGAAAGAAACTCGTAAGGTAAAGTCTACCTGTTCACAAAGGATTCTCAATCACAAAAATAAAGTAATTAGGGTGCATCAAATTTAAATAAATGAATAAATGCATTAAAATGGAAAAAAAACACAGTAAAAGTAAAATGAATTTTTTTTTTTTAACACGATACTAGACTTGAGCCAGTATAAACAGTGTAGAAAAGAAAAGAAGAGGTAGAACAAATTAAACAAGAATCTTCTGAGAACTAACAAAAATACCTGTTTGAGATATTTTAAACAATTAATTTAACATAATTATTAACAATTAATTTAATTATTAACAATTTATTTACAGAGGACCAAAAATTTTAAGTCACCTCTTCGCCATGAGAATAGTTCTTCTCTCTAACTATACACCAACAAGCTAGCGTAGTGTTCATGTTCATAACATAACATTTTTCATATTTGCTGACATTTATTGTATAGACAGGTATCTTTTTAAAAACTACTATGAGATTACACACGCATTGACAAAAAAAGAACATATCCAGATTAAAATGTTGGGTTGCAGAAAATCTTGGCATGCAGTTATGTCTCAGGCAGATATTTAAATAATTTCAGGGTGTGGTCTGATTAGACACTGGGTATTGCCACAAGAGGGTATAAAAGTGCTTCCCTTGCGGCGCTATAAAATTTATCTCAGGGGTTATCTTTGGGTAGTGTACCTCTTGGTGAAAGATCATTGACTTCTAGACCACATGATTCTACAAAGCATTCGAAGATATTTTTCCCAGTTAAATAATTTTAAGAGTTGGCACATCATTGGACTGATTGGAGTAAGATGGCCATTTCGACGAATTGACATGGAAAACTGCATCAGCAAAATTTGTTACGATATGCTTAACATAAATACTTGATTTAAACAATAGGTCATATTTCTGATTACATATTCCCTTTAATAAATAGTGTAAGTATAAAATACACACACACACAAACAAATCACAACCAAGAAATGAAGAACCATGAATAAGTAATACATTAACAAGTGCAAATTTCTTAATTGGACCTAGTGCATCCTTTCATTCCGGCCCACGTAATGCTTTTTATTACTTTTGGCAGTGCTGAATGGTACTTAAACATTTGCCCCCCTATTTTTCCCCACAGATTACAACTGGCCACTGGGGGTAACTGGCAAACCCTTTATATATAATAGATTACAATCGTCAGTTCACATATTTATTAAATGCAGAAAACCATGTTTTATAACTGTACCATATTCATTCGTTAAGAGATTATTCTTGTTAATAACTTTTACTGTGTTTTTTCTTAAGAACACATCTCAACTATAGCATGGAAAGAACAGAGCTGAATGTCAGGAAACAATGCCTCTGGCTTCCTTGCATGCCGTCATTCCATAACTAGACAGGCTGTGTATGGCATCTCTACTTTCTTACTGAGACAATGGTATTTGCTTTGGAACATACACTGTGCACAACATAGCTTAAGGATAAGAATGGAGATGTCAAAGAAAATGAAAACAGGAAAACTACATTTACACTACATTTTATTTTAGTATATTTTAGAGATACCGACCAAGAATCCAACTGGATATTGCATTGAAGAGGACTTAGGTTTCTCACCGTCAGTTTGGCCAAGGAGGCAGTACTAGAATGCCCTGTTGGCTAAGGCCAAGGAAATGCAATAGTTGCAACATTTTAAAATATATCAAACCCAGCACAATTTAATAGGGTCCCCCCACAATTCAGCATATCTATAAATGGGGTCCCATTGGGTGTAATCAAATGTATTCCCGGCTTTACATTACATTAAAATACATTGGGTAGAGGGGAAACCAGGCCAAGAGTTTCCTTTTCACTTGTTTGGAGTTTTACAGGCCGAACTGGATGGACAAATGTCTTTTTTCGGCCTTATGTACTATGTTACTATGTTACTTACCAAGTGGAGTTTTTCAGGTTGCACTATATTTGCATCCAGGCTGGTTTTCTTTTTATAGTTTGTGCCAAATCACTATGTAACTTGAAGGAAAATGGCCCAAAAACATTTCTGAAATCCAAACCAAAAGAAAAGTAGAGGGGAGGTCTTAATAACATTTATCCCACTGGTATTATATACTCTGCTGTTCAATGGTGGCTTCTGTAATCTGCAAAAGCTAATTAGTAACCCTCAAGACGTCAGATAACCTGCTGCAAGAAAACTCCACCCATTTGACTAACATGCAATTGCAGAAAATTGTTCTTGCAAATGGCTTAACAATACTCTAGTACATATATATATATATATATATATATATATATATATATTATATATAATAGATATATATACAGTATATATATATATTATATATATATATATATATATAACCAGCAAGCGCACATAATAAACTTCTGTGATAAGTTACATGGAAATAGTCGGAGGGCAGGTTTTAGAGCTTTCTCAAAATAGAGAATACTTTACTGACATCTAACATGTTTTGTTCATGTACTGTCCCTTGTTTGAAATGTTGTCATGTTTTAGAATTCAATAAACCTTCTTTTTTCTACTGAAGTCAATTTTCTAAAGAATTAAGCTATACTGCATGTACACATCAAGCAAATATTTACATGATAATAATAAAGTAACAAATAATGATGTCACAATACAGTCATCAGCACCAGCACCAGTAATTGCAATGCTAGGGTAGGTGGTGAGGAGATGGAGTCCCTTTCCTTTATCGGCACTGTGATCCGCATTGACAACATTGCAGAAATAGTCAAACGGACAGTTATAATGGACAATCCCAGTCAACAAGTGCAGGAGAACAACTGTCAGCAACACCCATCCACCAGCAGGTGATCCTGTAGGCACACATGAAAACTGGTGTACCCATACAGTACAGTCAAACTAAATTACATACTGAGGTTTTTCCTGTTGGACCCACATGGAATCTGGCAGTGAAAAATTGTGTCATTATATGCCAACAGGTCTATTATATGGACTTCTGTGATGGAAAAGTGAATACATAAAAATACTTCTAAAGGAAGTTTAGAATGCTTCCTTCTTTTCTGGTGACATGCAGTATGGAAAGCCTCTTCCACTAATTTAGAGAGAGCTGAGCTTTATATGCACAGATAACCTATATGACATGCTCTCAGACCATACATAAAAAAGAGCTTCATGTTTAAGAAAGAATTTCTATAGCAGGTTGTATACAGTTTCAGAAAGATATGACCACATATAGGTGGGATTCAACCTGACAATGTAGTGCATCAGAGGCTGTAAAAACTGCAAAGAGTTAAAGGGCATCTGTCAGTAGATTTGTCCCTATGACACTGGCTGACCTGTTACATGTGCACTTGGCAGCTGAAGGCACCTGTGTTGGTCCCATGTTCATACATTATGTGCCCACATTGCTGAAAAATATGATGTTTTAATCATGCAAATGAGCATCTAGGAGCAACGTGGGCAAGGCTGTTACACCTAGAGGCTCTGCTTTCTCTGCAACTACCATGTCCTCTCCACTTTGATTGACAGGGCCAGGCAGTTAAAATGTCATCACATCTGGCCCTATGAATCAAAGTAGAGGTGGCGTGGCAGTAACGGCCTTGCCCTCATTGCTCCTAGAGGCTCATTTGCATGTATTAAAACATCACTTTTCTCAGCAATGAGGGCACTTATGAAAGTGGGACCAACACAGATGCCTTCACCTGCCAAGCGCACTTGCAACAGGTTAGCCAGTTTCATATGCAAAAATCTGCTGACAGATGCCCTTTAAGTAGTAATTTACTGTTACGGTAGCACTTTGAACAGGGAACTGGGTGACTAAAGGAATCTCCTGCAAGTGCAACTTGGTCCCAGCACACTATTGCATGGTGGTATCCTCCTGGAGAACTTTAGCATCAAGCAAACCAAGCAAAAGCTTGGGGCCATGTAGATCAATGTGGCCTTCCTGGGCACAAATAGCTGGAATTTTTTTTTTTATTATAACACCAGGGGCAGACATACTGCCTGTGCGGCCAGTTCAGGTGCAGGTGGGCCTAGCATCAGAGTGGGGCTTTCCCAGCTGTAGAGCATCAGTATAAGTGCTCATGTTGCACTGCTAAGATGAGAGTGGGACTTACACTGGGGGAAGAGCTTAGTGATGTGACAAGGCCCCTTCGAGATAACTTTGCTTGGGGCCTCAGAAGGGCCAAATCTGCATCTCCTTCTAAGGTATGTGAAGGTATGTGAAGACAACCTTTTTTGGACAGTGCAAAGCTCCTTATCTTATCTGAAGAAGAATTAATGATAACCAGGAATCACTGCTACTCATTGGGTGCTACTAGCTGCCTTAGACAGTGCTGAGTGGCAGACTGTCAGTCATTTAGACATTTACCATTTAGCATATCCCCTCTCCTTGCTATTGCAAGAACACACCACAAACCTAGCAACCAAATTAGCATTGCTGATACCCAGTAGTTCAATGTGTAAAATGGGGCAGATATAGACTTCAGGACTAGGTCCACCCTAATTACAAAATCGGCTACGTACCTGTAACCTAAAACTACCTCAAAAGGTGCAAGCTGTGCCCACCTGCTGTTGGGGACAGGAACGTGTCCATGGAGGAGGAGGCGGAAAAGTGCCTGGTGTGGGAGCCAGGCTGACATAATAATGAGGGGGGGTCAAAAGGACCTGGCCTCATTGCAAGGCTGCTGCCTCACCGCTGCTGAAAAAAAACATTGACCCAGTGGGCCATGAAAGACATGTACTGTCCTTGTCCTTGAGAGCTGCTCTAGGTGTCAACAGTGGCGTGAACCTTTCCACTCAGCGAGAATTGCAGGGAGCGGCTCATATTGTCTGCCACGTGACAGTACAAGGCAGGGATGGCTTTCTGGGAGAAATAATGGTGGTTAGGAATCTTCCAGCGAGGCTGAGCGCATGCCACTAGCTCTCTAAAGGGAGCAGATTCGGCTAAATGGTACAGCAGCAACTGTACCACCAGAAATTTGGCCAGCTGGGTATTAAGCTTGCGAACCGTCGGATTGCTAGGCATATAGAGTTATTGATGGCTGACCATGAAACAGAGGAGTCTGACCGGGAAAAGCGGAAAGGTATAATGACGATGTGAAAGACACCGTACAGTTCGTGGATGTGGCCTGGCTCGCGCAAGGGGGACTGGGAAAAGGGAAGAACTCCTGCTCCGGTGGATAGATTCCCCCTCTGTGTGCTCACAGGATAGGGTGATGCCGCTTCATCTGGTTCAATAGAGCTGTAGTGTGTACAGCACATTTACTTATCCAAGTCATTCTTGTGACATATTGTACTTCATGACGGTGGTAAATCTGAGTTGATATAAATCACCTTTTTTTATAAAAAAAATAATCCCAAAATTAAGGCAGAGAGTGCTATCTCACAAAATAGTTATTTTACATATCCCATATGTCTACTTTATGTTAGCATAATTTTGTAGATGAATGTAATTTTATTTTTAAGACATTAGAAGGCTTAGGCCCTATTCCGCTCGGGTGCAATGTGTGAGGTGAATGCATTGCACACGCACTGAATCTGGACTTATTCATTTCTATGGGGCTGTGTACATGAGCGGTGATTTTCACGCATCACTTGTGCGTTACGTGAAAATCGCAGCAAGCTCTATATTGTGCATTTTTCACACAACGCGGGCCCCATAGAAGTGAATGAGGCTGTGTGAAAATCGCAAGCATCCGCAAGCAAGTGCGGATGTGGTGCGATTTTCACGCATGGTTGCTAGGAGACGATTGGGATGGGGACCCGATCTTTATTATTTGCCCTTATAACATGGTTATAAGGGAAAATAATAGCATTCTTAATACAGAATGCTTAGTAAAATGTCCATTGAGGGGTTAAAAATAATAAACAACTCACCCCATCCACTTGGTCGTGTAGCAGATCTCCTCTTCTTTCTACTTTCTTCAGGACCTGGCTAAAGGACCTTTGATGACGTCACT
Organism: Bufo bufo; assembly: GCF_905171765.1. Lineage (NCBI taxonomy): Eukaryota > Metazoa > Chordata > Amphibia > Anura > Bufonidae > Bufo > Bufo bufo. The sequence goes on along the minus strand of NC_053391.1, from coordinate 483,778,959 downwards.
GCACTCATCAAATGGTCCATCACCATGAGCGCAATTACGTCATCAAAGGTCCTTTAGCCAGGTCCTGAAGAAAGTAGAAAGAAGAGAAGATCCGCTACGCGATCAAGTGGATGGGGTGAGTTAAATTTGTTTATTATTTTTAACCCCTCAATGGACACTTTACTAAGCATTCTGTATTAAGAATGCTATTATTTTCCCTTATAACCATGTTATAAGGAAAAATTATAAAATCTGCACAACATTGATCCCAAACCCGAACTTCTGTGAAGAAGTGCGGGTTCGGGTCTGGTTACCAAACCTGCCGATTTTTCTCACGCTCGTGCAAAACGCATTAAAACGCTTTGCACTCGCGCTGAAAAATCACGCATTTTGCTGTAAAGCAGCTGCATCTTGTCCGGCCCTCACACGCGACGATCGTGTGAAAGAGGCCTTAGAATGAAGCAATTCTTAAAAAATTTAAGAAAATTTCCAAAACCAACTTTTTAAGGACTAGTTCAGTTATGAAGGCACTTTGTGGGGCTTACATAGTAGAAAACTCCCATAAATTACACCATGTTATTAACTACACCCCTTAATCTATTCAAAACTTATTTTACAAACTTTGTTAACCATTTAGGTGTCCCACAAGAATTAAAGGAAAATGGAGATTACATTTCTAAAGTTCACTTTTTTGGTAGATTTTCCATTTTAATCCATTTGTCTCCTGTAAAACAGCAAGGGTTAACAAACAAACAAAACTTAATATCTATTACCTTGATTCTGCAGTTTACAGAAACACCCCACATGTGGTCGTAAACTGCTGTATGGGCACACAGCAGGATTCAGAAGGAAAGGAGAGCCATCTGGTTTTTGGAGTGCAGATTTTACTGGATTGGGTTTTAGGTACTCCCAAAAAGTGACCTAAATTTTGGAAACGATGGGATAAGGCAGGCATCCTCAAACTGTAGCCCTCCAGCTGTTGTAAAACTACAACTCCCACAATGCCCTGCTGTAGGCTGATACCAGTAGGCTGTTCGGGCATGCTGGGAGTTGGAGTTTTGCAACAGCTGGAGGGCCGCAGTTTGAGGATGCCTGGGATAAGGTGACATTTTTATTGGTACTATTTTGGGATTGCTTGATATTACACTTTTGTGAGGCAAGGTAACCAAAACATGGCTCTTCTGGCACAGCTTTTATTTTCTGATTTTTACAATGTTCACCTGACAGGTTAGATCATGTGCTGCTATTATTATAGAGCAGGTTGTTATGGAAGCAATGATACCAAATATGTCAACTTTAAGTTTACATAATAATGCATTTTTGAAAAAAAATCTTATTTTTTGTCTCCATTTTCTGAAGTCCATATTTTTTTATTTTTTAGGCAATTGTCTCATGTAAGGGCTCATTTTTTGCGGGATGAGGTGCTGGTTTGATTGGTGCTATTTTGCTCTATATTGCTCTTTTTGATTACATGGTATTACACTTTTTATGATGTAAGGTGACAAAAATGTCTTTTTTGGCCCAGTTTTTATTAAATTTTTACAGCATTCACCTTAGGGGTATATCGCAACAAGAAAGGAGTGCGTAACACACCAATAATGAATAATAAAATATACAGTTTATTAATATCCTTTTAAAAATGAACAATACTTTACAGTACATATATGTGAACCAGTGGGGACTAACCACAGTTGCTCACCACCCTGCTGGTGACCCCATAACAATAATAGTAGGCAAAAGTACAAAAGATTACCCAAATTGAAGTTATGATTAGGTCCCAAAACGGGTACCAAAGGTCACGGATTTTAAAGTACAAGTGCCGCGGTACATTAGCCAGAGAATAGTAAAGGCAACACAGTCATGGCAAAGATCAGACAAGTCTATGGGCCATAAGGTGCAAAGTAGCTATAGGGCAACATACCAGGGAAACCAGGGGATGTCAGCAGGGTGATGGCGCTCCTCGCCGCGAGTTTCGCGGTGTTACTCTGATTGGCTAGTCTGTTTAATATAATGACAAATATACTTATCATGGAGCAGTGCTTCATGACAAGTATAAACATCATATAGCGTTAAGGGGTTAATATTGCATTAACAGTCCCAGGTAAATTATTACCCTAGGCTGTCTACCGGTATACTGATGACCAATATGCTGGTTTATTTAAATTCAACAAGTCCCCAAAAATTTTAATTGTAACGGTGTGGAAACTAAATATACGTAAATGGATGATTGAAGCTTAAGCCTTAATGTTGCATTAACACTCCCAAGTAAATTGTTACCCTAGCCTGTCTCCTGGTGTACTGATCACCTACATGTATATGCTGGTTTCATTCAATATAACAACTCACAAAAAAATCTCTATTGCAATTACATGGAAATTGAATATACGGAAATTGACAATTGAGGCTTGATGATCAATTTCTCGTTAATACTCACAGGTAGATTGTTTCTGTACCTTGGGTATTGTTGCAGACAGACAGCAACAGTGGCAAGATGGGGCACCGCCAGCAAGGTGAGGTCTATTCATCAGAATCAGCTGGAGGAGTGTGAAAACATTGGTATTGATGCACTAATCACATATACAGTACAGACCAAAAGTTTGGACACACCTTCTCATTCAAAGAGTTTTCTTTATTTTCATGACTATGAAAATTGTAGATTCACACTGAAGGCATCAAAACTATGAATTAACACATGTGGAATTATATACATAACAAACAAGTATGAAACAACTGAAAATATGTCATATTCTAGGTTCTTCAAAGTCGCCACCTTTTGCTTTGATTACTGCTTTGCACACTTTTGGCATTCTCTTGATGAGCTTCAAGAGGTAGTCCCCTGAAATGGTTTTCACTTCACAGGTGTGCCCTGTCAGGTTTAATAAGTGGGATTTCTTGCCTTATAAATGGTGTTGGGACCATCAGTGGCGTTGAGGAGAAGTCAGGTGGATACACAGCTGATAGTCCTACTGAATAGACTGTTAGAATTTGTATTATGGCAAAAAAAAGCAGCTAAGTAAAGAAAAACGAGTGGCCATCATTACTTTAAGAAATGAAGGTCAGTCAGTCAGCCAAAAAATTGGGAAGACTTTGAAAGTAAGGGCTATTTGACCATGAAGGAGAGTGATGGGGTGCTGCGCCAGATGACCTGGCCTCCACAGTCACCGGACCTGAACCCAATCGAGATGGTTTGGGGTGATCTGGACCGCAGAGTGAAGGCAAAAGGGCCAACAAGTGCTAAGCATCTCTGGAAACTCCTTCAAGACTGTTGGAAGACCATTTCAGGGGACTACCTCTTGAAGCTCATCAAGAGAATGCCAAGAGTGTGGAAAGCAGTAATCAAAGCAAAAGGTGGCTACTTTGAAGAACCTAGAATATGACATATTTTCAGTTGTTTCACACTTGTTTGTTATGTATATAATTCCACATGTGTTAATTCATAGTTTTGATGCCTTCATAGTCATGAAAATAAATAAAACTCTTTGAATGAGAAGGTGTGTCCAAACTTTTGGTCTGTACTGTATATGCAGCTTAATTAAATTTAACCCCCCAAAAAAACTTTAAATTGCAACCGTGTGGAAACTGAATAAACGGAAATGGATGATTATCACTTGAAGATCAAGCTCTTGATACCGTATTTTCTGCCCTATAAGACACACTCCCCCCCCTTCCAAAGTGGGTGAAAATGGCAGTGCGTCTTATAGGGCAAATGCTGCCATTTAACACTAATACATCGCCGGCTGCGATGCTGCACAGCGCGGCCAGGGATGTATCAGCGGGGAGGGAGGAAAGGCTGGGAGTCGGCAACTGATATTGGAATGGCAGCGGGGCCGGGTGCAGTCACTGTATTCTATGCAGCAGTAGCGAAATCCACATAGTACTCACTTGAAACTCCCGTAGCATAAAGTGGGAGGAGCAGGCGCGTGACGTAGTGAGTGATGTTACGCTGCCACCCAGCCTGCCTGCTACGGTAGTTTCAAGTGAGTACTACATGGATTTCGCTACTGCTGCAGAGGATTTCTATAGTTTAACAAAGCTCCCATGCCTACAAGTTACATATGAATACTACAGTGAGAGGTCCCCGCTGCCATTCCAACACCAGTTGCCAGCCCTCACCCCATGTATTGGGGGTCATTCACTATTTACACAGGGACACTGTTATAGGGGGATCTGTGGATGACACATATATAACATAAGATGCTATATACACTCACCTAAAGAATTATTAGGAACACCTGTTTTATTTCTCATTAATGCAATTATCTAGTCAACCAATCACATGGCAGTTGCTTCAATGCATTTAGGGATGTGGTCCTGGTCAAGACAATCTCCTGAACTCCAAACTGAATGTCAGAATGGGAAAGAAAGGTGATTTAAGCAATTTTGAGCGTGGCATGGTTGTTGGTGCCAGACGGGCCGGTCTGAGTATTTCACAATCTGCTCAGTTACTGGGACTTTCACGCACAACCATTTCTAGGGTTTACAAAGAATGGTGTGAAAAGGGAAAGACATCCAGTTTGCGGCAGTCCTGTGGGCGAAAATGCCTTGTTCATGCTAGAGGTCAGAGGAGAATGGGCCAACTGATTCAAGCTGATAGAAGAGCAACGTTGACTGAAATAACCACTCATTACAACCGAGGTATGCAGCAAAGCATTTGTGAAGCCACAACACGCACAACCTTGAGGCGGATGGGCTACAACAGCAGAAGACCCCACCGGGTACCACTCATCTCCACTACAAATAGGAAAAAGAGGCTACAATTTGCACGAGCTCACCAAAATTGGACTGTTGAAGACTGAAAAAATGTTGCCTGGTCTGATTAGTCTCGATTTCTGTTGAGACATTGAAATGGTAGAGTCCGAATTTGGTGTAAACAGAATGAGAACATGTATCCATCATGCCTTGTTACCACTGTGCAGGCTGGTGGTGGTGCTGTAATGGTGTGGGGGATGTTTTCTGGGCACACTTTAGGCCCCTTAGTGCCAATTGGGCATCGTTAAAATGCCACGGGCTACCTGAGCATTGTTTCTGACCATGTCCATCCCTTCATGACCACCATGTACCCATCCTCTGATGGCTACTTCCAGCAGGATAATGCACCATGTCACAAAGCTCGAATCATTTCAAATTGGTTTCTTGAACATGACAATGAGTTCACTGTACTAAAATGGCCCCCACAGTCACCAGATCTCAACCCAATAGAGCATCTTTGGGATGTGGTGGAACGGGAGCTTCGTGCCCTGGATGTGCATCCCTCAAATCTCCATCAACTGCAAGATGCTATCCTATCAATATGGGCCAACATTTCTAAAGAATGCTATCAGCACCTTGTTGAATCAATGCCACGTAGAATTAAGGCAGTTCTACAGGCAAAAGGGGGTCCAACACCGTATTAGTATGGTGTTCCTAATAATTCTTTAGGTGAGTGTATGTGTCATCCACAGATTCTTCCCCATAGCAGTGTCATCCACAGATCCCCCCATAGCAGTGTCATCCACAGATCCCCCATAACAGTGTCATCCACAGATCCCCATAACAGCGCCATCCACATATGCCCCCATAACAGTGTCATCCACAGATCGCCCATAACAGTGCGTCATCCACAGATCCCCTCCATAACAGTGTCATCCACAGATCCCCCATAATAGTGTCTTCCACAGACCACTATTAATTCAAAACCCACCAAAAGCACACCTTTTGGTTAAAAATATATGTTTTCTTAGTTTCCTCCTCAAAAACCGTCTTATGGGCCGGTGCATCTTATAGGGTGAAAAATATGGTAAAACACACAGGTAGATTACTGCTACAACTTGGTTATTGATGCAGTAATCACATATATATATATATATATATATATATATATATATATATACAAACCGGATTCCAAAAAAGTTGGGACACTATACAAATCGTGAATAAAAACAAAAGTTTAAACTGAGAAAATGTACCATTTTAAGGGAAAAATATGTTGAATCAGAATTTCATGGTGTCAACAAATCCCCAAAAAGTTGGGACAAGGCCATTTTCACCACTGTGTGGCATCTCCCCTTCTTCTTACAACACTCAACAGACGTCTGGGGACTGAGGAGACCAGTTTCTCAAGTTTAGAAATAGGAATGCTCTCCCATTCTTGTCTAATACAGGCCTCTAACTGTTCAATCGTCTTGGGCCTTCTTTGTTGCACCTTCCTCTTTATGATGCGCCAAATGTTCTATATAGGTGAAAGATCTGGACTGCAGACTGGCCATTTCAGTACCTGGATCCTTCTCCTACGCAGCCATGATGTTGTGATTGATGCAGAATGTGGTCTGGCATTATCTTGTTGAAAAATGCAGGGTCTTCCCTGAAAGAGATGACGTCTGGATGGGAGCATATGTTTTTCTAGAACCTGAATATATTTTTTTGCATTGATGGTGCCTTTCCAGACATGCAAGCTGCCCATGCCACACGCACTCATGCAACCCCATACCATCAGAGATGCAGGCTTCTGAACTGAGCGTTGATAACAACTTGGGTTGTCCTTGTCCTCTTTGGTCCGGATGACATGGCGTCCCAGATTTACAAAAAGAACTTAGAATCGTGACTCGTCTGACCACAGAACAGTCTTCCATTTTGCCACACTCCATTTTAAATGATCCCTGGCCCAGTGAAAACGCCTGAGCTTGTGGATCTTGCTTAGAAATGGCTTCTTCTTTGCACTGTAGAGTTTCAGCTGGCAACGGCGGATGGCACGGTGGATTGTGTTCACTGACAATGGTTTCTGGAAGTATTTCCTTTACAGTAGCATTCCTGTTTGTGGTGCAGTGTCATTTAAGGGCCCGGAGATCACGGGCATCCAGTATGGTTTTACGGCCTTGACCCTTATGCACAGAGATTGTTCCAGATTCTCAGAATCTTCGGATGATGTTATGCACAGTTGATGATGATAGATGCAAAGTCTTTGCAATTTTTCGCTGGGTAACACCTTTCTGATATTGCTCCACTATCTTTCTGCGCAACATTGTGGGAATTGGTGATCCTCTACCCATCTTGGCTTCTGAGAGACACTGCCACTCTGAGAAGCTCTTTTTATACCCAATCATGTTGCCAATTGACCTAATTAGTGTTAATTGGTCTTCCAGCACTTCGTTATGCTCAAATTTACTTTTTCCAGCCTCTTATTGCTACTTGTCCCTACTTTTTGGGGATTTGTTGACACCGTGAAAATTGGAATCAACGTATTTTTCCTTTAAAATGATGCATTTACTCGGATTAAACGTTTGATCTGTCATCTACGTTCTATTACAAATAAAATATTGACATTTGCCATCTCCACATCATTGCATTCAGTTTTTATTCAAAATTTGTTTAGTGTCCCAACTTTTTTGGAATCCGGTTTGTATATATATATGCTGCTTAATTTAATTAAATTAAACTAAACCAACCCAAAAAAATACATTAATTACAACTGTGTGGAAACTGAATAAATGGAAACGAATGATTGAGGCTTAACGTTCAATTTCTTGTTAATACGCACAGGTAGATTGCTGCTACACCTTGGGTATTGATGCAGTAGTCATGAATATATGCAGTTTAAGTAAACTAAACTCCCCAAAATATATATTAATTACAACTGTGTGGAAACTGAATAAACCAAATGGACGTTTGAGGCTTTAAGCTCAATTTCTCGTTAATACACACAGGTAGATTGCTGCTACACCTTGGGTTTTGAAGCAGTAATCATGTATATATGTTGCTTAATTAAACTCAACCCCCCCCAAAAAAAAACAATCAATTGCAACCGTGTAATAACTGAATAAACATAAACGGATGAATGAGGCTTGACGATAAATTTCTTGTTAACACACATAGGTAGATTGCTGCTACACATTGGGTATTGATGCAGTAATCATGTGTATATGCTGCTTAATTAATCTGAAAAATAGCAAAGTTCAGACCGAACCGGGTTCAGTCTGAACTGGTTTGCTCATCCTTAGTGTGACTGTATTAATTTGGAGGGAAGCTGCATTATATTGCGGAGGGAACATTTTTGTCTGTCATTCTGAAATCTGCCATGTTGAATTCAGGTTTTTCCAAATGAGAGAGGGTCATGTGATATATTTATCTTGTTTTGTTTTTCATGAACACGTTTTAGACCTTCTTCACAGCACTGTAGAAGTTGCCATATCCAGTAAGCCATAGTTGCCATAACCAGTAAGCCATATTGCTCACCTGAAATGGTAAAGCCTAGAGAGCTGTGAAGAAGTATTACCTGCAGGTTTTCAGGATGTTCATGAAGATAGGACTAAATGTTTAACTTTGTGATTCCTGCAGAATGGTGGACACAAAGAACACGTCATGTAAAGCACATTCGGAAACTTTGACCTCTTAGGTAAAGATAGGTCAAAAAGTGTGTTTCTGAGTAAATTCTAGCCAAGACTGATATATCACATGACCCCCTTTCCATTGGTGAAAACCGGTGCTGAATTCAATATGGAAGATTTCAAAATCGCTGAATAAAAATTTCCTCCACCATGTAATGCAGCCTCCCTCCAATTAAGGGCTCATGCACACAAACATATTTTTTTCCGTGTCCATACTTTTTTGTTTGTGTCCCGTATGCGGAACCATTCTTTTCAGTGGAGCCGCAAAAAAACGGAAATGGCTCTGTGTGCATTCCGTGTCTGTTTTTCTGCATGGCTGTTCCGCCCAAAAATAGAAAATGTCCCATTATTGTCCGCATTACAGACAAGGATACTGTTCCTCAAAATGCGGAATGCACATGGCCGGTGTCCGTGTGTTGCGGATCCGCAATTTGCAGACCGCAAAAACAGCAACGATCATGTGCATGAGCCCTAATACTTTCATTTCACACATTAGAAGTCAGTTTTTTGCCTCATTCACACCTCGGTGTTTTGGGCAATGATTTCCATCAGTGATTGTTAGTCAAAACCAGGACTGCACCTGTTCTGTGTTTAGAGCTGTACCTGGTTTTGGCTCACAATAACTGATGGAAATCACTGACCAAAATACTGACGTGTGAATGAGGCTTTACTGTTTTAAACATGTTTCATCTGTGCGTCATTGAGGAAGGTCATACTTCTAAAAGGAAACAAGTAAAAAGGCAGGTTACCAGTTCTCAATCATGTGCTGATGTCACCAGCAGGATGCAGACAACCAAAATACTGTACATTGACTGCTTTCACTGATCCAGTGGATGATTTTTTGAAATGAGCACACATGGATGACATTTGTGTGCAGACTGTTTTTGTCACACACCCGCTACCATTTTAATTTATTTCATAAAATTTCTTCGTAACAATATTTTTTGTGATAATTATTTAAAGATTTATTTACATTGTTTATTTCTTGATTTATCCTTGATTAAGAAAGTTTGTGAAATAAAATAAATAATCCAGAAGGAGATATAATCTTCACTTGATCCAAAGTCATATACCGTATGTGAATTGGGCCATTGACTATAATGGATCAGTGTTCAGCCCTGGTGCTGCCTGTTCTACCCTCATTTCTATTTGTATCTTGAATAGTCTATAGAAAAGGCAATTTTAATCCCCTCTTTAAAGGTATTCTCCGGGAATTAAGAAAATCAAAATACTTAAATATTACTTTATAATAAATACACTGCTCAAAAAATTAAAGGGAACACTTAAACAACACAATGTAACTCCAAGTCAATCACACTTCTGTGAAATCAAACTGTCCACTTAGGAAGCAACACTGAGTGACAATCAATTTCACATGCTGTTGTGCAAATGGGATAGACAACAGGTGGAAATTATAGGCAATTAGCAAGACACCCCCAATAAAGGAGTGGTTCTGCAGGTGGTGACCACAGATCACTTTTGAATGCTGGCGGTGCTTTCACTCTAGTGGTAGCATGAGACGGAGTCTACAACCCACACAAGTGGCTCAGGTAGTGCAGCTTATCCAGGATGGCACATCAATGCGAGCTGTGGCAAGAAGGTTTGCTGTGTCTGTGAACGTAGTGTCCAGAGCATGGAGGCGCTACCAGGAGACAGGCCAGTACATCAGGAGATGTGGAGGAGGCCGTAGGAGGGCAACAACAATCCAGCAGCAGGACCGCTACCTCCGCCTTTGTGCAAGGAGTAACAGGAGGAGCACTGCCAGAGCCCTGCAAAATGACCTCCAGCAGGCCACAAATGTGCATGTGTCTGCTCAAACTGTCAGAAACAGACTCCATGAGGGTGATATGAGGGCCCGACGTCCACAGGTGGGGGTTGTGCTTACAGCCCAACACCGTGCAGGACGTTTGGCATTTTCCAGAGAACACCAATATTGGCAAATCCGCCACTGGCGCCCTGTGCTCTTCACAGATGAAAGCAGGTTCACACTGAGCACATGTGACAGACGTGACAGAGTCTTGAGACGCCGTGGAGAACGTTCTGCTGCCTGCAACATCCTCCAGCATGACCGGTTTGGCATTGGGTCAGTAATGGTGTGGGGTGGCATTTCTTTGGAGGGCCGCACAGCCCTCCATGTGCTCGCCAGAGGTAGCCTGACTGCCATTAGGTACCGAGATGAGATACTCAGACCCCTTGTGAGACCATATGCTGGTGCAGTTGGCCCTGGGTTCCTCCTAATGCAAGACAATGCTAGACCTCATGTGGCTGGAGTGTGTCAGCAGTTCCTGCAAGACGAAGGCATTGATGCTATGGACTGGCCCGCCCGTTCCCCAGACCTGAATCCAATTGAGCACATCTGGGACATCATGTCTCGCTCTATCCACCAACGTCATGTTGCACCACAGACTGTCCAGGAGTTGGCAGATGCTTTAGTCCAGGTCTGGGAAGAGATCCCTCAGGAGACCATCCGCCACCTCTTTAGGAGCATGCACAGGCGTTGTAGGGAGTTCATACAGGCACGTGGAGGCCACACACACTACTGAGCCTCATGTTGACTTGTTTTAAGGACATTACATCAAAGTTGGATCAGCCTGTAGTGTATTTTTCCACTTTAATTTTGAGGGTGACTCCAAATCCAGACCTCCATGGGTTGAAAAATTTGATTTCCATTTTTTTATTTTTGTGTGATTTTGTTGTCAGCACATTCAACTATGTAAAGAACAAAGTATTTCAGAAGAATATTTAATTAATTCAGATCTAGGATGTGTTATTTTTGTGTTTCCTTTATTTTTTTGAGCAGTGTATATTCCCAAATACCTTTCATTAGTTAGAGTGGCTAGTTTTGTCTACAGAGCAATCACTAGGAGAAATAAAATGGCCACCATCCTACAAGTACACACAGAACCTGTTCTAATCACACAGGAGGAAAAGTTACTTCCCAACACTGAGCTGAAGAGCTGCCTCATCCTCTCTGCTCTGTGGGAATGGAAATCATGAGACATGAAGTACAGAGAGGAGGGTGGAGGTAATGAGCAGCAGCACTTGTATGTAGTCTCCATTACCACAGCTCCATATCAACACAGTCTGTCCTATCCATCCTATATGTACTTCATGTCTCCTCTGAACTAAATTCCCCAGAGATTCAGCTAAAGTTCTTATCAGCTGTATTCAGGATCATAATTACTCACAAGTAGAGCAGAGAGGAGGATGATGCAGCGCTTTACCTCAGTGTTGTGAAGTAACTTGTCCTGCTGTGGGATTAGGACAGGTTCTGTGTGTACTGGTAGGACAGCGGGCATTTTGTTTCCCCTGATGATTGCTCCCCTGACAAAACGAGCCATAATAAATAATGAAAGGTATTTGAGAATATATTTATAATAAAGTAATATTTGAGTATTTTCATTTTCTTAATTCCCGGAGCCTTTAAAGATAGTTTTAAGCAGCAAACATGATAACATGACCACAGCATCTGGGAGCACAAAAACCCAGAAGCGTGCGCTTTCGGGTGGGTGTGTACCGCTTCGCCTTGCGAGGATCGGGGGAACTGGATGGCACCCTCTGTATTAGACTGCTGCACATTAGCTTCTATACAGAGCCTACCTGTGGCAGGGCTCCATAAGAATACAGTATAATCCTAATAGACTCCAATGCTAATGCATTGGAGTCTATGAGAGAAGCAATCTGATGATTGCTTGTTATAGGAACTATAAAAAAAAAAAATTATTACAAATATAAAAATTCTAATCAAACCCTGTCCTCAAAATCAAAATATATAAAACAATAAAAAAATACATATCATGGACATTGCCGCATGCAAAACAGCCATACTAATAAAATATAAAAATATTTATCTCATGCGGGAAATAACGAAACGGATAAAAAAGTAAAAATGGCTATGTACACATAACTACAAATAAATGATAGGGGTCCGAATATGGCAATGAAAATAAAAAAAATATTTTTTTCAAGATTTTTACTTTTTTTCAGTATTAAAATGCAAGAAAAACTATACCTATGTTGTATTGCCGTAATCGCACTGCCCCAGAGAATGAAATTAACTGGTCAGTTTTATAAGGGACACTTTAAAAACAAAATGCATAAAACTGTTGTGGCATTTATTTATTTTTTATTTTTTTATTTCACCCAATTTTTTTTTAACAGATTCCCACTACATCGTACACAATACTAAATGGTGGAATTCGAAAGTACAACTTGTCCTTCAAAAAAACAAGCCCTCATACGACTGTGCGAATGGAAAAATAAAAGTTATGGCCCAGGGAATGCAGGTAGTGAATGAATAAACCTCCTGGGATGAAAGGGTTAAAAAATGTGCTTAACCATATAGTGAAGAATCTGATTATATAGGTGGCTCAGAAAACAAGTAGGACATTTTTGGTTCTTTTTTTTTATAGGATATTTTTAGGATTTTTGAAAACATACATGGTAACCCCATATCCATAAAGTAGCTCCTATTAGTGGCCGGCTAACAATCCTGTAAATCCCTAATTTCAAGATGCTTTTTGCTCGTTAGGTTCTCTCTGTTCTTACTCGTACCTGTAGATAACATCCAACATGATGGTTGTGTGGGAGCCTTATGTAGAAGTGGATCATAATAATGTAGGCCCACACATAGCTACAAGTAGCGTCAAGAGTGCAATTAGAGGAACATGGAGATGCCAGTACTTGGTAAAGCACATCTTACAGTACATAACACTGTGCTTCAACTATATGATTAGTGCTTGTCCAAGCTTTAGAAAAAAGATAATTACCGATTTTAATTATAGACTTACAGTAAATAGTCCACCAACACAAATTCATTACCAAGCTTGATTTTTCCTTGTTATGTACATCCCAGCATTGCACTGTGTTTGACTTTGACGCTGTTCTGTTCATATGATAAATTATTATATGTGGTAGAACACATATTTTAGAGTTTTAGCAAATTCAATGACAATGAGTATAATTCATTGAAGCTTATGATTTCAGTATAGAGCAGCTGAAGTCTCAGCTGTAATGTTCTGCCAAAAGCAGATTTGCATTGTAAACACAGCTCAGCCCTGTCTGACATGCAAGAAAATATAGGGGGTCATTTATTAAGATCTGCATTTTAGACGGCGTTCTTAATAACCCCTGCACTGGCGGTGGATCGGCCAAAGTTATCAAGAGGCGGTGGCCTAAATGTAAGCTAGCTTACTTGCTGGCTAAAATTTATACCATTTTCGATGCCTAAAACAGGCGTAGAAAATTATAAAAAAGACAGGCCTGCTTGCCCGTCACCTTCCCTGCCCACGCTTTGCCTCTTTTTTTAGATCTGGCGAAAGCAGGGAAGATATACAGTATGCCTGAAAACTGGAGTATATCCAATAGTAAATGACCCCCATAATTCTGACAAACAAAACCCTGGACCACAGTAATAAATGCAACACTGCATTTATGGCATATACCGAAATATATCATCATAAAAAAAAACACATTCCTCAAAAAGCATTATTATTTTTTGTATCTGAGGTAGATATTGGACAGGAACCCTTCTCAGTCTATCCAAAAACATTAAATTTACATAAACTCCTCAACATTGAAATTGGAACACAAAGAAGGACAAGCTGTAAGGTTATTCAAATGGAAGTAGCAGGTGTTGCTAAGATCTGCAGAAGATCAAATTTTCAAGCACCTAGCTCGAATCTGTGGGATTTGGGAGGGGCATAAAAGCCTGATTGAAAGCAAAGTTTTTTAGCTACATAAATTCTCAAAACTCAGATCATGTCGTGTGGGATAATCGTGCAATACCATCTGTTCATCGTCATGGCAGTTATCACTACTTGTCGCAAACAGAATCCTTCATCTGAGAGAACTTAGTTTATCACTATAAGCCTAGGTCAAGATGTCAGCATTGTTCAATGTTGCATGTCCTGGTGGTTGAGAATACAACGACGGACAGGAATGAAAGCAAGATGTGCACAGAGACGAACCTCTGCATGGGCGGATCGTCTGGTTAGAAGAATGGCACATAGTGATCCATTCTGTACTGCAAGTGAAATTGGACACCACATCCCAAGCCTAGGACAGCAAACAGTGTCTACACAAACCATCAGAAGGGTTCTGCACAACATTTTTCAGCGGAGCCTCTCCTCTTCGCTCTGCACCAACGCCTATTTCCTGAGGGCGTAGTCCTTGATCTGCGCTCTATAGGAGTATATAGAAGGATTGCGCTGCAGGAGAGAAATCTTATTTGTGTGAATAAATGTTCCTTTTATCAGTCTTCAACTAATGTGATCACAGGCCAACCTCACAATCCGACACTGGTATGGAGACCTGTAGTGTAATAAAAAGCGCACTATGGTGTAGCAAATTCCAAGCACTTAACGCACCGTGTGAATAGATTATACTCACAGGATTTTCCAGTGGGTAAATGCGTGTAGAAAACTGGATGGTATCTTCAATTGGACTCTGCTAAAAGAAGAGAACTATAGCGTAGTATGTAGTGACACTTAATGCGCCTGCAACAAGATTCTACTCACAGAACTTCACTGGTAAAGTGCATGGAAAAATTCTCTGCGGAGTCTTCACAGACAGCTGGGCAAATAGAACAGGCGAGGATCAGGACGCTTAGGCATAAGAAATCCTAAAAACAATCCGGCAGATGAAAAGCTTCTACACCTGGATGGCAATGAACCACAGCTTCCAAGAAGGACTAGGAGGTAGGACGGATACGCACCAAAGGGTCAGATAAAAGTTATTTAATAAAAGCCAAAAATTACAGCTATAAAACATATATTAAAAATCTCTGTAGTGCCCGACCCGGGTTTCGCCGTGATGCTTCGTCTGGGGCGTTGATGAGTAATTGAATTCCACAGAGTTTAAATTACCAGGAGAACCTCCCCTATACCACGTCATAGACACATCCACAGAAATACAAAGTAAGAACAAATACATACAAGCAGATAAAATATAATGAAAGGTTAATTGGCTAGTGGCAAATATATTAAAATAAGCAAGCATTGACGTCACACTCTATATTTAACTCTTGAGGCTGAATTGTTCCCAAAAGGAACATCCATTCAACCTCTTTTTTATTTATTAAGGAAATAAAATCCCCTCCACGGGTAGGTGTGTGCACCAGTTCCAAACCAAAAAAGCGCAGACCTCTAGGGTTTTTATTATGATGGATTTTGAAATGTAACGAGACACTGTGGGTCTCGAGACCTTTTTTGATATTGCGTATGTGTTCCTGCACCCGAGTCTTTAGACTCCGTGTAGTCCTACCGACATATTGGAGTCCACAAGGGCACTCCAAAAGATAAATTACGCCAACATTATTGCAGGAAAATTGGCCCCTAATTTTCAGGATGGTATCCTTTGTTTTATTAGTGGTAATTGTATCCACAAACCTGCCTCGGTCTTTTAGGGTACGGTTTTTGCAGGGTAGGCAAAAGCCGCACCATGTGAACCTACCTTTATCTGTGCGAACGCGTTTTTTACTAGTGGCGAGACTGGCACTGCGGACCAATTTATTGGTAAGATTGTCGGCTCTTTTAAATACTACAGGAGGCCTTTCTGGCAGATCTTTGCTGAGTACAGGATCATTTTGAAGGATATGTCAATTTTTGCGGATCATGTTTTTAATACAACCCATCTTACTATTATATTGGGTCAAAAATGTGTATCTAAAATCCTTCTTATGTTCTTTACTATTAATAGTGGTCTGTGAAATGGTGCGCTTTTGTTCTATTTCATCTTTGCAGTGATCTAAAAATTCATTTTCATATCCTTTTTCCAAGAATCTATTTTTGACCAACTGCCCTTGTTCTCTATAGTCTTCTAACTTGCTACAATTTTTAGAAATACGTAGAAATTGGTTTTTGGGAATATTTTTAAGCCATGATGGATGGTGACAGTGTTGAGTTCTATATACGTATTCACATCAACCGTTTTGAAGAAGGTCTTAGTTCTAAGTCTCCTATCTTCCACAAATATAACCAAATCAAGGAAATCCACAGAGATCGCACTAATATGACTAGTGAATTTTAGATTAAAGCTGTTGACGTTAATGCCCGCTATGAAGGCATCCAGACCCTCCCTCTCACCTGACCAGATGAGAAGGCAGTCGTCTATATACCTTCGCCACACTAATAATTGACCCCCTCCCAAATCCTTATTAAGGATCTGGTCAATACTCTCCCTCTCCCACATCGTCATAAAAAGATTGGCGAGGCTTGGGGCGAATTTCGCCCCCATCGCCACGCCGGAGTGCTGAAGATAAAAATTGTCTTTATAAAAAAAAATAATTATGAGTGAGGCAAAAATCAACACATTCCAAGATAAAGGTTTTTTGATCCAACCCCATATCTGGATCAGTGTCCAACGCTTCCTGAACCCCCCTAATACCTAAACCCTGAGGAATACAGGTATAGAGGGAGGAAACATCGACTGTGGCTAACCACAGGGATCCATGGATTTCTCCAATGTCATTGACTAAATCAATGACACTGGTGGAGTTTTTAAGATAGGAGGGAGCCACTGTCACATATTTCTGCAAGAAGAAATCAATGTATTCAGAGACTCTACTGCTAAGGGAATTAATTCCTGACACAATAGGTCTCCCCGGTGGATTGATGGGATCTTTATGCATCTTCGGCAAAAAATATATGACAGGGGTAACAGGACATTTTAAAAAAAGGTAATCATATTCCTTTTTATTCAGCACCTCCTTCTCCAAACCCTTCTTCAGAATAACCTCCAATTGCCCCTTGAAAGCAACAAGGGGATTGTTTTTTAAAACTAAATAAGTATCTCTGTCCGAAAGCAGCCTATCCATTTCCATAGTGTATTGCTCAACATCCATTATGACAACTCCTCCCCCCTTATCTGCCAGAAAGGCCTCCTGTAGTATTTAAAAGAGCCGACAATCTTACCAATAAATTGGTCCGCAGTGCCAGTCTCGCCACTAGTAAAAAACGCGTTCGCACAGATAAAGGTAGGTTCACATGGTGCGGCTTTTGCCAACCCTGCAAAAACCGTACCCTAAAAGACCGAGGCAGGTTTGTGGATACAATCACCACTAATAAAACAAAGGATACCATCCTGAAAATTAGGGGCCAATTTTCCTGCAATAATGTTGGCGTAATTTATCTTTTGGAGTGCCCTTGTGGCCTCCAATATGTCGGTAGGACTACACGGAGTCTAAAGACTCGGGTGCAGGAACACATACGCAATATCAAAAAAGGTCTCGAGACCCACAGTGTCTCGTTACATTTCAAAATCCATCATAATAAAAACCCTAGAGGTGTGCGCTTTTTTGGTTTGGACCTGGTGCACACACCTACCCGTGGAGGGGATTTTATTTCCTTAATAAATAAAAAAGAGGTTGAATGGATGTTCCTTTTGGGAACAATTCAGCCTCAAGGGTTAAATATAGAGTGTGACGTCAATGCTTGCTTATTTTAATATATTTGCCACTAGCCAATTAGCCTTTCATTATATTTTATCTGCTTGTATGTATTTGTTCTTACTTTGTATTTCTGTGGATGTGTCTATGACGTGGTATAGGGGAGGTTCTCCTGGTAATTTAAACTCTGTGGAATTCAATTACTCATCAACGCCCCAGACGAAGCATCACGGCGAAACCCGGGTCGGGCACTACAGAGATTTTTAATATATGTTTTATAGCTGTAATTTTTGGCTTTTATTAAATAACTTTTATCTGACCCTTTGGTGCGTATCCGTCCTACCTCCTAGTCCTTCTTGGAAGCTGTGGTTCATTGCCATCCAGGTGTAGAAGCTTTTCATCTGCCGGATTGTTTTTAGGATTTCTTATGCCTAAGCGTCCTGATCCTCGCCTGTTCTATTTGCCCAGCTGTCTGTGAAGACTCCGCAGAGAATTTTTCCATGCACTTTACCAGTGAAGTTCTGTGAGTAGAATCTTGTTGCAGGCGCATTAAGTGTCACTACATACTACGCTATAGTTCTCTTCTTTTAGCAGAGTCCAATTGAAGATACCATCCAGTTTTCTACACACATTTACCCACTGGAAAATCCTGTGAGCAAAATCTATTCACACGGTGCGTTAAGTGCTTGGAATTTGCTACACCATAGTGCGCTTTTTATTACACTACAGGTCTCCATACCAGTGTCGGATTGTGAGGTTGGCCTGTGATCACATTAGTTGAAGACTGATAAAAGGAACATTTATTCACACAAATAAGATTTCTCTCCTGCAGCGCAATCCTTCCATATACTCCTATACAACGGACTTTTCCCACATTGTCTTTGGATTTGCAGCGCTAGAGAGGACGAGTATTTTCTACAGAGACTTCATTTTATTTTATTTTCTTGATCTGCACTCTGCTGCTGAGCTGCCTCTGCCTCCATTACTTGCAAGCGCTCCCGTTTCAGCTGCACTTCATTCTGGGAGACGTCTGTGCTGTGCGCTTTCACCTCCTTCGCACGTCTTGCTGTCTGGATTGGCATGGTAACAATCTTCTCGAATCTAGTTGTATGCCCCTTGTCAGATTGTTTTTCAAAACGAATTTCTATTATTACCTCCAGTGCCTGGCCAAACTAGTCCCCTCTTACAAGCCATTGCAGCCGCTAATTGCAGGGGGCAGTCTGGTGGCACTATGGGGACATCCATGGGGACATTCATCGGGGCATTATGGTGGCACTATGGGGACATCCATGGGGGCAGTCTGGTGGCACTATGGGGACATTCATGGGGGAATTATGGTGGCACTATGGGGACATTCATGGGGGCATTATGGTGGCACTATGGGGACATCCATGGGGGCAGTCTGGTGGCACTATGGGGACATTCATGGGGCATTATGGTGGCACTATGGGGACATCCATGGGGGCAGTCTGGTGGCACTATGGGGACATTCATGGGGGCAGTCTGGTGGCACTATGGGGACATTCATGGGGGCATTATGGTGGCACTATGGGGACATCCATGGGGGCAGTCTGGTGGCACTATGGGGACATTCATGGGGGCAGTCTGGTGGCACTATGGGGACATTCATGCGGGCATTATGATGGCACTATGGGGACATCCATGGGGGCAGTCTGGTGGCACTATAGGGACATTCATGGGGGCATTATGGTGGCACTATGGGGACATCTATGGGGGCAGTCTGGTGGCCCTATGGGGACATTCATGGGGGCATTATGGTGGCACTATGGGGGCATTCATGGGGGCAGTCTGTGGCACTATGGGGACATTCATGGGGGAATTATGGTGGCACTATGGGGACATTCATGGGGGCATTATGGTGGCACTATGGGGACATCCATGGGGGCAGTCTGGTCGCACTATGGGGACATTCATGGGGCATTATGGTGGCACTATGGGGACATTCATGGGGGCATTATGGTGGCACTATGGGGACATCTATGGGGGCAGTCTGGTGACCCTATGGGGACATTAATGGGGGCATTATGGTGGCACTATGGGGGCATTCATGGGGGCAGTCTGGTGGCACTATGGGGACATCCATGGGGCAGTCTGTGGCACTATGGGGACATTCATGGGGGAATTATGGTGGCACTATGGGGACATTCATGGGGGCATTATGGTGGCACTATGGGGACATCCATGGGGGCAGTCTGGTGGCACTATGGGGACATTCATGGGGGCATTATGGTGGCACTATGGGGACATCCATGGGGGCAGTCTGTGGCACTATGGGGACATTCATGGGGGAATTATGGTGGCACTATGGGGACATTCATGGGGGCATTAAGGTGGCACTATGGGGACATCCATGGGGGCAGTCTGGTGGCACTATGGGGACATTCATGGGGGCAGTATGGTGGCACTATGGGGACATTAATGGGGGCAGTCTGGTGGCACTATAGGGACATTCATGGGGGCATTATGGTGGCACTATGGGAACATCCATGGGGGCAGTCTGGTGGCACTATGGGGACATTCATGGGGCAGTCTGTGGCACTATGGGGACATTCATGGGGGAATTATGTTGGCACTATGGGGACATTCATGGGGGCATTATGGTGGCACTATGGGGAAATCCATGGGGGCAGTCTGGTGGCACTATGGGGACATTCATGGGGGCATTATGGTGGCACTATGGGGACATTCATGGGGGCAGTCTGGTGGCACTATGGGGACATTCATGGGAGCATTATGGTGGCACTATGGGGACATCCATAGGGGCAGTCTGGTGGCACTATAGGGACATTCATGGGGGCATTATGGTGGCACTATGGGGACATTCATGGCTGTTAATTATATTGGTGAGTAGTATTTTTGTAGTCTTCGATCTTTATTCTAAGTAGTCAAATAATTTTATTTATTTTTTTATATTCGTCTATATTAGATTTATTTCCTATTCTAGTTTTTCAAAATCTAATAGTATATTACCCTTTTGCATCTGATTACAAGGCGACCTGTAAGAATTACAGCGAGGGTATATCAGAGTCCGAACTGCAAGAACTGGAAACAACTATGTCATCAATTCAGGTTAGTCAAACCGGATATTTATTTTTTTGATGAGATCTATACATTTTTTTTCGGTGGCAGAAAGGTTATCACCAGACATCACACACTCTTTACTGTAGAATTAGTATTCATTGTATAATAGAAGCATTTTATGGTGTAGTAATTCTACATGTCCACCCTTTTTTATATACATCATCGAGATAATAATTATGTATAAATAAATGGTAGCAAAAGTAGTGACAAATCAATAACCCACCCCACTAAACCACACCAGCGACAAGCCGATCGGATATCCAGTACCCTGGTGTATTCTTTAGTGCTTAGCCGCTGTACATAAACTGTATCACCAATGATGACAATATAATCTTAGTGCGGATTAGTGCCCATGCAAATTAGGCGAACAACAGTAATTTCATGGACGGTAAATCAAAATCTTTTTTTGGGAGATCAGTTGTTCAGAAAATGATGCGATGATCCTCCACACATTCATCCTATTTCGCTTTGAATTCTACAGTAAATTTTTGGGTGTAAAGGACCATTATATTTACATTATCCAAATAACAACATCAATATAGAAGGGTTGCCAATCTCCTTCGATCAAAAATTCTAAAGATAGCCCTTTTTTTCTATTATTCTATTGCATAGCTAGATTCGTGTTCTGGAGGGACTTTTCAAGCTGTAGACTATAAATTTATTGATTATCCTGAAAACCGTGAAAGTATTATTGTTTATTTGAAAAAAAAAAAGTTTTTTCCTATTTCTCAAAAAAATACTGTAAATTTTTAGATCTCTGAAAATGATGAGAGTTGGCTCAATCAAAGTCTAGAAGTGGAAAGCTTTGCTGATTTGCTGAAGTCATTTACATTCCAACCAACAATGTGTTACTAGAAAGATTTCATATAACAAACTAATTACATAATAATTTTCTTTTAGGAAATGCTTAGTCTAATTGAGCGACTAAGACAAAAAAATAAAATTGATAACCCCGATGAAGACTACTGTTTTCAGACCTACCCATTATGGTCCCCAGAGGGGTATTTTTCTACAGAACAAGACCCGGAGAAAAGACTAACAGAATTGCACTGGTGTAAATGTGGACAGTGCCAAATCATGAAATCGGTGAATGACAGTTTATGCTGCACAGAGATTTATGCATTGGAAAGCTTGCTATCAATAGAAATTAATTGCATATGTAAACATCCATCTTTCTACGATGTGTGTCAAGACAGGGATGAAATAATTTGTCTAATAACAGCTATGCAAATTACCACAGGTCGTGCTATGGACATTGAAAACCATCGGTGAGTAAAATATATTCTTTATCATAAATATCCCTTGTATTGGCCCTTGAATGAGCTTTTCTTTACAAGAATGCCAATCGTTAGCAAAGATGGCGAATATTTTAAAACATGTTAAATCATAAAATATAGCCATCATTACAAGTCTAAAATTATATTTAGGTACGTATTTACGTTTATGTTATTCAATTTGGTAAACCTTGTCTAACCTTCTTTATATCTTTTCTCCTTTTAGATGTCTTCGTCTGGCCGCATATAGAGCTTTCACTATGTGGGTACATGGTCCACTAGGCAAACATAACCGCAGACCAATACCAACTTGTGTCGTTCTACAAATTAGAGCTAAATTTCCAGAACCTTATGGTTCTTACACAGGTTTTCAGTATTATCAAGACATGCCACTTACACAGTCTGATTTGGATTTAAAATTTTAAATGAAGATTTTTTTTAAAGATACTTACTGTTTCTACGTTGATATCACTATTTTGTGTTCCTGTTATGTAAAAGCATATGACTAAATTTATTGCATCAAACATATAAAGTTGCTTCAATGCAATAAATAATAGAAGCATCCTTATCATGGATAATACCATCTTCAAGGGTCCATTGTTTGAAAACTGCAAAGTGTCAGCGACAACCACATTTTTGGGATTAAAGTGAAGTATGTAATTGTAAAACTGATCAATAAATCAGACATGGTTACCGGTTATAATGTTTACCGTATTTTCATTAGAAAATTGTTATGAACTTTACATCAAATTTTGTATAACACTATTATATGAAAAGCAAAAAAATGGGTTGGTTTACATTTGAACTAGTGTGTATGCTCACTGTATTGACATATAGACAAAGTCCCTTTTTTTTTAGAACAAAGGAGGTTGAACAAACTCGCATTATTTTCTTCCAAATCTAGACAGATACTTGTCTATAATATCGGGGCTATATTTTTGGGTACTGATGTACGTGTCGACTCCCAATCGCTGTCGATCCTGTTATCCGCATACAAAAAAATGTCATGTAAAATATCCTTTAGGAATTCATTGGAGAAAGGTTCGTAAAGTGTTTTCACCACCCAGGCCTTACGGGCTTTTGAATATTCAATTCAAAAAACGTTTCCTTGTTGATTCTTCATTATCATTTTCATATCTTTCCAAAGCAATTTGAACTCGATCGATATTTCGATTGTGGTCTAGAACAGCCAAAGTGGTGCGCGCCACCATACCATCAAAATGGAACACTTCCAAATCCCCTGTGTGACAAAAGAATGATAAGTGTTCCAAGTCACGAAGGAGTGATTGATTTTCTATTACTGCTTTTAATTTTGCAAATGCAGCAGAATCTTCCTGTAACCATTTAGTGTGTGGGATGCCGGTTGGATGATGGCCCTTACAGTAAGGCCCGTCTTCCTCCCATTCATGTATATTCAAAACATGATAAGGATAACTAATCGACAGGGTCCTACTTACAATTTCGGGCACACCACCACATATGGTTTTTGATCGACTGTATCCAGGGTGAAATCTTTTCACAGTTTTTAGATTTAGATGCAGCAAGTAGTTTTTGACCCACTGATTTGGCCATATGCCACACATCAAATTGGTGCTTGATGTTAGGATAATCTTCCCTTACAATTTTTCTTATTGCCACATGTCTGTCAGTAGTAATGATTCTGACTTTTACTTGAGACGATAGGATTCGATCCAAAGTTTTTCTTAAAGCAATTTTCTCCAGGCTCACAGAATTTGTAGGGGGCACAATTTGTTCAACTGTAAAATCTAAAATTTTACTCGATTCTGTGTCCAACATGGTATAGACACAGTACTTTGCTGAAAAGCCGGGACTATCTGATTGCCCATCACCAGCAAGGCAAACAGCTTTCTGTCCAATTGATGAGATTACATGGCTTCTTTCTTTTTTCCAATGGTAATGAATCATAGGAAATATGTATTTAATACATTTGATTTTGAGATTGAATAAATGTTCATAACATTGAACAAAGTTTTATCTTCAAAAAATGGTTCCCACTGAGCAAAATAGAACTCGAGATCAATATGTTTCCAGCTGGTAACCTATTATTTAGGGGCTGGCTAGTCCAAAGATATTTTTGGTGAGCCTTTGTGCATCGCACATCAACATATATTGCCGAACCAGAATGTCTAACACCAATATGCGTTATTTTTTCTCCACATGACTTGCGATACTGACAGGGAATCATACTAATCAATTTTTTTTAAACAACTATAATAAACTATAAATTTTAACTCATGTGAATCATTCTCCTCATCAAAATATATTGGATCCATGTTCTCACAAGTAGAATCTTGATTCAATAAGTCTATCTCCTCCTCATCGCTGTCGTCAGAGAGGTCGCTAAGAATTTCGTCCTCTTCAACATCTGAATCTTCCGGTGGCATCTAAAAGGACTCTACATTTGTTTCTGCATTATTTTTCTCACATGCCTCATCTTCTAGTTCCATCCAATCCAGTTTTTTAGCAACAACAGATAGAGCTTTGGGAACTGGAGAACAATTATGAATCAAAGGGCATAGTGGTGTGCCACACACACTCATTGGGGTTGAAGCAAAAACGGGTTGATCCGGCCTTGTAAAAGTCTTTGGAGGCAGAGTAGCATGTGGAACGGCAAAACAGGAATCATCACAATTTATTTTAGATATTGAAACATTATCCAACCCATTGCTTTCTTCCCCTTGTACAATATTTTCCTCTATATTGTTCGAAGTTTGAATTGTCGCAATGTCATCAATATTCTCCGTTGACAGCATGTAAAGATGTTCTAATGATGTTGTGTTCTCAACATTTTCTTTAGGTTTTTTTTTTTTTTCGAGAACTTGGTTGAGTCTGTCAACAACTTACAAGTTGTTCCGCGATTTTTATTTTTTATTTTGCATGTTTGTGTCTCACAATTTTTTTTTTTAGGCAAAGAGGAGGCCATTACAAACATTTGGCTTTTCCTTTGACATTCTTTGTATGTCGGGGAATATTGTGGGTAGTGCTTGTGCACATAGATTTTTCTCGTACTTCCATCCTGATATGACAAGTAATTGAAATGACGGGAACAAAGTCTATAATGGTCCGTTTGTTTACCTTTGTAAATTTTTTCGACCTAGTCTTCCAAATCTTCAAAAATTTGCGGTGCTTGTGATGGCCAACGGCGAATTGAATCTTTGTCTTTTGGGAAAACATGCATTATAACATGTTGGTCTTTCTTTTTCCATGTGTTGCCGCAACCTGGGATGATGCACGATGGCATGGTCGGAGATAGATTATTTCTGAAAATTGATAAATAACGCTAATTAGAGACCATGGTAAATCGATTTTGTCGAAGAACATTACACAAGTGAACCATAATTTCCTCCCCCTATGTGCCTGTGCACCATAATGTCTTCCCCTCTCTGTCCTTGTGCACCATAATGTCCTCCCCTCAATGACCCTGTGCACCATATTGTCCACAACCCCTCTGTAAACATGTGCACCATAATGTCTTCCCCTCTCTGTCCATGTGCACCATAATGTCTTCCCCTCTCTGTCCTTGTGCACCATAATGTCTTCCCCTCTCTGTCCTTGTGCACCATAATGTCTTCCCCTCTCTGTCCTTGTGCACCATAATGTCTTCCCCTCTCTGTCCTTGTGCACCATAATGTCTTCCCCTCTCTGTCCTTGTGCACCATAATGTCCTCCCCTCAATGACCCTGTGCACCATATTGTCCACAACCCCTCTATAAACATGTGCACCATAATGTCTTCCCCTCTCTGTCCATGTGCACCATAATGTCTTCCCCTCTCTGTCCTTGTGCACCATAATGTCCTCCCCTCAATGACCCTGTGCACCATATTGTCCACAACCCCTCTGTAAACATGTGCACCATAATGTCTTCCCCTCTCTGTCCTTGTGCACCATAATGTATTCCCCTCTCTGTCCTTGTGCACCATAATGTCTTCCCCTCTCTGTCCTTGTGCACCATAATGTGTTCCCCTCTCTGTCCTTGTGCACCATAATGTCCTCCCCTCAATGACCCTGTGCACCATATTGTCTAACCACTCTGTAAACATGTGCACCATAATGTCTCCCCCTCTCTGTCCTTGTGCACCATAATGTCTTCCCCTCTCTGTCCTTGTGCACCATAATGTCCTCCCCTCAATTACCCTGTGCACCATATTGTCCACAACCCCTCTGTAAACATGTGCACCATAATGTCTTCCCCTCTCTGTCCATGTGCACCATAATGTCTTCCCCTCTCTGTCCTTGTGCACCATAATGTCCTAACCTCAATGACCCTGTGCACCCTATTGTCCACAACCCCTCTGTAAACATGTGCACCATAATGTCTTCCCCTCTGTGTTCTTGTCCACACAAATGTATTCCTCCCTGTGCCCATGTATTCAATAATTTTGTGTTCTCTGTGTTCAGACCTTCACTCTGCTGAAAAGTATATTGACATTTATCACAAAAACAGACCATGTGTCAACAATATTGGTTTGCTCTCACTTACATTGCAGCGATAACACTGCTACACCTCTTTCCGACTTGCTGGCTGACACCTATCACCGCTCTTGTGCTGAGCTAACAACAGAGCATGCGCGGCTCTGTTTCGGAAGCAGCTAAATTGAACGAAGAACTGCACAGGCGCGGCCGCCCGGCGCCGTGCGCGTTCATAGAGGAAATGCAGCCACACACTGGATCAAGGTGAATTCGCCAGGCGCGCATGTGCGGCCATCGCATTGTGCCGGCGTTCGGTGGCCGTAACTAAGGGACAATAACGAACAACAATGAGGTACAAGGTGGATGGTTTTTGAGAGAAGGGTAGGAATTAGCTAAACCATTATATTTAGAGAATTTTTCATTGCTGCAGCGTGCCCACATTAAACAATGATCCTTTTGATGGGATAACCCCTTTAAGCTACAAGCCAGACATCCAACTACAGGTGTTCGATTAATCTCAAGCCACCTCTCTCAAAATCTATTGTGGTGCACAGCAAGATGGCAATGGAGGCTGGAATGGAGGTCATTCATCTTGAGCAATGAGTCCTCCTTTTGTCTTTATGCAATGATAGCCGGAGATTGGTCTGAAGACCACAGAGGCAAGGCCATGACAAGGCCTTTACAAGGAAACATCGCACAGCTCCTACTCCCAGGATTATGGTACTGGGCGACGTAATGTATGGTAGCCAAAACCCTATAGTCTACATTTCAGGTACATTAACATCTCGGCTTTACAATGATTTAGTTGTGGAATCAGTGGTACGGCCATCTTTTCAACAGGACAACACCAGTTGCATGTTGCTTGTGCTACTGTGAGCAGCCTGCATGGCCTAAACGTGTTACCATGGCCTGCAGCATCTCCAGACTTGTCTCCCATCGTGTACATCTGGGACATCATTGATCGGCAACTGCAAAGGAAGCTGCCAGCAGAGGATCTTAATGATTTGCGTGTCCAAGTGCTTTCAGCGTGGCAGAACATTCCTCAAACAACCATTAGTAACCTCATTGAAAGCATGCCAAGGTGTGTAAGTGCTTGCATTTCTACACTGGACACTCATACGCTATAGTGAATAAATCAAGAAGTTTTAAATATTTTTATTTTTTAAAATAATTTGCATATCAACAACATGTCTATAGATCCTGTGATTTCCATAATTCTGCAACTTTTCCTTCTTGATGTTGCAGTTTTGAGGTTCAGGAATGTATAAACCAGTAGTGTCAATTAATAAATGTTAAATGCTTTAAGGGTGCCTTCAGACTTAGCAGATTTTGTTGCAGATATTTTTTGCAACTGAAAATCAGTTCCATTTATCTGAATGGGATTGTTTTGGTGGCAAGCATAGATTTCTGAAAGCCCCATTCGGGTGAATAGAACTGACTTTCAGTGCTGAAAATTTTGGCAACAAAATCTGCTGCGTGTAGAAGCACTGTTAAAGCATGAGAAAAAACAAATCTCCCTTGGATGTTTTTTACATTTTCAGATCAGCAGCATGCTTTATCTGACTTTCACCACAGATTTAGTTAATTGCAATGCAGTGAGTGAAACCAGCGGCTAGATTCTTTACGAAAATCAACAATAAAATCCCCATAAAACACATGTATATTTAATTGCAGATTTCGGTACAGAATTTTAAGTTAGTTGTACAGATTACGTTTGTGTATTCAGCATCATCCAACCAGGTGAGGAGTAATAATATTGCTTTTACATGACATTTTGTATCTTATACTTCCTTGCAAAGATACTTTCCAAAAAGTATCCAAGTAAGGGTCTATTCACACGTCCGCAATTTCGTTCCGCATTTTGCGGAACGGAATTGCGGACTCATTTATCTCTATGGGGCAGCACAATGTGCTGCCCGGATCCGGAATTGCGGATCCGCACTTCCGGGGCCGCAATTCAGTTCCCCAAAAAAATAGAACATGTCCTATTCTTGTCTGCAATTGCGGACAAGAATAGGCATTTTCTATTAAGTGCCAGCGATGTGCGGTCCGCAAAATGCGGGACGCACATCACGATGTCCGTGTTTTGCTGATCCACGGATCCGTGGATCCGCAAAACACACACGGACGTGTGAATGGACCCTTAGTTAGAGAGAGTTTGCATCACCGTTACTTTTCCATTCTTCTGATCTGCTAGTCCTGACGAAAGGGGCAATCCAGCCCCAGAAACGCGTAGACTATTATCAAATAAAGATCATCGTTTATTATTATAAACATCGAGTCCGGGCAGCGCCTGAAAAGATCCTGAATCAACTTTTAAAATGTATCCAAGAACAGAAAAAACAAACAAACAAAAACCATAAAATCCTGCAGTTTTACCAGTGGCCACTAAGCCAAATAATAGGCGCCACTATTTGGTCTGTACAGATCACTTTACTGCAGTTACCTGCTTATCTATACGCAGAGGTGTTATCATTACTGGCAGGATTAGAATGACAGATAAGACAGGATCCACCATTCACAATAGCTGATAGTCAGAGCTAATCTATTCTTTCCTTGTACAATGACCTCTGCACAGGTCACAGAACATGCCCAGAAAACTCTCCCATAGAAGTATATGAGGTCCCATCCCGTCTACTGCATCTATGGCCCATGGGGCAGCGGTAAAGCTAATTCTTTTAAGGCTTTGTAAATTCTGTTAAGAACAGCTCAGGCAAGATGGCCGCCCCCATAGTCATGTTCAGGAACCAGAATAAATAAATCTGAAATCAGAAAACAAAAAAAAAAGGATACTATCAGGCTTTAACTGGCAGAAAGCATTTTTTCCTTTAACAACCCTTTCAGGACCGATTTTTTGCATTTTTGTTTTGCGCTCCCTGCCTTCCCAGAGCCATAACTTTTTTATTTGTCTGTTCACATAGCCATATGAAGGCTTGATTTCTGCGAGACAAGTTGTACTTTCCAATGCCACCATTTAATATTGCATATGATGTAGTGGAAAGCAAGAAAAAAATCCAAATGGGGTGAAATGACAAAAAAAAAGCAATTCCCCCACAGTTTTACGGGTTTTTCATTTATGACGTTCGATGTATGATAAAACTGATTAAAAAATAAAAAATTGGGGAAAAAAATCAGTTTTATTTTTTTGTCGCCATATTTTGATCTCTATAATTTTTTTGTAATTATGTGAACGGAGCTGTATGGGGGTCATTTTTGGGGGGCAATCTGAACTTTTCATTGATACCATTCTGGGGTGTGTATGACTTTTTGATCACTTTTTATACAATTTTTTTGTACTATGGGCATTATGATTTTACTACTTTCCTATGGAGCCCTATAATAGGCAAGGGCTCCATAGGAAATACTATGCAGCAGCCTCCTGTCATTCACAAAGACTGGGGCTGCTGCATACACACTCCGGCTCCTCCGATCGCCACGGTTTTCAGCGCGCTTAGATGCTGTGATCAGGATTGACCACGGCATCATAGGGATTAAATGTCCGCGATTGGCATTACCTCTGGACTGAGGGCTCTTCGGCGGAAGTCTCGACCAGACGTCTTCCTGTGTCTTCCTGTTCAGCAGCATGCACATTATTGGTGGCACAACTTTCTTCCTTCCACAGGTTAGCAGACTTCGAGAATTTAGGTAGTGCCTTAAAGGGGTTTTCCAGTAATAATATTTTTTTATCGAGTCAATGCAACCTGTCCCCTGAAACAGAAGATTCATAAATACCTGCTCCATGCCACTCCAGTCCTCCACGCTGCCCCCACTATCTCTATCCTCTGGTCCCCGCGCCGTTTACATCTGTCTGGCCATGGACATGGTCACATGCACCACTCCAGGCAATGACTGGCTTTAGCTGTGACGTGTTGATGGGGCTTTAGCTGGAGAGGTGCATGTGACCATGTCCATGGCCAGACGCATGTAAACAGTGGGGGACAGGAAGATGAAGATACCGAAGGCAGCGCAGACGCCCGGAGTGGCATGGAGCACGTAAATATGAATCTCCTGTTTCAGGGGGCATGCTAAGGGTACTTGATAAAAAATAATTAGTACTGGAAACCCCCTTAAGGACCCCTTTATAATAGTATAAAGTAATAGCAGTAATACCATTATAATTGATGTAAAATGATAAGCTACTGGTTTGTATAGACAGTTACTGTCACTCAGGGGAGCTTTAGACTTACCCTTTATTACACTGCGCTCCTGGTACCTTAGGGCACAAATGAAATATTCAGCAGCAATTTGGATACAAAGAATATACAGATATGACTTTCTTCTCCTATGAAATTGGTCCTAGCAAGTATATGTGTTTTAGGTGGGAAATTAGATTGTGAGCTCACAGTCGACATGGATTAATGTGAGTGATATACAATCTGTCCCCAGCTAAGTTTTTGTCTATTCAATTTTTTTTCAGAGCCATAACATTGCAGCCATAGAGGTGCATGGGCCTTTATTATACCTCTGTATGCCTCAGTGGTTTTCTCCGTCAGATTCCGTATGTACACATTGCTTCTAGGGGCAGTACATGTGGACTGTGCAGCTCAAAGTGTTGGACCGTATATAACCGTCTGCGTGCACAGGACTGCGCCATAATTGCCTTATAACATTGAAACTATTCACAAAGTGGAGACACAATATATTTAATATCTATTAAAATATCATTACATATAACCATTTCTTTATTACAGAAAGTTTCTTGTACATGTTCTATTATAAGATGAATGTAAAAACTATTATTAGAGCAAAGTATATGAACCAAACATTTAATGTGACGAAGCGTCATGGATGGGGCTGGTTATTATTACAGTGGGGGTTGAAGACCCACCTCTGGGTATTAGTAATTACAGTACATATACCTATGACACTATGCCAGCTGGCTACATATTATTCATTTAGCATGGATTGATGATGTGATATACTGATAACCATGTCAATTATACAATCAAGCTATCTTTTCTATTGCCTGTACACTTGAAAATATCTCAAATTCAGCCCAAATTAAATGAATTACTAAATTACAGACTTAGAACAGTCGGATTAAGCAGGTCAGATGACGGGTTATATACTCCACTATTGTGTACATTCAATAGTAGCCGATATTACAGGAACAGAACACATTTTAACAAATTTCCTCATCTTGCGTTTATGGGTATTCATTTCCAAGCCATATCTCACAGGCATTTCCATTCCATCCTTCCCAGCATTCACAGTTTCCACAGCTACATATCCCGTTGCCTAAAAGCAAATTGAATAGGAGTTTAATTGTCACAATCAAAATGTACTGCCTTATTAAAGAGTAGCAGGTCATAATCAAAACCCTATAACCGGTCCCCTAAATATTCCCTTATTGTGTGCAGCACTTTGCATTTGATTTAGCATCAACTGGAAATATAGACTTTCAGACAACTAATAGCATCTTTTCAACCGTGCTCTTAGCAAAGTGCTATACACTATAATCATGCTGTCTTTTATTTCTCTCAGGCTTTATAGCATGTTAGACGGATACATAGCTGTAATCATCTACACCGGCTGCACCTGAAGACCAAAGTTAACTCTTTTAGTTCCATAAGACTAAGCATTATTTATAGAAACCTTCGTAAGTGTAAAATGTACTCGTATTTATACTTATGACAAATCTGCTAATTATGCTTCCTAATACTGTAGAGAAAACCACAATAACATGGCCGCACTTGTGAATGCATCTGTAGACTAAAATATAAGCAGGATCAGTACAAGAGACATTATGGGGTTGTATGTCAGTACCTGTATAGGTGGCATCTGATGGATTATGTCACATGAACTTATTGTCAAGAAGGTGACAGAACAGAAGGCTCAATGCACCTCTATAGCTGCCTTATACAGCATAAGGACCTGTGCACAGAGCAGAACAGTAAAAAGCAATTCTACTACGGATGTCAAGTATATTAAACCTATTGTTAAAAAATAATTCAACACTTTGCCTAATGTAATCATGGCTCCAGGCTTTGATCTAATCCAATAAGTATAAACCAATAAAGAATGAATTCTCTACGGGCCCATTCAGACGAGAGATGTTCATGCCTGGGGGTTGCCCAAGTGTAGAATGGACAGCATCTAGACGGAACACTGACACATAATAGTCAATGAGCCAATTCACGTGACCAGTTTTCCACACAGACCTTTGGTCCATACAGAGATATTTGGAGCATGCACTACTTTGGTCCAATTTCTGAGCAAGACTTGCTCATTCAAGTGAATGGGTCCTTGACAGAAAAATCTGACGGACACCATTCATTTGACCCTTTTAAAAAGATCATCCCTTTTTTGAGGGTGGAACATTTTACATTGCTCCTCTGAGTGCCAAGTAGGGACTCATGGACACAGCAAAGCCAGGGACAAATTGGCCTCAAAAAGCTAAAAAATAAATAAAAAAAATCCCAAAACAATTAGATGAAAACCCTTCAGAATTGTATATATTTCTGTGAAAATTCAACCTAAGACTGCATCAGATTTCCCCACATCTCCTAAAAGTAGATAAAGATAACTACATCAAACAAATGAGTCAAACATATTAGACTTGGTCATTTATCTATAAAGAAAATAATCCACTATCACATGTCTGTGAGTGGCAAAATGATGTCAACCTTTAGGATTAGCAGATAATTTGAAAGTGAAATTAGAGTCGGGTGTAGGAGTAGACTGATATACAGTGGGATGCGAAAGTTTGGGCAACCTTGTTAGGCTACTTTCAGACTAGCGTTCAGAGAGGATCCGTCTGGTGTCTGCACAGACGGATCCGCTCCTATAATGCAGACGTTTGGATCCGTTCAGAACGGATCGGTCTGCATTATAGTTTTGAAAAAATTCTAAGTCAGAAAGTTGTTCAGACGGATCCGTCCAGACTTTACATTGAAAGTCAATGGGGACGGATCCGTTTGAAAATTGAGCCATATTGTGTCAATTTCAAACGGATCCGTCCCCATTGACTTACATGGTAAGTCTGGACGGATCCGTTTGCCTCAGCGTTCGGGTGTCCGCCTGCTGAGCGGAGGGGAGGCTGAACGCTGCCAGACTGATGCATTCTGAGCGGATCCGCATCCACTCAGAATGCATTGGTAGCTGGACGGATGCGTTTGGGGCCGCTTGTGAGACCCTTTAAACGGAGCTCACAAGCGGAGCCCCGACGCTAGTGTGAAAGTAGCCTTAATCGTCAAGATTTTCCTGTATAAATCGTTGGTTGTTACGATAAAAAATGACAGTTAAATATATCATATAGGAGACACACACAGTGATATTTGAGAAGTGAAATGAAGTTTATTGGATTTACAGAAAGTGTGCTATAATTGTTGAAACAAAATTAGACAGGTGCATAAATTTGGGCACTGTTATCATTTTATTGATTTCAAAACCTTTAGAACTAATTATTGGAACTCAAATTGGCTTGGTAAGCTCAGTGACCCCTGACCTACATACACAGGTGAATCACATTATGAGAAAGAGTATTTAAGGGGGTCAATTGTAAGTTTCCCTCCTCTTTTAATTTTCTCTGAAGATTAGCAACATGGGGGTCTCAAAACAACTCTCAAATGACCTGAAGACAAAGATTGTTCACCATCATGGTTTAGGGGAAGGATACAGAAAGCTGTCTCAGAGATTTCAGCTGTCTGTTTCCACAGTTAGGAACATATTGAGGAAATGGAAGACCACAGGCTCAGTTCAAGTTAAGGCTCGAAGTGGCAGACCAAGAAAAATCTCGGATAGACAGAAGCGACAAATGGTGAGAACAGTCAGAGTCAACCCACAGACCAGCACCAAAGACCTACAACATCATCTTGCTGCAGATGGAGTCACTGTGCATCGTTCAACCATTCGGCGCACTTTACACAAGGAGAGGCTGTATGCGAGAGTGATGCAGAGGAAGCCTTTTCTCCGCCCACAGCACAAAAAGTGCCGCTAGAGGTGGGCTAAAGCACATTTGGACAAACCAGCTTCATTTTGGAATAAAGTGCTGTGGACTGATGAAACTAAAATTTCGTTATTTGGCCATAACAAGGGGTGTTATGCATGGAGGAAAAAGAACACAGCATTCCAAGAAAAACACCTGCTACCTACAGTAAAATATGGTGGTGGTTCCATCATGCTGTGGGGCGGTGTGGCCAGTGCAAGGACTGGGAATCTTGTCAAAGTTGAGGGACCCATGGATTCCACTCAGTATCAGCAGATTCTGGAGACCAATGTCCAGGAATCAGTGACAAAGCTGAAGCTGCGCCGGGGCTGGATATTTCAACAAGACAACGACCCTAAACACTGCTCAAAATCCACTAAGGCATTTATGCAGAGGAACAAGTACAAAGTTCTGGAATGGCCATCTCAGTCCCCAGACCTGAATATAATAGAAAATCTGTGGTGTGACTTAACCACCTCCGGACCGCCTAACGCAGGATCGCGTTCCGGAGGTGGCAGCCCTGCGCAGAGTCACGCATATATGCGTCATCTCGCGATGGCCGAGATTTCCTGTGAACGCGCGCACACAGGCGCGCGCGCGCTCACAGGAACGGAAGGTAAGAGAGTTGATCTCCAGCCTGCCAGCGGCGATCGTTCGCTGGCAGGCTGGAGATGTGTTTTTTTTAACCCCTAACAGGTATATTAGACGCTGTTTTGATAACAGCGTCTAATATACCTGCTACCTGGTCCTCTGGTGGTCCCCTTTGTTTGGATCGACCACCAGAGGACACAGGTAGCTCAGTAAAGTCCCACCAAGCACCACTACACTACACTACACCCCCCCCCCCCGTCACTTATTAACCCCTTATTAGCCCCTGATCACCCCTGATCACCCCATATAGACTCCCTGATCACCCCCCTGTCATTGATCACCCCCCTGTCATTGATTACCCCCCTGTAAAGCTCCATTCAGATGTCCGCATGATTTTTACGGATCCACTGATAGATGGATCGGATCCGCAAAACGCATCCGGACGTCTGAATGAAGCCTTATAGGGGCGTGATCAATGACTGTGGTTATCACCCCATATAGACTCCCTGATCACCCCCCCTGTCATTGATTACACCCCTGTCATTGGTTAACCCCCTTGTAAAGCTCCATTCAGACGTCCGCATGATTTTTACGGATCCACTGATAGATGGATCGGATCCGCAAAACGCATCCGGACGTCTGAATGAAGCCTTACAGGGGCGTGATCAA
Organism: Bufo bufo; assembly: GCF_905171765.1. Taxonomy (NCBI): domain Eukaryota; kingdom Metazoa; phylum Chordata; class Amphibia; order Anura; family Bufonidae; genus Bufo; species Bufo bufo. The sequence continues at coordinate 483,743,240 of NC_053391.1, read as the reverse complement.
TGACTGTGGTGATCACCCCATATAGACTCCCTGATCACCCCCCTGTAAAGCTCCATTCAGATGTCCGCATGATTTTTACGGATGCACTGATAGATGGATCCGATCCGCAAAACGCATCCGGACGTCTGAATGAAGCCTTACAGGGGCATGATCAATGACTGTGGTGATCACCCCATATAGACTCCCTGATCACCCCCCTGTAAAGCTCCATTCAGATGTCCGCATGATTTTTACGGATGCACTGATAGATGGATCCGATCCGCAAAACGCATCCGGACGTCTGAATGAAGCCTTACAGGGGCATGATCAATGACTGTGGTGATCACCCCATATAGACTCCCTGATCACCCCCCTGTAAAGCTCCATTCAGATGTCCGCATGATTTTTACGGATGCACTGATAGATGGATCCGATCCGCAAAACGCATCCGGACGTCTGAATGAAGCCTTACAGGGGCATGATCAATGACTGTGGTGATCACCCCATATAGACTCCCTGATCACCCCCCTGTAAAGCTCCATTCAGATGTCCGCATGATTTTTACGGATGCACTGATAGATGGATCCGATCCGCAAAACGCATCAGGACGTCTGAATGAAGCCTTACAGGGGCATGATCAATGACTGTGGTGATCACCCCATATAGACTCCCTGATCACCCCCCTGTAAAGCTCCATTCAGATGTCCGCATGATTTTTACGGATGCACTGATAGATGGATCCGATCCGCAAAACGCATCCGGACGTCTGAATGAAGCCTTACAGGGGCATGATCAATGACTGTGGTGATCACCCCATATAGACTCCCTGATCACCCCCCTGTCATTGATTACCCCCCTGTAAAGCTCCATTCAGATGTCCGCATGATTTTTACGGATGCACTGATAGATGGATCGGATCCGCAAAACGCATCCGGACGTCTGAATGAAGCCTTACAGGGGCGTGATCAATGACTGTGGTGATCACCCCATATAGACTCCCTGATCACCCCCCTGTCATTGATTACCCCCCTGTCATTGATTACCCCCCTGTAAAGCTCCATTCAGACGTCCGCATGATTTTTACGGATCCACTGATAGATGGATCGGATCCGCAAAACGCATCCGGACGTCTGAATGAAGCCTTACAGGGGCGTGATCAATGACTGTGGTGATCACCCCATATAGACTCCCTGATCACCCCCCTGTCATTGATCAACCCCCCTGTCATTGATCACCCCTCTGTCATTGATCACCCCCCTGTCATTGATCACCCCTCTGTAAGGCTCCATTCAGATATTTTTTTGGCCCAAGTTAGCGGAATTTTTTTTTTTTTTTCTTACAAAGTCTCATATTCCACTAACTTGTGTCAAAAAATAAAATCTCACATGAACTCACCATACCCCTCACGGAATCCAAATGCGTAAAATTTTTTAGACATTTATATTCCAGACTTCTTCTCACGCTTTAGGGCCCCTAGAATGCCAGGGCAGTATAAATACCCCACATGTGACCCCATTTCGGAAAGAAGACACCCCCAGGTATTCCGTGAGGGGCATATTGAGTCCATGAAAGATTGAAATTTTTGTCCCAAGTTAGCGGAACGGGAGACTTTGTGAGAAAAAAATTAAAAATATCAATTTCCGCTAACTTGTGCCAAAAAAAAAAAATTTCTATGAACTCGCCATGCCCCTCATTGAATACCTTGGGGTGTCTTCTTTCCAAAATGGGGTCACATGTGGGGTATTTATACTGCCCTGGCATTCTAGGGGCCCCAAAGCGTGAGAAGAAGTCTGGTATCCAAATGTCTAAAAATGCCCTCCTAAAAGGAATTTGGGCACCTTTGCGCATCTAGGCTGCAAAAAAGTGTCACACATCTGGTATCGCCGTACTCAGGAGAAGCTGGGGAATGTGTTTTGGGGTGTCATTTTACATATACCCATGCTGGGTGAGAGAAATATCTTGGTCAAATGCCAACTTTGTATAAAAAAATGGGAAAAGTTGTCTTTTGCCAAGATATTTCTCTCACCCAGCATGGGAATATTTAAAATGACACCCCAAAACACATTCCCCAACTTCTCCTGAATACGGCGATACCACATGTGTGACACTTTTTTGCAGCCTAGGTGGGCAAAGGGGCCCATATTCCAAAGAGCACCTTTAGGATTTCACAGGTCATTTACCTACTTACCACACATTAGGGCCCCTGGAAAATGCCAGGGCAGTATAACTACCCCACAAGTGACCCCATTTTGGAAAGAAGACACCCCAAGGTATTCCGTGAGGGGCATGGCGAGTTCCTAGAATTTTTTATTTTTTGTCACAAGTTAGTGGAAAATGCTTATTTTTTTTTTTTTTTTTTTTTCATACAAAGTCTCATATTCCACTAACTTGTGACAAAAAATAAAAAGTTCCATGAACTCACTATGCCCATCAGCGAATACCTTGGGGTCTCTTCTTTCCAAAATGGGGTCACTTGTGGGGTAGTTATACTGCCCTGGCATTCTAGGGGCCCAAATGTGTGGTAAGGAGTTTGAAATCAAATTCTGTAAAAAATGACCTGTGAAATCCGAAAGGTGCTCTTTTGAATATGGGCCCCTTTGCCCACCTAGGCTGCAAAAAAGTGTCACACATCTGGTATCTCCGTAATTGGGAGAAGTTGGGGAATGTGTTTTGGGGTGTCATTTTACATATACCCATGCTGGGTGAGAGAAATATCTTGGCAAAAGACAACTTTTCCCATTTTTTTATACAAAGTTGGCATTTGACCAAGATATTTATCTCACCCAGCATGGGTATATGTAAAAAGACACCCCAAAACACATTCCTCAACTTCTCCTGAATACAGAGATACCAGATGTGTGACACTTTTTTGCAGCCTAGGTGGGCAAAGGGGCCCACATTCCAAAGAGCACCTTTCGGATTTCACAGGTCATTTACCTACTTACCACACATTTGGGCCCCTAGAATGCCAGGGCAGTATAACTACCCCACAAGTGACCCCATTTTGGAAAGAAGAGACCCCAAGGTATTCGCTGATGGGCATAGTGAGTTCATGGAAGTTTTTATTTTTTGTCACAAGTTTGTGGAATATGAGACTTTGTATGAAAAAAAAAAAAAAAAAAAAATCATCATTTTCCACTAACTTGTGACAAAAAATAAAAAATTCTAGGAACTCGCCATGCCCCTCACGGAATACCTTGGGGTGTCTTCTTTCCAAAATGGGGTCACTTGTGGGGTAGTTATACTGCCCTGGTATTCTAGGGGCCCAAATGTGTGGTAAGGAGTTTGAAATCAAATTCAGGAAAAAATGAGGAGTGAAATCCGAAAGGTGCTCTTTGGAATATGGGCCCCTTTGCCCACCTAGGCTGCAAAAAAGTGTCACACATCTGGTATCACCGTACTCAGGAGAAGTTGAGGAATGTGTTTTGGGGTGTCTTTTTACATATACCCATGCTGGGTGAGATAAATATCTTGGTCAAATGACAACTTTGTATAAAAAAATGGGAAAAGTTGTCTTTTGCCAAGATATTTCTCTCACCCAGCATGGGTATATATAAAATGACACCCCAAAACACATTCCCCACCTTCTCCTGAGTACGGAGATACCAGATGTGTGACACTTTTTTGCAGCCTAGGTGGGCAAAGGGGCCCATATTCCAAAGAGCACCTTTCGGATTTCACAGGTCATTTTTTACAGAATTTGATTTCAAACTCCTTACCACACATTTGGGCCCCTAGAATGCCAGGGCAGTATAACTACCCCACAAGTGACCCCATTTTGGAAAGAAGAGACCCCAAGGTATTCGCTGATGGGCATAGTGAGTTCATAGAACTTTTTATTTTTTGTCACAAGTTAGTGGAATATGAGACTTTGTAATAAAAAAATAAATAAATAAATAAATCATAATTTTCCGCTAACTTGTGACAAAAAATAAAAAGTTCTATGAACTCACTATGCCCATCAGCGAATACCTTAGGGTGTGTACTTTCAGAAATGGGGTCATTTGTGGGGTGTTTGTACTGTCTGGGCATTGTAGAACCTCAGGAAACATGACAGGTGCTCAGAAAGTCAGAGCTGCTTCAAAAAGCGGAAATTCACATTTTTGTACCATAGTTTGTAAACGCTATAACTTTTACCCAAACCATTTTTTTTTTACCCAAACATTTTTTTTTTATCAAAGACATGTAGAACTATAAATTTAGAGCAAAATTTCTATATGGATGTCGTTTTTTTTGCAAAATTTTACAACTGAAAGTGAAAAATGTCATTTTTTTGCAAAAAAATCGTTAAATTTCGATTAATAACAAAAAAAGTAAAAATGTCAGCAGCAATGAAATACCACCAAATGAAAGCTCTATTAGTGAGAAGAAAAGGAGGTAAAATTCATTTGGGTGGTAAGTTGCATGACCGAGCAATAAACGGTGAAAGTAGTGTAGGTCAGAAGTGTAAAAAGTGGCCTGGTCTTTCAGGGTGTTTAAGCACTGGGGGCTGAAGTGGTTAAAGAGAGCTGTCCATGCTCGGAAGCCATCAAACCTGAATGAACTAAAGATGTTTTGTAAAGAGGAATGGTCCAAAATACCTTCAACCAGAATGCAGACTCTCATTGGAACCTACAGGAAGCGTTTAGAGGCTGTAATTTCTGCAAAAGGAGGATCTACTAAATATTGATTTCATTTCTTTTTTGTGGTGCCCAAATTTATGCACCTGCCTAATTTTGTTTAAACAATTATAGCACACTTTCTGTAAATCCAATAAACTTCATCTCACTTCTCAAATATCACTGTGTGTGTCTCCTATATGATATATTTAACTGACATTTTTTATTGTAACAACCAATGATTTATACAGGAAAATCATGAAGATTAACAAGGTTGCCCAAACTTTCGCATACCACTGTATATATATATATATATATATATATATATATATATTTATTTATTTTTTGTGGGAAAAGATTCAGCAAAACTGGTAATTTATACATTGTTCATTCTGGGTTTTGTAGTCAAAGTGATGACAGCTATCGGTGTATACACAGTCATAGAGGAAGGCTGTCAATCACTGATAGAACCACCTCCTTGACTTCAAAGCCCAGAAAGTGCGTGATTTTAATTGTATAAATTACAAGTTTTACTGAATCTTTTCCCACAAAACTATATATCAATCTGCTCAGGTCCTCCTGCAGCTCAAACATCATATTCAATGTGACAGGTTCCTTTTAAAGTGATAATAGAAGCTAGTGGGCACCACAAAAATACTGCAAGCTAAAGGGTGCTTCCTATGTGCAAATACAGCATATAACAACTCACAAAGAACACATGTGAAGCAGCCTCACAATCAATGTTGATTGTGAGCCTGCTTCATTACCCATTTGGGGATTTGGGTATGATCTCATGATTAGAGTTGAGTGAACCTGAACTGTAAAGTTCGGGTTCGTACCGAACTTTAGCTTTATTTGGACCAGAACATTTACATAAAAGTTTGGGTTCGTGTTCGGCGATTTTTATGGCGCTTTTTGAAAGGCTGCAAAGCAGCCAATCAACAAGCGTTTAACTGTGTGCCCTTAGAAGCCATCACAGCCATGCCTACTATTGGCATGGCTGTGATTGGCCAACTGCAGCATGTGACCCAGCCTCTATATAAGGCTGAGTCACGTAGCGCTGCACGTCACTCTGCTATTCTTAGTGTAGGGAGAGGATGCTGCTGCTGTCATGGACAGATCAGGGATAAATACGAAGAAGAACTGCCTTATAACTCATTGATCTCAATCCAATGTGTTATGTGTGTGCAGTGCACATTTTTTTTAAGCCTGCACTGAGCCAACTTCTGTTGAAAACGCATTTTTTTTAACTTCAGTTTGTCACTATGAATACCTAATCGGCAGCCATTTTATGCAGACATGCTGGTTCAGCACTATCTATCTGCATGTCTGCTAGTCCAGAAATACAGCTTTTTTACTGACTGTGTTTAAAAATTATTATTTTTCATATAGTGCACCAGCACTATCTATCTGCATGTCTGCTAGTCCAGAAATACAGCTTTTTTGCTGACTGTGCTTAAAATATATATATTTTTCATATACTGATCATCTTAGATTACACGTGCATAAGTGACTGTCACATTTAGGCCACAAATATGGCCATTAGGTTACTGCGTTAAAAAAAAATATCTTTTTTTCATATACTGGTCATCTTTGATTACACGTGCATAGGTGACAGTCACATTTAGGCCACAAATACGGCCATTCGTTTACTGCGGTTGAAATAAACCGTGTGTTCATATACTGCTCATTTTGAATTTAACGTACATAGAATGCAGTCACATTTAGGCCACAAATACGGCCATTCGTTTACTGCGGTTGAAATAAACCGTGTGTTCATATACTGCTCATTTTGAATTTAACGTACATAGAATACAGTCACATTTTGGCCACAAATACGGCCATTAGTTTACTGAGGTTGAAATAAACCGTGTGTTCATATACTGGTCATCTTTGATTACACGTGTATAGGTGACAGTCACATTTTGGCCACAAATACGGCCATTAGTTTACTGCGGTTGAAATACACCGTGTTTTCATATACTGCTCATTTTGAATTTAACGTACATAGACTACAGTCACATTTTGGCCACAAATACGGCCATTTGTTTACTGCGGTTGAAATAAACCGTATGTTCATATACTGGTCATCTTTGATTACCCGTGCATAGGTGACAGTCACATTTAGGCCACAAATACGGCCATTTGTTTACTGCGGTTGAAATAAACCGTGTGTTCATATACTGGTCATCTTTGATTACACGTGCATAGGTGACAGTCACATTTAGGCCACAAATACGGCCATTAGTTTACTGCGATTGAAATAAACCATGTGTTCATATACTGCTCATTTTGAATTTAACGTACATAGAATACAGTCACATTTTGGCCACAAATACGGCCATTCGTTTACTGCGGTTGAAATAAACCATGTGTTCATATACTGGTCATCTTTGAATTTAACGTACATAGAATACAGTCACATTTAGGCCACAAATACGGCCATTCGTTTACTGCGGTTGAAATAAACCGTGTGTTCATATACTGGTCATCTTTGATTACACGTGCATAGGTGACAGTCACATTTAGGCCACAAATACGGCCATTCGTTTACTGCGGTTGAAATAAACCGTGTGTTCATATACTGCTCAATTTGAATTTAACGTAGATAGAATACAGTCACATTTAGGCCACAAATACGGCCATTCGTTTACTGCGGTTGAAATAAACTGTGTGTTCATACACTGCTCATTTTGAATTTAACGTACATAGAATACAGTCACATTTAGGCCACAAATACGGCCATTCGTTTACTGCGGTTGAAATAAACCATGTGTTCATATACTGATCATTTTGGATTTAACGTACATCGAATACAGTCACATTTAGGCCACAAATACTGCTGTCATATAGAGTTTTTTAAAAGAAAATTAGTGCAATACCCTACATCAGGGTTTATATTGGCGGTTAATTATTTTTAACATACTTAACCAACTAACTATGAGGCAAACATCTAATAAGGGATGCGGTCATGGTCGCGGTGGTGGTGTTGGTGGAGCCTCTGGTGCAGGGAGAGGACGTGGCCATTCTGCCACAGCTACACGTCCTACTAAACCTACTACCTCAGGTCCCAGTAGCCGCCAGAATCTACAGCGATATAAGGCCATTCTAAGGATGGTAAGGCCTGAGCAAGTACAGGCGCTAGTCAATTGGGTGATCCAGCACGTTCACATTATCTCCCACCCAGTCTTCTGCAGTAAGCGCACAGGTGGCACCTGAAACCCATGCCCATCAGTCTGTCACATTACCCCCGTGCATATCGGGGAACCTGTCTGAGCCTCAAGTCATGCAGCAGTCTCTTATGCTGTTTGAAGACTCTGCTGGCAGGGTTTCCCAAGGGCATCCACCTAGCCCTTCCCCAGGAGTGGAAGACATAGAATGCACTGACGCACAACCACTTATGTTTCCTGATGAGGACATGGGAATACAACCTCATCACGTCTCTGATGATGACGAAACACAGGTGCCAACAGCGTCGTCTTTCTGTAGTGTGCAGACCGAAAAGGAGGTCAGGGAGGAAGACTGGGTGGAAGACGATGCAGAGGACGATGAGGTCCTAGACCCCAAATGGAATGAAGGTCGTGCCACTGACTTTCAGAGTTCGGAGGAAGAGGCAGTGGTGAGACCGAGCCAACAGAGTAGCAAAAGCGGGAGCAGGGTGCAAAAGCAGAGCAGCCGTCGCCAAAACAGTTCGCCTGCTACTGGCCACCGCCACCAGGGACCGAGCACACCAAAGGCAGCATCAAGGAGTTCCCTGGCATGGCACTTCTTCACACAATGTGCTGACGACAAGACCTGAGTGGTTTGCACGCTGTGCCATCAGAGCCTGAAGCGAGGCATTAACGTTCTGAACCTTAGCACAACCTGCATGACCAGGCATCTACATGCGAGACACGGGCTGCAGTGGAGTAAGCACCTTCAAAACCAAGAAAGGGCTCAGGCCCCTCCTGCTCCCTCTTCTTCTGCTGCCTTGTCCTTTTCCTCCGCCTCTGGAGGAACGTTGGCACCTGCTGCCCAGCAAACAGAGGATGTGCCACCAACAACACCAGCTCTGTCATCAAGCATCTCCACCATGTCACACGGAAGCGTTCAGCTCTCCATCTCACAAACCTTGGAGAGAAAGCGTAAATTCCCACCTAGCCACCCTCGATCCCTGGCCCTGAATGCCAGCATTTCTAAACTACTGGCCTTTGAAATGCTGTCATTCAGGCTGGTGGAGACGGACAGCTTCAAACAGCTCATGTCGCTTGCTGTCCCACAGTACGTCGTTCCCAGCCGCCACTACTTCTCCAGGAGAGCCGTGCCCTCCCTGCACAACCAAGTATCGGATAAAATCAAGTGTGCACTGCGCAACGCCATCTGTGGCAAGGTCCACCTAACCACAGATACGTGGACCAGTAAGCACGGCCAGGGACGCTATATCTCCTTAACTGCACACTGGGTAAATGTAGTGGCGGCTGGCCCCCAGGCGGAGAGCTGTTTGGCGCACGTCCTTCCGCCGCCAAGGATCGCAGGGCATAATTCTTTGCCTCCTGTTGCCTCCTCTTCCTACTCGGCTTTCTCCTCCTCTTCTACCACCTCCTCATCCGGTCAGTGAGAGACCTTCACCACCAACTTCAGCACAGCCAGGGGTAAACTTCAGCAGGCCGTTCTGAAACTGATGTGTTTGGGGGACAGGCCCCACACCGCGCAGGAGTTGTGGCGGAGTATAGAACAACAGACCGACGAGTGGTTGCTGCCAGTGAGCCTCAAACCTGGCCTGGTGGTGTGCGATAATGGGCGAAATCTCGTTGCAGCTCTGGGACTAGCCGGGTCGATGCACATCCCTTGCCTGGCGCATGTTCTGAATTTGGTGGTGCAGACATTCATTCACAACTACCCCGACATGTCAGAGCTGCTGCGTAAAGTGCGGGCCGTCTGTGCACGCTTCCGGCGTTCTCATCCTGCCGCCGCTCGGCTGTCTGCTCTACAGCGTAACTTCGGCCTTCCCTCTCACCGCCTCATATGCGACATGCCCACCAGGTGTAACTCCACCTTGCACATGCTGGAGAGACTGTGCGAGCAGTAGCAGGCTATAGTGGAGTTTCAGCTGCAGCAAGCACGGGTGAGTCGTACTGCGGAACAGCACCACTTCACCACTAATGACTGGGCCTCCATGCGAGACCTGTGTGCCCTGTTGTGCTGTTTCGAGTACTCCACCAACATGGCCAGTGGCGATGACGCCGTTATCAGCCTTACAATACCACTTCTATGTCTCCATGAGAAAACACTTAGGGCGATGATGGAAGAGTTTATATATACAAACTAAGAAGACAGGTTGGCATTAGCAGGAGCTGCTCAAACCCACATGCAGTTGTGCATATATATAGGGGAGCAAATCCTGCACTTGTGGCCCGTTGCTAATGGCAATCCCCATCAAAATGCATACAATGGAGGATGCCCGCGGCGAACCACAAGTACCACAATAGACATCCTACACAAGGTAACAAGTGTGGATGTGATAATTAATATAACAATATAACAAAACAATAACAAACACAGGTGCACCTGTGTTTGTTATTGTTTTGTTATACCGATGATGGAAGAGGATGTGGCCCAGGACGAGGAGGAGGAAGAGGGGTCATCTCTAACACTTTCAGACCAGTCTTTTAGAAGTGGCTCAGAAAGAGGATTTTTGCAACAGCAGAGGCCAGGTACAAACTTGGCCAGCCAGGGCCCACTACTGGATGACGAGGAGGAGGAGGATGAGGAGGAGGAGGATGGGGATGAAGCATGTTCACAGCGGGGTGGTATCCAACACATACCCACCGGGGTGGTATCCAACTGGTGCGTGGCTGGGGGGATACGGAGGACGCAGACGATACGCCTCCCACAGAGGACAGCTTGTCCTTACCTCTGGGCAGCCTGGCACACATGAGCGACTACATGCTGCAGTGCCTGCGCAACGACTGCAGAGTTTCCCACATTTTAACGTGTGCTGACTACTGGGTGGCCACCCTGCTGGATCCCCGTTACAAAAGACAATGTGCCGTCCTTAATTCCCTCACTGGAGCGTCTTCGGAAGATGCGTGACTACAGGCGCATGCTGGTAGACGCGCTCCTGAGAGCATTCCCGACTGACGCCGGGGGACAAGTGGAAGCACAAGGCGAAGGCAGGGGAGGAGGAAGATGTCGCCAACGCAGCTGTGTCAGCGCCAGCACCTCAGAAGGCATGGTTAGCATGGCCGACATGTGGAAAAGCTTTGTCACCTCGCCGCAACAACCGGCCCCAACTGCTGATATAGAGAGTGTTAGCAGGAGGCAGCATTTGTACAACATGGTGGAACAGTACCTGTACACACGACTACACGTACTGACTGATGGTTCTGCCCCATTCAACTTCTGGGTCTCCAAATTGTCCACATGGCCAGAGCTGGCCCTGTATGCCTTGGAGGTGCTGGCCTGCCCTGCAGCTAGTGTACTCTCTAAACATGTATTTAGCATGGCAGGAGGCGTCATTGCAGACAGACGCAGCCGCCTGTCCACAGCCAACGTGGACAAGCTCACGTTCATTAAAATGAACCAGGCTTGGATCCCACAAGACTTGTCTGTACCTTGTGCAGAATAGATATTTATACCACCATCAAACATACATTCTTGTACTCAAGTCAAGTGCAATGATTCTTTGTTTTCTTTTTTTTTATTTGTCTCAATATTTTGGGGGCTACCTACCCCAATAAAAAATAAAAAAAACATTGTTGGCTACCTGTTCCTCCTCCATTGCTACCTCCACCTACAACACCACATTCACCGCCTCCTCAACCTCCGACTCCATATCCACCTCCTTCTCTGAGTTGCAGGTTAATAATTTGTAATTTTTTGTTATTTGATTTCATTTTAAGTTATTTCCCTATCCACATTTGTTTGCAGAGCAGTTGCCATGCTCTTAAGCATATTTTACTGCCTTTTACATCCCTCTAGACTTTTCAAGGACTATTTTAGAGCCATTTTAATTTTAAAAAATGCCAATTTCAATTGTCGGGTGACATTTTACAATTTTTGGCATATACAAACCCCTGCTGTGCCTGGGTGACAGGGGCCTAAATCTCTCAAAATCCTCTGTTGTATTGCTGTGTGACATGAACCCCCTTTTGCCGTGAATGAACCCCTGCTCTGCATTGCTGACAGGGGCCTAAATCTCTCAAAATACTCTGTTCTATTGCTGGGTGACATGAACCCCCTCTTGCCGTGAATGAACCTCTGGTCTGCATTGCTGACAGGGGCCTAAATCTCTCAAAATCCTCTGTTCTATTGCTGGGTGACATGAACCCCCTTTTGCCGTGAATGAACCCCTGCTCTGCATTACTGACAGGGGCCTAAATCTCTCAAAATCCTCTGTTCTATTGCTGGGTGACATGAACCCCCTTTTGCCGTGAATGAACCCCTGCTCTACATTGCTGACAGGGGCCTAAATCTCTCAAAATCCTCTGTTGTATTGCTGGGTGACATGAACCCCCTTTTGCGTGAATGAACCCCTGCTGTGCCTGGATGACTGGGGCCTAAATCTCTCAAAATCCTCTGTTGTATTGCTGGGTGACATGATCCCCCTTTTGCCGTGAATGAACCCCTGCTCTGCATTGCTGACAGGGGCCTAAATCTCTCAAAATCCTCTGTTCTATTTCTGGGTGACATGATCCCCCTTTTGCCATGAATGAACCCCTGCTTTGCATTGCTGACAGGGGCCTAAATCTCTCAAAATCCTCTGTTCTATTGCTGGGTGACATGAACCCCCTTTTGCCGTGAATGAACCCCTGCTGTGCCTGGGTGACTGGGGCCTAAATCTCTCAAAATCCTCTGTTGTATTGCTGGGTGACATGAACCCCCTTTTGCCGTGAATGAACCCCTGCTCTGCATTGCTGACTGAGGCCTAAATCTCTCAAAATCCTCTGTTGTATTGCTGGGTGGCATGATCCCCCTTTTGCCGTGAATGAACCCCTGCTCTGCATTGCTGACAGGGGCCTAAATCTCTCAAAATACTCTGTTCTATTGCTGGGTGACATGAACCCCCTCTTGCCGTGAATAAACCTCTGGTCTGCATTGCTGACAGGGGCCTAAATCTCTCAAAATCCTCTGTTCTATTGCTGGGTGACATGAACCCCCTCTTGCCGTGAATGAACCCCTGCTCTGCATTACTGACAGGGGCCTAAATCTCTCAAAATCCTCTGTTCTATTGCTGGGTGACATGAACCCCCTTTTGCCGTGAATGAACCCCTGCTCTACATTGCTGACAGGGGCCTAAATCTCTCAAAATCCTCTGTTGTATTGCTGGGTGACATGAACCCCCTTTTGCGTGAATGAACCCCTGCTGTGCCTGGATGACTGGGGCCTAAATCTCTCAAAATCCTCTGTTGTATTGCTGGGTGACATGATCCCCCTTTTGCCGTGAATGAACCCCTGCTCTGCATTGCTGACAGGGGCCTAAATCTCTCAAAATCCTCTGTTCTATTTCTGGGTGACATGATCCCCCTTTTGCCATGAATGAACCCCTGCTTTGCATTGCTGACAGGGGCCTAAATCTCTCAAAATCCTCTGTTCTATTGCTGGGTGACATGAACCCCCTTTTGCCGTGAATGAACCCCTGCTGTGCCTGGGTGACTGGGGCCTAAATCTCTCAAAATCCTCTGTTCTATTGCTGGGTGACATGAACCCCCTTTTGCCGTGAATGAACCCCTGCTCTGCATTGCTGACTGAGGCCTAAATCTCTCAAAATCCTCTGTTGTATTGCTGGGTGGCATGATCCCCCTTTTGCCGTGAATGAACCCCTGCTCTGCAATGCTGACAGGGGCCTAAATCTCTCAAAATCCTCTGTTCTATTGCTGGGTGACATGAACCCCTATTTGCCGTGAATGAACCCCTGCTCTGCATTGCTGACAGGGAACTAAATTTAGTGAAAACATCTGTTACTGATTGGAAGATGCGCGACTACAAGCGCACGCTGATGATAGCATTCCCACCTGACAGCGGGGGCACAGTGGAAGCACAAGGCGAAGGCAGAGGAGGAGGAAGAGGTCGCCAACGCAGCTGGGGCGCCACCAGTACCTGAGAAAGCAGGGTTAGCATGGCCAAAATGTGGAAAAGCTTTGTCAGCCTTGGAGGTGCTGACCTGCCCTGCAGCCAGTGTATAGTGTGAACGTGTGTTTAGCACGGCAGAGAGCATTATCATAGGCCGCAGCCAATGTGGACAAGCTTACGTTTATTAAAATGAACCAGGCATGGATCCCACAGGACTTGTCCGTACCTTGTGCAGAATAGACATTTATACCAGCCTCAACCATCCATTCTTGTACTCAAGTGCACTTATTCTTTGTTTTATTTTGTTATATGTCTTAATATTTTGGGGGATACCGCAATTTAAAAATAAAAAATAACACAAATCAGTGTTGGCTACCTATTCCTCCTTCACCGCCGCTTCCACCTACACCGTCACGTCAACCTACACTGCCACATCCACCCATCCACCGCCTCCTCAACCTCCTACTCCTAGATCCAGATTGTTATTTTTTATTTTTCTGTGTTTTATGTTATTTTAAGTCATTTCCCTATCCACATTTGTTTGCAGAACAGTTGCCATGCTCTTAAGCACATGTTAATGCCTTTTGCAGCCCTCTAGCCCTTTCCAGGACTATTTTAGAGTCATTTTAGTGCCCAAAAAATCGGGTCCCGATTGACTTCAATGGGGTTCGGGTTCGGTGTTAAGTTCGGGTCCCGAACCCGAACTTTTTTTTCAAGTTCGGCCGAACATGCTGAACCTGAACATCCAGGTGTCCGCTCAACTCTACTCATGATATGTGCATAATTATTTTTTTTTATTATAGGTTGGAATGTCGTTACAATGATATTAATTTACCTTGAATTTGATGTTACATTATTATTGTTATTTTGCAGATTGTGCATTGGATACTTTTTAAGCACTGGTACTTTGCGAGTTATTTTGGTGGAATTCAGCCTTATCAGAGGCTTGTGTTGTGGTCACATATCATTGAAGCTCCTCATGAGTTACAGAATTTTTAATTAAAACACAGTTGTTTACATCATGTCATTTGTGGTACCAATGAAAGTCATGTGATTTTAATCACTGTCTTTTTGGTGTGCTCTATATTATTTGTGTGTACTTTGTTAGTTGTTACAGTTGCAAGAAAAAGTATGTGAACCCTTTGGAATGATATGGATTTCTGCACAAATTGGTCATAAAATGTGATCTGATCTTCATCTAGGTCACAACAATAGAGAATCACAGTCTGCTTAAACTAATAACACACAAAGAATTAAATGTTACCATGTTTTTATTGAACACACCATGTAAACATTCACAGTGCAGGTGGAAAAAGTATGTGAACCCCTAGACTAATGACATCTCCAAGAGCTAATTGGAGTGAGGTGTCAGCCAACTCGAGTCCAATCAATGAGATGAGATTGGAGGTGTTAGTTACAGCTGCCCTATAAAAAACACACACCAGTTCTGGGTTTGCTTTTCACAAGAAGCATTGCCTGATATGAATGATGCCTCACACAAAAGAGCTCTCAGAAGACCTATGATTAAGAATTGTTGACTTGCATAAAGCTGGAAAGGGTTATAAAAGTAACTCCAAAAGCCTTGCTGTTCATCAGTCCACGGTAAGACAAATTGTCTATAAATGGACAAAGTTCAGCACTGCTGCTACTCTCCCTAAGAGTGGCTTTCCTGTAAAGATGACTGCACTAGCACAGCACAGACTGCTCAATGAGGTGAAGAATCCTAGAGTGTCAGCTAAAGACTTACAAAAGTCTCTGGAATATGCTAACATCCCTGTTAGAGAATCTACGATACGTAAAACACTAAACAAGAATGGCTTTCATGGGAGGATACCACAGAGGAAGCCACTGCTGTCAAAAAAAAAACGTGTAAACACGTTTATAGTTTGCACAAGAGCCCTGGATGTTCCACAGCAGTACTGGCAAAATATTTTGTGGACAGATGAAACCAAAGTTGAGTTGTTTGGAAGAAACACATAACATTATGAGTGGAGAAAAAGAGGCACAGCACACCAACATCAAAACCTCATCCCAACTGTGAAGTATGGTGGTGGGGGCATCATGGTTTGGGGCTGCTTTGCTGCGCCAGAGCCTGGACAGATTGCTTTCATCAAAGGAAAATGAATTCCCAAGTTTATCAAGACATTTTGCAGGAGAACTTAAGGCCATCTGTCCACCAACTGAAGCTCAACAGAAGATGGGTGTTGCAACAGGACAGCGACCCAAAGCATAGAAGTAAATCAACAACAGAATGGCTTAAACAGATGAAAATACGCCTTCTGAAGTGGCCCAGTCAGAGTCCTGATCTCAACCCAATTGAGATGCTGCCGAAGGTGGTTCAACCAGTTATTAAATCCAAGGGTTCACATACTTTTTCCACCTGCACTGTGAATGTTTACATGGTGTGTTAAATAAAAACATGGTAACATTTAATTCTTCGTGTGTTATTAGTTTAAGCAGACTGTGATTACCTATTGAGGTGACTTAGATGAAGATCAGATCACATTTTATGACCAATTTGTGCAGAGATCCATATCATTCCAAAGGGTTCACATACTTGTTTTTGCAACTGTATATGCTGTTTTATTTAAAGGGAACCTGTCACCTGGATTTTGTGTATAGAGCTGAGGACATGGGTTGCTAGATGGCCGCTAGCACATCCGCAATACCCAGTCCCCATAGCTCTGTGTGCTTTTATTGTGTAAAAAAAACGATTTAATACATATGCAAATTAACCTGAGATGAGTCCTGTCCCTGAGATGAGTCAGGGACAGGACTCATCTAAGGTTAATTTGCATATGTTTCAAATCAGTTTTTTACACAATAAAAACACACAGAGCTATGGGGACTGGGTATTGCGGATGTGCTAGCGGCCATCTAGCAACCCATGTCCTCAGCTCTATACACAAAATCCCGGTGACAGGTTTTCTTTAAAGAACAGGGATCTATCAAAGTCTAATCTTCACAAAACATGTTTGTGGAAGTGTATCATGGCACAAACAAAGGAGATTTCTGAGGACCTTAGAGGAAAGTTGTTGATGCATATCGGGCTGAAAAAGGTTACAAAACCTACTCTAAGGTCTCTTTTAGCAAAGGTACTAATCTGACGTCTCCAGTTCGCCAGTAGATGTTGAAGAAATGAGGACATCAAGGAAAGGTAACCTACTGCCCCCAACTTCACAAGTGAAATGCATGCCAATGATATTAACATTGAGCATCCCCACCAAGGATTGGAACGAAGGCTCATTACCGTTCCATATGATGAAGATGTCATCAATGTACCGCGCCCACATGCCTACTTGGTCCATAAGTATGGAGCGGTCCTCCCACCAGCCCAGGAACAGGTTAGCATACGACGGGGCACAAGAACTCCCCATCGCAGTGCCCATGAGCTGGTGGTAGAGTCTCCATTGAAGGAAAAAACGTTGCTGGTCAAAGTGAATTCCAATAGGGAGAGGACGAAGAGGCTGTGGGCGCGGTACTGGCATCCACGGGTGCTCAAAAAATGTTCCACCGCCTTGATTCCAAGGGTATGGGGAATATTGGAGTAAAGGGCCTCCACATCGATACTGGCCAACATGCTCTCGTCTTCGACGTGGATGCCATCCAGCTGTTTCAACAGGTGTGTGGTGTCCCGAGTGTAAGAAGGCAATGCAGCAACAAATGGTGCCAAAACTCGGTCCACATAGATCCCCACGTTTTGGGACAGATTACCCAAAATTACTCCTGTAATTTGTAGAACTTGTGCCAACGGAGCTTATGGACAAACAAGTTTAAGTCTTTGGTAATGTCAAAATGGTTAAAGGAAGAAGTAGGGACAAAAGAGAGACCAAGTTGGAGAACCTCTATCTCAATTGAGCTGAGGGAACGAGATGAAAGGTTAACAACCTGTGGACCTAGGGGTTTGGAGGTGGCTGCATACGATTGCGCAGTGGGTATGTCTGCTGAGGGTTGGGTTGACCCTGGTATTGGCCAGTCCCCCCTAAAAAACGAGGGTTAGGTGGACCTTAGTATTGGCCATGCCCTCGTGAGCCTCCTCTCTGTCGCCCACGGCGGTTGCCTCCCCGGGATGGTGGTCTAGAGCCCTTGGACGTACTGTCAGTCTCAGTCGATGACTGATCTGTTTGGGCTCCCACAATATCTCTCCTGTTAGCAATAGAGGAATAGATCTTGTTGTCTTTAAAGTCTGCCAGATCTCTCACAAATTGCCGATGTTTGCGCTCCTTGAGATGATATTGGTATTTCTCCAGGAGATTATGTAGCTGTTTCTCTTTGTTTGCAAACTCGGCCTCCTGCGAGAAGATCTGAGCAGACTCGATACCTGCACTCGATTTTTTAGTCAGGCTTTCTAGGTTGTTTTTTTCTTCTATGAGGAGGAGGCGCATTAGTCGCAGGGAACTCTCAGTAGCTTCTTTCTTCCATTTACTGAGAAAGCCTGGGTTTCTAAATCTAGCTGCCGGTAAGAGCGCGATCCTAAGACCCCTGGGCACAATACTGTGTTTGAGATAATCCTCCAGGCTCTGCACCTCCCACCAGGAGAGAATTTGGTCTTTGTAAATATCGGTCAATTCTTTGAATGCCGCGTTAAACCATGGGGTGTACTTTTTTGGGGAAAATTCCTTATCAGAAAATATCTCCTTGGCCTCAACCAGCCAATTCTCAGCACTGAAGCCAGTGGCAAGGAAGCCTGCCATGCTCAGTGTAAGAGTCAAATAGAAAGAACAATGAAGGCCAAGTTCGACGACCAGGCCTATTTACTCCCAAAACAATTTTAGCAAAGGTACTAATCCCCTAGGGGACAGAGGGGTAAAACTTAGCATTTAATGTAGGTACTTCTAAAATAGATGGATGCTAGAGGATGGACCTCTGTAACAAACAAACATAAAACAGCCCTGAGGGCCTAGACTAGACATGCACAGTATGGTGAACAGTACCAAAAAATATACAGGAACGTTCTCACCCAGATGTAGAAGTAGACCGAGGGTTCTCTCAGTCGGTGCTGGAGGTAGAGATGGACTTGTAATGGTAGGTCGCCATGCTGGAAGGTGCCAAGCGTATTCGCCCCTGTATGTTGTTGAGTAACAGGGCAAAGCCCTAGAACACCCTATGTGAGGGACAGGGGCTATTACGCCCTACCTATCTATACAAGGAACTTGCACCCGCAAGGGGCGTCCCCGTCCGGATACCTGACCCTGTGGGGGCGGAATCCCTAATAAACCCTATGTGGGTACTCCCGGCGTGTCACGTTTCATTCCATGAGTGAACTCTTCAGGGGAGAAATGAGTAATAACAAGACTATGGATGGGGCTTGTATTACCAAATAAGATGGTAGAAGGAGGGTTGCTAAAGGTCAGTCAATATAATATAGTCATAGGTGAATGGTTAGTCGGACAAAACACCGGGGAATGACCGCAGCAAACCTCTTAGCTAGAGTGCAGGTACACCAGTGGGTGGTACCTGTCAGAGTCAAAATATGACCGCAGGATACGTGGGATCCAAATGGGCTGTCAGCAGAGATTGCCCACCTGTCAGCGCCATTTAAAATGTGCCAGAGATCGCGCCAGTTTCCCTGTGCCGCCCCACTCTCGGTCACGTGACTCCAGTAGAAGGAAGTCACGTGTCCGGTGGAACGCAAGGAAGTGAGCATGCGTTCCAGGGCGATGCGATCCGGAGTGCGTGGCACCAAGCAGTGACGTCACACATCACGTGACGAAGCACATGATCAGGAAGCAGCTGACTGCGGAGCGCATCACCGCTGGTAGGCCACGCCCACCACCAGTGCGCCAGAGAGGGAGCGGTTATGAGTATCAACAGGGGGCGGGACTGGGCACAAAGCGACCATATTGTCACAAAGTGAATGTGGACAAACATGGCAGCGATTGGGGCCCATAGTTAGAGGGATCCCCTGGTAACAAAATAATAAATAAAGCAAAACCGAACTGTTAGAGGCAGGCTTTAGGAGACAGCAGCCCCAGGGAGGAGCTGCCTGGCAAGGTACCAAACGAGAGCATGGAGATAAGGAATTGGGGGAAAAGGAAGTGAGAAGTTTATAAAAAAAAAGCCAGAATGTAACTGCTCATTTAAGCCCAAGGGGGCCATGGTTTTGAGCTATTATATCCATCATGTCTCCCGCTGTAGGATGGCACGATCGGGGTATGTGGGTTTATTAGGGATTCCGCCCCCACAGGGTCAGGTATCCGGACGGGGACGCCCCTTGCGGGGCAAGTTCCTCGTATAGAAAGGTAGGGCGTAATAGTCCCTGTCCCTCACATAGGGTGTTCTAGGGCTTTGCCCTGTTACTCAACAACATACAGGGGCGAATACGCTTGGCAGCATGGCGACCTACCATTACAAGTCCATCTCTACCTCCAGCAATGACTGAGAGAACCCTCGGTCTACTTCTACATCTGGGTGAGAACGTTCCTGTATATTTTTTGGTACTGTTCACCATACTGTGCATGTCTAGTATAGGCCCTCAGGGCTTTTTTATGTTTGTTTGTTACAGAGGTCCATCCTCTAGCGTACATCTATTTTAGAAGTACCTACATTAAATGCTAAGTTTTACCCCTCTGTCCCCTAGGGGATTAGTACCTTTGCTAAAATTGTTTTGGGAGTAAATAGGCCTGGTCTTTGAACTTGGCCTTCATTGTTCTTTCTAAGGCCTCTTTCACATGAACGATACGGATTAGGTCCGAATGCGTTCAGGGTGCGTTCAGTGAAACTCGCACCATTTTTCAATCAAGTTCAGTCAGTTTTGTCTGTGATTGCGTTCAGTTGTTCAGTTTTTTCCGCACGGATGCACTGCATTTTGATGCGTTTTTCACGCGCGTGATAGAAAAATGAAGGTTTACAAACAACATCTCTTAGCAACCATCAGTGAAAAACGCATTGCATCCGCACCTGCTTGTGGATGCAATGTGTTTTTTATGCAGCCCCAATCACTTCTATGAGACCAGGACTGCATGAAAAACGCAGAATATGGAACATTCTGCAATTTTCACGCAACGAAGAAGTGATGCGTGAAAAGCAAAGCTCATGTACACAGACCCATTGAAATGAATAGGTCAGGATTCAGTGCGGGTGCTATGTGTTCACATCACGCATTGCACCCGCACGGAAAACTCGCTCATCTGAAAGAACCCTAAGGCCTCTTTCATAAGAGCGTAACGGATTAGGTCCGGATGCGTTCAGGGTGCATTCAGTGAAACTCACACAATTTTGCAAGCAAGTTCAGTCAGTTTTGTCTGCAATTGCGTTCAGTTGTTCAGTTTTTTCCGCGCAAGTGCAATGCGTTTTGATGTGTTTTTCATGCGCGTGCTAAAAAACTGAAGGTTTACAAACAACATCTCCTAGCAACCATCAGTGAAAAACACATTGCATCCGCACTTGCTTCCGGATGCAATGCATTTTTTACTGAAGCCCCATTCACTTCTATGGGGCCAGGGCTGCGTGAAAAACGCTGAATATAGGACATGCTGTGTTTTTCACGCAACGCAGAACTGATGCATGAAAAATGCTCATGTACACAGACCCATTGAAATGAATGGGTCAGAATTCAGTGTGGGCGCTATGTGTTCACGTCACAAATTGCACCCACTCGGAAAGCTCGCTCATGTGAAAGGGGCTTTAAGAGTTTGGACTCCACCAATCAACAATCAGACAGTCTGTGTACAAATGGAGAAAATTCAAGACCATTATTAATGGTCAACCAACAAAGATTACACCAACAGTAAGGCATGTATTAGTCCACTAGGTTTCAAAGGAACCCAAGGCAAGCTCTGAGCAACTAAATACCTTTCTCACTTCAGCTAACGTTAATGTTTATGAGTCTTCCATCACAAGGACACTGAACAACAATGTTGTACAGGGCAGGATTGCAAGGAGAAAGCCACTGCTCTTCAAAAAGAACATTGCTGCCTGTCTGCAGATTGCTAAAGATCACCTGGACAAGCCAGAAGGCTACTGGAACAATTTTTGTGGATGATGGGACCAAAATATAATTTTTTGGTTTAAATGAGATGAGTTATGTTTGGATAAAGTAAAACACTGCATTCCAGCATAAAAACTTCATCCCATCTGTGAGGCACAATGAATTGTGAATTAATTATACCAGTACATTCTAAAGGAAGAAGTCAGGGTATTTGTTGTGATCTTAATCACAAGTGAATGTAGGTCATGAAGCAAGACAATGACTGTAAGCACATGAGTCATTCTACCAAACTATGGTTAAAGAAGAATTAGATTAAAGTTTTGGAATGGCCAAGTCAAAGTCCTGACCACAATCCATTAGAAATATTGTGGAAGGACCAGAAACTAGCACTTTATGGTAGGAAACCCACCAACATAACAGAGTTAGGAATTATAAAATAAAATAAAAACGAGGTTGACAGGCAAATTTATAAAATTAGGCAGAGAGAGGCCAAACAAGTTATAAGAGCTTCTAAAGCACAGTTAGGGAAATTAGAGAAATTAGCTCAGTCAGGGAAAAAAGGCGATAAGGCATTGTTCAGATACATAAATGAAAAAAGGAAACTAAAACAAGGAATTACCAAATTAAAAACAAAAGAAGGAAGGTATATGGAAGAAGATAAAGAACTAGCTGACTGCCTCAATGAATACTTCTGTTCAGTTTTTACAAAGGAAAATGAAGGAAAAGGACCTAAGTTAGGAAAGAAGACTAATGAATCTTTTGATGCATGTGTCTTTACAGAGGAAGAGGTTCTAAGTCAGCTGTCTAAAATTAATACAAATAAGTCACAGGGGCCTGATGGGATACACCCAAAGCTATTAAAAGAGCTCAGCGGTGAACTAGCAAAACCATTAACAGATTTATTTAACCAATCACTGGCAACAGGAGTCGTCCCAGAAGATTGGAAATTAGCAAATGTTGTGCCCATTCACAAGAAAGGTAGTAGGGAGGAATCGGGCAACTATAGGCCAGTAAGCCTGACATCAATATTGGGGAAATTAATAGAAACCATACTTAAGCAGAGGATTGTGGAACATCTAAAATCCCATGGATTGAAAGATGAAAAACAGCATGGGTTTACTTCAGGGAGATCATGTCAAACTAATCTTATTGATTTTTTTGATTGGGTGACTAAAATAATAGATGGAGGAGGTGCAGTAGACATCGCTTATCTAGACTTTAGTAAGGCTTTTGATACTGTCCCACACAGTAAATAAATTGCAGTCTTTGTGCTTGGACTCCCATATTGTTGAATGGATTAGGCAGTGGCTGAGGGACAGACAACAGAGGGTTGTAGTCAATGGAGTATATTCAGACCATGGTCTTGTTACCAGTGGGGTACCTCAGGGATCTGTTCTGGGACCCATATTGTTTAATATCTTTATCAGCGAAATTGCAGAAGGCCTCGATGGTAAGGTGTGTCTTTTTGCTGATGACACAAAGATTTGTAACAGGGTTGATGTTCCTGGAGGGATACACCAAATGGAAAAGGATTTAGGAAAACTAGAGAAATGGTCAAAAATCTGGCAACTATAATTTAATGTGGATAAGTGCAAGATAATGCACCTGGGGCATAAAAACCCAAGAACAGAATATAAAATCAGTGATACAGTCCTAACCTCAGTATCTGAGGAAAGGGATTTAGGGATCATTATTTCAGAAGACTTAAAGGTAGGCAGACAATGTCATAGAGCAGCAGGAAATGCTAGCAGAATGCTTGGGTGTATAGGGAGAGGCATTACCAGTAGAAAGAAGGAGGTGCTCATGCCGCTCTACAGAGCACTAGTGAGACCTCATCTGGAGTATTGTGCTCAGTACTGGAGACCATATCTCCAGAAGGATATTGATACTTTGGAGAGAGTTCAGAGAAGAGCTACTAAACTGGTACATGGATTGCAGGATAAAACTTACCAGGAAAGATTAAGGACCTTAACATGTATAGCTTGGAAGAAAGACGAGACAGAGGGGATATGATAGAAACTTTTAAATACATAAAGGGAATCAACAAGGTAAAAGAGGAGAGAATATTTAAAAGAAGAAAAACTGCTACAAGAGGACATAGTTTTAAATAGAGGGGCAAAGGTTTAAAAGTAATATCAGGAAGTATTACTTTACTGAGAGAGTAGTGGATGCATGGAATAGCCTTCCTGCAGACGTGGTAGCTGCAAATACAGTGAAGGAGTTTAAGCATGCATGGGATAGGCATAAGGCCATCCTTCTTTAAGATAGGGCCAGCGGCTATTCATAGTATTCAGTATAGTGGGCAGAGTAGATGGGGCAAATGGTTCTTATCTGCCGACACATTCTATGAAGCTGTTTTGTATGAAGGTATGGCCTAAAATTTCTCCAAACTGAAGTAAAGGACTAATCAACAATTACTGGAAGTGTTTAGTTGCAGTTATTGCTGCATAAGGAGGTCACACCACACCATACTGACACAAAGGTGGGGGAGTAGCTATAGGGGTTGCAGAGATAGCAGTCGCTACCGGGCCCTGCAGCCTGAGGGGGCCCAAAGACCCTTGTGCCACATAAGAAGACACTGGTATTATAGAAAGTGCATGCTGGCCAAGTTACACCTCTGGCTGGAGGGAAGGGGTTAGGTCAAGAATTTGGCATGGGGGTGGGGTGGCCATTTCAGTTTTTGCCTCAGGCAGCATGTAGGCTATGGGCTTCCCTGCCCCTGACCACAAAGCGCTGAGGGAAGTGGGCTTAAGCTGAACTCCAGGGCCCATAAGCCTTTAGCTATGCCCCTGCACAACTGTACAGATACTTTTGGCACTCACAGACGTGATATTGGATCATTTTCCTCAACAAATAAATGACCAAGTGTAAGATGTCTAATATGTTTGACTCATTTGTTTGATGTGGTTATCTTTATCTACTTTTAGGACTTGTGTGAAATTCTGATGTAGCTTTACATCCAATTTATGCATAAATATAGAAAATTCCGAAGGGTTTACAAACTTTCATGCACCACTGTAATTTCAGCCATTAAAGCCATTTTACCTGCCATCAGTGACCAAACCATAGCCTAAAGCTTTTATATTGCCTTAAAGGGAACCTGTCACCGGGATTTTGCGTATAGAGCTGAGGACATGGGTTGCTAGATGGCCGCTAGCACATCCGCAATACCCAGTCTCCATAGCTCTGTGTGCTTTTATTGTGTCAAAAAACCGATTTGATACATATGCAAATTATCCTGAGATGAGTCCTGTCCCTGACTCATCTCACATACTGGACTCATCTCAGGGACAGGACTCATCTCAAGGACAGGACTCATCTCAGGTTAATTTGCATTTGTATCAAATCGGTTTTTTTACACAATAAAAGCACACAGAGCTATGGGGACTGGGTATTGCAGATGTGCTAGCGACCATCTAGCAACCCATGTCCTCAGCTCTATACACAAAATCCTGGTGACAGATTCCCTTTAAAGGGGTTATCCCATCTTAGACAATGGGGGCATATCGCTAGGATATGCCCCCATTGTCTGATAGTTGCGGGACCCACCTCTGGGACCTGCACCTACAAGGAGAACGGAGAGGAGCTATTTCCGTCGGCCCCATAGAAATGAATGGGAGCGGTGGTCGGGCATGTGCGGTGTGCTCCTATTCACTTCTATGGGAGAGGCGGGGAGCTGCACATGGTGGTGGACGGATGCCGGAAAACCCAGGGTCCTCCAGCCACAACTCTCCCCGGCTTTGTTCCCAGTATAGGTGTGGGTCCCAGAGGTGGGACCTGCACCTATCAGACAATGGGGGCATATCCTAGCGATATGCCCCCCATTGTCTAAGGTGGGATAACCCCTTTAAGCCTCTATTGTGGATGAGGAAGGGGGGGGCATCAGTAAGGCTTTTTCAACTCTATGGCAAATTTCTTAATGCAATTCAAGTGTTAATGTTGTGGTTTATACTTTCTAAAGCCATAACTAGAGATGAGTGAATCAAGTTGTATCCAAATCTGAATTTTTGGTGAGAGAGAAAAATCTTTAAAAAATAAATAAAACAGTGAGATACTTATAAGAAATAACTTATAACTAAGGGTACTTTCACACTTGCGGCAGAGGATTCCGGCAGGCAGTTCCATCGCCGGAACTGCCTACCAGATCCGGCAATCTGGACGCAAATGGATACATTTGTGAGACGGATCAGGATGCGGATCCGTCTGACAAATGCATTGCAATACCGGATTCGTCTTTCCGGTTGTCACCTGGGAAAACTGATCCGGTATTTATTTTTTTCACATTTTTAAAGGTCTGTGCATGCGCAGATCGGGAAACTGGATCCGGTTTTCCGGAACACTTAGTACCGGATCCGGCATTAATACATTTCAATAGAAATGAATGCTGGATCCGGCATTCCGGCAAGTATTCAGGATTTTTGGCCGGAGAGAAAACTGCAGTATTCTGCTCTCCATTCAGAATGCATTAGGATAAAACTGATCAGTTCTTTTCCGGTATTGAGCCCCTAGGACAGAACTCAGTGCCAGAAAAGAAAAACGCTAGTGTGAAAGTACCCTAAGAAAAAAAATTTGATTCCAGAGTGTCATGCACACATTTTTTGGCCAATTTGAGCACTTTCGATTTGGACTCAAATCGATTCAGCCAAATCAAACCTGAATCAAACCTCTATCCATAAGCTAAAAATATTATTAAGTACAGTAAGTGTAACTTGTCTGGACAATTGACATGTTCTTCCATTTTTCTTCTGGTTTCTGGAATAAATCATACAGTGAAATAAGTCTGTAAAAGCTGAAAGTGTTTGGATACATCATCCTCAGTCTTGTCATGTCTCTGAAATTTGTCTACACTGAACAATACTAAAATGATATACTGTCAAACGCAACATTATGTTTTCACAGGAAATCAAGAAAAGACAGTTTATAATGTGAGTTAAAATAAAGAATCTAAAACACCAAAAATCCTAAATGAAAGAACAGAGGGAGTTTATAGATGTAGCTATCAATCACACTGATAGCACGTGTCTAGAAAATAAGGAAATACTTATCCTATCATTGTGACAGCACATAAGAGGAATACTCAGCCAGTCACTGGAAATAGCACATTATTACCTAAATAGTTTAACCCCGTGGCACTGGAAACAATTTTCATATTTACTCCTTCCTATCCTCCAACAGCCATAACTTTTTACATTTTCACATACTGTAGGTGTATAAGGGCTTGTTCTTTGCGGGACAAGATGTACTTTATAATATTCCATACAATGTACTGGACAACTGGAAGAAAATTATTAATGTAATGGAATTGGAAAAAAAAGCAACTGAGTCATTGTTTTATGGGCTTTGTATGTACAGCATTCACTAGACAGTAAAAATGAAAGGGTACCTTTAGGGTGCATTCACAAGACCATAAGGTGTTTTCCGCAAAACACGGATACCGGCCGTGTGCGTTCCGCAATTTGCGGACCGCACATAGCCAGCGCTATATAGAGAATGCCTAAGCTTGTTCGCGGTTGCGGACAAGAATAGGACATGCTCTATCTTTTCTGCGGGGCCACGGAACAACGGATGCGGACAGCACACGGTGTGCTGTCCGCATCTTTTGTGGCCCCATTGAAATTAATGGGTCCGCACCCGTTCCGCAAATTTGCGGAACAGATGCGGATCGATTTATACGGTCGTGTAAGTCTTTGCTTTGCTTAGCGTTAAAAAAAAAAAAAACTTTCTTTGCATTGTCATATTCTGACACCAAGAACAGATACATATCCATCTAATTAGGCCTCTTTTACACAATCATTTTTTTTTTTACATTTACGGGACTTTTTTTGCGTTCTGTATATGGTCCGTATACGAAACCATTCATTTCAATGGTTCCACAAAAAAAATACTGAATGTACTCCGTATGCATTCCGTTTCCATATTTCCGTTTTTCCGTTCCGTTAAAAGATAGAACATGTCCTATTATTGCCCGCAAATCACGTTCCGTAGCTCCATTCAAGTCAATGGGTCTGCAAAAAAAACGGAACACATATGGAATGGCATCCATATGTCTTTCATATCCGTTCCGTTTTTGCAGAACCATCTATTGGAAATTTTATGCCCAGCCCAATTTTTTCTATGTAATTACTGTATACTGTATTTGCCATACGGAAAAACGGAATGGAAAAAATGGAACAGAACCGGAAACAAAACGGAAACAAAAAAAGGAACAACGGATCCATTCAAAACGGACCGCAAAACACTGAAAAAGACATATGGTCGTGTGAAAGAGGCCTAAGGAGTTGTGTATGGGCTATTTTTCTGGGGGACAAGCTCTAGTTTTTGTTGATACCATTTTGGGGTTTGTATGACATTTTGAGAATTTTTTATTCTATTTTTCTTAAAGATGAAGCAACCAATGAAGGACAATTCAGCCATTTTGATTTTTGTAGGTTAAGGAATTCATCAAACAAATGGAATAAATACTTATATATTTAAGACATTTTAGACATTTTTAGATGTGCTGATCTCAATTATGTTTATTTATTTTTATTTGTAAAATGGGGAAACAGGGTGATTTGAATATTTATATATTTTTTTAATATGTTTTGATAACTTTACTTTTCTCTAACTTTATTTTTAGTCCCCTAAGGGTTTAAAGCATATAATCATTAGCTCGCTTACACCATAGACTGCAACCAAATAGTAAAACCACTGCATTTCTGCCCCACACAGGGTTTAACAAGAACTTTACAATGGCAGGTCAGGCAGCCTTCACAAGGCCCCAGGCTGCCACAGCAACCGAACGCCTTCTGCAATTTTGTCACTGGGGGGGGCCTTTGGGTCACTGGAGAAAGGCCCCTCCCTCCAAATGACCGCTCATCTATAGTGATTGCAATTGATCAACGCATATGAGGAGTTAAATGTCAGTGATCAGCTCCTAAATGCCACCATGTTTAAAGCCCTGGCATCCGCTGATGTACGTCAGATGTCACTAAAATAATATTTTTGTTGCAGCAGTGCATCTAAAAATTAAAGGATTAGGCACTTTTGAATATAGCATTGATAAAAACTTTCCTACCAATTTAGGTAGGCTACAAATAGTATACATTCTTTGCATCTACATACTGTACCAACCTGTACCAAAAGTTGTACCGTTATCTGTAATCTCATACTCCAACTTTAAAAAAATGTAAAGACGGAAAATGAAAACAGCGTGTGTATTGCACCGTGGCATTTTTTTTACATTAGGCCACTCCTTCAACCTTGCTATCCGTACTCTTATACACTAAAATGTATGGAAGAACTCAGTACGAACTCCCCTACAGCCACACTGAGTGCCGTACAGGCAGGAGCTCCATAGCATATTGCTGCGCCTGTCTGTACTAGCACTACTCTCCTAAAGCTATGCCAGGCTATGCTGGGCTTTAGAAGAGCAAATACGGGTTTAGGCACACTTAAATATTGAAATAAACATTTAGTAGTATGATATATGCAAATATGCAATGCAAGGGGTACAAATCGCAGGGAATGATTAGCAAAAATGAATATGCTCTAAGTATTGTTTAGAAGTGTTCAAACTAATGGGTTGTATACCTATCCAAACAACTGAATAATCACCACAGGCTATCACCAATGATCACATTTACGGCCACCATAATCTTCATACTCCGAGAACAAGCCATATCTCTGGACTCTTTGAAAGCAGTAGATGCACTTTTGTGATGTCTCTGCCTAAAAGGTGCTATACATTCATGTTTTATTTCTTCAAACTTGTAAAAACAACCAAAAGAAGATTGCGGCTCTGGAGAAAAAGTCTCCTAGGCAGAATATTTTATATGCCCTAGAAGAATTCAGAAGCAACACAACAACATGAGCAAGAGTCGTACTTGACAAGAACGGTGATTGCATCTAACATTCTGTTTACCTGTGCAAATAAGACCATCGTGTTTGTCGCAGTCCCTGTCATCACATTCACAGAATTCCCCTGAAACATACCAGTCCTGTGGCGAACAGATGCACTTTCCACAGTGGCAGGAACCTGAAAGCATAAATGGCCATTATTTGTAGCGACAGATATGCTGAACCAAACAAGAACCAAACTGGTACAGTGTACTTTTTAAAGAGGCGCTATAGTTAAAATAAAGCACAATAGATGTTACATTAGTAGTAATATGTAGAGGATATGGTCGGCACTGCTGTAGGTGTAGGATTTAATTTGGTGCTGCACTGATCGAATGTGAGTAGTGGTGGTGCTCAGCATGAAAAACAAGTACGGTAGTATTTGCGACAAAGGAGAGAAAAGAAAAAAGAATGCGGCACTCACCAAAAAATACTCTTTGCAGCTTTATTCACATAAAAAGGTCACCGTCATGCGGGCAAAACACAGCTAGGAGGCAACAAACAAGCTGTGTTTTGCCCGTATGACACTGACCTTTTTATGTGAATAAAGCTGCAAAGAGTATTTTTTGGTGAGTGCCGCATTCTTTTTTCTTTTCCTTTTTTTTTCTTTTCTCTCCTTTGTCATAGATTTTACATTGAAATTACAGTTGAAAATAAATGTAATTCGAACTTGTTACATGTTCTCCTATCTTGTGGAGATTGTTTCTTACTGCTTGCTCCTGGGTTGCCATGGTAGCATAATTAGGTTACACTTTTGTGCATGGTCAACCTCTCAAGAGATATTCAACCTTGTATTGTAAATATGTACATGAGTGGAGGTCACATGACAGAATCTCCATGCAGATTAGGTTTAGGGATGAGCAAATCGACTTCGGATGAAACATCCGAAGTCGATTCGCATAAAATTTCGTTCCAATACTGTACGGAGCAGGAGCTTCGTACAGTTATAGAATGTATTGGCTCTGATGAGCTGAAGTTATTGCTTCGCGAAGTCTGGCGAGACTTCAGGTAATAACTTCATAAATTAATTTGTACTGTAAAAAAAACATTTCCCGAACTCGGGTTCGGTTACAAGGTACCACTTGTTTTTACAGTACAAATTAAGTTATGAAGTTATTACCTGAAATCTCACAAGGCTTCACAAAGCAATAACTTTGGCTCATCGGAGCCAATACATTCTAATACTGTACGGAGCTCCTGCTGTTTCATCCAAAGTCGATTCGCTCATCCCTAATTAGGTTTCTCGCTGCTGTCATGGCAACTCCAGAGCAAGCAGTTGTGCAAAGATAGTTGTAACATTTTATATTATTCTATTAGAAATCCCTTTTATGTTAATTTAAATTCTATTGAACAGTATTTTTTATGCACACAATTTACAATGTGGTTAGTAAGGAAATGTGTGGACTGTGCAGACAAAATCTGTCTGCAATTTAACAATGAATAGATGAGGATACCATTATAACACTGCAGTATATACACCCCCCAAATAACTGCTTGACAGATAAAGAAGATCTGTCACCTCTCCTGACTTGTCTGCAACATCTGGCTATGTCCAGATGTTGCAGAGAGCATTACTCATGACTGAGGGCCCTCGTCTGTGTGGTAACGACTGGGTTTTTCAACAGGACAACGCTACAGTACACAATGCCTGCAGGACAAGGGACTTCTTACAGGAGAATAACATCACTCTTTTGGCCCATCCTGCGTGTTCCCCTGATCTCAATCCAATTGAGAACCTTTGGGGATGGATGGCAAGGGAAGTTTACAAAAATGGACAACAGTTCCAGACAGTAGATGGCCTTCGTGCGGCCGTCTTTACAACTTGGAGAAATGTTCCCACTCACCTCATGGAAACGCTTGCATCAAGCATGCCGAAACAAATTTTGGAAGTGATAAACAATAACGGCAGAGCTACTCATTACTGAGTTCATGTTTGGCAGTTGGATTTCTGTTTTGGGGGGGTTTAGTTTTTTTTGGGAGGTGTGGTCCTAAACTTTTGATCAGCTGAAAAACAGCCTGTTTCAGTTTATTTGTTGCTTTCATTAAATTGAATGCTCAAAAAATGTTTTGTCTCACTCCCATTTCTTCTTGTTGCATGTTGAAGCTCTACTTGGAACTTTGTTAAGATCCAGCCAAGCTAAATAGGATTTTTTGCCATTTTTCAAGTGGTCTTAAACTTTTGATCAGGACTGTATTAATTATACAAGTACTGCAGAGTGCCAAAAAGCCATATTGGAAAAAACATTAATTCCCCACTCAAATATGAAATCAAATACGATAAGCATAAGTCCCCAATAGCAGATCAGTGGGGGTCCAAGTTCTAACACCCGACATCCCAATTTCCAGTGAATGGAAGCTGCGTTGCCCTAACCTGGCATAGCCACTAGCTGTGCTTCTGGTTGCGTTCTCACTGGTGGTTCAGGCACCAGTGGCTGCCGCAAACAGATCATCGTTGGGGGTGCTAGGTGTCGGATCCCCGCCCATCTGATATTGATATTAATATCATGGATCCAGAAAAAACTCTAACCATAATTCTATGTGACTGCACTGAGCTTCAAGCAAAATACAGAGAGTATTTGACAGAAGGATGCAATGTGGAGTACAATAGTGGCTGACAGGTCTGGAAGCAAATGTGTAAGAAATTGCAAGCGTCTTATTGTTCTGTAGGTTATGATGTGACAAATTCAAGGTCAAGGCCCTTCACTAAAATATTCTATAAAGTATAAAGTTCAAGATTTTTAAGCTACAAATTGGAGAGAAACTTAGGCCTCTTTCACACTTGCGTTGTTGGGATCTGGCATGCACTTCCGTTGCCGGAGGTGCCTGCCGGATCCGTAACAACGCAAGTGTACTGAAAGCATTTGAAGACGGAACCGTCTTCCAAATGCGTTCAGTGTTACTATGGCACCCAGGACGCTATTAAAGTTCTGGTTGCCATAGTAGGAGCGGGGAGCGGGGGAGCGGTATACTTACAGTCCGTGCGGCTCCCGGGGCGCTCCAGAATGACGTCAGAGCGCCCCATGCGCATGGATGACGTGATCCATGTGATCACGTGATCCATGCGCTTGGGGCGCCCTGACGTCACTCTGGAGCGCCCGGGGAGCCGCACGGACGGTAAGTATGCCGCTCCCCCGCTCCCCGCTACACTTACCATGGCTGTCAGGACTTTAGCGTCCCGGCAGCCATGGTAACCACTCTGAAAAAGCTAAATGTCGGCTCCGGCAATGCGCCGAAACGACGTTTAGCTTAAGGCCGGATCCGGATCAATGCCTTTCAATGGGCATTAATCCCGGATCCGGCCTTGCGGCAAGTCTTCAGGATTTTTGGCCGGAGCAAAAAGCGCAGCATGCTGCGGTATTTTCTCCGGCCAAAAAACGTTCCGTACCGGAACTGAAGACATCCTGATGCATCCTGAACGGATTTCTCTCCATTCAGAATGCATTAGGATAATCCTCATCAGTATTCTTCCGGCATAGAGTCCCGATGACGGAACTCTATGCCGGAAGACAGTAACGCAGGTGTGAAAGAGCCCTTACATACCTTAACTATGGTATATTAAAAAGGGATGAGATTTAGGGCTCATGCACACGACCATATGTATTTTGAGCCGCAAAAAAATGGATGACATCCGTGTGACGTCTGTGTTGCAAAATGTACAAGAATAGGACATTTTAAATTTCTTGCCAAACAGACAGGTGGACATACGGACACGGAATGCACACGGAGTCATTTCCATATTTTTTTTCAAGCCCCAATGTAATTAATGGTTCCATATATCGACCTGTAAGAAATCGGAATTGGAAAAAAAAAAATATGTTCATGTGCATGAGCCCTTAGCCTGGAACTAAAGGGTCAGTATCTTCACTGGCCATACAATGGTTACTGGCTCTTCAAATCGGTTCTATTTATGTGTGCTTCATTTGTTTGAACTATGAATCACAGCTCCCTTTGCATAGAACACGTCCGCTTTAGATTTGTGGTTTATTATAACCTTGTGTCATTATGTAGGTTTGTTCTTTGGAAGAGTCTGCTGCTTTGCAAATGCTCATTGCTTTGTTTCAGATTAAATTATCTTCTCAAGAGTACATATCCTGCAGCCAAATAAGCCAAACATAATTTTATCCGTTAGCATCACTAATGTTGATTTAATCGCCAATTTTTATCTTCGTAATCGCGAATATTCGACATTTTTTTTCATTTAGTACCCTCACTGCTTCTTGCTTGTGGGCCTAATATCTTTGACTTTAGGAGTAGTGTTGATCGCGAATTTCGGTATAGCAAATTTTCGTATTGTGAATTTTTTATTGCTAATTTTCCGATTGCCGATTTTCGCAATCAAGAAAACAATGACTGGAGATCACAAATTCTCGAATTCGCAAATATATGATGAATATTCGCCCAAATATTCGCAAAATATCGCAAATTTGAATATTGCCCCTGCCGCTCATCACTGAGCATCACGCTTTGTTACTTTGAACTCACAGTTCCTGTAGCTTAATCACAAGCAGTCTTCCTCTTGTTCGGAACAGATGGGATAGTAGCTGTATAATTTAAAGTAGTATTTATTATGTACGTGCTATCAGGTGACCTTTGTAACAATATGATATTTACTGAAGAGTCTGAAGACTATTAAATGCAATGCATGTGTTCTATATCTCTTATATTAGAGAAAAGTTTGAATTACGATTTTCTTACCTTTGCATCAATTTTTTTCAACTCGTTTTATTGAAACCAAAGCTCAGTCACTGTATACTTGTATAAAGGGTTTGTCCAACCTTTACTAAGTGGTGGTCTATCCTCAGGCCACCACTAGCTGATCGGCACCAACACCCTGCACCCTAGCTGAACAGCTGTTCTGATGTCGCTCACCACAATTCGGATACTGAAAAACACTGCACCATCAAACTTATCTTCAATGGGATCAGTGCTGCAGTAATGAGCCCCCCTCTACAAGGTTGACAGAGCTCTGTAGTTCCAGAGCCGACTTCTGAACAGCTAAATAGCTGGGATGTGGGATGTCAGACCCCCCACCGATCAGCTGGTGATGGCCCATCCTAAAAATAGGCTATCATATACTAAAGGTCAGACCACTGCTTTAAATTACAAACACAGTGTTGGTAGATTGTAGATGGAATCAGGGGCATAGCTAAAGGCTCATGGGCCCTGGTGCAAGAGTTCAGCTTGGACCCCTTCCGTTTCTAATAAGGGGCAGGGGTGCACCTAGCCTTTCTGCTGCGGAGGTAAAAATTGAAATGGCACCCCCTCATACCAAATTGCCAACCTAACCCCTTTCCTTCTTTCCTATCTTTAGCAGTAGGGCTGGAACCATTACATACAGTTCTTCAAAACATATAGGGTAATACAGCACCACATACCTCTTAAATCCAGTGATGTCATACGAATCAATTTGTCTCAACCAGAGTTCTACACCTGCAAGGGGCTGTCCCTGCACCTGAAGACATTCCCCCTAAACCTTGATTGACAGGGACACACATCTTGGCTGGCCCTGACAATCTCGCTCCTCCAAGTAGCGGCACAAGTGCAGAGGCCCTGCTTCTACCAATGGAGCAGTGACTGTGCATAAACTGCTACCCAAAGAAGCAATGCAGGCAGGTGAATCTAAAGGGCAACCAAGATATCTGACCCTGTCAATGAAGCGGAAAGGAGAGTGTCTTCAGCTGAGGGGACAGCCGCTTGCAGATGGAGAACTCTGGTTAATGAGATGGCGCTCTCCAGCTTCCCAGTTTTAGTACATTTTGTATCATCTATAAATACTTTAAGGGGTTATCCAATAATATAAATCCCCCCCCCCCCATATGCCTGCACGCTGAATATACTTACCCCGCTCCCTGCACAGCTCCTGGTGCTGCTGCTTCTCCCCAGGCGCGGATGAAAACATCCGGTGTCGGTGGGAAGCAGCCAATGGCAGGCGGGGACGAGCCTCCCCACCCGTGATTCTAGGGAGGCTCGTCCCCGTCCCCGCCTGCCATTGGCTGCTTCCCACTGACACCGGATGTTTTCATCCAAGAACGTGGGGACCAGGAGAGGCGCAGGGAGCGGGGAGCCAGGGAAGTATATTCAGAGTGGGGGGCCTGTCATATGGGGGGGCAGTTTATAGTATTGGATAACCCCTTTAATTGAAGATACGATCATATTCTACATTGCTTTTTGATATATTGCCCTAGGCTGCATTAGTGGGCACATCTCACACATAATTCACTTTTGAGCATTGACACTTTAAAGGCTATGGACACCTTTGTGCACAAAAAATCAATAACCCCATATCTTACCGTAATGGAGCACATAATAAAACTGCACTTGTTTGAATTTTGCTCAGCACTGTCATCTCCTTCGAGAATCTGTGGGCGTTCCTGTGGATTTCACATGTACCAGCATGTACCGCCCCCATATCTGTTACACAGCACAGCTAGCAGCCACTTATATATAGGCTGCTGGAACTACCAAGTAACTTGGTAGTAAGATTTCATTTTAATCCACAACATGGTGATTCTTACAGTATACTACAGACTGTAGTCTGCAGATCTATTTCTCACTTTTCATTCTCTAGAAAGTCCATTATTTGTAGACACAATAGATATTTCTACTGATAACTTAGATGCCCATAGCAACCAATCAGATTCCTCCTTCATTTTCCAATGAAGCTGTGAAAAATGAAAGGAGGAATCTGATTGGTTGCTATAAATGATATATATATATATATATATATATATATATACAGTACAGACCAAAAGTTTGGACACACCTTCTCATTCAAAGAGTTTTCTTTACTTTCATGACTATGAAGGCATCAAAACTATGAATTAACACATGTGGAATTATATACATAACAAACAAGTGTGAAACAACTGAAAATATGTCATATTCTAGGTTCTTCAAAGTAGCCACCTTTTGCTTTGATTACTGCTTTGCACACTCTTGGCATTCTCTTGATGGGCTTCAAGAGGTAGTCCCCTGAAATGGTCTTCCAACAGTCTTGAAGGAGTTCCCAGAGATGCTTAGCACTTGTTGGCCCTTTTGCCTTCACTCTGCGGTCCAGCTCACCCCAAACCATCTCGATTGGGTTCAGGTCCGGTGACTGTGGAGGCCAGGTAATCTGGCGCAGCACCCCATCACTCTCCTTCATGGTCAAATAGCCCTTACTTTCAATGTTTTCCCAATTTTTCGGCTGACTGACTGACCTTCATTTCTTAAAGTAATGAGGGCCACTCGTTTTTCTTTACTTAGCTGCTTTTTTCTTACCATAATACAAATTCTAACAGTCTATTCAGTAGGACTATCAGCTGTGTATCCACCTGACTTCTCCTCAACGCAACTGATGGTCCCAACCCCATTTATAAGGCAAGAAATCCCACTTATTAAACCTGACAGGCACACCTGTGAAGTGAAAACCATTTCAGGGGACTACCTCTTGAAGCTCATCAAGAGAATGCCAAGAGTGTGCAAAGCAGTAATCAAAGCAAAAGGTGGCTACTTTGAAGAACCTAGAATATGACATATTTTCAGTTGTTTCACACTTGTTTGTTTTGTATATAATTCCTCATGAAAATAAAGAAAACTCTTTGAATGAGAAGGTGTGTCCAAACTTTTGGTCTGTACTGTATATATATAAAAAGAGCACTCTCAAACACTTTATTCACTCCTGCTCACTTCCCCTCATTCACAGAGTCTCTTTTCAAGCTATGAGCTAAAACGTTGCGACTAGTGTTAAATGAACTTGTGTTTCAAGTTTGGCATACAAGGTTCAGGTTATCTAAGAATTCCGTTATGGATTCGTTACCACGGACCATAAGGGTCCATTCATAGGTCCGCAACTGTTTTGTGGTCCGCAAATTGCGTATCTGCAAAACACGGACATGGCCTGCATTATGATAGAAATGCCTATTCTTGTCTGTGGCTGCGGACATGCTCTATTTTTTTTGCGGGGCCGCGGAATGGAAGTACAGATGCAGACAGCACATGGTGTGATGTCCGCATCTTTTGTGGCCCCATTGAAAATAAATGGGTCCACCCCCCCTTGCGCAAAATTGCGGAACAGATGCAGACCCATTATGCGCACGTGTGAATGGACCCTTAGTTATGGTCCGTGGTAGCAGAATCCATAACGGAATTCTTACATAACCCGAACCTGAACCTAATACGCCAAACTTGAAACACAAGTTCGCTCATCCATCTATAGGTAGTTGTGCATTGTGTGTGTGTATATATATATATATATATATATATATATGTATGTATATATTACTCTTTTTGTGAGGCAAGGTAATCCAAAAATGGCTGTTCTGGCACAGTTTTTGCTTTTTACAGTGTTCACCTGAGTAGATAATATGATATTTTTATAGAGTAGGTACCTAATATGTCTATTTTTTTTATTTTATTTTGGATTTACACAATAAAAAAAAACTTTAAAAAATAAAATCTCGTCTTTGTGTTTCCATTTTCTGAAAGCCATATTTTATCTATTTTTTGGGCGATTGTCTTAGGTAGGGCCTCATTTTTTTTGCTGGAAGAGATGATAGTTTGATTGGTATCATTTTGGGGCACATATTACTTTTTGGTCGCTTGGTATTACACTTTTTGTGATGTAAGGTGATAAAAAATTACTTTTTGAGCAAATTTTTTATTTTATTTTTTTACGGCTTTCACCAGACAGGTTGGAACACATGCTATTTTTATAGAGCAGGTTCTTACGGACACAGTGATGCATAATATGTGCATTTTTTTCATTTTATTTTACATAATAAAAACATTTTTGAAACAAAAAAAATCATGTTTTAGTGTCTCCATTTTCTGAAAGGCATATCTTTTTTATTTGTTGGGCAATTGTCTTAGGTAGGGGCTCATTTTTTGTGGGATGAGATGACGGTTTGATTGGTACTATTTTGGGATACATATGATTATTTTGATCACTTTTTATACAATTTTGTGGAAAGTGTGGTGGGTTCACAGTGCGGTAAAAGTACGTTTTATAGATCAAGTCGTTATGGACGTGGCAATACCAAGCATGTTTAGTGTTTTTTATTTTTTACATTTTTAAACAATTATATGTGCAGATATAGGAAGAAGTTAGATTTTTATTTACTTTTTTTCACTTTCTTTTACACTTTGACACTTGGTTCTTGAAGATCCAGTTGGTCAGTTTTGTTGCCATCCTGAAGGGAAGGGGGGTGACAGGTTGTATGGAGGTGAGGACGGCCATCCTACACGGCAGGGGGAGAGAGGGAAGGCATTGGGCTGCTGCCACAGCAGAGCAGCGGCCTGATGGTTAGTCCTTTCCATATAGCGGTACCTAAGGACCATGGCATGGAAAGGGTTATGTCTGCAGTTTGAAGCAGACTGTCAGCTGTATGTTACAGCTGACAGCAGAGGTCGCACTACATTTTTTCCAGAAGAGTAAAAATACTCCTCTTAACAATTTTGAGGAGTATTTTTAGCGTAAGAGGAGTACAAATTTTGCGGTAATTCACATATATAATGCATAGGCCCACATATGGTTATGAGGCTGATATTTCTGCAGGGAAAGCATTGCTAGTCTCCCATGCAGAAATAAATGTAGACAATTCTACATTTATCCAACATCATACACTAAACATAAGACCACTGCTGCCATACACAGGGCCCACCTGACGCTGCCATACACAGGGCCCACCTGACACTGCCATACACAGGGCCCACCTGACGCTACCATACACAGGGCCCACCTGACGCTACCATACACAGGGCCCACCTGACGCTGCAATACACAGGGCCCACCTGACGCTGCCATACACATGGCCCACCTGACGCTGCCATACACAGGGCCCACCTGACGCTACTATACACAGGGCCCACCTGACGCTACTATACACAGGGCCCTCCTGACGCTACTATACACAAGGCCCACCTGATACTGCCATACACAGCGCCCACCTGATGCTGCCATACACAGCGCCCACCTGACGCTGCCATACACTGCACCCACTATATACATATTACATACACAACTCTACCACATGCCCATTACACAGATAGTTTACTATATACACATTGCACACACAGCTCTGCTACATGTCCATTACACAGATAGAACTACTGTGTGCACATTACACACAGAAAACTGTACAATAGACTGGTTACACTGACATAACTCTGCTTTATGCACACCTTTCATACATAAAGTACCTCTTCATTCTCGACCAGCACAATCCTACAAGGAGCCTGTGTTCCCCTAACTCCTCCCACACCACAGGTCCTGAAACCACAATGTAGTCTGGAGCTGCTCCTGGTGAGAGAGATGTCCGTGGAGGACGGGGCTTCTCCGGAGAGGGGCTGGGCTTCATGTGTGTCGGACCTGGCAGCTTCTGATACAGGGCTCCTGACTGGGGGGAGGAGGGAGAGGGAGAGGGAGACAGTGCACACAGGAGGAGTTACAGAAAATCCTTCAGATGACGGATTCTCTGTAAACTCACTGAGATCAACCTGCTGTACATAGGAAGCACAGCAGGCTGTAGAACAAAAAAAAAAGATAGATAAATAGAACCTATTTTATTTTGCTATTCACATAGCCCTATGAGGGCTACATTCTATGGTACTATTTGATATTGCATACGATGTAGTCGGAAGCTAGCAAAAAATAGCAAAATACAATTCTGACACAAATTTTCAGGTTTTGTTTTTACGGCATTCCCTATTTCGGAAAACTGACCTGTTAAACTTCAATCTCTGGGTCAATAACATTACAGCGATACCACATTTATATAGTTTTTCTTGCCTTTTTATACTGAAAAAACATAAAAACCTTGAAAAAAGGCTATTTTTTTCCTTCCATTACCAAATTTTAATTCCTATAACTATTTTTGTAGCTATGTGTATTGATTTATGTGAGGGGCCATTTTTGGTGGGGTGATCTGTACTATTTATTGTACAGAACCTAGGCCACTGCACACACTATGCGGCTCCCTTGAGCCCCGCTAGTGGGAGCCATTGCAGGCCTGTGCTCCAGTTTTTTTTTAGCTCTCATCTGCCATGGTCAAATGCGACCCCGACATCTGAGGGGTTAAATGTCTGCAATCTACTTTATCATTGATTCCAGACAGCAGTGTCTGGTTTTTAAAACAGCAAGCACCCAGCGGCTATGGCCCCTGCTGCACTAGTGAGCAGGCCCCATCTTTAAAGACCAGCCCAGTACTGTACATGTACGTCATTGGGTGGGAAGGGGTTAAGCACATTCACTTTCATATTCTATTGTGAATTATACAGTTATAGAATTTTAGTAGTTTGCCAATTTGGGTTAATTAGTTTAATCAAATTTGTTTTGAATATGTGATGCATAGGGATGAGTGGACCCATGGATGTTCGGGCTCGGGCGAACTTCAGGTCAAAGTTCGGGTTCGGGACCCAAACTTGACCCAAACTCGAACCCCATTGAAGTCAATGGGGACCCGAACTTTGGTGCACTAAAATGGTTGTAAAATAGTCGTTGTAAGGGTTAGAGGGCTGCAAAAGGAATTAAAATGTCGTAGAATAAAAAAAAAAAAATGGTAATAATCTTGAACTAGGAGACAGAGGTCAAGTGGAGTAGGAGTTTGAGGAGACGGTGGATGTGGCGGTGTACGTGGAAGCGGCGGTGGAGGAGGTAGCCAACACTGTTTTTGTTGGGTTTTTTATTTATTTTTCCTTTATTTATTTTATTTATTTTATAAATTTGGGAAGGCCCCAAAACATTGGGAAATGGAAAAGAGAATGCAAAGAGTGCGCTGGAGTATAACAATGGCTGGGTGCATCGGTATACTTCTCTATGCAGCACAAGGTTCACGTGAGCTTGTCCACGTTGGCTGTGGAAAGGCGACTGCACTTGTCTGTGGTCACCCCCCTGCCGTGCTAAACACACGGTCGGACAGTACACTGGCCGCAGGGCAGGGCAACCCCTCCAAGGCGTAAAGGACAAGCTGATTGATCGCGAATATTCTAATCGCAAAATTTTATCGCGAATATCGGCACTTCGAGAATTCGCGAAGATGTAGACTATAGTGCCATATATATTAGTAATCGCGAATATTCTAGATTTTTTTTTCATCAGTAACCTCACTTCCTGCTTGTGGGCCAATGAGAAGGCTGCAATATCTTTGTCAGAGCTTAGCAACATCTCTAGCAACCAATAGGAGAGTTGCCTACCCCTTACTATATAAGAAACTCCCCAGCAGCCATTTTCTGCTGTTTTTTTGCAGTTCTGAGAGAGAGAGAGCAGTGACATTGCTGTGCTCTGTGCTTTCATCAGGATCCTATTCCTTATCCAATTACATTAGATAGTTAGCTCATATATATAATACAGATAGTTAGTGGGAGATAGTCAGTGTAGGTTAGATAGTGATATAGTGTAACTGATAGATTCCAGTGCAGGGTGTTAGGTAGTGTGATAGGAATTACTGTTTCTCTGCTATCAATGCATACATGCTACAGACATAGTGCTGTGATGTCACAACAATACTTAGTGCACCAATCAGTAATATCTACTCAGACCTGATAAAATGTGAAGTTGCATGTATTGCACAACAAATATGCACATCATTATTGCCGGTTTGCAAAAAATAATGACTGGAAATCACGAATTCTAGAATTCGCAAATTTATTGTGAATATTATGTGGAAAATACACGAAATATTGCGAAAACAAATATTGCCTATGCCGCTCATCACTACCCATCAGTCAGTAAGTGTAGGCGTGTGCACACGTACTGTTCCACCATGTTGCTGAAATGCTGCCTCCTGCTAAGACGTTCCATATCAGCTGGTGGTGCTGGTTGTTGTGGCATGCTGACAAAGCTTTTCCACATTTTGGCCATGTTAACCCTCCCTTCTGAGGTGCTGGCCGTGCCCCAGCTGCGTTGGCGACTTTTCCCACCTCCTTCTCTTCCTTCGCCTTGTGCTTCCACTGCGCCCCCGCTGTCAGGTGGGAATGCCATCAGCAGCGCGTCTATCAGCGTGCGCTTGTACTCGCACATCTTACGATCACTCTCCAGTGACGGAATTAAGGATGGCACGTTGTCCTTGTAGCGGGGATCCAGCAGGGTGGCCACCAAGTAATCAGCACTGGTTAGAATGTGCGCAACCCGCGGTCGTTGCACAGGCACTGCAGCATGTAGTTGCTCATGTGTGCCAGGCTAGCCAAAGAGGCAACGACAAGCTGTTCTCTGTGGGAGGTGTATTGTCTGTGTCCTCTGTATCCCCCCAGCCACGCTCCAGTGATGCCCGTGAGCTACTTTGGGTGCCACCCTGCTGTGAACATGGTTCCTACTCCTCCTCATCATCCTCATCCTCCAGACCTGTGTCCTGGCTGGACAGTTGTGTTACTGGCCTCTGTTGGTGCAGGAACCCACCCTCTGGGCCACTTATGAATGACTGGCCTGATAACCATGGAAATGATCCCTCTTCCTCCTCCTCTTCCTCCTGTGCCACATCCTCTTCCATCATCGCCCAAAGCGTTTTTTCAAGGAGACATAGAAGTGGGATATTAACTAGTGTTGATCACGAATTGCGAATTTTTATCGCGAATATAGGTATTTCGAAAATTCGTGAATATTTAGAATATAGTGATATATATTCGTAATTTTGAATATTCAAGATTTTTTTATTGCAAATTTTCGTAATGCGAATTTTCGCAATGCTAATTTTTATTGCAAATTTTTCAATTGCCGAGTAAAAACATGATTCCTCCCTGCTTCTTGATTGTGGGCCAATGACTCATTGGCCCACAAGCAAGAAGCAGGGAGAAATCATGACTTTAAATGGGAAAAATTATGAATATTCTAAAAAAAACAAATATATAGCACTATATCGAATATATTTGTTTTTTCGAATATTTGTAATATTCTAAAACAAGAATATATAGCAATATAGTGAATATAC
Source organism: Bufo bufo (assembly GCF_905171765.1). Lineage (NCBI taxonomy): Eukaryota > Metazoa > Chordata > Amphibia > Anura > Bufonidae > Bufo > Bufo bufo. The sequence goes on along the minus strand of NC_053391.1, from coordinate 483,699,903 downwards.
GAAAAAAACGAATATAGAGCAATTTAGCTAATATAGTGCTATTCAGCACATGCTCCAGGCAAGGGATGTGCGTCAAACCGGCTAGTCCCAGAGCTGCTACGAGATTTCCCCTGTTATCCCACACCACCAGGCCGGGCTTGAGGCTCAGTGGCACCAACCACTCCTTGGTCTGTTGTTCCATGCCCGTCCACAGCTCCTGCGCGGTGTGGGTTTTTTCCCCCAAACAGATGAGTTTTAAGAACAGCCTGCTGTCATTTACTCCTGGCTATGCTGAAGTTGGTGGTGCAGGTGTTACGCTGACCGGATGAGGAGGCGGTAGAGGAGGAATCAGAGTAGGAAGAGGAGGCAACAGGAGGCAACGAGAAACATCCTGCAATCTTCCTTGGCGGTAGGACATGCGCCAAACTGCTATCCGCCTCAAGCCCAGCAGCCACTGCATTTACCCAGTGTGCAGTTAGGGAGATATAACGTCCTTGCCCGTGCTTATTGGTCCATGTATCGGTGGTTATGTGGACCTTGTCACAGATGGCGTTGCACAGCGCACACCTGATTTTGTCCGCCACTTGGCTCTGCAGAACAGGGATGGCTCGCCTGGAAAAGTAGTGGCAGCTGAGAACCACGTACTGTGGGACAGCCACTGCCATAAGGTTTTTAAAAGTCTCTGTCTCCACCAGACGGAATAACAGCTGTTCAAATGCCAGGAATTTTGAAATACTGGTATTCAGGGCCAGTTATGGTTATGGTTAGGTGGATTGGAGGTTACTTCCTCTTTCTCTCCAGGGTTTGGTGGATGGACAGCTGAACGCTTATGCAGCGTCCCACTACATGTGTGTGGGCACTGCTTAAAAGCACTTTTTACATTTGAAACTGTATTGTGCTGTATTGTGGTACTTTGTACTATTGTATCTCCAAAATCCCTGTTACCAGGCAGATTAGGTGTAATTTATACATCCCACCACTAGATGGGGATATAGTTCAGCTTTTATATATATATACCTAGGTCAGGCCTAGTGAGAGAGAGTTTTTAGATAAGAAAATGTAGTTCAGAAGAGAGCAGATCTGAGGAGGTCAGATCAGATTAGTGGGAGAAAATGTAGAGTGAAGACTTCATGACACAGATTAGTGAGTGGAGCCAACTTCGCTAGGAGGTGATACTCAGATGTGAGGCGCAGAAGAGCGTTTTTCCTTCTGTGGCCGGACTATCGACTTGCATCCCTGACCAGTAGGAGAGAGTTTGCCTCCATGGAAAAGAAACAAGCTTTCCTAAGGAATCATCGGTGATAAGAGCCATTATTTAGGGCCACAGAAACCTTTGCATGGTGGAGGATTTATAGCTTCCGGCAGCCACACCATACTTCTGAGAGACAGTTGAGTTTTCCTGTCTAAATGTTCAGCCTGTAGAGAAAGGACAAGGAATAGGATCCCACACATCAATAGGAACAAGGTACACCTAACCCACTGCTCCAAACTTAAACCTGAAAAGCCTAGAAACAGTGGATTTGCAGAACCAACTCTGTATCATCAAGAGACTGCATTTTTGTACTGCTGCAACCAAAGACATCAAAAGTAAAAGTTGTGAGTTGCATTTCACCACTGTCTACCTCATTATTACCACTATTGGTTGTACCACCATTAACGGGACTGGCGTCACGACAAAAACCATCAAGGGACTCAGCCGCAACAAGCACCCTAAGCACCCCTAACATCAAGGGCACCTCAACCACCATCTTGGCTGATGCTTCCCTACACAGAGCATACCCCAGAGGATTTCGTGCTGTCCACCTCAACACTGTGCTGCCAGCCCAGGGAGGCTTTCTGCTAACCGTGAGTAAACTGATGAACTGTGTGTTATAATTTGGCCCCTCATCGGTCCACCGTGCACCTAACGTGTTGCCCCTGCGCTACTGGCTGGCTGCACTTCCATGGGACAGTGTGGAGATGCTTGGTGACGGAGGTGGTGATGTTGCTACCACATCCTCTGTTTGCGGGGTGGCGGATGCACTGTCACTCCAGAGGGGGAGGAAGAGGCCGAGATCGCAGCAGAAGAGGGAGCAGGAGGAGCCTGAGATCTTTAGTGGTTTTTCAGGTGTGTACTCCACTGCAGCTTGTGCTTTGCATTTAGATGCCTGGTCATGCAGGTGGTGCTCAGGTTTAGAACATTTATTCCGCGCTTCAGGCTCTGATTGCACAGCGTGCAAACCACTTGTGTCTTGTCGTCAGCACATTGTCTGAAGAACTGCCACACCAGGGAACTTTTTGGAGCTGGCTTTGTTGTGCTGAGTCCCTGGGTGCGGTGGGTAGTAGCAGGCGTACTGGCTAGGGGATGTCCACTCTGCTTTTGCACCCTGCTCTCTCTTTTGCTGCACACATCACTCATCATCCTCCACATCATCTTCCACCCACTCTTCACCCGTGCCCTCCTTGCTGGTCTGCACACTGCAGAAAGCCGCAGCAGTTGGCAACTGTGTTTCGTCATCATCATCAAAGACATGCTGCAGTGGTCCTCCCATGTCTACATCCTGAAACATAAGTGGTTGGGCACAGAAAAAAATAATTTCCATTACACCTCAGGTCAGACCAGCAATCAGACCCCCAATGTCAATCAGACCTCAGATCAAACCCCCCCCAATGCCTCAGATCAACCCCCAACCTTCAGCCATCTATGAGCCCCCATATGTCAGCCATCTATCAGCCCCCATATGTCATCCATCTATCATCCCCCATATGTCAGCCATCAGCCCCATTTGTCAACCATCATCCCCTATATGTCAGCCATCAGCCCCCATATGTCAGCCAGCAGCCCTCAGAACTTAGCTTACAGCCCAAATCAGACCCCCAATGTCAATCAGACCTTAGATCTGACTCCCCCATGCCTCAGATCAACCCCCCAACCTTCAGCCATCTTTCAGCCCCCATATGTCAGCCATCTATCAGCCCCCATATGTCAGCCATCTATCAGCCCCCATATGTCAGCCAGCAGCTGCTATATGTCAGCCATCAGCCCCCATATATTAGCCCCTATATGTCAGCCATCAGCCCCCAGCGCAAATAAAATAAAAAAAAACTCACTTACCCCTCCTGCTCCTGGACACCACAGCTCTCACCATCGTGGTCCTCTTCACCCTGCTGTCGGCTGTGTATCGCGGCGCACAGTGTGAGGTCACAGCCGATAGCCTAGTCAAGAACCAGGAAGCGGTGAGTACAGAGCCTTCACCGCTTCCCAGTCCTCCGGTACTAATGAAGTGCTTCCATAATGGAAGAGCTTCATTAGTGTTCGCCCCATAAGACACAGGGGCATTTTTCCCACTTCTTATGGGGTGAAAAATACGGCAATTTGATAAATGTCCCCCCAGTGTGTTTATTACAGGGTAACTATCATTGTACTATAGGCCTTGGCATAAGTTAAAATATGAATATAATCTTTCACAGATTTTGAATTGCTATCTTACAGGACAGTATGCCATTTGGTGACAATTTGTATTTTTGATTTAATGTAATTGCTGTGGCAGGATTACGCAGCCATTGGTTGCCCTATGCCATAACACATGTATGAATTCAGTAATAGGAGAGGAAAATGATAGCGGCACTCACCCAGATGTTGCAAATAGTTTCTTTAATCCTTAGGAAACATATACAAGGTAACAGCAGGCTGGGGCGGACAAAAGCGTGTATGTGCTGAGTGATCAGCTGGCGACGGCCGTTTCGGTCACCTTGCGCTTGCTCTGGCCTCTGACCTCATCACGCTACTTGTGCGCTCCCTTATAACAGGTCTCCAGTTGCCTAGGCAATCTCCGACGCTGGAGCAGATAAGTAATCAGCTACTTAAATCTTGACTAAAAAATGTATAGAAGTACCGGATATAAAACCAGCCCATGACTCAAACTGCTTATACATAAAAAGGCTAATCTAGATGCGTGTCTCCTCATAAATATACACTTAACTCATTGCGGTCATTTAACCCTAGTGGTCCCATCGCATTTGTGTAAATAATCCAATCTGCCTCCTTCTGCATTAGGAGGCGATCTCTATCTCCACCTGCAGGTGGTACAGATACATGTTCCAGGGCTACAAATTGGAGGCATTCTACACTACCACCATGCATGTTCACTACGTGTTCGATCAGTCTGGGACATCCTTTTCCCGACCTCACAGAGTTTATGTGTTCCCTGAACCTTTCACACATAGGGCGAATAGTCTTCCCTATGTAAAAAGATCCACAGGAGCACAAAACCAGGTAGACTACGTATTTAGTTCTACACGTAGTGAAATGCATGAGCCTGTGTTTTATGCCTGCAAAAAAGACATATTTGCCTTTTATCAAATATCTGCAAAAAGAGCAATTACCACATTTGTGGCTTCCTGTTGGAATGCTTTCGGTAAGCCAATTCTTTGTTTTATTTTCCCTCAGTCTACTCCTCACTAACTTGTCCCTGATCGTGTGGCATTTCTTAAAGGTGACCAACGGTTTATTCTCTGCTAAATCTAGTAGTCCCTCCTCATTCCTAAGGATTTCCCAATTTTTAAATATAGCCTGCTTGATTGTGTCTGCCAGAGGGCTATACTTGAAAGCAAAAGCAAACTTATCTGTGTTGCTTTTTTTACTTTTATTTTTGTTACTATTTTCAAGTAGCTCCCTCTGGGTGAATTGACCAGCTTTTGTCAGTGCTATGTCTAGGGTGTGTTCTGGGTAACCCCTCTCTAATAGTCTATTCTTCAGTTCCAAAGCCTGCTTTTTATAACCCGTCTCTGTACTATTTATGCGTTTAAGCCTTATAAACTGGCCAAATGGCACTGCTTGTTTTACACTACGTGGATGATAGCTATCATGGTGCAGCAGGGAATTAGTGGCAGTCGGCTTACGGTAGCCTGTGGTGACTATTGTGTTATTCTCTATAGTGACCATGACATAAAGGAATTCTAATGCTTCACCTCCAAAATTCATGGTGAATCTCATATTCATGTCATTATGGTCATTAAGAAAACGCACAAAGTCCTCACACAATTGCCTTGGGCCCTGCCACACCATGAAGACATCATCCACGTAGCACAAAAATAATTTAATGTATCGTAAATACGGATTAGAAGTAGAGTAGACAAACCGGTCCTCAAAAACTGACAAAAATAAATTTGCAAAAGTACAAGACACAGGTGTGCCTATGGCGGTACCATGGATTTGCCTGTACCAGCATCCCCCAAATGTAAACACGTTGTTGCTAAGTACAAAATGAAGTGCTTCTTGGACAAAACTGCAATAGACGTCACTCTTATCAGTTTTGCTGAGAACCTTGATGATTGCCTGCACACCCTCTCGTTGTGGGATACGGGTGTACAAGCTTTCCACATCAAGTGACTCCAAATTAAAATCATCCTGCCACTGGAAGTGATTCAATGCCTCCAGGAAGGAGTTGGTGTCCTGTAAATATGTAGGAGCCTGTGGTAAGAGTGGTCTAAGCAGCCAATCCAAATATTTGGATAAAGGCTCAGTCACTGACCCTATCCCCGCCACTATAGGGCGTCCTGGTGGATGGGTCAGTGACTTATGAATTTTTGGTAAAAAATACCATGTGGGTTTGCTGGGGGACGGTGGTACAAGGCGATCCATGATACGTGCCGTAAAAAAATCTAAATCAATATACCGCATAAGTAACTCGCGGAGTTGCACTACAATAGTGGAAATAGGGTCTCTGTCTAGTTTTGGTAGACCGAAGTGTCTCTTAACTGCCTAAGTGCCTCTTGCATATAATACTCTTTGGTAAGAAGTACAATATTGCCCCCCTTGTCCGCTGGTTTCACCACGACGTCTTCTCTATTAGAAAGCCATTTAATAGCTGACCATTCCTCATTAGTAATATTATGTTCTACTTCGGGATATACCAAAGCTACTACATCTCTTAATACTTGTTTACGAAAGACGTCAATATTGCTCCCAGCGGGCAAGGGGGGACAATATGTACTGTAGACTTAATGCCTCCCTTAAAAGAACTCACTTCCAAAATGGGGGCCGGGGGGTCACCCAGTTTTGTATCTGTCAAGCATTCCAGACAGGCAATTTCCCTTTCACTAAAGGGCTCCTCAATGCTGAAACCCAAGAAATTGGTATATGCTGGGATTTCTCCCTCCTTCTTAGAGCTCAAAGTGGAAAATTATTTATTTTTGTCAGTTTTTGAGGACCGGTTTGTCTACTCTACTTCTAATCCGTATTTACGATACATTAAATTATTTTTGCGCTACGTGGATGATGTCTTCATGGTGTGGCAGGGCCCAAGGCAATTGTGTGAGGACTTTGTGCGTTTTCTTAATGACCATAATGACATGAATATGAGATTCACCATGAATTTTGGAGGTGAAGCATTAGAATTCCTTGATGTCATGGTCACTATAGAGAATAACACAATAGTCACCACAGGCTACCGTAAGCCGACTGCCACTAATTCCCTGCTGCACCATGATAGCTATCATCCACGTAGCGTAAAACAAGCAGTGCCATTTGGCCAGTTTATAAGGCTTAAACGCATAAATAGTACAGAGGCGGGTTATAAAAAGCAGGCTTTGGAACTGAAGAATAGACTATTAGAGAGGGGTTACCCAGAACACACCCTAGACATAGCACTGACAAAAGCTGGTCAATTCACCCAGAGGGAGCTACTTGAAAATAGTAACAAGAATAAAAGTAAAAAAAGCAACACAGATAAGTTTGCTTTTGCTTTCAAGTATAGCCCTCTGGCAGACACAATCAAGCAGGCTATATTTAAAAATTGGGAAATCCTTAGGAATGAGGAGGGACTACAAGATTTAGTAGAGAATAAACCGTTGGTCACCTTTAAGAAATGCCACACGATCAGGGACAAGTTAGTGAGGAGTAGACTGAGGGAAAATAAAGCAAAGAATTGGCTTACCGAAAGCATTCCAACAGGAAGCCACAAATGTGGTAATTGCGTTTTTTGCAGATATTTGATAAAAGGCAAATATGTCTTTTTTGCAGGCATAAAACACAGGCTCATGCATTTCACTACGTGTAGAACTAAATACGTAGTCTGCCTGGTTTTGTGCTCCTGTGGATCTTTTTACATAGGAAAGACTATTCGCCCTATGTGTAAAAGGTTCAGGGAACACATAAACTCTGTGAGGTCGGGAAAAGGATGTCCCAGACTGATCGAACACGTAGTGAACATGCATGGTGGTAGTGTAGAATGCCTCCAATTTGTAGCCCTGGAACATGTATCTGTACCACCTGCAGGTGGAGATAGAGATCGCCTCCTAATGCAGAAGGAGGCAGATTGGATTATTCACACAAATGCGATGGGACCACTAGGGTTAAATGACCGCAATGAGTTAAGTGTATATTTATGAGGAGACACGCATCTAGATTAGCCTTTTTATGTATAAGCAGTTTATGAGTCATGGGTTGGTTTTATATCCGGTACTTGTATACATTGTTTCAGTCAAGATTTAAGTAGCTGATTACTTATCTGCTCCAGCTTCGGAGATTGCCTAGGCAACTGGAGACCTGTTATAAGGGAGCGCACAAGTAGCGTGATGAGGTCAGAGGCCAGAGCAAGCGCAAGGTGCGCGAAACGGCCGTCGCCAGCTGATCACTCAGCACATACATGCTTTTGTCCGCCCCAGCCTGCTGTTACCTTGTATATGTTTCCTAAGGATTAAAGAAACTATTTGCAACATCCGGGTGAGTGCCGCTATCATTTTCCTCTCCATTACTGCATCATTACTGTGAACTTTCAATGTTGATAGCAGAGCACCACTGAATGGTGTCTCCCGACTGTGCTGCACAGTTCCCACTTCGGAGCTGGCTTGGATACGTTTGCAATGCCGCCTCACCTCTCTACATGTTTTTGACATGTATGAATTCAAATGCTGCAAAAGGACACTTATTATCGTGGTCAATATATACATACAGTTAGGTCCATATATATTTGGACACTGACAGTTTTTTTTTTAATTACCTGTTTACTAAAACATATTCAAGTTATAGTTATATAATGGACATGGACATAAAATCCAGACTTTTAGCTTTCATTTGAGGGTGTCCACATGTGGCACCTTGTTTTTAACTCCTTAAGGACACAGCCTTATTTCACCTTAAGGACCAGGCCAGGTTTTTTTTTCTGCAAATCTGACCAGTGTCACTTTAAGTGGTGATAACTTTAAAACGCTTTGACTTATCCAGGCCATTCTGAGATTGTTTTTTCATCACATATTGTACTTCATGACACTGATAAAATGGAGTAAAAAAAATAATAATTTTATTTATAAAAAAATACCAAATTTGCCCAAAATTTTGAAAAATTAGCAAATTTCCAAGTTTCAATTTCTCTACTTCTATAATACATAGTAATACCTCCAACAATAGTTATTACTTTACATTCCCCATATGTCTACTTCATGTTAGGATCATTTTGGGAATGACATTTTATTTTTGGGGTGAAAGATGGTAGTCACAGCAGCATATCCAGTGCGTCATTTATTGGAAGCCTTGAGTGCACACACAAACAAAGTACGACGTTTCGGCTACGCAGTAGCCTTTGTCCAGTATACAAAAGGTAAAAACTGGCAATGTTAAATACAGATATGTGACCTCTCCCACCACATGTTGGAGCCAATCATTAAAAGGCTCAGCCCACTCATTGCATCAGTGCAATTAAAAACAGCCTCTTCAGTAATCAGGCCGTCTGAAACATATAATGAAATAAATGTTTACCTGAAACATATAAAACATCGTCCAATAGCGCTAGACATATTCCCATCCACCTCGGCGTCTGGCCAATCGCAGTGCGCATGTCCATGACGTCATCGCGCTATCGCCGTGACGCACTGCCGTCAGTCACGTGCATAATGTGTCATCAAGTCACATGATGATCATGTGTTGGGCGCAAGGTCCTTTGCACACATGAAGATACAACCAACTGGAAAGTCCTGTCAACAGACCTAACTGTTCGGCCTGTGTGTGTCAATGGGGACAAAATCATGTCTCACACACAGACAACAACACAGGGGCAAAGCAATATATCCACTTTATCTAGATAGATATTCCATGAGGTCGGACACATATAGAGCATGGCCGTCTAAAATTTTATAGATATGGGAAAAAAAACAACAACTTAATTCCAACGGAACCGGTGGAAACAATGTATCAGATACACAACACAGATATATATTGTAAATAGACATGTTAACTTAGTGATCAAACAAAATAATCCAAATAAACCATAATCCAACCTAAAAACATTGGGCCAGATTTATCATTCCTCTGACAGCTCACTCCACTTTAACATATGGCTAAAGTCAGTTTTAGCCAAGTCAGATTTATGATCGGCCCTTTAAGACTGTAATAAATGTGGTTTGACGGTAGCAGTTTATCCGTCAGTAAGCAGCTTTACAAAAGTCGCACATCTTTACGAAAAAGTCGCAAGTTTTTATGAAAAAGTCGCATGTTCTATTAAAAAGTCTCATAAGATAAGCATGGTCCTCACTGGAGTGAAATTGGGACTTTTTTGCGACTTTTTTGCGACTTTTTTAAATAGTCCCAATAGTAAATCTGTCTAGAGATTCATTTACATAAGAAAACACGCCCACTTTCAGAAAACTGGCGAGCATAGTGCAGAGCAGAAAAAAGTCGCAAATTTGTGCGCAGTTTTAGCGTTTGGGACTTTTTTGGGACTTTTTCACTCCATTATTCTGACCTGAGCTAATGATAAATCTGGCCCATTGTCTATACTGAGTCAGACATAAATAGAACCCTACCTATCTATCTACACTGTTTACATTAAATTCAATGTTGAGTCCCTGGGTTTGTAACGATTGTAATGTAAAGATCCACATCAGCTCTTTTTTTCTCAACATGCGTTCCCTATCACCACCCCTCTTGGGGACGTCAACAGAGAATTTTATGTAAACAGTGTAGATAGATAGGTAGGGTTCTATTTATGTCTGACTCAGTATAGACAATGGGCCAGATTTATCATTAGCTCAAGTCAGAATAAGGCTCCATTCACACGTCCGCAAAATGGGTCCGCATCGTTTCTGCAATTTTGCGGAATGGGTGCGGACCCATTCATTCTCTATGGGGATGGAATGAATGCGGACAGCACACAGTGTGCTGTCTGCAGCCGCAATTGCGGAGCGCGGCCCCGATTTTGGGTCCTCAGCTCCGCAAAAAGATACAGCATGTCCTATTCTTGTCCGCAGCTTGCGGACAAGAATAGGCATTTCAATGGGGGTGCCGGGCTGGTGTGTTGCGGACCTGCAATTTGCGGGTCCGCAACACACCACGGACGTGTGAATGCAGCCTAATGGAGTGAAAAAGTCGCGAAAAAATGCGCAAACGCTAAAACTGCGCACAAATTTGCGACTTTTTTCTGCTCTGCACTATGCTTGCCAGTTTTCTGAAAGTGGGCGTGTTTTCTTATGTAAATGAATCTCTAGACAGATTTACTATTGGGACTATTTAAAAAGTCGCAAAAAAGTCCCAAAAAAATTTGCAATTTCACTCCAGTGAGGACCATGCTTATCTTATGAGACTTTTTAATAGAACATGCGACTTTTTCGTAAAAACTTGCGACTTTTTCGTAAGGACGTTCGACTTTTGTAAAGCTGCTTACTGACCGATAAACTGCTATCGTCAAACCACATTTATTACAGTCTTAAAGGGCCGATCATAAATCTGACTTGGCTAAAACTGACTTTAGCCATATGTGAAAGTGGAGTGAGCTGTCAGAGTCATGATAAATCTGGCCCAATGTTTTTAGCTTGGATTATGGTTTAGGCTACTTTCACACTAGCGTTCGGGTGTCCGCTTGTGAGCTCCGTTTGAAGGGGCTCACAAGCGGCCCCGAACGCATCTGTACTGCCCTAATGCATTCTGAGTGGACGCGGATCCGCTCAGAATGCATCAGTCTGGCAGCGTTCAGCCTCCGCTCCACTCAGCAAGCGGACACCTGAACGCTGCTTGCAGCGTTCGGGTGTCCGCCTGGCCGTGCGGAGGCAAGCGGATCCGTCCAGACTTACAATGTAAGTCAATGGGGACGGATCCGTTTGAAGATGACACAATATGGCTCAATCTCCAAACGGATCCGTCCCCCATTGACTTTCAATGTAAAGTCTGGACGGATCCGTTCAGGCTACTTTCACACTTAGAAATTTTTTTAAACTATAATGCAGACGGATCCGTTCTGAACGGATCCAAACGTCTGCATTTAATTATAGGAGCGGATCCGTCTGAGCAGACATCAGACGGACCCGCTCTGAACGGTAGTGTGAAAGTAGCCTTATTTGGATTATTTTGTTTGATCACTAAATTCACATGTCTATTTACAATATATATCTGTGTTGTGTATCTGATACATTGTTTCGTCCGGTTCCGTTGCAATTAATTTTTTTATTTTTATTTTTTCCATATCCATTAAATTTTAGACGGTCATGCTCTATATGTGTCCGACTTCATGGAATATCTATCTAGATAAATTGGATATATTGCTTTGCCCCTGTGTTGTTGTCTGTGTGTGAGACATGATTTTGTCCCCATTGACACACACAGGCCGAACAGTTAGGTCTGTTGACAGGACCTTCCAGTTGGTTGTATCTTCATGTGTGCAAAGGACCTTGCGCCCAACACGTGATCATCATGTGACTTGATGACACATTATGCACGTGACTGACGGCAGCGCGTCACGGCGATAGTGCGATAACATCATGGACATGCGCACTGCGATTGGCCAGACGCCGAGGTGGATGGGAATATGTCTAGCGCTATTAGACGATGTTTTATATGTTTCAGGTACACATTTATTTCATTATATGTTTCAGACGGCCTGATTACTGAAGAGGCTGTTTTTAATTGCACTGATGCAATGAGTGGGCTGAGCCTTTTAATGATTGGCTCCAACATGTGGTGGGAGAGGTCACATATCTGTATTTAACATTGGCAGTTTTTACCTTTTGTATACTGGACAAAGGCTACTGCGTAACCGAAATGTCGTACTTTGTTTGTGTGTGCACTCAAGGCTTCCAATAAAAGACGCACTGGATATGCTGCTGTGACTACCATCTTTCATTGCTGTTCCTGGACTGCTGTGGATCTGCGGTCCCATCGCGGCTGTTGCATTCCGGTTTTGGTCTAAAGGTCTGGTTGTGCTGCTCTTCCACTTTTTGTTTGTGCTGTTTGGATCCTGAGAGCGGGCACTGGGGATGTGGTAATATTCACTGATGGACTCATTCCCTGGACCTGGTAAGACCGTTGAGAATGCCACTATGAGTGCATACCTGTATACTGAGGAGGACATTCACAGGTTAATTAATTTGGATGCCACTGATGCGACATTCCTCAGTACTCCTTCAATTGACCTGTTGAAAAGGAAGTTTGAACAGGAGTCCAAGAGACTCACTACCATAGAAATGCACCTCAGCATGCTGAGGGAATACTACAAGTCCAAGAGACTCCCTAGGGGATTAAGATCTCACCTCCGCCCAAACCTCTTCCCCAACAATGAGGAATTCTGCAAGAAGTTCGAACTGGTTAATAATAAGTATTCCTTTGAACTGATGCTACTACACATCGAATACCTGCACAAAGAGGTTGGTATTATTAAACAAACCCTGTCTACGTTGGATGGGCAGATAGGGCTATTGTCTACGGATGATTTTGTGGCCCATAAAGAGAAAATAACCCAACATGTGCAACCACATAAATCTGAGGTTGAAGACCAAAAGGGATAAGTGGTACCGTGATCTGGAAGACTACCAATCTGGACGAATATACAACTGGCAGAATCAACTACCACATAACAGACCCCCTAGACGAAGGGGCAAGGGGAGAAGATTTGAGCAGAGTCATTTTGGCTTTACAACTTGCGATTCAGATTCAACCGATGAATCAACCAAGTCATCTTTTTTAGGAAGACCATCAAATGCAGCGGGAGGAAACTCTGACGTGGCGGTAGAAAACATCACAGGGTCCAGAAAAGACCAACATCCACCTATACACCCGGGCTACAATCAGGGAGCATGGGAGAGAGTGACGAGGCGCACTTACAAGAAGTAAATCAGCTGGTGGTAAATATATCATCAATTGAATTGAGTGTTGATCAGGTTAAGGTCTTGGGACATGGACTATCCTTCTGCCCTACGGCAGAGACGGATTGGTTTGAGCCGAACTTGACCTACAACGCTTCTTTAGGCATCTCAGATTGAAGGCTTTTTTTGATACTAATGTTACCAATAGGGGTGTGTCTAATAGTGATGTTGCTGAATTGTCTCTAGCCAAATATGAGTTACGTAATAAGAGTCATTTTATGCCCCCTCATAACAATCACATTGTAGAATCATACATTCAGCTAGTCACTAAACAGATTAGAATGCTCCAACAACAGAGTAGACAGTTGCATTGCAGGTCTAATATTACACATGATGTGAGAGAAACTCTTAAAGAGCTGACACGTAACAGTGACATTACCATCAAGCATGCCGACAAGGGGGGCGCGGTGGTTGTTATGGACACAGAAAAATATTTGGGAGAGATATGTAGGCAGTTGGGTGACGGGGAGGTATATGAAACTTTGAGACAGGATCCCAAATGGGAGATTGCAAGGGTGATCGCTGATTTAGTTGACACGGCCTGTGCACAGGGTATTATAGATGCTGACTTATGCCAGTTTCTCAAGGTTCCGCACCCCGTCACCCCGCTGATTTATGTGCTCCCCAAGATACAAAAATGTCTGATTGATCCTCCTGGCAGACCCATTGTGTCTAGTAGGGGATCTATCTTTAGCACCATTGTCATCTTTCTGGATAGACTGCTCCATGTCCATGCAACCTCAGCGCCCTCCTATGTCCGGGACACTGGACATTTTTTGACTAGGTTGAGTGAGATTGCTTTACCGGCTTATTTTTATTTAGTCAGTTTTGATGTTGTGTCACTGTATACGTCTATTTCACATAATTATGGATCAAATGTCATCGATGTGGCCCTGGCCGGCACGGGACTCACTCCTGATGCCCGCCGGTTTGTCCTCAACCTCCTTCAGTTGGTCCTGAAGAGGAATTATTTACTCTTTGGCAACACCTTTTACCAACAGTCACGTGCTGTGGCCATGGGGTCCAACGTGGCACCAACTTATGCCAATATTTTTATGGGGGAGGTTGAGGACAGACTGGTATATGCATCACCTTTTTATCAGTGGGTCCTGTGTTGGTGGCGCTACATCAACGACATTTTTATGATTTGGAGTGGTTCTATTGAGTCTTTGAATGATTTCTATTTACACCTTAACAATAGGATACCCGGTCTTCAATTTACTGTGACTTCCTCTTCTGAGGAGTTACAGTTTCTTGACGTCAGGGTTTACATTGAAGAGGGCCAGTTGAAAACAGACTTATACAAGAAGCCTACCGACAGTAACAACCTCCTAAGATATGACAGTTGTTATCCACGCCGTAGGTTATATTCCTTGCCTTGGAGTCAGATGCTGCGTGTTAGACGTGTAGTATGTGATAATCCATCCACCATTAGAAAAAAATTGTGGACAAACTGGTGGCTAAGCATTTTGTTGACTGTGGACACTCTGTCAGCCAATTGAGATTTAGGGTCATTGACTCTGTTGACGTCCCCAAGAGGGGTGGTGATAGGGAATGCATTTTGAGAAAAAAAGAGCTGAAGTGGATCTTTACATTACAATCGTTACAAACCCAGGGACTCAACATTGAATTTAATGTAAACAGTGTAGATAGATAGGTAGGGTTCTATTTATGTCTGACTCAGTATAGACAATGTTTTTAGGTTGGATTATGGTTTATTTGTATTATTTTGTTTGATCACTAAGTTCACATGTCTATTTACAATATACACTCACCTAAAGAATTATTAGGAACACCATACTAATACAGTGTTGGACCCCCTTTTACCTTCAGAACTGCTTTAATTCTACGTGGCATGTCCCATTTGAAGCCCCCCCGATGCACCCCTAGAGTAGAAACTCCATAAAAGTGACCCCAT
The DNA here is from genome assembly GCF_905171765.1 of Bufo bufo. Classification (NCBI taxonomy): domain Eukaryota; kingdom Metazoa; phylum Chordata; class Amphibia; order Anura; family Bufonidae; genus Bufo; species Bufo bufo. The sequence continues at coordinate 483,684,899 of NC_053391.1, read as the reverse complement.
CTAAGAAACTACACCCCTCAAGGTATTCAAAACTGATTTTACAAACATTGTTAACCCTTTAGGTGTTCCACAAGAATTAATGGAAAATAGAGATACAATTTCAAAATTTCACTTTTTTGGCAGATTTTTCATTTTAATAATTTTTTTTCCAGTTACAAAGCAAGGGTTAACAGCTAAACAAAACTCAATATTTATGGCCCTGATTCTGTAGTTTACAGAAACACCCCATATGTGGTCGTAAACTGCTGTATGGGCACACGGCAGGGCGCAGAAGGAAAGGAATGCCATACGGTTTTTGGAAGTCAGATTTTGCTGGACTGTTTTTTTTATACCATGTCCCATTTGAAGCCCCCTGATGCACCCCTAGAGTAGAAACTCCAAAAATGTGACCCCATTTTAGAAACTACGGGATAGGGTGGAAGTTTTGTTGGTACTAGTTTAGGGTACATATGATTTTTGGTTGCTCTATATTACACTTTTTGTGAGGCAAGGTAACAAGAAATAGCTGTTTTGGCACCGTTTTTATTTGTTATTTACAACATTCATCTGACAGGTTAGATCATGTGGTATTTTTATAGAGCAGGTTGTCACGGACGCAGCGATACCTAATATGTATAAAAAAAATGTTTTTATGTAAGTTTTACACAATGATTTCCTTTTTGAAACAAAAAAAAACATGTTTTAGTATTTCCATTGTCTGAGAGCCATAGTTTTTTCAGTTTTTGGGCGATTATCTTAGGTAGGGTTTTGTTTTTTGCGGGATGAGATGATGGTTTGATTGGCACTATTTTGGGGTGCATGTGACTTTTTGATCGCTTGCTATTACACTTTTTGTGGTGTAAGATGACTAAAAATTGCTTTTTTTACACTTTTTTTTTTTTTTTTACGGTGTTTACTTGAGGGGTTAGGTCATATGATATTTTTATAGAGTAACTTATTATGGACGCGGCGATACCTAATAGGTATAAAAAATTTTATTTATGTAAGTTTTACACAATAATTTCATTTTTGAAACAAAAAAAATCATGTTTTAGTGTTTCCATAGTCTGAGATCCATAGTTTTTTCAGTTTTTGGGCGATTATCTTGGGTAGGGTATGATTTTTGCAGGATGAGATGACGGTTTGATTGGCACTATTTCGGGGTGCATATGACTTTTTGATCGCTTGCTATTAAACTTTTTGTGATGTAAGGTGACAAAAAAATTGTTTATTTAGCACAGTTTTTATTTTTTATTTTTTACGGTGTTCACCTGAGGGGTTAGCTCATGTGATATTTTTATAGAGCCAGTCGATACGGACGCGGCGATACCAAATATGTATACTTTTTATTTATTTATGTAAGTTTTACACAATAATATCATTTTTGAAACAAAATGTTTTAGTGTCTCCATATTCTGAGAGCCATAGTTTTTTTAGTTTTTGGGCGATTATCTTGGGTGGGGTATGATTTTTGCGGGATAAGATGACGGTTTGATTGGCACTATTTTGGGGTGCATATGACTTTTTGATCGCTTGCTATTACACTTTTTGTAATGTAAGGTGACAAAAAATGGTTTATTTAGCACAGTTTTTATTTTTTATTTTTTACGATGTTCATCTGAGGGGTTAGGTCATGTGATATGTTTATAGAGCCGGTCGATACGCACGTGGCGATACCTAATATGTCTACTTTTTTTCCCCCTATTTTTTACCAATTTTTTTAAACTTTATTTGGGGAAAATGACGTTTTTGTTTATTTTTACTTGAAACTTTAAATGTTTCGGGGAAAAACTTTATTTTTTCTACTTTTTTTTTCACTTTATTTTTTGTCCCATTTTGGGACTTGAACTTTTGGGGGTCTGATCCTTTACAATGCATTCCAATACTTCTGTAAGTATTAGGCCTCCTGCACACGAACGTTGTGTGCACCCGTGGCCGTTGTGCCGTTTTCCGTTTTTTTTCGCGGACCCATTGACTTTCAATGGGTCCGTGGAAAAAACGGAAAATGCACCGTTTTGCAGCCGCATCCGTGATCCGTGTTTCATGGACGTGAAAAAAATATGACCTGTCCTATTTTTCTCACGGCCAACGGTTCACGGACCCATTCAAGTCAATGGGTCCGTGAAAGAACACGGATGCACACAAGATTGGCATCCGTGTCCGTGATCTGTGGCCGTAGGTTAGTTTTTATACAGACGGATCCAAAGATCCGTCTGCATAAAGCTTTTTCAAAGCTGAGTTTTCACTTCGTGAAAACTCAGAACCGACAGTATATTCTAACACAGAAGCGTTCCCATGGTGATGGGGACGCTTCTAGTTAGAATACACTACAAACTGTGTACAAGACTGCCCCCTGCTGCCTGGCAGCACCCGATCTCTTACAGGGGGCCGTGATCAGCACAATTAACCCCTTCAGGTGCGCCACCTGAAAGGGTTAATTGTACTATCATATCCCCCTGTAAGAGATCAGGGCTGCCAGGCAGCAGGGGGCAGACCCCCCCCCCCAGTTTGAATATCATTGGTGGCCAGTGCGGCCCCCCCCCCTCCCTCTATTGTAATTATTCGTTGGTGGCACAGTGTGCGCCCCCCCCTCCCTCCCTCTATTGTAATTATTCGTTGGTGGCACAGTGTGCGCCCCCCCCCTCCCTCCCTCTATTGTAATTATTAGTTGGTGGCACAGTGTGCGCCCCCCCCTCCCTCCCTCTATTGTAATAATTCGTTGGTGGCACAGTGTGCGCCCCCCATCGGCCCCCCCTCCCTCTATAGCATTAACAACATTGGTGGCCAGTGTGCGGCCTCCCATCTCCCCCCCCCCATCATTGGTGGCAGCGGAGTTCCGATCAGAGTCCCAGTTTAATCGCTGGGGCTCCGATCGGTAACCATGGCAACCAGGACGCTGGTTGCCATGGTTACTTAGCAATAGTACAATAGTAGAAGATTCATACTTACCGGCTGCTGCGATGTTCGTGTCCGGCCGGGAGCTCCACCTACTGGTAAGTGTCATTGCTAAATGAACTGTCACTTACCAGTAGGAGGAGCTCCCGGCCGGAAGCAGACATCGCAGCTCCCAGGTAAGTATGAATCTTTTACTATTGTACTATTGCTAGTAACCCGCTGCCACCAATGATCGGGGGGGGGGGTAGATGGGAGGCCGCACACTGGCCACCAATGTTGTTAATGCTATAGAGGGAGGGGGGCCAATGGGGGGCGCACACTGTGCCACCAACGATTACAATAGAGGGAGGAAGGGGGGGGCGCACACTGTGCCACCAACGAATTATTACAATAGAGGGAGGAAGGGGGGGGGCGCACACTGTGCCACCAACGATTTATTACAATAGAGGGAGGAAGGGGGGGAGGGGGGGCCGCACTGGCCACCAATGATATTCAAACTGGGGAGGGGGGAGGGGGGGGGGTCTGCCCCCTGCTGCCTGGCAGCCCTGATCTCTTACAGGGGGATATGATAGCACAATTAACCCCTTCAGGTGCGGCACCTGAAGGGTTAATTGTGCTGATCACAGCCCCCTGTAAGAGATCGGATGCTGCTAGGCAGCAGGGGGCAGTCATGTACACAGTTTGTAGTATATTCTAACTAGAAGCGTCCCCATCACCATGGGAACGCCTCTGTGTTAGAATATACTGTCGGAAATGAGGTTTCACGATCTAACTCATATCCGACAGTATATTCTAACATAGAGGCGTTCCCATGGTGATGGGGACGCTTCAAGTTAAAATATACCATCGGATTGGAGAAAACTCTGATCCGATGGTATAAAAGGGACTCCAGACTTTACATTGAAAGTCAATGGGGACGGATCCGTTTGAAATGGCACCATATTGTGTCAACGTCAAACGGATCCGTCCCCATTGACTTGCATTGTAATTCAGGACGGATCCGTTTGGCTCCGCACGGCCAGGCGGACACCAAAACGACTTTTTTTTCATGTCCGTGGATCCTCCAAAAATCAAGGAAGACCCACGGACGAAAAAACGGTCACGGATCACGGAAAAACGGGACCCGTTTTTGCGGACCGCAAAAAAATACGTTCGTGTGCAGGAGGCCTAACTCATACAGCTTCCGGCCTGTGAGATCCAGGGGGCTAGATCTCACAGGCTCATCACCGAAAGGTAGCGCAGATGCCTCAGGAAGGCATCGCGCTGCCTTCTATGCCATCGGATCCCCCCCACAGCCCCATAGCACCACTGCCGCCGCCGCCCACACAATAAAAAGCCGCAAACCGCAGGTCTGAATTGACCTGCAGTTTGCGGCGATCGCCGACATGGGGGGGTCACGGGACCCCCCGCGCATTTAGCCGAGGTGCCTGCTCAATGATTTGAGCAGGCACTGGCTTCCGATCATCGCCCGCCGCGGGGCGGTGATCGGAAATACACAAAGCGTACAGGTACACCCTGTGTCCTTAAGTACCAGGACATAAGGGCTTACTTGTATGCCCTGTGTCCTGAAGAGGTTAAAGGGACCAAAAGTAATCGGACAATTGACTCAAAGGCTGTTTCATGGGCAGGTGTGGGCAATTCCTTTATTATTTAATTCTCAATTAAGCACATAAAAGGCCTGGAGTTGATTTCAGGTGTGGTGCTTGCATTTTTAAGATTTTGCCGAGAAGTAAACATGCGGTCAAAGGAGCTCTCCATGCAGGTGAAACAAGCCATCCTTCATCTGCGAAAACAGAAAAAACCCATCCGAGAAATTGCTACACTGTTAGGAGTGGCAAAATCTACAGTTTGGTACATCCTGAGAAAGAAAGAAAGCACTGGTGACCTCAACAATGCAAAATGATCTGGACGCCCATGGAAGACAACAGTGGTGGATGATCGCATTACCACAGTGAAGAGAAACCCCTTCACAACAGCCAACCAAGTGAACAACACTCTCCAGGATATAGGCATATCAATATCCAAATCTACCATAAAGAGAAGACTGCATGAAAGTAAATACAGAGGGTTCACTGCACGGTGCAAGCCACTCATAAGCCTCAAGAATAAGAAGGCTAGATTGGACTTTGCTAAAAAAAAAAACGCACATATCTGGAAGAGCATTCTTTGGACAGATGAAACCAAGATCAACCTCTACCAGAATGATGGAAAGAAAAAAGTATGGCATGATACAGCTCATGATCCAAAGCATGCCACATCATCTGTAAACCACGGCGGAGGCAGTGTGATGACTTGGGCATGCATGGCTGTCAGTGGCACTGGGTCCCTAGTGTTTATTGATGATGTGACACAGGACAGAAGCAGCCGGATACATTTTGGGGTTTTCAGAGACATACTGTGTGCTCAAATCCAGCCAAATGCAACCAAACTGATTGATCAGCGTTTCATAATACAGATGGACAATGACCCAAAACATAAAGCCAAATCAACCCAGGAGTTTATTAAAGCAAAGAAGTGGAATATTCTTGAATGGCCAAGTCAGTCACCTGATCTGAACCCAATAGCGCATGCATTTCACTTGTTACAGACTAAACTTGAGACAGAAAGGCCTACAAACAAACAGCAACTGAAAACCGCAGCAGTAAAGACCTGGCAGAGCATTAAAAAGGAGGAAACAGCATCTGGTGATGTCCATGAGTTCAAGACTTCAGGCAGTCATTGTCAACAAAGGGTTTTCAACCAAGTATTAGAAATTAACATTTTATTTACAATTATTTAATTTGTCCAATTACTTTTGAGCCCCTGAAAAGAAGGAATTGTGTTTAAAAAATGCTTTAGTTCCTCACATTTTTATTCAATCATTTGATTCACTCACTGAATTAAAGCTGAAAGTCTGAACTTCAACTGCCCCTGAATTGTTTTGTTCAAAATCCATTGTGGTACAGAGCAAAGATTAGAAAAATGTTGTCTCTGTCCAAATATATATGGACCTTGTAACGGAACGCCTAGCACCCCGACCAGGTACCTCCGTCGATAGCTGCTCCTAGTGCTTCCAGAAGACTCAAAGCACTCCACTTGACACCGTCAGCACTGCAGACCCCACGAACCGTCGAAGCTTGGTGGAGGTCTCGCCGTCTCCTACCCACCCTGGACCTACGACAAGGCTCCAGGCTCCAGTGGGTGAACCTCTCCTAAATCCAGAGACAGGAACCAGGAGCAAGCTCTTACAAGAGCTTATACTCAGGGGAGTATTGTGATATAGCAATCCCCAAGAGTGTAGTTATTCCATCCCCCAAACATGAGCCAAGACTTCATGAAGGTATAAAACAGGAACACTTTATTGAGGGCTACCTGCCCGTATTTATGCAGGTCCCCATCTGGTGGACACGCCCCTAGGGGACCAGAAGGAAGACTGTGACACAGGACAGATACGTAGCACTCAGGATACACAGACACAACACATCCCCACAATGCATCATGGTTTCCTCCTCTCTGCCCTGGAGACACCCGAGGAGCAATTCAATTATCTATCAGGACAAAGGGAAATCGCCAATACACATGTGGAGACAATGGAACAGACATCACTTTCTCAAACATACAATGTCCCACCCTTTACAATACACATAGACATTTAACATAGCCCCAGATAGCTCAAGTCTGAGTGCATATCATTAGGTGAATGGCACTCAGAATACACAAATACAATAAAATTAGCTATCTGGGTACCCTCACATAACAAAATACCATTCCAAAGACAGATTTAAGCTGTGTCTGTCTTCTCCTTTAAAGTTAGTATGGGCCATAATCCTGAGGCAAGAGGCTGGTAAACAGGCCTCTCCAAAACCCAGTGGCGAGGTTGGTTTCGCCACAGACCTAACTGTATGACATTTCTTTACCTCATCAGTATGCATGTAATAATCATTGTTATGCAACAGTAATGTATTTAAGTGGCTTTATCTTACAGTTACTCTGATCTATAATCCATATACATAATTGCATTCACGGTATTGCAGCTCCATATAATCAAATACATTTACCAGAGTTCTAGAAGTATAGCAGCACGTTCAGGTTTTTGATGTAGTTCTAATATGGATCATAACAGGAGATATAGTATTAAGGACAGAATCAGATACTTTTTCCCCTCTTTCTTTTAATCCACTTCTGTTTGTGGCTTAAAAAACTGTTAAAAAATCTGATCGTTTGGCAGCACTCTTAAAATTTTTAACCGTTATTTTTTTTTTTTTTTACTAATTATCACTTAAAAATCCTTATGGCAGAGAGTTTCATAGTCATACAGCTATTACAGTAAAAGAGATAACCAAAATGTAATAGCATAAGTTTGCTTTTTCTAACATAGTCCAAAGCAACAACCATTCAAGAGAACCTGTCACCATGTAATGCAGTGGAATCTGAGGCATCATGTTATAGAGCAGGAGGAACTGAGCAGATTGATATATAGTTTTGGGGGAAAAGTTTCAGTAACACTGGTACATTGAACATGGATGGGTGAGGTGTTATCAGTGACTGACAGCTACAGTTGCAAGAAAAAGTATGTAAACCCTTTGAAATCATATGGATTTCTGCACAAATTGGTCATAAAATGTGATGTGATCTTCATCTAAGTCACAACAATAGACAATCAGTCTGCTTAAACTAATAACACACAAAGAATTAAATGTTACCATGTTTTTATTGAACACACCATGTAAACATTCACAGTGCAGGTGGAAAAAGTATGTGAACCCTTGGATTTAATAACTGGTTGAACCTCCTTTGGCAGCAATAACTTCCTGTAGTTGCAGATCAGACGTGCACAACGGTCAGGAGTAATTCTTGACCATTCCTCTTCACAGAACTGTTTCAGTTCAGCAATATTCTTGGGATGTCTGGTGTGAATTGCTTTCTTGAGGTCATGCCACAGCATCTTAATCGGGTTGAAGTCAGGACTCTGACTGGGCCACTCCACAAGGCGTATTTTCTTCTGTTTAAGCCATTCTGTTGTTGATTTACTTCTATACTTTGGGTCGTTGTCCTGTTGCAACACTCATCTTCTGTTGAGCTTCAGCTGGTGGACAGAAGATGGCCTTAAGTTCTCCTGCAAAATGTTTTGATAAACTTAGGAATTCATTTTTCCTTCGATGATAGCAATCCGTCCAGGCCCTGACGCAGCAAAGCAGCCCCAAACCGTGATGACCCCACCACCATATTTCACAGTTGGGATGAGGTTTGGATGTTGGTGTGCTGTGCCTCTTTCTCCACACATAGTGTTGTGTGTTTCTTCCAAACAACTCAACTTTGGTTTCATCTGTCCACAGAATATTTTGCCAGTACTGCTGTGGAACATCCAGGTGCTCTTGTGCAAACTGTAAACATGCAGCAATGTTTGGACAGCAGTGGCTTCCTCTGCGGTATCCTCCCATGAAATCCATTCTTGTTTAGTGTTTTACATATCGTAGATTCGCTAACAGGGATGTTAGCATATTCCAGAGACTTTTGTAAGTCTTTAGCTGACACTCTAGGATTCTTCACCTCATTGAGCAGTCTGTGCTGTGCTAGTGCAGTCATCTTTACAGGAAAGCCACTCTTAGGGAGAGTAGCAGCAGTGCTGAACTTTGTCCATTTATAGACAATTTGTCTTACCGTGGACTGATGAACAGCAAGGCTTTTGGAGTTACTTTTATAACCCTTTCCAGCTTTATGCCAGAGACTTTTATAAGTATTTAGATGACACTCTAGGATTCTTCTTCACCTCATTGAGCAGTCTGCGCTGTGCTCGTGCAGTCAACTTTACAGGACGGCTACTCCTAGGGAGAGTAGCAGCAGTGCTGAACTTTCTCCATTTATAGACAATTTGTCTTACCGTGGACTGATGAACAGCAAGGCTTTTGGAGATACTTTTATAACCCTTTCCAGCTTTATGCAAGTCAACAATTCTTAATCATAGGTCTTCTGAGAGCTCTTTTGTGCGAGGCATCATTCACATCAGGCAATGCTTCTTGTGAAAAGCAAACCCAGAACTGGTGTGTTTTTTTTAGGGCAGGGCAGCTGTAATCAACACCTCCAATCTCATCTCATTGATTGGACTCCAGTTGGTTGACACCTCACTCCAATTAGCTCTTGGAGATGTCATTAGTCTGTGGGTTCACCTACTTTTTCCACCTGCACTGTGAATGTTTACATGGTGTTCAATAAAAACATGGTAACATTTAATTATTTGTGTGTTATTAGTTTAAGCAGACTGTAATTGTCTATTGTTGTGACTTAGATGAAGATCAGATCACATGTTATGACCAATTTGTGCAGAAATCCATATCATTCCAAAGGGTTCACATACCTTTTCTTGCTACTGTATATACTTATAGACACAGACTGCTATTACTCACTGATAACATCTTCCCCATGTATGACTATTAGTGGCTGACAGCTATCTCTGTATACACACTTAGACAGAGAATTCTATCAATCACTGATAACACCTCGTGAGGTACTGCTATCAGTGAATGACAGCTATCTCTGTATACACACACAGAGAATGCAATCACTGACAACACCTCCCAATCTACAACTATCAGTGATCAAAATCTATCTCTGCATACACAGTTACACAGAGAATGCTATAAATCACTGATAACACCTCCCCTGTGTACAGTTATCAGTGACTGGCAGCTATCTATGTATACACACTTACACAGAGAATGCTATCATTCACCGATAACACCTCCCCATGTACAACTATCAGTGACTGACAGCTATCTCTGTATTCATGCTTACACAGAGAATTCTATCAATCACTAATAACATCTCACCCATTTACAGCTATCAATAACTGACAGCTATCTCTGTATACACGCTTACACAGAGAATGCTATCAATCACGGATAACAACTCCCCCATGTACAGCTGTCAGTGACTGACAGCTATCTCCATATATACACACTTACACAGAGAATACTATCAATCACTCATAACACCTGCCTGTGTACAACTATTGGCCACTCACAGCTATCTCTGTATACACACTTACACAGAGAATGCTATCAATCACTGAGAACACCTCCCCATGTACATCTATCAGTGACTGACAGCTATCTCTATATACACACTTACACAGGGAATACTATCAGTCACTGATCACACTTTCCCCATGTACAACTCTCAGTGGCTGACAGCTATCTCTGAATACACACAAAGGGAATGCTATCACTGATAACACCTCCCAAGTGTACAACTATCAGTGATGGACAGTTATCTCTGTATACACACTTATGCAGAGAATGCTATCAATCACTGATAACATATTCCTTGTGTAGAATGAAGTCAGAAAGAGGAGAGATATAATGTAATGTATAAATTACATATTTTACGACTCTTTTCCCACAAAACTATATATAAATCTGTTCTGCTCCTCCTGCTCTATAAAATGCTGCCTTCAGATTGCACTGCATTTTGTGGTGACAATGCCTCTTTAAGGATATTAAAAAGATTGCCCAGATGTTACACTTTTGCTTTTAAACAGGATCAAAATGGTGTTAAAAAATGAAAATGGATCCCCTTGGCTCCTATTTCAACACCTCCGGGGTCCTAGCCCATCCATTCCTCTTGAAATGCTGGAAATTACTGCTTAGCCAATAATTGACTAAGGCAGGCCACCACTGTGGCCAGTGAATGGCTGAGTGGTCATTTCCTGAGATAACAGAAAGCACAGAACAGTGGGCAACCCAGGATGCATTCAAACACAGATCATAAGGGGTCAATGAGGTATTTCTGAGTTCAGACCATATTGGGGCTCTACATTCTGTGTATATGGAAGTAAATGCTGTTGTCATGTATGTCTAATGTTCTCTGAGATTATCATTAGCCAAACTTATACCAAAAGATTTTCTATTTAGCAGTCATTCGTCTAGAATTAGAGATGAGTGATTTGATTAGTTAGAATTGGAATTTGACCCGAATATTTGAAAAAAATATTTATTATAAATTTCTTTAGATTTGTTTGGGTGAGAGGGAGGGAGAACTTTTAATTCGGGTAGAATCGATTTGTACCCAAATCAAATTTCTTGGGCGATTTGTACGAACAGGACCAAACAAATTTTTGGAATTTTGCTCATTATTATCTAGTATGCATGTTACCTTTCCTCAACTGTATTACGCTTCACAATACAATGGGATGCAGAATAATGGGAGTCAATGACAGGCAAATGCATCTGTATAGACATATGCTTATGGATAGAAATATAGGATAGTGGGTATAATAGCAAGAATAAATAAAGCCCTTCCTAATTCTGGTTTGTGCCACAACTCCACCACTCCCACTGTACAGTCTAGTATATATTAATCCTCCTACTCATCTCTTGTAGAATAAAAATGGACTTATGGCTAGTGATGGATTAACATCTGCCAGGACTGTTCGCGAACGCGATCAAATGTTCGCGAACCGCAAGTTTGCGGCGGGTCCCATTCATTTTAATGGCAGGCGAACCTAAAAAACCTTCAGCTCATATTTGCAGCCAAGAAATAATTACTAGAAGTGCACAAATAGTCCCACAACATGGACAGTGACATACCAGATGTATTATTCGAATTTGCGATCTCCATAAAAAAAAAATTTCAATGCAAAATATCGGCAATATAATTATCGCGTACGCGCATGCGCAAATGCACTATACAGTACCCAAATGCACTATAAAGAAAGTATATTGGTATATAACACCCCGCTTCAATCAGTTTTTTTGGGGGACGACTGGTATATCACACCAGTAGAAATTATTTGTTCCAATAACGCTTGTCCCTCTCTATACCTGCAGTATCGCAGCAGAACCGCACACAACTGCCGCACAATACAAATGCACTATAATATACTTTCTAACATAGAAAGTATATTATAACATTGTACAAGGAAGGCAATCCATTAGAATATACATAAAGATAAAACGTAACCTTTAATAATTTTACTATGAGGGTTCATTCACACGTCCGTAAGTGTTTTGCGGATCCGCAAAAAACACGGACACCGGCAATGTGCATTTCGCAATTTGTGGACCGCACATCACCGACACTATAATAGAAAATGCCTAATCTTGTCTGCAATTGCGGACAAGAATAGGACATATTAAATTTTTTTGCGGAAACGGAAGCACAGATGCGGAAGTGCGGATTCGCAAATGCGGATGTGGATCCGCAAATGCGGATGTGGATCCGCAAATGCGGATGTGGATCCGCAAATGCGGACAGCACATTCTGTCTCCATTAAAAATGAATGGGTCTGCACCGTTTTGCGGACGTGTGAATGGAAAAGACATCCCTCAAAATGAAAATTAATAAAATTATTTAAGTTACTAAATTATTAAAGTTTCTAAATCAGATGCTCGGCGGCACCAAATCAGAAACCATATGTCCTACCACAATCCGGGGGGTTCCAGTGCACATCCATGATTCCCGGAGGAAAAGCAAAAAACATCTATCCCTGGGCTAGATGATGATGTGGTATTGAAGGACAGGGTGGGCAAAGAACTGTCCCTGATATTGCCCTACAGGAAGGTGCTATTCTGGCCCTGATAGCCTAACCACAGACCACCCGCCCTGATAAGAGCGACCCCGTCCGGAACCTTACCCTATATAAAAATGGCCCTAGTAAGCCCCTAGCCCCTAGGCCCCTGATTTCCAGGTGATCACTATATAGATCTATGTGTTTTTGACTCATTATAAAAGTATATTATAAGTATACCGCACCCCTCTGTGTATCACACATATCAATAGCACACCTATACTAGACTTTTGTGGCCCTATTAGCTAGCGTTTGGTGTCCCTAACAGTCTGTCCCTGCCCCACACAGCAACCTCTCCCTACACTGGCAAAACACTGAATGTAAAATGGCGGCCAGATCAGGTTTATTTATAAGGTAGGGGGTATGTCCATGTGCTGAAATGTCTCAATTGGCTGTCCTGTACCACCTGATGGATGTGTCATGGGTTAAAGTTCTTCACAATGTAAAAGAATATGGCGGGCCCGAATTTCTCCATATGTTCGCATGTTCGGCGAATCGCGAACACGCAAAGTTCACCGCGAAATGACCGCCGGGCGAACCGCAAGGCCATCTCTACTTATGGCCCTCAAGAAGGTTTATATTCCATGGAAAGGAAGCCTTGGGCTGTTTTATACTACTTACTAAGAAGAAGGTTGGATCAACATTATTGAAGCCTTGTCCTTACTTGGCCCCAGAGCTGCGGCCTCTACAGTATACATCACCTTGCATAAAGTTGTATACGTCGGCAGCATATGTTAAGTAGAATGTCTCAAACCGTCCCTTTAAACATAAAGCAGAAATATATGTGACCCTAGTCTAAGGTTGCTTTTGCATGGCCATGTGTGGTCCATTAAAGACAGCCTGTATGACATCTGCATTTCCAAGACCGATTGCGGCTCATCTGATCTCATATGTATAGCGCTATGGAATGAATGGCGCTTTAATAATAAATAATAATAATAATAATAACTGAACTCACTGTATCATAGTGATCTAGTATGCCGTGAATTCCAGCTCTGACAACACAAACAGATGTAGCAGGGCTCAGTTTGTCATTTAACACAATTCAGGTGAACTCAAGTTAATACAATGCCCAAACAACTAAGTACGAGTCCTGTTACATCTGTTTCTGTAAATTCAATGTAAAATTGAAAATATGTGCCCATGTTCTTGTAGTGACAGATGTTGACAAATGTGTAGCTGTAGATTATAATTGTATCACTTCCAAAGCAATTCCCACAATCCTCTTATCATCTGTCTGTGTTGATGATACCTTATCTGGAACCTTTTGTGGAAAACTAATTACTGACTCATTAACTAATGAGTTATGCTCCGTGAAAGCTGCTATCAAACATGATAAACTTATAAACCTGCCACCTAACCTTAATTTTGTGGTCTGCGTAAATGAATTTCCCTTCAATACAGATATATTTTCATGAAAAACCATACAAGCTTTTCATTGTAGCTCCTTAACCTGTTAAAGGAAAGGTATCATGAAAAATTTTAAAAATGTTATTTAACCACTTCACATCCGGGCCATTTTGAGAAATTCAGAATTTTCTAAATTTCAATTTCTCTGTTTTTAAAACAGAAAGTGATACCTCATAAAATATTTATTACTTAACATTCCCCATATGTCTACTTTCTGTTGGCATAATTTTGTAAATGTCATTTTATTTTTTTAGGACGTTAGAAGGCTAAGAATTGTAGAAGCAATTCTTAAAAATTTTAAGAAAATTTCCAAAACCCACTTTTGAAGGACCAGTTCAGGTTTGAAGTCACTTTATGAGGCTTACATAGTGGAAACACCCCATAAATGACCCCATTGTAGAAACTACACCCCTCAGGTTACTCAAAACTGATTTTACAAACTTTGTTAACCCTTTAGGTGTTCCGCAAGAATTAAAGTAAAAAGGAGATGACATTTCAAAATTTCACTTTTTTGGCAGATTTTCCATTTTAATCCATTTTTTTTAACACATCGAGGGTTAACAGCATTTTTTGCAGGATGAGATGATGGTTTAAATGCTACTATTTTGGGGGGCATACGCCTTTTTGATCGCTTGGTGTTGCACTTTATGTTAGGTCACAAAAAATGTTTATTTTTGGCACTGTTTTTATTTTATTTCTTTTATGGTGTTCACCTGAGGGGTTAGGCTACTTTCACACGAGCGTTCGGGTGTCCGCTCGTGCGCTCCGTTTGAAGGGGCTCACGAGCGGCCCCGAACGCATCCGTCTGGCCCCAATGCATTCTCAGTGGAGGCGGATCCACTGAGAATGCATCCGCCTGCCAGCGCTCAGCCTCCGCTCCGCTCAGTGAGCGGACACCTGAACGCTGCTTGTAGCGTTCGGGTGTCCGCCTGGCCGTGCGGAGGCGAGCGGATCCGTCCAGACTTACAATGTAAGTCAATGGGGACGGATCCGCTTGAAGATGACACCATATGGCTCAATCTTCAAGCGGATCCGTTCCCCATTGACTTACAATGTAAAGTCTGAATGGATCCGCTCAGGCTACTTTCATACTTAGAAAATTTTCAAAGTTTTAATGCAGACGGATCCGTTCTGAACGGATGCGAACGTCTGCATTATCGGAGCGGATCCGTCTGATGAAACATCAGACGGATCCGCTCCGAACGCTAGTGTGAAAGTAGCCTTAGGTCATGTTATATTTTTATAGAGCTGGTTTTTACGGATGCGGCAATACCTAATATGTCTACTTTTTTTTAATTTATTTCACTTCAACACAATAATAGCAGTTTTGAAGAAAAAAACATATTTTGGTGTTGCAATTTTTGTTATGTAAGGTGACAAAAAATGGCTTTTTTTGGCACTGTTTTTATTTTATTTTTTAAGGTGTTCACCTGAGGGGTTAGGTCATGTGATATTTTTATAGAGCTGGTTGTTATGGACGCGGCGATACCTAATATATACTTTTTTTAATTTATTTCACTTTAACACAATAATAGCATTTTTGAAACAAAAAATTATGCTTTAAAGTCTCCATGTCCTAAGAGCTATAGTTTTTTCATTTTTTTTATGATTTTCTTATGTAGGGGCTCATTTTTATCAGGATGACGTGACAGTTTTATTGGTACCATTTTGTGGGACATACATCTTTTTGATCACTTGAAGTTGCGCTTTTTGTGATGTAAGATAACAAAAATTCCTTTTTTTTACACCGTTTTTTTTTTATGGTGTTTATTGGACGGGGTGGATCATGTGATATATTTATAGAGCCAGTCGTTATGGACGCGGCAATACCAAATATGTCTATTTTATTTATTTATTTCTATTTTTACCATTTTTTAAAATTACTTAATTGGGTATTTTTTTTTTTTTACATGTGAAACCTTTTTTTCTTTTTTATTTTACACTTTGCGTCTCCCATAAGGTCATACAAGACGGGCTCACAAGTTGATCTCACTCCATATGTGGAGGGTGCTGGCTGTGTAATACAGCTGACACCCGGCTGCAATGACAGGGATTGGTGATAACTTTGATACCAGTCATTTAATACTGCAGATGCTGCTATCAATAGTGACCATGGCATCAAAGCATTTAAACAGGGGAAGGGGCTCCGTCTGTCCTGTGATTTAGCCCCACAGCTAAAGTGATGGACATTGATCAATTGCTATGGCAGTCTGAGGCCTTGTAAAGGCTCCCAGGCCTACTATGGCAAACTGTCTGTTAAACCTTGCAGTCTATGGGATAAGCCATAGACCCCTAAGGGGATTAAAAATGACAGTAAAAAAATAAAAAAAATTATATATATATATATATATATATATAAAATCCAAATAACTCCTTTCCCAATTTTACATTAATAATTCACAATAAAAAATAAACATAATTGGTATTGCCGCTTTCAAAACTGTCCAAATTATTAAAATATTTATCATGTGTAGTGAATGCCATAACATAAAAATATATATATAGTGGCTGATCTACCATTTTTGAAACCTATGAGGCAGTGGAATGGAGCAGGAGATCGTGATGACATCACCAGAACAGGCAGATGGCGCCAAAGAACTGGAGTGATGTGAACGTTTTTCTTTTTTTGTTTGTTTTAACATCGGTACTACTGGGGGCCCTATGGCGGGGGAATGAAGCATTATATATACCTCGCACTATGGGAAGGCATTATATACTGGCACTATTGGGGAGGGTGGAGGAACATTATATACTGGAACAATGGGAAGGGAGCGAGTAGCATTAGTATACTGGCATGACGGGGGGCGGAGGAGCATTATACACTGGCACTACAAGGGGGACAGAGGAGCATTATATATACTGCCACTATGGGAGGGTCAGAGGAGCATTATATACGGGCACTACAGGGTGAGGCAGAGGAGCATTACATACTGGCACTACAGGGGGGCATTATACATACTGCAATAACAAGAGACACCACAGGAGTAGCATTATATATTGGCACTACAGGGGGATGGAGTAGTATTATACATAGTGGCGCTATAGGGGGGGATTGAGGAGCCTTGTACAGTATACTGGCACTACAAGGGGAGAATTATATACAGGTACTTATGGGGAGGTGGAGGAGCACTATATACTGTCAATACAGGAGGGGTATTATATATATATATGCACTCACCTAAAGAATTATTAGGAACACCATACTAATACGGTGTTGGACTCCCTTTTGCCTTCAGAACTGCCTTAATTCTACGTGGCATTGATCCAACAAGGTGCTAATAGCATTCTTTAGAAATGTTGGCCCATATTGATAGGATAGCATCTTGCAGTTGATGGAGATTTGAGGGATGCACATCCAGGGCACGAAGCTCCCGTTCCACCACATCCCAAAGATGCTCTATTGGGTTGAGATCTGGTAAATGTGGGGGCCATTTTAGTACAGTGAACTCATTGTCATGTTCAAGAAACCAATTTGAAATGATTCGAGCTTTGTGACATGGTGCATTATCCTGCTGGAAGTAGCCATCAGAGGATGGATACATGTTCTCATTCTGTTTACGCCAAATTCGGACTCTACCATTTGAATGTCTCAACAGAAATCTAGACTCATCAGACCAGGCAACATTTTTCCAGTCTTCAGCAGTCCAATTTTGGTGAGCTTGTGCAAATTGTAGCCTCTTTTTCCTATTTGTAGTGGAGATGAGTGGTACCCGGTGGGGTCTTCTGCTGTTGTAGCCCATCCGTCTCAAGGTTGTGCGTGTTGTGGCTTCACAAATGCTTTTCTGCATACCTCGGTTGTAACGAGTGGTTATTTCAGTCAACGTTGCTCTTCTATCAGCTTGAATCAGTCGGCCCATTCTCCTCTGACCTCTAGCATCCACAAGGCATTTTTGCCCACAGGACTGCCGCATACTGGATGTTTTTCCCTTTTCACACCATTCTTTGTAAACCCTAGAAATGGTTGTGCGTGAAAATCCCAATAACTGAGCAGATTGTGAAATACTCAGACCGGCCCGTCTGGCACCAACAACCATGCCACGCTCAAAATTGCTTAAATCACCTTTCTTTCCCATTCTGACATTCAGTTTGGAGTTCAGGAGATTGTCTTGACCAGGACCACACCCCTAAATGCATTGAAGCAACTGCCATGTGATTGGTTGACTAGATAATTGCATTAATGAGAAATAGAACAGGTGTTCCTAATAATTCACACAGTGGCTCTACAGGGGCAACATTATATACTGGCACTACAGAAGGGGGGAGGAGGAGCATTATATATTGGCACTATGGTGGATGAGGGCATTATCTAATATATATGCCTTAGTGTGTACCAGATACTTGATGACCACTGTAACAGCTGCTGCTGTGTGCTGCTGTCCCCTTGCTTACCGCTGCGGTGATCTGCTGCCAGTGCTTCCCCATTCACCGCTGCAGTGTTTTGGGATCCACTCCACAGTTTCCTTTCAGCCCTGTCCACAGCATGCTTGCTACTTGTTCCCTGCAGCATTTCCTTAAGGGCCGGCGCGCGTCACTTCCTTTATAGGTTAGACCTTGCTGACCAATCCTAGCCCTCCTGCACATATATAAGTCACTCAGCCCCCTTCCCAGATGCCTGAGTGTCAAGGTCCTTGTGTCCTGCAAAGGTTGCTGATGTCTCTGCTTGTATTTCTGTGTACATAACCCATGTTTGTGTTTCTGGACTCCGCTATTTGTTTGATCCCTACCTGCTTGCCTTGATTTTCCTGGTGCTGACCCGGATTGCCTGACCTGTATCTGTGCCACCTACCCTGACCTATTGCTTGTTTGACTTCACCTCTGCCTCATCCCTCGATCCTGCACTGTGGCTCCTGGCTATGACTCGGCCTGCTGACTACGTTTTTACCTCTGATACCTTTCTCAGGTACCTCCTGATCTGCCTGAATTAGCTAACTCATGTGCCAATCCTCCTCAAGAGGTAGCGACCTGGTGTCCCACTCGGGAAAGTCTATCCCTACCATCAGGGGTACTGTGAAGAATGAGTTCACTTAGACAACGCCCTTAGAGGAGGTAGGACACATGGCACAGTGGGTTCACACCCGCTGTGTCACGGAACCATGAACCAGACGTACAACAAGAGATAAGTGAAAATAAGAAGGCTTTATTGAAAATAAAGCTGTAAAGCAAAAGTCCAAACGGATGGTGAAACCGAGCAGAGTCTTTGCGAAGCCAGAGGTCAGGAACCAGAAGGGTAGTCAGACGAAGCCAGGATCAGGAACCAGCAGGGTAGTCAGACGAAGCCAGGATCAGGAACCAGCAGGGTAGTCAGACGAAGCCAGGATCAGGAACCAGCAGGGTAGTCAGACGAAGCCAGGATCAGGAACCAGCAGGGTAGTCAGACGAAGCCAGGATCAGGAACCAGAAGCAGCAGCAGTCTTAGAAGCATGTGAACACAAGAGGACCAAGCAAGGAACTGAAGCCACAGACCTCCTATATATATGAGCTAGGCATCCAGCTCCTCCCAGTGGGAAGGAGGAGCCGCAGGGTGGAAGGCTACAAGAAACCCAGAAACCAAGATGGCCGCCAGCACATGTCAAACGAAGGAGAACAGCAAGAAGGTAAGACCATGACACGCTGGTTCTTGACAGTACCCATTCTCGCTTCCTGAGACCCAAGCGATGAGTGGAATTGCTTTCAACACTCGTGACGTTCACTACAAGTATCTTGTCATGTCCTTCGGTCTGTTTAATGCTCTAGCACTATTCCAGGGGCTGGTAATCGATACTTTCCGGGACCTGCTCTATGTCTGCTTGATAGTGTACCTGGACGATATACTGATCTATTCTCCAGATCTGACCACTCACCGGGGGCATGTACGTTTGATTTTACAGTGGTTGAGAGAGAATTGACTTTATACCAAACTCGAGAAATGCATCTTTGAAAAATCCACCTTACCGTTCCTCGGATACATCATCTCGGATGCCGGGTTGCAGATGGATCCTGAAAATTGAATGTGGTAATGGACTGGCCTCGTCCACAGAGTCTTCGCGCCATGCAGTGCTTCCTTGAATTTGCTAATTTCTTTCATCAGTTCATCCTGAATTTTTAATCTCTTACATCTCAGCTCTTACTAAGAAAGGTTCCAAGGGCAAGATGTTTGCATGTGGATTTTTCTCCAAGCTCTTCTCCCCTGCTGAGAGGAATTACTGTATAGGAGATAGAGAGCTTTTGACCATAAAACTAGCCTTGGCTGAGTGCTGTTATGTATTGGAGGGAGCCCAGCATCCGGTAATAATCTTCACTGACCACAAAAATCTTACATATCTGCAGACAGCCCAGCGTCTGAACCCTCACCATGCAAGATGGGCACTCTTCTTCTCCTTTTGATTTTGAGCTTCACTTTCACCCGGCAGAGAAGAACATCAAGGCGGATGCTCTGTCTCGGTCATTTGATTTCTCCGATTAGCAGGAGGAGCCTCAGTACATTGTAGATCCTGTTCACTTGATCACAGTGGCTCCTGTCCTGGTCAAAGACATCCCTCCTAGGAAGACATTCGTGACATCTGTCAAGAGAAAACATATTCTAGCCTGGGGGCACAACTCCAAACTGGCTGGTCACCCAGGGATCCGCAAGACCTTAGAACTTTTGCCTCGCCACTACTGGTGGCCCACATTGCCTAAGGATGTGCGTGATTATGTGTCTGCCTGCACCGTCTGTGCTCAGAATAAAGTCTCCAGGACCAAACCACCTGGGCTGTTGTTGCCTCTTCCTGTTCCTTATGCCCCATGGCAACACATTGCCATGGACTTTGTTACCGATTTGCCCTCTTCTGCCGGATGTACAGCTATCTAGGTGGTCGTGGACCGGTTCTCCAAGATGGCACACTTCATTCCTTTGGCTGGACTGCCCTCAGCTGCTGAACTTGCTAAACTGTTCATGAGATGCATATTTGGCTTGCATGGACTACCTTGGCATATTGTTTCCGATCGCGGAGTCCAGTTTACCTCTAAACTCTGGAGAGCTCTTTGACGGTTGCTCTAAATTGAGCTAGACTTCTCTTCTGGTTATCCTCCCCAGACCAATGGGCAAGTAGAGCGGGTCAATCAAATATTAGAGAACTATCTCCAGCATTTTATTTTGGCCCAACACAACAACTGGGTACAATTGCTACCTTGGGCTGAGTTCTCCTATAACAACCACTGTAGTGAGTCTACTGGATCCTCTCCATTCTTTGTTATTTATGGACAACACCCTCATACTCCTCTCCCTGTTCCTACATCATCTGGGGTACCAGCTGCGGATTCATCTTTTAGAGTTTTTTTGAATATTCAACGTGACACCAAGGACTGCATCAACAAAGCGGTGACTCGCATGAAAACAAATGCAGACAAGAAAAGAAGAGAACCGCCTCAGTTCTCATCAGGAGATAAGGTATAAAAATATCCGCTTAAGGGTTCCAAGTTTCAAGTTTGCTCCTAGGTTTTTTGGACCCTTTGAAGTACTAAGGAGGATCAACGAAATGGCATATAAGTTATGTCTGCCTCTCTCTGCAGATTCCTAATCCCTTCCACGTGTCCTAACTGAAACCAGTAGTTCTTAATCGCTTCTCTACAGCTTCCTCTACTCCCACTCTGGTATCTGGAGATTCTGACGAGGTATTTGAGGTCAAAGACATCCTAGACATCAAGAAGCATGGTAAGAAGATCTACTATCTTGTGGACTGGAAAGGCTTTGGTCCTGAGGAACCAGTGGAAAACATTCATGCTGCAAACTTGGTTAAGATGTTTCTGTCTCGTCATAGCTTCAAGAAGAGGGAGAGTAAAGGAGGGGGGTAATGTAACAGCAGCTGCTGTGCGCCGCTGTTCTCCTGCTTACCTCCATGGTCCCGGGCACCATGTTCAGCGGTGATATGATGCCAGTGCTTCCCTATTCACCACTGCAGTGCTGGGCTCTATCCTTGTAAGTACTGTTTGTACTGGGATCCACTTCACAGTTTCCTTTCAGCCGTGGCCACAGCATGCTTGCTGCTTGTTTCCTGCAGTGCTTCCTTAAGGGCAGGCACACGTCACTTCCTGTGCTTTATGGGTTAGATCATGTGACCTCGCTGACCAATCCTAGCTCTCCTGCACATATATAAGTGGCTCAGCCCCCGTCTTAGATGCCTGAGTGTCAAGGTCCTTGTGTCCTGCATAGGTTGCTGATGTTTCTGCTTGTGTTCCTGCGTACCCGACCCATGCTTGTGTTTCTGGACTCCGCTACCTGTTTGATCCCTACCCGCTTGCCTTGACTCTCCTGTTGCCTACCCGGATTGCCTGACCTGTACCTGTGCCGCCTGTCCTGGCCTATTGCTTGTTTGATTTAATCTCTGCCTCATCCCTCAGTCCTGCACTGTTGCTCCTGGTTATGACTCCTTCTGTACCTCTGGTACCTTTCTCAGGTACCTCATGGTCTGCCTGGACCAGCTACCTCGTGTGCCAATCCTCCTCAAGGGGTAGCGACCTGGTGTCCCACTCGGGAAAGTCTATCCCCACCATCAGGGGCACTGTTAAGAATGAGGGGTTCACTTAGACAATGCCCTTAGAGGAGGTAGGACACGTGGCACAGTGGGTTCACACACGCTGGTTCGTGACAACAAATTGCTATGCTAAGACATTTACCACAGTCTGGGTGGTCCAGCAGTGCCAGACCTCCCTGACTGCTTCCTTTATGATCTGGCAGAGCACTCATACAGTGCTCTTCTGGATCAATGAGAGAGGTGTGCCTATCTGTTTTATCAGTACAGGAAAGAGGGTGTGTGATCTTGAAAAGAACACAGCTATCTCCATGCTGAACGGTCCTAAAGTACAGTGATAGAAGAAGAAAACTCTGATCACTGGAAGCTAAAGTACTTTTGATGATGTCATAAGTGGGAGAAGCCAAAACCTGAATACTGTGGTGCAAGTTTAAAGAAATGTGATATTTCTTTACTAAAGATAATAGTGAGTGTGAGTGAGATTTATAAGTAGCAGAGCTGTGTTTGTTAGGTGTGTGTATAGCAGTGCTCTGTGTGTTTGTATATACACTGCCTGTCCAAAAAAAAAGTTGCCACCTGGATTTAACTAAGCAAATAGTTATGAGCCTCCTATTGGATAATTATTGCATGGACGGTTATCTTTCAGCTGACAACAAGTTATTTAACCCCAACTGGTGCAATGAGTTGCTTCTCATTTCTTAAACAACCATGTTGAAAGACACATCTTGTGGTCGTGGAAAAGATGTTAGTCTGTTTGAGAAGGATCAAATCATTGGAATACATCAAGCAGAGAAAACATCTAAGGAGATTGCAGAAAATATTAAAATTGGGTTAAGAACTGTCCAACGCATTATTAAAAACTGGAAGGATAGTGGGGACCCATTGTATTCGAGGAAGAAATGTGGTGGGAAAAAATCCTGAATGATTGTGATCGGCGATCACTTAAACTTTTGGTGAAATCAAATCGAAGAAGAACAACAGTAGAACTCAGGGCTATGTTTAATAGGGAAAGTAAGAGCATTTCCACATGCATTTCCACATGCACAATGCAAAAGGAACTCAAGGGATTGGGACTGAACAGCTGTGTAGCCGTAAGAAAACCACTAATCATTGAGGCAAACCAGAAAAAAGGCTTCAATTTGCTAGGGAGGGAGCATAAAGACTCTGGAGCAATAAAAGAAGGTCATGTGGTCTGATAAGTCAAGATTTACCCTGTTCAAGAGTGATGAGCGCATCAGGTTAAGAAGAGAGGCAGATGCAATGATGCACCCATCATGCCTAGTGCCTACTGTATAAGCCTGTGGGGGCAGTGCTATGATCTGGGGTTGCTGCAGTTGGCCAGGTCTAGGTTTAGCAACAGTATGTGCTCCAAGAATGAGGTCAGCTGACTACCTGAACATACTGAATGACCATGTTATTCCATCAATGGATTTGTTCTTCCCTGATGGCACGGGCATATTCCAAGATAACAATGCCAGGATTCATCGGGCTCAAATTGTGAAAGAGTGGTTCAGGGAGCATGAGACATAATTTTTAAACATGGATTGGCCACCACAGTGTCCAGACCTTCACCCCATTGAGAATCTTTGGGATGTGCTGGAGAAGGCTTTGCGCAGCAGTCAGACTTTACCATCATTAATGCAAGATCTTGGTGAAAAAATAATGCAACACTGGATGGAAATAAATCTTGTGACATTGCAGAAGCTTATCGAAACAATGCCACAGCGAATGTTTGCCGTAATCAAAGCTAAAGGCGGACCAACAAAATATTTTAGGTGGTGACTTTTTTTAGACGGGCAGTATATATATATATATATATATAGGGTGGGCCATTTATATGGATACACCTTAATAAAATGGGAATGGTTGGTGATATTAACTTCCTGTTTGTGGCACATTAGTATATGTGAGGGGGGAAACTTTTCAAGATGGGTGGTGACCATGGTGGCCATTTTGAAGTCAGCCATATTGAATCCAACTTTTGTTTTTTCAATAGGAAGAGGGTCATGTGACACATCAAACTTATTGGGAATTTCACAAGAAAAACAATGGTGTGCTTTGTCTTAACATAACTTTATTCTTTCATGAGTTATTTACAAGTTTCTGACCATATATAAAATGTGTTCAATGTGCTGCCCATTGTGTTGGATTGTCAATGCAACCCTCTTCTCCCACTGTTCACACACTGATAGTAACACCGCAGGAGAAATGCTAGCACAGGCTTCCAGTATCCATAGTTTCAGGTGCTGCACATCTCGTATCTTCACAGCATAGACAATTGCCTTCAGATGACCCCAAAGATAAAAGTCTAAGGGGGTCAGATCGGGAGACCTTGGGGGCCATTCAACTGGCCCACGACGACCAATCCACTTTCCAGGAAACTGTTCATCTAGGAATGCTCGGACCTGACACCTATAATGTGGTGGTGCACCATCTTGCTGGAAAAACTCAGGAACGTGCCAGCTTCAGTGCATAAAGAGGGAAACACATCATCATGTAGCAATTTCGCATATCCAGTGGCCTTGAGGTTTCCATTGATGAAGAATGGCCCCACTATCTTTGTACCCCATATACCACACCATACCATCAATTTTTTTGTTCCAACAGTCTTGGAGGGATCTATCCAATGTGGGTTAGTGTCAGACCAATAGCGGTGGTTTTGTTTGTTAACTTCACCATTCACATAAAAGTTTGCCTCATCACTGAACAAAATCTTCTGCGTAAACTGAGGGTCCTGTTCTAATTTTTGTTTTGCCAATTCTGCAAATTCAGTGCGCTGATCTGGGTCATCCTCGTTGAGATGCTGCAGTAGCTGGAGTTTGTAAGGGTGCCATTTGTGAGTAGCTAATATCCGCCGAAGGGATGTTCGTCTAATGCCACTCTCCAGTGACATGCGGCGAGTGCTACGCTGTGGGCTCTTGCTGAATGAAGCTAGGACAGCCACTGATGTTTCTTCATTAGAGACAGATTTCATGCGTCCACATTTTGGCAAATCCAACACTGAACGAGTTTCACGAAACTTAGCAAGCAGTTTGCTATCTGTAGCATGGGAGATGGGTGGTCTCGTAGGGTGTCTTGCATTGAAATCTGCTGCAATGACCCAGTTACTGCGTTCACCAGACATCAACACAATTTCTATCCGCTCCTCATGTGTTAACCTCGGCGACATGTCAATGGCTGTAAACAAAGAGAAACTTGTAAATAACTCATGAAAGAATAAAGGTACGTTAAAACCAAGCACACCATTGTTTTTCGTGTGAAATTCCCAATAAGTTTGATGTGTCACATGACCTTCTTCCTACTGAAAAAACAAAAGTTGGATTCAAAATGGCCAACTTCAAAATGGCCACCATGGTCACCACCCATCTTGAAAAGTTTCCACCCTCAAATATACTAATGTGCCACAAACAGGAAGTTAATATCACCAACCATTCCCATTTTATTAAGGTGTATCCATATAAATGGCCCACCCTGTATATATATATTTGTGTTCGAGGCCACGGTCCGTAGGATAGACGAAGGGGACCCTAACAGTGGCTGATGTGTGCCTGGAGCCACGTTACGCGGGTAGGCCTAAAAGAGGGCCCACCCTAGGTAGAGTGAGAAAGGGGACAGAAAAGAAAAAGGGGGGGACAAGGGTGGGACGTACGAATGCGGCATGCGTGGCGGAGAGGACCCAGGAGTGGGGGGTTTAAGAGGAGTGACCTGGCCCCGCCCACAAATACAGGCTGCATGCAGCCTTAACTACTTGTGTTCGAGGCCACGGTCCGTAGGATAGACGAAGGGGACCCTAACAGTGGCTGATGTGTGCCTGGAGCCACGTTACGCGGGTAGGCCTAAAAGAGGGCAAAAAACACTGAGTAGGGAAAAGCAATGACATTTAATATACATTACAAAACCAATGCACGGAAGACTTCCCGGGTCTCTGATTGCGGATCCGGAATATACCGGGAAAAGCAGGCAGATCTCCACCTACCCATGTGACGTATGACGTGCGGAGGTGTCCTGTGTTTGGAGGCTGCAGATGCCGCTCCGATGCGGAATGAATGCCCGGTTATCGTTTTGGGGTCCACCCCCAACCTTGCGACCAGGGATCTGATGTGGGATACAAATTGCCGTGTGGAAAGAGGCTTCCCTTGGAATGGAAGTAACGGTGATTCAGGGTCCGGAGGCACTATGGTGTTTAGGAAGTGTCGTAGCACGAGAACCGGACACCATTCGTTCTTTGACTCAAAGAAGCGAATCTGTACAGGAGGACCGGTCTGAGACGTCTTCGTGGAAGGAAGGCTTAAGACAAAGTGATCCCGGTTCCAGGATAGTTGTTCCCTCTTTAGGAAGGTCGCCCTTGGGGAAGTGACAGAGAACTCTCCAGGGCGTAGGAAGCCGTAAAAGCTCAAATACATTGCCACCTTGATAACCAGACTAATGGAAGGGCCAAAAGGATTACCATCTAGGATTGCAGACAGCTGCCTAAAAAGTTCACCGGAGACCGGCCGTCGGGAAGGGGCCGTATCCCTACTACTCTTTTCCATGCCCCTGAGCGTGGCTTTGACGGCCTGAGACACGAACACAGAGCGATACTCTGGATCTTGTAACACCAAGAAATGCTGCACCCCGGCAAGGTATAAACGGATGGTGCTGGGTGCCAATTTAAGGACGACATGACAATAGGCCATAAAGGCCATGATGTAGGGAGTGAAAGCTGTATCCCGTTGGGGATGATCCGTGGTGAACTTTGAAAACAGCTTCCAACCGGTGTGGTAATTGCGGGCCGTGTTGATAGAAAGGGAACGGTGCATGAAGTCCTTGGCCGTAGCCAGCAGGGACCTTAATCCAACATTAGGCTGCTGAAACTGGGAATCCGTGCCCCGGTCTGGTCGGCTTCTGGACATTCCTGAAAAAACGTGAGAAAATTGAACCGAGATAAAGCATCGGCCGCAGTGTTGCTAGCACCTGAGATATGGGAGCATGAAAAATGGAAGTTGTTAATCATAGATAGCCAGACCAGTTTACGCAGGAGGGACATGATTTTTGCCGACTTAGCCCGACCCTTGGTGATGATGTCCACCAAGTCTTGACTGTCAGAAATAAACATAACACTGGAATTGGCCCAAAGGTGACCCCAGACTGTGGCAGCTGCCACAATGGGATAAAATTCCAGAAATGGAGAAGAACTAAGTGCCTGAGGATCAGTACTGATCTGAGGAGGCCAAGGACCCGCCAACCAGTGGGACCCGAATATTGCTGCGAACCCCCGGGAAGCTGCGGCATCAGAGAACACCCTAGCTGAAGATTGAGTCCAGGAAGGGACGAACAGACTGACCCCGTTCCATACTGAAAGGAAATCGTTCCACATACGCAAGTCTGCCATGGCTGCCCTGTCTAAGCGGACAATGCTGTCAGGCTCGGGGGCTGCTGGGAGGAGTGAGAGCAGACGTGAAATGAAGGCCCTACCCTGGGGCATCACCCTTAAGGCGAAATTTAATCTACCCAGAATGGACTGTAATTCTACCTTGGTCAACTGGGAAGATGCTAGAGCCCCGGAAACAGCTTCACGGATTTGTGCCAACTTGTCCTCTGGTAACCTGGCTTCCATCCTATCAGAATCCAGGATAATGCCCAGGAAGGTGATGGAGGTGTGAGGACCAGCGGTCTTGCCCTGTGAAATGGGAATGTTTAAGGAGGAGAAAAGCTCCAGGAGGGAGCGAAGACCTGATGGTTGACACTGTGGCTGTTCAATGAGGAGAAAGTCGTCCAAGTAGTGGATGACCGCTGGAGTACTGCCGTGTTGGGTCAGAATCCAGTGTAAAGCCTGAGCCAACTGGTCGAACAACCAGGGGCTGCTCTTAGAGCCGAAGGTCAACCGATTAGCAAAATAAAACCTGTTCTCCCATTGAATGCCATAGAATTGCCATAAATGTGGAGCGATTGGAAGTAATTTGAATGCGTCTGCGATGTCAGTTTTAGACAACCAGGCGCCCTTCCCAGCCCTGAGGATGAGAGCAATGGCCTCGTCAATGGACGCATATCTCATGGCAAACTCTTCAGATGGAATTAATGAATTAATGCTGGGAATGACGGAATCATGAGGGGCTGAGAGGTCGTAAATTAAGCGTTTTTTATTAGAATCCTTCTTTGACACAACTCCTATAGGGCTGATCCGCCACCGAGAAAAAGGAATCAGGTTGAATGGGCCCAAGAGGAACCCCTTCTCAACCTCCGAGTTCAGGAGCTCCTGAACAGCGGCAGGACTGAAGATTGTCGCACACCCAGTTAGCGTGGGGGAGCGCCACCATCCCCGTGTCAAAGCCGAAACAGAGGCCGGAAATCAAGGAGTCCACAAATCCCGGGGCCGGATGATCCCGCAACAGAACAGCCAAAAGGTCGATATTGCAGTCGGCTAGTCATAGCTGTTTGGAGAACCGCTTTGGACAAGTGGATCTGGGGTGAGCCCTGAAGCAAATGGTGCAGATGTGCAGGGCCCTGCAGCCACTGAAAAGACAAGTGCCAAAGTTAAAATTATTGCACACTTGGCTGTTGCCAAGATAGACGATGGGCCTTCCTACTTGTCCATGGAGGAGGGGCTGCGAGAAACACCGGAGGGGCCGGGGATGGCCCTATCTGGTTGAGCCGTGGCTGCTTGCGGACACCACTCCGATGAATGAAAGATCGACTGGCAAGTCGAACATGAAGGGGCACGGAGACCGGCAAAATGCCGGCAAAATAACTCCATGTCGAGAGTGGCCCAGTTGACAGAAAACTGAAATTGAGTTAGTGCGGCGGCGGCTTTAGCTGAGAAGGAGCGGTGGTAGTCATAAAAAGCCGTGCCGCCGTACTTGTGCCCAAGATCAGTGACTCTGTACAAATACGTATCCAACTCCTCCCTCCGGGATGGGAAGGCGGAGCAGACCACGTCTCTGTACAGGCTAAAGGCCAAAACAAACTCTGACACGGAGAGCTTACGGTTGAGCCAGGCATCCTTGGCCTTAAGGACAACCGAGATTTCCCCACAATCAAAGGTCTTATTGTCCGTGGTATCATGGGATGCTATCAGAATTGAAGCCAGGTTCACATCCTTTCCTGCCAAGATGTCTTTCCTGATGTTATCCGGCACGAAGTGGGCAGGTGCTACCACTGGAACTGCTGGGGCCGTACCTGGAGCCGGAAGCTGAAAAGAAGGGTCGGAGAGAGGGACCACCGCCTGGGGTGACGGCAAGGTTCTGGATTCCAAGTCCACCACCCTGGTCCTGATGTCAGCCACGGAAAGAGGCGAGGGAATCCATGGTAGCCTGTAGCTGCACCAGAGATTGTCGAATGGATGGGGACGAATCTTCCCCTTCTAACGGACCAGTCTCTGACATCAACAGCCTGTATAGTTCGGCTTTTCGTGCCGAAGCTGGATGCCTGATGCCCCTTCTGTGCAATTCAGCGACAAGCTTTGGCACGGTCCATCTCCTGAGGGACTCTGGGCCGCCTTGACCAGAGACCGAGGTACCCGGAAGGGACAAAGTGTCGTCCACGTCTGACACCTGAGACATGGTTCGGAAGACCTTGAAGACCTAACGTAGGACCTGAAATTTAAAAACAAAACATGGCAGCTGGAGAGGACACGAGAACTGTGTTCCGTATTAACTAAGCTCACGAGAAAAACGAAACTGGGAACGTACCTGTCTGTAGACTCGATACCCTTGCCTTACCGCCTGCGACTTGACGGACGAGACCCGACTTGCCCTGTGGACTGGAAAAGTCAGGAGCCGGCGTGAGAGAGTTATGCGGGACCGAGAATAACACCCAGATGTGGCAAAGATGGACGAAAGGACGGACGCACCGACATGCAAGTTAGACACGAAAAACAGAGTGACGATGGATGGGTGAGGCAGGAACCCAGCAGAGGCTCCCGAAAGCCAGCGAGCACACCGCTAAGGAGGAACGTAAAACGCCGAAGGGTGTCCAAGGTACCAGGAGGGGGAGAGATGATTACTGCAGCGAGACATAGAGGCCTGGATTCTTCCAGGCCGAGCGGAAAGGTTACACCTGAGTACTACCAGTTGGGGAGGTGAGTCGCGCACCAGAAGCTTCAGGCTGCGAAGACAGGGACGAGACCTGAATGCCACAGGCAAGATGGACAGGGAAGACACCTGAACGCTTCAGGCACAAATGGACAGGGAAGATACCTGAACGCTTCAGGCACAGATGGACAGGGAAGACACCTGAACGCTTTCAGGCAGAGACGGACAGGGAAGATCCTGAAGGCTTTCAGGCGCAGATGGACGGGGAAGATACCTGAACGCTTCAGGCACAGATGGACAGGGAAGATACCTGAACGCTTCAGGCTCAGATGGACAGGGAAAAAACCTGAACGCTTTAGGTACAGATGGACAGGGAAGATACCTGAACGCTTCAGGCACAGATGGACAGGGAAGATACCTGAACGCTTCAGGCACAGATGGACAGGGAAGATACCTGAACGCTACAGGCACAGATGGACAGGGAAGATACCTGAACGCTTCAGGCACAGATGGACAGGGAAGATACCTGAACACTTCAGGCACAGATGGACAGGGAAGATACCTGAACGCTTCAGGCACAGATGGACAGAGAAGATACCTGAACGCTTCAGGCACAGATGGACAGGGAAGATACCTGAACGCTTCAGGCACAGGTGGACAGGGAAGATACCTGAACACTTCAGGCACAGATGGACAGGGAAGATACCTGAACGCTTCAGGCAGAGATGGACAGGGAAGATACCTGAACGCTTCAGGCATAGATGGACAGGGAAGATACCTGAACGCTTCAGGCACAGATGGACAGGGAAAATACCTGAACGCTTCAGGCAGGATGGACAGCAAACAGAAAATGACACCTGAACGCCTCAGGTGAAGAAAACCACAGTACCAGCGAGTGAACTGCATAACAAGCGACGTGCCGCACCATACCTACCTGAAAGACCCTCAGGCCCAAGAATTTCCACTTGACTGACTGGCAGGGACCCTCAGAGTGCCTGACCAGCGAGCGAACCGGAAGTGACGAGAAGTGCCGGGAACGTACGAATGCGGCATGCGTGGCGGAGAGGACCCAGGAGTGGGGGGTTTAAGAGGAGTGACCTGGCCCCGCCCACAAATACAGGCTGCATGCAGCCTTAACTACATATATATATATATATATATATATATATATTATATATATATGGAAAAATGGACAGCACTCCAAAGCTATGAAATATAGAAAAATGTATTCACCCATGTGGCACAAAATAGCAGCAGCAATAGCCACATGGGTGAATACATTTTTCTATATTTTATAGCTTTGGAGTGCTGTCCATTTTTCCTTTTGTATTTTGGGCTATTAGCCTATGCCCTGAACGGATATTAGCCCTAGAGCCCTGAACGGATCTCACAAACGGAAAGCCAAAACACCAGTGTGAAAGTAGCCTAACAAAGAGTGGCATACTAACCTGTGCATTTGGCTCAACTGCTCCTGCTTCACCAACCTGTGGCGGCCACTCCGACTGAATTCAACGCCCACATGAAAGTGTTGCACAGGGATGTACACCTCAATGTGGGCAGTACCAAACCAGGGGGCGGTACTCACTGGCTTCTGTCCACAGCAACTCCTGCTGCATTTAGTGACTACATTGAAGCTCTGTACAGGAATGTATAATGTCATGTGGACACTAGCAAGTGCATGGGGGTCCATGCTTAGCAGTTCCTGTGCCAAGCGGTTCCTGTTGCCCAAGCATGGGTGACAGATGATTCCACCAGTGTCTATGAAATTAGGCCAGTGGTGAATAAACACACAAAGGGACCTCCACGTTGGTTTGACCTGGGTATTTTGTGTATTAAAAATAACTGATGCCTTTGTATTACCATTATTATTCCTCATTAGACAAAGTCATTTTTGTGTGCTTACTATAGATTGAAGTCGTTGTCCTGGAACAAGAACTCTGCCCTTAAGGGGATGCGTTTTATATTACAGCCATGGGACGTGCTATCTACTAATATGTATATATATGTAAATAAAGGGAGCACTATTTATTGCCACTGTAGAAGGGTATGGGGGAGCATTATATACTGATACTACAGGGGGGAAAGGGGAGCTTTATATATAGTGGCACTACAGGGGGGACAGAGGAGCATTATTTACTGGCCCTACAGGGGAGGACGGAGGGGCATTATACTGGCACTAGGGCGGGGGAGGATGGGTGAGCATTATAAAAACTTGGACAAAATTGTTGGTACCCTTCTGTTAAAGAAAGAAAAACCCACAATGGTCAATGAAATCATTTGAAACTGACAAAAGTAATAATAAATGATGGTACCCTTAAGTTAATATTTTGTTGTGCATCCCTTTGAAGCAATCACTGCAATCAAGTGATATCTGTAACTCTCGATGAGACTTCTTCACCTGTCCACAGGTACTTTGAAGAGTGTCTTCTCCAGACTGCATGTTTCAGCTCCTTCTACAGATGTTCAATAAGATTTAGATCAGGGCTCATAGAAGGCAACTTCAGAATAGTCCACTGCTTTGTTCTTAGCCATTCTTGGATGTTTTTAGCTGTGTGTTTTGGGTCATTATCCTGTTGGAGGACCCATGACCTGCTACTGAGACCAAGCTTTCTGACACTGGGCAGCATATTTCACTCCAGAATGCCTTGATAGTCTTGAGATTTCATTGTACCCTACACAGATTCAAGACACTCTGTGCCAGATGTACCAAAATAGCCCCAAAACATAACTTAGCCTCCTCCATATTTCACAGTAGGTTCAATGGGGGAGATTTATCAAACTGGCGTAAAGTGTACCTGGCTTAGTTGCCCATAGCAACCAATCAGATTCCTTCTTTCATTTTTCACAGCTCCTTTGGAAAATAGAAGGTGGAATCTGATTGGTTGCTATGGGTAACTAAGTAAGTTCTAAATCTCCCCCAGTGTTCTTTTCATTGCATGCTTTATTTTTGTGTCTGTGAACATAGAGCTGATGCGACTTGCCAAAAAGCTCCAGTTTTGTCTCATATTTCCAAAGGACGTTCTCCCAGAAGTTTTGTAACTTATCAATATGCATGTTTGTCAAATTTCAGTCTCACATTTTTATGATTTAAAACAGTGGTTTTCTCCTCAGTTGTCTTCATTCGAGTCCACTTCCGCTATAACAGCGATGGATGGTGCGATCATACACTGATGTAACTTGACATTTGTGTTCACCTTAAGTCTTTTTGGAAGTTGTTCTGGGCTCTTTGGTTACCATTTTTATTATCCGTCTCTTGAATTTGTCATGAATCTTCCTCTTGTTACCACGTCCAGGGAGATCGGCTACAGTCCCGGAGACCTTAAACTTCTGAATAATGGGGGCCATTTATGAAGCTGAAATATGCCTATATTATGCCAGGTCTAAAAAAGTGGACGTGGCATCGGAGGGGAAGGGAACGGGCCGGTAGGCTCGTCTCATTTACCATTTTCTACGCCTGTTTCAGGTGTAGAAAAGGTCTAAATGTCAGACAGCTAGAAAGCTGTCTTACATTTAGAAGTGGCGGTGGATCCACCGAATTTATGTAGAGGCCTGTTGCCTCTTTATAACTCCGGCGGATCCACCACCAGCTCAGGGGTTCATTAAGACCAGTGTCTAAAACGCAGGTCTTAATAAATGTGCCCCAATATGTGCCACTGTAGTAACAGGAATATCAAGCTATTTGGAGATGGTCTTATAGCCTTTACATTTAACCTGTTTGTCTATAATGTTCTTTCTAATCTCCTGAGACGATTCTCTCCTTGGCTTTCTTTGGTCCATTTACAGTGTGGTACCCTTCATGATACCAAACAGCACAGTGACTACCTTTCACCCTTTCAATAGGCAGACTGACTGATACAAGTATAAGGACACTTGTGATGCCAATTACAGGACACACCTTAGTTTAACATGTCCCTATAGTCAAATGATTTTCAATATTTTCTAGGGTAACATCATTTTTGTCCAGGCCAGTTTCATTAGTTTGTTTAAAATTATTCTGTTGAACCACAATTCAAAAGCAATGTCTGGTTTTCTTTAGCTGATTTTCAGTAAATGTTTATTTTTATTACTTTTGTCAGTTTTGAGTTATTTCATTGACCATTGTAGGTTTTTCTTTCTTTAACGGAAGGGTACCAACAATTTATTCATGTGAGTATATACTGACACTACCGGGGGGATTTGGGAGCATTATATGTACTGGCACTACAGGGGAGTTTTTATTACATATATACTGGCACTACAGGGTAGAACATTACACATACCGGCACAACAGGGGGCATTATACAGGTGGCACTATGGGGAGCATTATACATACTGGAACTAGAGTGTGCATCATAACTGTCGGGTTATATAATGAAGCCTCTACTTCTTCAAGTGTTCTGTATCTTCTAATTGTCTAAATGTATAATAGATTGTTACAATAACACTAGCTCTTTGAACGACGTAGTAATCTTCCCATGGACTTATGTCGGCCTAAATAAAAAATCTGTACAAAATAGTAAATATAAACCAACATTGCTCTTAAAGGGCTTCTGTCACCCCACAAAAGTCATTTTTTTTTTTTTGGATAGTTACATTCCTTATAGCGCGATATAGGAGAATATAATCTTGTCACTTACTTTCATGCGGCCGATTCTTTAGAAAACAAAGTTTTATAATATGTAAATCCAGTCTCTACCAGCAAGTAGGGCGTCTACTTGCTGGTAGCCGCAGCAGAAAACCGCCCCCTCGCCGTGTTGATTGACAGGGCCAGCCGTGATCTCCTCCTCCGGCCGGCCCTGTCAGTATTTCAAAAATCGCGCGCCTCTGTTCATTCGGCGCAGGCGCTCTGAGATGAGGAGGCTCGTCTCCTCAGAACTCCCTCAGTGCGCCTGCGCCGATGACGTCTTCTCTTTCGGTGATGTCATCGGCGCAGGCGCACTGAGGGAGTTGTGAGGAGACGAGCCTCCTCATCTTAGAGCGCCTGCGCTGAATGAACAGAGGCGTGCGATTTTTGAAATACTGACAGGGCCGGCCGGAGGAGGAGATCACGGCTGGCCCTGTCAATCAACACGGCGAGGGGGCGGTTTTCTGCTGCGGCTACCAGCAAGTAGATGCCCTACTTGCTGGTAGAGACCGAATTTACATATTATAAAACTTTGTTTTCTAAAGAAACGGCCGCATGAAAGTAAGTGACAAGATTATTTTCTCCTATATCGCGCTATAAGGAATGTAACTATCCAAAAAAAAAAAAAAAGACTTTTGTGGGGTGACAGAAGCCCTTTAAAGGGAGTCTGTCACCATAATATGATGTTATACACCACTTACATGGCTCTCTAGAACACCTATCCATGATTCTAATGGTACCGTTGTAATTTTCTTCTGAGTTTCACCCGCAGGAAAAACGCAGTTTAATCCATATGCAAATGAGAGCTCGCAAGTGCCCGGGGCGGTGTTCTGTGTGTAGGAGCCCAGGCTGCTCTGCCTTCTTTTTACATTACTCCTCCCGAGCCTCTTCCGTGGCCTGCCCTGCAAGTCCCTTGCGTCATCCACAGGACCGGCCGATATCCCGCGCGTGCGCAGTGCACCGCCGGCCAGCGTGCGCAGGAGCACTGTGATGGCCATTGTGGGCACGGCATCGCTACATGTAGTGCGCATGCGCCGGCCTCCAGTCCTCCTGTTTGCTTCTGGTCCGCTCCCTAGTCACTGGTTTCATGCCTGTGCTGGCGCATGCACACTACATGTAGCGATGCCGTGCCCACAATGGCCATCACAGTGCGCATGCTCGCACCGGCGGTGCACTGCGCACGCGTGGGCTATCAGCCGGTCCTGTGGATGACGCAAGGGACTTGCAGGGCAGGCCAAGGAAGAGGCTGGGGAGGAGTAATGTAAAAAGAAGGCAGAGCAGCCTGGGCTCCTACACACAGAATGACGCCCCGGGCACTTGCGAGCCCTCATTTGCATATGGATTAAAGTGCGTTTTTCCTGCTGGTGAATCTCAGAAGAAAATTACAAAGGTACCATTTGAATCATGGATAGGTGT
Source organism: Bufo bufo (assembly GCF_905171765.1). Classification (NCBI taxonomy): domain Eukaryota; kingdom Metazoa; phylum Chordata; class Amphibia; order Anura; family Bufonidae; genus Bufo; species Bufo bufo. Next base: position 483,648,554 of record NC_053391.1, on the reverse strand, counting down.
TCTAGAGAGCCATGTAAGTGGTGTACAATGTCATATTTCGGTGACAGACTCCCTTTAAAGGCAATGAATTTCCATTATAACTAAAATAAGTAGATATAACTGTTTAAACTCATGAAAAGGCACAACATAACACAGGGGGCTCTAAAGGGGAGTAATAACTGCAGGGGCATTAGAACTACAGGAGGCACTGCAGGGGGCACTGTTGGTGGCAATGGTGGCATTATTACTACTGAGGGTACTCTGGGGTTATTATTATTGGGCACAATATAGAGGGTATTGTTACTAATGGGGCACTCTTGGGGAGCATTATCACTATTGGGGGCACTATTACTAATAAGGGCAGTCTTGGAGCACCATTACTATTGTTGGGCCTTTTCATAGGTAAATGCATTGATATCCAATTCATTATTGTCAAAATGGATGTTCATTGCCTTTAAGAGCCATGCTCGACTATAGTTGCAATTTTGTATGTCTTGAGTAGGCCAAATTAAGGTCACACAAAGGTTTATACTCTTCAGTGTTATCCTTCTCATGAATGTACCAGTCTGAGAAGAATCCGCCTTGTTTACTTACTTAAATTTATGACAGGAGATAAGATAAGAAGCAGCTGGTGATAATTACCTATACAATTAGGCATTTATTAATGAAGCTAAATATATAATATGTATGTATTTATTTAATGAGCCTTAGTCCTTTGCATAAGACAATCAGTAGGACATATATATATATATATATATTTGTTTATATTATATTGTTATATGTTACGAAGACAACATGTATCCAGTATATTGTATATATTTCTCATTAGAAGAGTGTCTGTGAAGATGTGTGTTTTGTAACAATTAATCACATCTTTGGTATGACAGAGGAGGTACTGATATCTTTGTGAGAAAACAAGGGAATTTACGATCCACAAATAAACAGTGTGAGAAACACTAAGTGAGACGCCTAGAGGTCTGTCTCTAATTGCTACAAGTGTCAGAATTAATCCCTATAGCTTTGAATTAAAGCTTCTGAGGTCAAGATGTATATTCAGACTTACATAAGTTAACCCTTTATACTATGATGCAAATAGATTATACAGCAGTGCCACCTATGTGTCAGTAGGTGACATTACAACAGTAGCAAAAATGCATTCTGGGTAGGGTTATGATGTCACATTTTATCAATGGTCACACCCATCCGACAATGATTGGAAAGTTCCCAAACTAGGAAGGTGTGTCTAACTGATAAGTTTGGGATCATAAGCCATAGAGAGAAAGTGAGAAGGAAGGAGAAAGAAGGAAGGAGAGGAGAAGTTGAGGTCTATCAAGATGAAAGTCATGGTGAGATGCACTATGATGGACCACCCAGCTTTCCTAGGAACAGAGGTGAGATTCCTACTAGGACTTGGTAAGAGACATAGAAAATGATATTTCATTTTATTAAGACTAATTTGATAGTGTGGGTGAAATTATACCATCTAGATTGGCGAATAAATAAATAATTAAATTAATTGATCATCTCCATATTGAGATGTAGTCTTAGGATATTGTGAGGCTTCATTCTACCTGCAGAAGAATCTAGACTCATAATCTAGCAAAGCATTAAATGATTGCATATATATATGTATATTAATAGAACATTCTTCGCCAAGCTAAGTGATGGATTCCCACAGGAAGGACTTATATCAAATCCTTCCCATTTAAGATATGGACTAGCAAAATCCTAGATCCCTGTTATTTGTCTTAATAGTCTTACCAAAGTCATGTATGTGAAAATAGTCCAGGATGGGGCAGAAGGATATGGTTATCTCTTCTAAGTTATATCCTTGGATGGATTTTCCCATCTTGAAGTCATGTGATGTGTAGTTGGTTAGAGGGGGGCAGAATGTATTTAGCATTCTATATTGATGTCTAGGATTAGACATTCCCATCCTGATATCATGAGGTTTTCTCTGAACAGAAGTAATGTATATAACTTATGTTCATATTTTGATATCCTAACCTAATAATAGCTTTGTTATAATGTGACGAGTTATTTCCACTCACATGTATTGTTAAGCTTGTAATGCTTTATATTAACGCTATATATATTCATTTGCATGTATCATTGTGTTTATTTACTTATATATATGTTTATAATCTTGTAATCAATAAATCTGCATATTTTTATAATACCTGTGTATTATTGTATAATGCAAAACTACATTTTATCATTAACGTCATCTCACGTCAAAAAGAACTTATTTATCTGAGGAAATAGTCAGACTCAGATGTGAATTGTATCAATTAGGTTGTCTACAATTCACCAGGTCATGTTTTTAAGAATTTATGAAAAATTGTATAAATTAATTTTTTTATGATTAATAATTTTTATGACCATAATTAATAATTCTTAATTGAATTATTACCCACCGACATAAATGGAGGCCCCAGCGAGATTTATGATTGATGAGATGACATATTAATGATAAATTGTCATGTATATTGTTGCTGGCATTAGAATGCTACAGCCAGATCACGTTTACAACCCTTAGAAGGGCGTGGTATATACAGTCAATATGAATGTCCTGGTACTGAAGGGGTTAAGCCCATACCAGAACCGCAGATGAGTTGTTGCAGTAAAGTGTTATTACACGAATGCAACCAGTGCATGACATGTAAATCAACTCAGGAGTTGTTTGTCTATGCTAAACATAATTGATGTCTTTGTATCGCCAGAAATTAATAGTAAATTGTCCCAAGATAGGGAACAGATGTAGGTCTCATTAGCCTAGGCGGTACAGGGTCCGGTTCTAGTCCTTTGTTTGACTCAGGAGCCTTCCTATTAATTCCTGGCCAGTTAACTCCCATAGTTGGAGATTTACCCCCATATACAGGGAGGTTGAGTTTAGTAGCTCAGTGCGTTACAGGATAATAGAGGAACTTTATACATAAAGTCTGACCCAATGTTATTGATAAATAGAATCTATAAGAGAACGGTTTTAAATAGGTTAATTGCTATGTATGCTAATGTAACCATGCTTTCTTATAGGATCCTAATGTACAATCTGCAAATGCCGCAGATATGATAATCCCCTAAGGGGGGAATTGTTTTTATATCTCAATCTGATTAATCGTTTCAGATGTTTTAGTTTTATTTGTTTGTGAATTATTATTTTTTTAGCAGAGTACCTAGAACCTGCTAATTTGTTTTAGTAGTAAAGAGAGCAAAACTGTATTTAAATAGCTCTGTTAACTAACCCTAATTGCCTTAAAAAGTCTCCTAAGGGAGGGGTGAGGAGTACATTCCTTAAGTTTAGATACATGTCAGTGAAAAGGTCAGAGGTCGCAGAGCTGCGCTGCGAGCTGATTTCTTAAGTCAGCCTAATGGAAAGGAAGAGTAAGATTCTCCCAACTTCATTCAATGTAAATTCTTTATCTCATGAAGTGAATAAAGAGTAAAGGAAAAGTTGTTTAATACTTCGCTGACATAGGAATGTCCAGTAAACGAAGCAAACGGCTTCATTAAATGAATAATTATAACAAGTCAATAAATGATTAATGATATTGATCACTAATCAATTTTTTCCACAGGATCATTAACATAATGTTTGTGTAGAGTTTTATTTCAGTGCTAAAAACGCCAAGAGCTGAATTGAGATTGAAAAATCAAGAAAATTTGAAGATGGAGACACATCCTAAATTTCATATGATTGGTGGTGGTATCGTATGACTGAAAAGAGACTGAACAGTTATACTAACCATATTGTTTGTTTATTAATTGTGACTAACTTGTCATCACTGTATTCCATGCAGATATATGGACGCATATATATTACTCTGTTTCGAGGTAGTCTCAAAGTATTGATTGGGTTATTATCCTAAATAGGCATAACACCTAAGGCTGTATTAGCCTAGCAGAGGAAGAATAGTTATATCTATTCATGATACCCTGTAGTTTGTTTTTCTTTGGAAAAAAAAAAACATAAAAGTCCTCAACTTGCTGCTGGCTAAAGTATGGCATATGTCAAAGGCCTAAAATAGGCAGGTATATGTTTGATAAGGTTTTTGCTGCGTTGTTACTCATACTGTCTGTTGTTTTCTTAAGTTTAGATGGTGGCCCAAGATGGGATCACGTGTTGATGGAAGGACAGATGGCGGAATCCTAAAAGTCTTTATATCCGGAACCAAGAGAACCTGAGGTCAAGGTTATCCGTGACGCAAGAGACGTCCAGTCGGAGCCAACCCAGATGTATCCAAGATGTATCCAGGAGGGACAAGTGGGCAGAGCCCCAGGAGATTCGACAGCCGCTGCAAAAGTACATCACACCAGTGCAACATGACAAAGTATTCGAGATCGCAGACATGAAGATATGATGCCAAGCACCGCTCGCTAATTCGAGTTGCCAAGTTGCTGACAAGCCAGGAAGCTATTACTTCCAGTTTTTCATTTTAGCAGCAGCATTATTAAGTTAGAGGACCAAAGAAAGATCTTAACTAGAGACACGTTTCCAGAAAGTCCAGAAAACGACCGAAACGTCTTTCTCTCTACAGTGGTCATAAAAGAAAAGAACGAAACAAATGTATAAATATGCGTTCTATGAACCAACACGTTTATCACTAATACAAGGAACGTAACATACTTGTTGTTAACCTAATCGTAAAGTTTGTGCGTTAGACTTGTGTCGTAAAAGTACACACAAAATTGTGATAAATTTATTCCAAGGTAAAACCTGCATTCCCCAATCCATAATGATTTGGAGCATTTAGCCCTTTATTGCATTTCAGCCTATTCAACCTTCTAATAACGAAATTGAATATGCTGAAAAGGGGGGATTTGTTGGGCCTTTTCATAGGTAAATGCATTGATATCCAATTCATTATTGTCAAAATGGATGTTCATTGCCTTTAAGAGCCATGCTCGACTATAGTTGCAATTTTGTATGTCTTGAGTAGGCCAAATTAAGGTCACACAAAGGTTTATACTCTTCAGTGTTATCCTTCTCATGAATGTACCAGTCTGAGAAGAATCCGCCTTGTTTACTTACTTAAATTTATGACAGGAGATAAGATAAGAAGCAGCTGGTGATAATTACCTATACAATTAGGCATTTATTAATGAAGCTAAATATATAATATGTATGTATTTATTTAATGAGCCTTAGTCCTTTGCATAAGACAATCAGTAGGACATATATATATATATATATTTGTTTATATTATATTGTTATATGTTACGAAGACAACATGTATCCAGTATATTGTATATATTTCTCATTAGAAGAGTGTCTGTGAAGATGTGTGTTTTGTAACAATTAATCACATCTTTGGTATGACAGAGGAGGTACTGATATCTTTGTGAGAAAACAAGGGAATTTACGATCCACAAATAAACAGTGTGAGAAACACTAAGTGAGACGCCTAGAGGTCTGTCTCTAATTGCTACAAGTGTCAGAATTAATCCCTATAGCTTTGAATTAAAGCTTCTGAGGTCAAGATGTATATTCAGACTTACATAAGTTAACCCTTTATACTATGATGCAAATAGATTATACAGCAGTGCCACCTATGTGTCAGTAGGTGACATTACAACAGTAGCAAAAATGCATTCTGGGTAGGGTTATGATGTCACATTTTATCAATGGTCACACCCATCCGACAATGATTGGAAAGTTCCCAAACTAGGAAGGTGTGTCTAACTGATAAGTTTGGGATCATAAGCCATAGAGAGAAAGTGAGAAGGAAGGAGAAAGAAGGAAGGAGAGGAGAAGTTGAGGTCTATCAAGATGAAAGTCATGGTGAGATGCACTATGATGGACCACCCAGCTTTCCTAGGAACAGAGGTGAGATTCCTACTAGGACTTGGTAAGAGACATAGAAAATGATATTTCATTTTATTAAGACTAATTTGATAGTGTGGGTGAAATTATACCATCTAGATTGGCGAATAAATAAATAATTAAATTAATTGATCATCTCCATATTGAGATGTAGTCTTAGGATATTGTGAGGCTTCATTCTACCTGCAGAAGAATCTAGACTCATAATCTAGCAAAGCATTAAATGATTGCATATATATATGTATATTAATAGAACATTCTTCGCCAAGCTAAGTGATGGATTCCCACAGGAAGGACTTATATCAAATCCTTCCCATTTAAGATATGGACTAGCAAAATCCTAGATCCCTGTTATTTGTCTTAATAGTCTTACCAAAGTCATGTATGTGAAAATAGTCCAGGATGGGGCAGAAGGATATGGTTATCTCTTCTAAGTTATATCCTTGGATGGATTTGCCCATCTTGAAGTCATGTGATGTGTAGTTGGTTAGAGGGGGGCAGAATGTATTTAGCATTCTATATTGATGTCTAGGATTAGACATTCCCATCCTGATATCATGAGGTTTTCTCTGAACAGAAGTAATGTATATAACTTATGTTCATATTTTGATATCCTAACCTAATAATAGCTTTGTTATAATGTGACGAGTTATTTCCACTCACATGTATTGTTAAGCTTGTAATGCTTTATATTAACGCTATATATATTCATTTGCATGTATCATTGTGTTTATTTACTTATATATATGTTTATAATCTTGTAATCAATAAATCTGCATATTTTTATAATACCTGTGTATTATTGTATAATGCAAAACTACATTTTATCATTAACGTCATCTCACGTCAAAAAGAACTTATTTATCTGAGGAAATAGTCGGACTCAGATGTGAATTGTATCAATTAGGTTGTCTACAATTCACCAGGTCATGTTTTTAAGAATTTATGAAAAATTGTATAAATTAATTTTTTTATGATTAATAATTTTTATGACCATAATTAATAATTCTTAATTGAATTATTACCCACCGACACTATGTAGAGGACTATATAGTATACTTCTGAGTCTAGTATTTGGGGGCATGAGGGAACACAGTGGGCATAGTATTGAGGGTAACAGCAGGATGATGCTGTTGGTGCAACAGGTGGAAGAGGAGACTGATCGAAAAAAAATATGTCTATGTGGCAAACTCTGCAGAGACGAAACAATGCTGAAAGACATCCTCATGTCTGGTCTTGGTCAAATGGTGAAGACAAGGAATAAGAATGTCTACATCAGACGAGACATCAATGGATGTAAGAAGTAAGTGGTGCTGTGTCCTCCTGTATGTTTGGTAACACAAAATAAAATATCCATCCAAATATGTCTTTAGCAGTAGAACTGGGGTTAGGGGGAGCCATTATAATTTTTGCCTCGGGCAGCAGAGAACCTAGAATCGGCCCTGAACAAAGTATCACCTATCCACTTGTTCCCGAGTCCCCTTTCTGAATGGAACATTAGCGTGTGCTGCTATTACTCCTGCTCCAGTTACAAACTGGTGTCGTTTGTATCCCCCACTGCTCCTGTTATCTCTTTGTGTGCGCTAACACAGGATCCATAATGGCAACTGATCAGATGCTAAAGGTAGCAAATCATTAGCATACATAGAGGAACAATGGGAGCAGTGGGGGACATACAGCAAAGGAATCGGTAAGGTAGTTATATTGCACAGCTTATCTTCTTGCAATTTTAAGCCCTATTGATGCACTCATAATGCATGTAGACACAAGATGGACTTCACCTTCACTATGTGTTATCTAAACTGCTCTCTGATATATTTAGCATGCATATTGTATAATTCATTGTGCATTGAAGGAAAATATGATGTTTATGGGATATGACCCCCGTGTCAACACAGAATCTACTGTCTGAAGAGAAAATAATGCAGACGTACTGTGACGCCATCCAGTTGTCTTTTTATACAAAGACTGAAGGACATGATTTGTTCATAGTGATAACTCAGTGACACGTAGAAGGACAGGTTTCAAATCAAGTTTTCAGTACATTGTGTCATTGTGCTCTATTGCCATTATTTACAAAGAATTCTTGTCTCAATGATAACATCTAAATGAAATATATTATTGAAACCTTTTGTACCTCCGTACACCTAGTGAATCAGAACAAGCTCCCATTGTATAGTATCCATGCAACTTCCATCTGCAACTGCCAGGAAGAGACACAAAATGCATGTTGATGGAGCAAAGCAGAAATGAGGTGTTCATTCACGTAACGTTTTGCAAAGAAACATTTGATTGACAGTACAATTACTGATGGATTTGTGCTACATTGTAAGCACGTACCTTTTCCAGAGCACAGAATACCATCTGATGATTCACAAAGGCTCTTGCTCTCTTCCTCCGTCATATTGCATTTTCTTTCATGTTGGCACAGTTTTCCAAACCACCCGGCCTCACAAATGCATCGACCACAGGAACAAGTGCCGTGTTCTATAAAACCATTAATAGTATACACAGAGTTCAGAATTAGCTGCTTGCTTTATTCTTGATTTGTCTATATTAAAGTGTATATCCACCTTTAAGCACCATTTTATAGTTTAAGTAACTCTGTAAACACACTGCATTACTTCTTCTCATCTGTTTTATCAGGGTCCCAGAGGTGCAAGGACCTGGGGGCCACTGCTAAAGATGAGAGTTGCCCTTTTATCATTTCTAATGATCCAATGATGGTATATGCTATGCTTTCCAGTGTGTAGTTAGGTAAATTCTGGCTGAGACACTGAGGGTTAACTAATGGCATAGTTACAATGACTAGGCAGGGACAGGCCTGACCTCTTGGGCTTGGTCTCCTGGGTGTAGTTGGTGTCTACAGATGTGAGCAGTGAGAGCAGCTTTCAGGAACCTGAGCTCTCTGAGGAAATACAGACAAGGAGTTAGGCCCTAAGAAAAACCTGAGAAATCCCATATTGTTCCGTGTGGAGATAACCCATGCATCCTGGCTATTGGACTCAATAGCATTTTGGTGCGCCACCAGTCTGGATCAGAGTGAAGCTTAGTAATACATAAAGAGTGTTTCTGCATGTGGCACATGGAGTTAAAAGGGTTTTCCAGGATTTTTATACTGATGACCTGCACGGGGAAGAGGGCGGGCCGGATGACTTATACTGATGACTCTGGACGGGGAAGAGGGCGGGCCGGATGACCCGTCTTATTCATCCACGCCAGTTTATGTAGTAGAAAATGGCCTTAAAGTACACCAACAAAGGAGCTGGCATAGTTTAAAGAATGTCACACCCCTGGCAGCAGCAAGAACCAACGTTATGTAGAGGCCTCACACAGAGATTAAGACCTTCTAATTTGCCGGTCTTAATAAATTGCACCCCTGAGAGTTTAAATCTCCTGGCGTTCCCTGCTGGCTCCTGTGATTTGCAGTCTGGGAAGTGTCCTCTATACACCAAGCACTGTACTATAATGTGATGTTAATGGTTTCCAATGATAACCAGCAAAATTGTAAATGCAACTCTAAAGTGTGACACATAATATAACTCAGAATCCACACAACGTAAGTAATGCAATACTGTAAAATGGCACTCAAAGCTGGGTGTACCTTTTCCCGGGAAACTGTCACACTGAAAATGCAGTGCAATCTGCAGGCAGCATGTTATTGATATTGAGATATATATATATATATTTATATATATATATGTATATATATAGTTTTATAGGGAATGATTCAGTAAAACTTGTAATTTATTAATCTAGATCTCTGATCATTCTGACTGTAGGAGTCCAGCGAGTGGTTCTATTCAGTGACTAATAAATACCTCTATATGGAAACTCATTTAGGGGAGCATGTCAATCACTAATAGGACCGCTCTATGGTTTTACTGAATCTTTTTCCATGTAACTGTATATGATTCTGCTCAGCATCTCCTGCTCTATAACATACTGCCTGCAGATTGCATTGTGTTTCGTGGTGACAGATTCTCTTAAAAGGAACCTGTCACTGGGATTTTGGGTATAGAGCTGAGGACATGGGTTGCTAGATGGCCGCTAGCACATCCGCAATACCCAGTCCCCATAGCTCTGTGCGCTTTTATTGTGTAAAAAAAACGATTTAATACATATGCAAACTAACCTGAGATGAGTCCTGTCCCTGACTAATCTCACGTACAGGACTCATCTCAAGGACAGGACTCATCTTATTCTTACACAATAAAAGCGCACAGAGCTATGGGGGCTGGGTATTGCGGATGTGCTAGCGGCCATCTAGCAACCCATGTCCTCAGCTCTATACACAAAATCTTGGTGACAGGTTACCTTTAAAGATTTCTGATCCTCACCACTATTTTATCCTAATTCATAAGATCTGTTTCCTATGAAGGTGCAGTTCTAATGGAAACTACAGCTGCCATCAAGCAATAGCTTCCACTAGTTACTTCAGCTCTATTAATAGTTAGAGTGGAATCTTATATTTCTGAATCCTGCCTTTCTTTCCAGTTGCGCAGTGTAAGGCTACTTTCACATTAGCATTTTCAAATCCGCTATTGAGATCCGTCATAGGATCTCAATAGCGGAAGAAAACGCTTCAGTTTTGTCCCCATTCATTGTCAATGGAGACAAAACTGAACTGAACGAAACGGAATGCACCAAAATGCATTCCGTTCTGTATGGCTGCATCCCCATCGCGGACAGAATAACGCTGCAAACAGCATTTTTCTGTCCGCGTTGTGGTGCGGAGCAAAACGTATCCGTCCTGACACACAATCTAAGTCACGGGGGACACAATAGAAAACGGATCCGTCCCCCATTGACTTTTAATGGTGCTCATGAAGGATCCGTTCATGGCGGATGCATGCGGTTGTATTATGGTAACTCAAGTGTTTTTGCAGATCCACGATGGATCTGCAAAAAACGCTAATGTGAAAGTAGCTTAACAGAGGAGTCTGCACCAGTAGATGTGTGTTGCATCATAATCTGTAACCTAAAGCTTTTAGAGCTCTCATTTATTACCATGTGAATATTGCACATTCTGACATTATTAGTAGTCAGCCTTCTATGTGTAAAATGTACATACCAATGCAAAGTGAATGTGTTTATCTTCAAAGGCATTGCACGGGAAGTCTTACCTCCACAGATATTGCCTTCTAGGTCTTCACACTGCCGGTCATCACACTCACAATGCTTTCCATACACCCTGCTGTCTCCAGGCGGGAAGCAAGTGCACTGACCACATTCACATTTCCCTGAGGTATAAAGTATCCACATTAGTCAGATCAGAATTCTTACATGCTTTGAAGAATTAAATGACACAATACACTCCATACTACCGCCATCATAAGAAAAATACGGGAGGGGAAGACTACATAAAAGTGAGCAAGATGTACAGTACAGGGCATTGTATGTGTATATGTGGTATAATATAGGCCAGACCTATACACAGAATTCTGTGCACAACTTGTTTAGAATTTGCATTATATACAATAAGAGAAATACACAACCTATATAACAGTACATAGTAAACAGCATCGTCCTAAGATCAGAAAGGGGCATGGTTCAATTTATCACTGAAATTACTATAAGCGTTATGTGTGAGTATACCCATAATGTGGTAATGCTACTCTTCATCCCTGTCTGTATTGATGGCCTACTATAAAGGCTTGTTCCCTATAATTGGTCTGTATAATTGTACTGCCGAGCAGCCGATTAACGAGCAAACTCTCGCTAGTTGGCTGATTTGCATCTTCAATCAGTATCAGGAGGAAAGATGCCCGATTATCGGAAGCACATCTCCCTCTGTAATCAGCAATGTGCTGCTGACCATCAACAGAACTGAACCAGGGAGGAATTACCGCTATGGCAATCGTTCCTGCCCCATTCACTGTACACCAGCCTGTGTAATAGAAAGGAAGTTAAACTATGGACAGAAACTAGTATACATAGAGTGAAACAACAGAAAGATTTATGCTTTTTAAATCACAGAAAACCATTTTTTATATTTAAAATTTGTAGAATGTTCACATTCACAAATTCACGAACTTCTGGTCATGTGAAATTCAATATTACAGTAACAACAGATTTATAGGCTATATCAGCCATTCCAGTAGATATTATTTGTCGGCAAAATCAGTCCCTGGTTACTATATCAATGACCGTTAGTGTGTAGAATGTCCAAACATCTGATCTGCAAGGATTATTCATTTCTTATCGTCAAACTCTTATCGTTCGTCTTATTATATTCTCTCAATTTATTTGTTCCCTTCTATGACCTAGGCAAAATAATATTTTCAAAAGAATGTCATCCAGAATATTAGCCAACAGGAACGAAAAAAGGCTCAACAATTTCCATTCTCTTCTCCTTGATTGTCCAGATTACATAGTCATGAGAACCCGCAGAAAACAGCATTGTGAGGTGAATACTGATTTTTTTGTTTATCAACATCTCATTAACTTTGAAGATGTTTGAATAAGTTTATCATCCTTGCTTTACCACATTATAATTGGTCTCATATTTCTGCTTAATTAATTGTAGTTAAAAACGTGGTCATAAATTATCTTAATATCATAGGTCACCAAAGTCTCTCTTTAGAATAACTTTTATGATTCCCCTCAGCTGTGAGTTTAGTAATGTTGAAGTAGGCTCCATCATGTGTCCATTAAAGATATGATAATTACTGTACAGATGCATCCTGCTTCACTTTTTTCTTGTCTCAACACATCCCAAAAAGAATGGTACAAAATGACCAGCTTTGAGAAAAAAATAAACATGATTTCCCGATACTCTGTTGGAAGTCGTTATGCTATATATGTTGTAAACTGCAGTCTGTCAAGGATTTGTCTAGCATACTGCACCGAATTTATACTGTGAGAACTTGGAGTCCTTAAAGAAACCTGCTTAAAGGTAAGGGTGGACACATCTGTATGGTAGAGTTAAGTAGCCAGATGATGATTCTGTTCTTTTTTTTTTGTGTGTGTTTGTGCATTGTTGATCAGAAGGAATCTTCAGCTTTTTTCTTGTCCTGCTTCAGTAATAATTATCTCTTATTGGGTTGACTTTGTTTTGACCAAATTTCACATATGGTAATTGTCTAATTCTATGAAGGGTAGACTTTAGTTTATATTTACTGATGATCACACTGTACTAGAGTATGATTAAAGGTGAACGTATATAAGTTTTCCTATTCTATTAGATCACCTTCACTTGTTATTGGGATATAAATACTTTTCAGGATCCTCTTTTCTCATAATAGCTGAACTGGAAAGACACACATCTGTCTATATAATTTCTCACTGATGACAATACATATCAGAGTAAAATCCAAGTCATGAAGAAGAAAGCTCAGAGACAGGATTGTGTGAAGGCACAGAGGTAGAGAAACGTAAACGTTTCTGCTGCATTGAAAGTTCTGAAGAGAACAGTGACCTCCATAATTCTTAAATGGAATAATTTTGGATCAATAAGAACACTTCCTATAGCTGGACGTTCTACCAAACTGAGTAATCAAGAGAGAAGGGCCTTGGTAAGAAAGGTGACCAAGATCCCAATAGTGACTCTGGCTGAGCTCCAAAGATCCTGTGTGCAAATGGGAGAAACTTCCAGAAAGCTTTATGGCAGAGTAGCCTGAAAGAAGCCGCTTCTCGGTAAAAGACACATTAACCACTTCTGGGCCATTTGCCCCCTTCCTGACCAGGCCTAATTTTGCGAAACTGACATATCTTACTTTATGTGGTAATAACTTTGGAACGCCTTTACTTATCCAAGTCATTCAGAGACTGTTTTCTCGTGACACATTGTACTTCATGATAGTCATAAATTTGAGTTAATATATTTCACCTTTATTTATGAAAAAATCCCAAATTTACCTAAAGTTACTTAAAATCGATTTTACTAACTTTGTTAACCCTTTAGGCGTTCCACAAGAATTAAAGGAAAATGGAGATCAAATTTTTTTAATTTCACTTTTTGGACAGATTTTCCATTTTAATCCTATTTTTTCTTTAACACATCGATGGTTAACAGCCAAACAAAAACACCCCACATGTGGTCATGTGGTCATAAACTGCTGCATGGGCACATGGCAGGGCACAAAAGAAAAGGAACTCCACATGGTTTTTAGATGCCATGTCCCATTTGAAGCCCCCCTTACAGTAGAAACTCCCAAGAAGTGATCCCATTTTGGAAACTAGGGGATAAGGTGCCAGTTTTATTGGTACTATTTTTGGATACATATGATTTTTTGATCATTCATTATAACACTTTATGGGGCAAGGTGACCAAAAAATTGGTTGTTTTAGCACAGTTTTTATTTATTTATTTTTACAGCATTCACCTGAGGGGTTTGGTCAAGAGACATTTTTATAGAGCAGATTGTTATGGACGTGGCGATACCTAATATGTATACTTTTTCTTATTTATTAAAGTTTTACACAATAATAGCATTTTTGAAACAAAAAAATTATGTTTTAATGTGTCCATGTTCTGAGAGCTATATTCTTTTTTATTTTTTGAGAGATTTTATTATGTAGGGGCTCATTTTTTGCAGGATGAGGTGACGGTTTTATTGGTACCATTTTGTGGGACATACGCCTTTTTGATCACTTGGTGTTGCACTTTTTGTGATGTAAGGTGACAAAAATTGCTTGTTTTGACACAGTTTTTTTTTTTTTTTTATGGTGTTCACCCGAGGGGTTGGGTCATGTGACATTTTTATAGAGCTGGATTTTACGGATGCGGCAATACCTAATATGTATACTTTTTTTTTTATTTCACTTTAACACAATAATAGCATTTTTGAAACAAAAAAAATTTATTTTCTCCATGTTCTAAGAGCTATAGTTTTTTTTATTTTTTGAGAGATTTTCTTATGTAGGGGCTCATTTTTTGCGGGATGAGGTGACTGTTTTATTGGTACCATTTTGTAGGACATACGCCTTTTTGATCACTTGGTGTTGCACATTTTGTGATGTAAGGTGACAAAAATGGCTTTTTTTGACAGTTATTAATTAAAATTTTTTATGGTGTTTATTGGACTGGGTCGATTATGTGATATATTTATAGAGCCGACCGTCACGGACGCGGCAATACCAAATCTGTCTATTTTATTAGATTTTTTCTATTTTTAACTTTTTTTTTTATTCCCTACTTGGGGAATTTTTTTTTTTACATATGAAACCTTTTTTTTATTTTATTTTTTTAACACTTTATTATTATTTTTTTTATTTTACACTTTTCGTCCCCCATAAGGTCATACAAGACCTCTGGGGGACATTTACTTAACTTTTTCATTTTTTTTTCACTGTTGATTTCTCCTGTAACTGGGGCTGACATAGTAGCCCCAGTTACAGGAGAAATACACCCCCCCCCCCCGAGAGGCTGTACAGCGCAATACAGTACTGTACAGCCTCAGAGCAGGGCTGATCGAGGTCTCTGAAAGACCTCACACAGCTCCTGCACTCTCCGGTCCCGGCGGTCACATGACCGCCGGGCCGGAACAGGAAGCGCATAGCGCTTCCTGCTCTGCATACGCAGCGCTCGGAGAGCGCTGTGTATGCAGCGATCCAGAAGGCAGGGACACCTGGGCACTGTCCCTGCCTTCTCTCTGGGTTGCCCTGCTGTCACTGACAGCAGGCAACCCGATCAGCAGCTGCACGATTAGCGTGCAGCTGCAGTTTCTGTTCTGGAACGTCCATTCAGAAATAGAGAACCACCTCCCGGACGTTTATAGTCAACGTGTGGACGGGAGGTGGTTAAAGTCTGCCTATAATTTGCAGAAAAACACATATAGTACTCTCAGACTGTGAGAAAAGTTTCTCTGGTCTTGGCCTCAATGCTAAGCATCATGTCTGGAGGAAACCAGGCACTGCTATCACTTGCCAAATATTATCCCTACAGTGAAGCATGATGGTGGCAGCATCATGCTGTGGGGTTGTTTTTCAGCGGCTGGGAGAGGGAGAAGGGTCAGGGTTCAGGAAAAGTTGAATGAAGCAACATACAGAGATAGTCTTAGGCCTCTTTCACACACTCAAGATTTCCATGCGGGTGCAATGCGTGAGGTGAACGCATTGCACCCGCACTGAATCCGGACCCATTCACTTCTGGGGCTGTGTACATGAGCAGTGAAAATCGCAGCATGCTCTACTTTGTAAGTTTTTCACGCAATGCAGGCCCTATAGAAATGAATGGGGCTGCGTGAAAATCGCAAGCATGGTTATAAGGGAAAATAATAGCATTCTTAATACAGAATGCTAAGTAAATAAGGGCTGGAAGGGTTAAAAAATAAAAAATAATTTAACTCACCTAAATCCACTTGTTCGCGCAGCCCGGCTTCTCTTCTTTCTTCTTCTTTGCAGTGCAGGAGGAAAATGACCCGTGGTGACGTCACTGCGCTCATCACATGGTCAGTCACATGATCCATCACCATGGTGATGGATCATGTGATGGACCATGTGATGAGAGCAGTGATGTCATTAAAGGTCCTTTACCCAGGTCCTGAAGAAAGAAGACAGAAGAGAAACCGGGTTGCGCGAACAAGTGGATTAAGGTGCGTTTAATTATTTTTAATTTTTTGTTAACCCTTCCAGCCCAAATTTGCTAAGCATTCTGTATTAACAATGCTATTATTTTCCTTTATAACCATGTTATAAGGGAAAATAATTACATCTAACCTGAACGTCAGTGAAGAAGTTCGGGTCTGGGTGCCACATTCAGTTTTTTATCACGCGCGTGCAAAACACATTGCACCCGCGCGATAAAAACTGAACAATGGAACGCAATCGCAGTCAAAACTGACTGCAATTGCGTACCTACTCGCGCGGGTTTGCCGCAATGCACCCGGGACGCATCAGAACCAAAAACGTGACGCCCGTGTGAAAGAGGCCTTAGGGTCCATTCACACGTCCGTGGTGTATTGCGGATCCGCAATACACCAAGCCGGCACCCCCCATAGAACTGCCTATTCTTGTCCGCAATTGCGGACAAGAATAGGACATGTTCTATTTTTTGCGGAGCTGAAGCCCGGAAGTTCAGGGCCGCGCTCCGGAAATGTGGATGCGGAGAGCACATAGTGTGCTCTCCGCATCTCTTCTGGCCCCATAGAGAATGAATGGGTCCGCACCCGTTCCTGATATTGCAGAACAGATGCGGACCCATTTGCGGACGTGTGAATGGACTCTTAATGAAAACCTGAT
The DNA here is from genome assembly GCF_905171765.1 of Bufo bufo. Lineage (NCBI taxonomy): Eukaryota > Metazoa > Chordata > Amphibia > Anura > Bufonidae > Bufo > Bufo bufo. The sequence goes on along the minus strand of NC_053391.1, from coordinate 483,631,567 downwards.
TCAGACTTCTCTGGACCTCAGACTGTGCTGAAACTTAATCTTACATTAAGACAATGACTCTAAGTACACAGCCAACACAACAAAGGAATGTAAACTCTGACTCTTGAGTCGCCCAGCCAGAGCCCTGACTTGAAGCCAATCAAACATCTCTGGAGAGACCTGAAAATGGCTATGCAGCGACGGACTCTATCCAACCTCAAAGAGCTTGAGAGGATCTGCAGAGAAGAAAGGCATAAAATTGCCAAATCCAGGTGAAAACCTTCTGGCATCATAACAAAGAAGACTAGAGGACGTACTGAGTAAAGGTTCTGAATACATACTGTATGTCAATGCAATATGTTTGTTTTTCCTTTTTAATAAATTAGCAAAGATTGCTAACATTCTATTTCACTTTGTCATGATGTATTGAGTGCAGAATGATGGGGGAAAAACTTGACACAAGACCGCATTATAACAAAATGTGAAAAGAGTGAAAGGGTCTGACTCTGAAAACTTTCCAAATGCATTGTCAGTTGAAGAAAAAAACAGGTCACGTACTGTGATATCCAGTAGGTTGACTTCCTTTAATCCTTATCTCTTTCTCATTAAAGAGATGTAAAATCTATCTCAACCTACAGAGCACTATATTGAAATGTATCATTAAAATGTATTATTTATAATTATACTCTGTGATCATCTAAAATACTGTATACTACATGGCCACAAATAGTTTATATCTGATCATCACACCAATACAGGGTTGGACTGGTCCACAGGGGAACAGGTGAATCTCCTAGTGGGCCCCTGAGCAAGGTGGGCCCTTAGGCCCCCACCCCCTGCACAATTGGTACATGGTGCAGTAAACTTACTGCACTACATATAGATAGTCAGCATCTAACCAGTCTACTGTATGTTCATATAAAAACTGGGTTGATTACTTTGCAAACTACCCAGTGTTTTTTTATAATTTTTTATTATAGATGCTTTAGGTGACTGAGATGACTTCTAGGGAAAGAGGCAGGCTGGCCAGCATCCTCTTTATCCAGGGTCATGTCTTTTCCAAGTTGCTACCAGGAACCCTATAATCAATCATCCTGTAGCTGTCTATTGCAGTGTGAGCAGGTAATATTTGCAAGTAGCTATACAGTGGGCCCCAGAATGAATTTTACTGGTGGGCCCTAGACACCCCAGTCTGACACTGCTTCTATATAAGCTTTTAGGACATCTGTCTCCAAAATGATGAGCATGAAAATGAATTTGGACCCCCTTTTGCAGTTATACAATCCTCTACTCTTCTTTAAAGGCTTTCCACAAGCATTTGGAAGGTGTCTTAAGCCCAATTAGCCGAAACAGCATTGTCAAAGTCAGGCACTGATGTTGGAAGTACTAGTAGCATTCCAATTCATCACAAAGTTGTTAAATGGGGATGAGATCAGGGCTCTGTGCAGGTCAAGTTCCTCCAGAACTCGTCAAACCATGCTGAAAGAGGATGGGGCTTCCCCAAACTATTGCCACAACATTGGAAGTATACAGTTGTCTAAAATATATTTTTATGTTGTTGAAATACCATTACCTTTCACTGGAAATAATAATACATTTTACATTAGTCATTATGTGTTCTAGTAGGCAACATCCCCCAAGCATCCACCAAACCCAGAGTTGTCTATTAGCTGCCAGATAGTAAAACATGATTCAATACGCCAGAGAACACATTTTAACTGCTCTAGAGCCAGTGTGATTTACACCACTACAGGTGGCACTTGGAATTGGGCATGGTATCCTTATGGTGGTTTTAGAAGGCCAGAGTAGCAGCCAATTATTGGCAAGGAAACCTGACAACTGGCTACTCGTTCAGTGGGGTTGAAGAGCTGCATTTACATGTAGCAATTACCTATACAGTATGAGAACGACAATTGCTACTGCATTCGATCCTCCTCATACAGTGGCATTTTTTCTGGGCAGCAGAGTGCTGTTCAGACTGCAAGATCTGCTGCCCAGAAACACCAATGGCACCAACGGCAGTTTTACTCGATGAATGAGCGTTTTGCTTGTTCATCAAGTGATCAGCTGCACGTTTAGATGGGCAGATTGTGCAGCATTTAGACAGGCAGAATGTTAAGAACGTTACCATGAACGTTAGTCCCTGATAATCTGCCCAACAATCGGGCCATGTAAACACACCATGAGGGTTGTGTGCAGCTGCTCAACTAACTAGTGTTGAGCGAATCGAAGTATCCGAAGTGGATTTTGATCCAAATTTCAAGAAAATTTTTATTCATCACAAAGCCGAATACATTTTTTCTAAAATAGTGGCTGAAAATACAAAAAATAATATTCACCTCAACCACTTGATTGCAGAGAGTCTGTCCTCAATGAAAATAAGCAAATAACGCCATTACGGCATGGCTTCATGAGGGATCGGTCATGTCAAACTAATTTAATCAGTTTCTATTAGGAGGTAAGTTCTAGACTTGACAGCGGCGAATCAATGGATGTCGTATATCTGGACTTCTCCAAAGCATTTGACACTGTACCACATAAAAGGTTAGTATATAAAATGAGAATGCTTGGGCTGGGGGAAAATGTCTGTATGTGGGTAAGTAACTGGCTGAGTGATAGAAAACAGAGGGTGGTTATTAATGGTACACACTCAGATTGGGTCACTGTCACTAGTGGGGTACCACAGGGGTCAGTATTGAGCCCTATTCTCTTCAATATATTTATTAATGATCTTGTAGAAGGCTTGTACAGTAAAATATTAATTTTTGCATATGAAACTAAACTGTGTAAAGTAATTGACACGGAAGAGGACAATATACTGTGTATATATTACAGAGGATAGTATACTGCTACATATGTATCTGGATAGATTGGAGGCTTGTGCAGATCAGTGGCAGATGAGGTTTAACACTGACAAATGTAAGGTTAAGCACATGGGAAGGAATAAAGCAAGTCACCCGTACATACTAAATGGTAAAACACTGGGTAACACTGACACGGAAAATGACCTAGGAATTTTAGTAAAAAGAAAACTAAGCTGTAGAAACCAGTGTCAGGAATTTTAGTGAAAAGAAAACTGAGCTGCAGAAACCAGTGTCAGGCAGCTGCTGCCAAGGCCAATAAGATAAAGGGTTGCATCAAAAGGGGCATAGATGCCCATGATGAGAACAGAGTACTACCACTTTACAAATCACTAGTCACACCACAAATGGAGTACTGTGTACAGTTATGGGTTCCTGTGAACAAGGCAGACATAGCAGAGCTGGAAAGGGTTCAGAGGAGGGCAACTAAAGTAATAACTGGAATGGGGGGACTTCAGTTCCCAAAAAGATTATCAACATTAGGGTTATTCACTTTAGGAAAAAGACGACTAAGGGACCATCTAATAACCATGTATAAATATATCAGGGGTCAGTACAGAGATCTCTCCCAGCATCTATTTATCCCCTGGACTGTGAAGAGGGGACATCCTCTGCGTCTGGAGGAAAGAAGGTTTGTACACAAACATAGAAAAGGATTCTTTACGGTAAGAGCAGTAAGACTATGGAACTCTCTGCCTGAGGGGGTGGTGATGGTGAGTATAATAAAGGAATTCAAGAGGGGCCTGGATGTATTTCTGGAGTGTAATAATATTACAGGCTATAGCTACTAAAGAGGGCTCGTTGATCCAGTTGATCCAGGGAGTTATTCTGATTGCCTGATTGGAATCGGGAAGGAATTTTCTTCCCCTAAATTGAGGAAAATTGGCTTCTACCTTACTAGTTTTTTTTTTTTGCCTTCCTCTGGATCAACTTGCAGGATAACAGGCTGAACTAGATGGACAGATGTTTTTTTTTCAGCCTTATAGACTATGTTACAAACGGTATATGGCACTGACACAATCATAATGACACATATGATAAAGTTTACCCATTATTTAAGCTGCCTGGTTGACTTATTCTGATGTAAATTTATAAAATTAAAGTACTGTATTATTGCTTTGCAGCTGGAATTGTATTGTGGTAATCTTATCATTTAAATTTAAATTTTTAGTACTTTTTTATAGTGCATAGTTTTGTTTTTACATGTAATTATTTTTATATGTGAATGAAGTTAAGTGTGAACACAAAACAAATGTATGATAAAAGCTAAAATAAATCTGGTATAAAACAGTTTACTTAGAGTGATAGATTCCAAATCACTCGCCTTGAAGTGTTTTTAGCACTAGGAGCTTTCTCTAGTCTAATGCCACTGGCACTGTGGGGACACTTTTGGTTTAACTTCAAATCAAGGTTATGTCCTTGTCACCCTGGGACAGCAGAGCATGAGAAGGTACCAGAGGGATCCTTGTAATGCCACTGGCACTGGAACTGTGAGAGCATGTTCTGACGTCACTCTGGGACGATAGGGATGTGTGGGCCTCATGATAAAAATAAACTTGAACTATTTTATTTTAGCATAATGGGCATTTTAAATATAAAATAATAGATAGTCAGTGACCACACTTTATCCAGTATAAGGAAATGATGGGGAATAGGTTGTCTGCAGTAAGCAGTATATCACTCCGATGCTGTTTTACATTTGATGACTGAAATACAGAACAAAAAAGGTACAAATAGATTTTCTACATCTGAGGTCTAATTGTTAAAATAAATGGTTTCAATTAAAAGAAATCATTTGCTGGTGTGCACACAACATTTAGTTGAATACAGTAATGTAATAAACCTTTTTTACAATATTAGGTGACACTTCTAAACCAGATAATAAGAGAATCATTTCATATTCGATTAACTCCTATCCTGTACTTTCACACTTTATGCGTGTAACATTAGCCGTTTATTAACCTAAAACTGGATTTAACTAGATTTATTAGATCACAATTTATCATCTAACTCTTAGCAAATGCACTGAGGTGATGTATTATTTATGCAATAAAAAAGGGCTTTTCTCTTTATGTAAATTGTGTATGATAATAAGTTCAGCAACTTTCTAATATACTTTGGGGGTCGCTTACTATGCCCCTGTATCAGTGGCGTAGGGATCGCCATAGCAGCCATAGCAATGGCTATGGGGCCCTACGCCACTGGGGGCCTGGGATGCTGGCTGAGGATAAAAAAATAAAAAAAATTCAAGTGGCGGTGCGATCGGTGCGATAGGGGCTTCCCCTCTCCTCATTGGTGGCAGCGGCAGTTCCGATCGGAGTCCCAGCAGTGTAATGCTGGGGCTCCGATCGGTTACCATGGCAGCCAGGACGCTACTGAATTCCTGGCTGCCATGGTCAGTTACTCTGCAGCATACTTACATGCGCTGTGGCCGCCGGGCGCTCCTCCTTCTTGTAACTCGTCACAGGTCTGTGCGGCGCATTGCTATAAGCATAAGCAATGCGCCGCACAGACCTGTGACGCGTTACAAGAAGAAAGAGCGCCAGGCGGCCACAGCGCATGTAAGTATGCTGCAGAGTAACTGACCAACTGCCGCTGACACCACTGATGGGGGGCTGGAGGGCACACTGCCCACCAATGATTTTAATACCGGAGGGGGGGCAAACTGCCCATCAATTAATGATTTTAATACAGGGGAGGGGGGGCACACTGCCCACCAATGAATGATTTTAATACAGGGGAGGGCACGGGACACACAGCGCATGTAAGTATGCTGCAGAGTTACTGACCAACTGCCGCTGACACCACTGATGGGGGGGCTGGAGGGCACACTGCCCACCAATGATTTTAATACCAGAGGGGGGGCAAACTGCCCACCAATTAATGATTTTAATACAGGGGAGGGGGGGCACACTGCCCACCAATGAATGATTTTAATACAGGGGAGGGGGGGGCAGACTGCCCACCAATGATTTTAATACCAGGGGGGCAGGAGCACACTGCCCACCAATGAATGATTTTAATACCGGGGGGGTTTGGGGAGGGCACACTGCCCACCAATGATTTTAATACCGGGGAGGGCGCACTGGGGGCTGATGGAGAGGGTACTGGGGGCTGGTGAGAGGCACTGGGGGCTGATGGAGAGGCTACTGGGGGCTGATGGAGAGGCTACTGGGGGCTGATATGGGGCTACTTGGGGCTGATATGAGGCTACTGAGGGCTGCTATGAGGCTACTGAGAGCTCTTATCTGAGGTCTGATTGGGGGTCATTCATATTGGGTTCTGAGCTGAGGTGTGATCTGAGGTCTTATTGGGGTCTTATTAACATTGGGGATCTTATTGGGGCTGTCAGCTGAGGTCTGATTAACATTGGGGGTCTGATTGGTGGTCTGACCTGAGGTGTAATTAAAAATATTTTTTTTCCGGAGCAGCTTGGAGAAAAAAGGCCTCACAGTCTCCCACACTCCTTCTGCCCGGCCAAGCCTGCCAGCACCCCTAAGACCAAGCCTGCCAGCACCCCTGAGACCAAGCCTGCCAGCACCCCTGAGGCCAAGCCTGCCAGCACCCCTAAGACCAAGCCTGCCAGCACCCCTGAGGCCAAGCCTGCCAGCACCCCTGAGGCCAAGCCTGCCAGCACCCCTGAGGCCAAGCCTGCCAGCACCCCTGAGGCCAAGCCAGCCAGCACCCCTGAGGCCAAGCCAGCCAGCAACCCTGAGGCCAAGCCTGCCAGCACCCCTGAGTCTTCAGAACTGTAAGTAAATTATATATAAGGGGAGCTTATGTCAGAGCGGCTCTTCACCTACACGTGTATCAGCACTAGATATATACCCCTTACTCTCCCTAATACCCAAACTACACAAGATACATATCCCTACCTTCTGTCTCATACACATACACACCCCACGATATGTACTTTCACTTTCTTGTGTTACAGACCCCTGTACAATTTAACAATCTTCTTTAATACACAGACATTTAGATTCATACATTTCCTACACTGGCACAAATGCGTTGCCAGTGACCAACTGTCTGTGCTCAGTCCTACGCATAACCGTCGCAAGTGCATGAGGAGCTGCGGATGTGGCGGCGAGGTCCGAGAGGTATGTGGGGGTGGGAGATCCGGGAGGGGGGGGCCATATATTTTTTTTGCTATGGGGCCCAGTCATTTCTAGCTACACCCCTGCCCTGTATGCCAGAAACTGGTTTAAAAAAACATGCATTTAAAAAAAAAATGCCATTGCACCTAAATTGCGGTGCAGGTGGCGTTTCAATGCCACCCTTGGAACTTTCTGAAAAAGGGGAATGATGGGGGTGGGGTGTGGGCAGTGCCACAGGATCTGGTGCATTCACTACTAACACCAGCTTACTAAGGATAATTTCACACTAGCGTTTTGGCTTTCCATTTCTGAGATCCGTTCAGGGTTCTCAGAAGCGGTCCAAAACGGATCAGTTTTGCCCTAATGCATTCTGAATGGAAAAGGATCAGCTCAGAATGCATCAGTTTGCCTCCGTTCTGTCTCCATTCCACTTTGGAGACGAACACAGAAACACTGCTTGGAGCGTTTTTCTGTCTGTCCTGGGATGCGGAGCGAGACTAATCCTTCCTGGCATACAATGTAAGTCAATGGGGATCCATTCATGACGGATGCATACGGTTGTATTATTGTAACAGAAGCGTTTTTGCAGATCCATGACGGATCCACAAAAAAAAGCTAATGTGAAAGTAGCCTTAGGCCTCATGCACACTGACTTTTTTTTTGCGGTCCGCAAAAACGGTTTCCGTTGTACCGTGATCCGTGTCCGTTTTTTCATCCGTGGGTCTTCCTTGATTTTTGGAGGATCCACGGACATGAAAAGTGAAAAAAAAAACTAAGTCAAGTTTGCATTAAAAATGATAGGAAAAACAGACACGGATCACGGATCACGGACGCGGATGACTATCTTGTGTGCATCCGTGATTTTTCACGGACCTATTGACTTGAATGGGTCCGTGAACCGTTGTCCGTGAAAAAAATAGGACAGGTCTTATTTTTTTCACGGACTGGAAAAACGGAGCACGGACGCAGAAGCCAAACGGTGCATTTTCCAATTTTTCCACGGACCCATTGAAAGTCAATGGGTCCGCGAAAAAAAACGGAAAACGGAACAACGGCCGCGGATGCACACAACGGTCGTGTGCATGAGGCCTACGGCAAATGATGATCGAAAAGTGCTCCAGCCTGTGCCTCATTATAAATTAGATGCATCCTCCAGAGGTGCAGGAAATATCAAAGACAGACGTAAAAGGCTGGCCTTTGATAAATGATCCCGATCACGTTTCAATTCCTTGCCATTTTCAAGAACTCTGTCTGCAGTGAGTAAATGACAACATTCGTTGATGTAGTTATGCTACATTCCCTCATTGACAGATATCTTGGGAATACATCTTGGTACCAGTAATTGTTCCAACTCGTATTCCAGCTGATAACTTAGGGTCCATTCACACGTCCGTAGTATATTGCGGATCCGCAATACACCCGGTCGGAACCCCCATAGAAATGCCTATTCTTGTCCGCAATTGCCGACAAGAATAGGACATGTTCCATTTTTTTCCGGAGCCGCGGACCAGAAGATCGGGGCGCGCTCCGGAAATGCGGATGCGGACAGAACACTGTGTGCTGTCCGCATCCATTCGGTCCCCATAGAGAATGAATGGGTCCGCACCCATTCCTCACAATTGCGGAACGGATGCGGACCACAATTGCGGATTTGTGAATGGAGCCTTATTGTCTACTTCTTAATATTTTCATGTAAATATAGTGGTGGCCAGACTGAAAAAGTCAGCTGCCAGGGTGGCCAATTACAACTCATATACAGGGAGTGCAGAATTATTAGGCAAGTTGTATTTTTGAGGATTAATTTTATTATTGAACAACAACCATGTTCTCAATGAACCCAAAAAACTCATTAATATCAAAGCTGAATATTTTTGGAAGTAGTTTTTAGTTTGTTTTTAGTTTTAGCTATTTTAGGGGGATATCTGTGTGTGCAGGTGACTATTACTGTGCATAATTATTAGGCAACTTAACAAAAAACAAATATATACCCATTTCAATTATTTATTTTTACCAGTGAAACCAATATAAAATCTCAACATTCACAAATATACATTTCTGACATTCAAAAACAAAACAAAAACAAATCAGTGACCAATATAGCCACCTTTCTTTGCAAGGACACTCAAAAGCCTGCCATCCATGGATTCTGTCAGTGTTTTGATCTGTTTACCATCAACATTGCTTGCAGCAGCAACCACAGCCTCCCAGACACTGTTCAGAGAGGTGTACTGTTTTCCCTCCTTGTAAATCTCACATTTGATGATGGACCACAGGTTCTCAATGGGGTTCAGATCAGGTGAACAAGGAGGCCATGTCATTAGATTTTCTTCTTTTATACCCTTTCTTGCCAGCCACGCTGTGGAGTACTTGGACGCGTGTGATGGAGCATTGTCCTGCATTAAAATCATGTTTTTCTTGAAGGATGCAGACTTCTTCCTGTACCACTGCTTGAAGAAGGTGTCTTCCAGAAACTGGCAGTAGGACTGGGAGTTGAGCTTGACTCCATCCTCAACCCGAAAAGGCCCCACAAGCTCATCTTTGATGATACCAGCCCAAACCAGTACTCCACCTCCACCTTGCTGGCGTCTGAGTCGGACTGAAGCTCTCTGCCCTTTACCAATCCAGCCACGGGCCCATCCATCTGGCCCATCAAGACTCACTCTCATTTCATCAGTCCATAAAACCCTAGAAAAATCAGTCTTGAGATATTTCTTGGCCCAGTCTTGACGTTTCAGCTTGTGTGTCTTGTTCAGTGTTGGTCGTCTTTCAGCCTTTCTTACCTTGGCCATGTCTCTGAGTATTGCACACCTTGTGCTTTTGGGCACTCCAGTGATGTTGCAGCTCTGAAATATGGCCAAACTGGTGGCAAGTGGCATCTTGGCAGCTGCACGCTTGACTTTTCTCAGTTCATGGGCAGTTATTTCGCGCCTTGGTTTTTCCACACGCTTCTTGCGACCCTGTTGACTATTTTGAATGAAACGCTTGATTGTTCGATGATCACGCTTCAGAAGCTTTGCAATTTTAAGAGTGCTGCATCCCTCTGCAAGATATCTCACTATTTTTGACTTTTCTGAGCCTGTCAAGTCCTTCTTTTGACCCATTTTGCCAAAGGAAAGGAAGTTGCCTAATAATTATGCACACCTAATATAGGGTGTTGATGTCATTAGACCACACCCCTTCTCATTACAGAGATGCACATCACCTAATATGCTTAATTGGTAGTAGGCTTTCGAGCCTATACAGCTTGGAGTAAGACAACATGCATAAAGAGGATGATGTGGTCAAAATACTCATTTGCCTAATAATTCTGTACGCAGTGTATGTGTAGTCAATATCGATGACATGACCTTTACAATCTGATGGAAAACAAATTAGGCTTTAAATAGTGGCCTAACCATTGGTCTAATGACCCAAATGAACAGCATCATAGCAATGTTGCATGATGCATAATAAGTGTGGGTGTCACCTACAATGACAACACAGACCGCATGTAGTTCCCAATCATGGGCTGTAAAGATTGCGTTATGATATGGCTTTAGCACCAACTTTCCATATTCATAACTTTGGAATATTTTTTTTCCCTTACTTCAATTTTATTAATATAGAAAGTATGGCCAGTACTGCAGACTTAGAGAGTGTCCTTGTCCTGACCGTCCCAGACACTATACCCTTCTTATGTGTGATGGTTTCCGCACTACAGTAGCTTTAACAAATGTGCTGTCATATTGTCCCTCAGGAGCACCAACACAATTGGTATTATTCTACATTTAGTTGCAATTTCCTAATTTACCATATTGTGTCGACTAGACCTTAACTGGACCTTCATAAATTTTAAAAAATGACAACTTCTTTATGATTTTTTTTACTAACTTGCGTTTTTGCTTTGTACTTGTAAAAAATCTTAAATTCTTAGGCTTCGTTCACATCACCGTTTATCCTGTCAGTTCTCCTGCTCCGTTTAGGAGCAGGAGAACGGAAAGGACGGGGAAGGCACATAACTGAGCCAAACGGAGCCTAAGGGCCCATAGACTATAATGGGGTCCCTTATGTTTCGCTCAGAAGATTTTGGAGCGGAGACAAAAGTTGTGCATGCAGGACTTTTGTCTCTGCTTCAAAATCAAGTTCTGAGCGGAAATATAACGGACCCCATTATAGTCTATGTGGTCCTAAGGGCTCCGTTTGGCTCAGTTATGTGCCTTCTCTGTCCTTTCCGTTCTTCTGCTCCTAAACGGAAAAGGAGAACGGAAAGGCTGAATGGTCATGTGAACGAAGCCTTACCTACAATATAACTAGAATAATAGATGCCAAATTCATCTGTCCAACAATATGAAGACAGCTTACTGTGCTGTACTTGTGCCTAGAACATTAACTTCAAAAAGCACTGAGCGGATTTCTTGAAATTAGTTTTGGCTCTAAATCAAATAAGCGCCAATTGCCTTCTAAAATTCTCTTGTATCCCAGGACTCTGATTTTATTTTTATTTTTTCTGGGAAGAGAAAGAGATAAAGAAATTCGGATTCCTTCAAATTTTTTGGGAAATGCGGGACGAATACCGAAATGGTAAAATCAATTCACTCATCTCTACACAGTATAAATCATTTCATTTTGTAGCAGCTGCTGGAGTAAAGCAGTGGGAATACATCTGTTTTCATCAGATAGAGCTGACCAACTAATCCTTTTAGCGCTGATTTAGGAGTTTTTGGGCTCTGTAGGAAATCTAGCAAAAAGGGTGACCGTAACAGAGCTGAAAAAAAAAAAAAATGTTTTAAGGCTGATTTCAGCCTGTATTTGTGGGAGGGACGGAGATCTATTTATAGCCGCCTCCCTCCTACCCACAGTACGTGCGATCCTCGTGCGGACGTGGGCTTTACGTGGAAGTACGCTGCATGTGCTGGGTTCCGTCCTAGTCAGGCCACGATTCCCTGTCTTCCTACCTTACTATTCGGGTAAGTGGCTCTTCCTTCGGCTCCAGGTTACGTCGGCATCGGGGTTCGTTCATCAGTATTGGTAATTTAGGTGCTGGGGGGCGGTCACGGCTCCGTTCCCGGCGGCACTCTGGCCGCGGCTGCAGCTCTCCCGGCTATTTGTACTCGCAGCTCAGGAGCCTGTCAGAACAGATATTAACGTTCTACTGTTACTCACCAGCGCGGTCTGTTCCCCTGTTCTCTTTCAGTGTGCTTGTACTCAGAGGTGCAGGATTTTCTTCTCCTCCGGCGTCTTTTCTCTCCCCCTCTTCATCTTCAAAACACTTTTTCATCACCTTCTCTTTCAGGGGTTCATTTCCCCTGTCTTGCACCCCCCTTCCCTATGCTCCATCATAGTCACCTGTGGTAATCCCAGTGTCTGTCCACTTGCCACCTTCCATTGTCTTCCTTCCCACTGCACCCAGGGCATCAATCTCATGTTATTTTGTATATAACTTGTTTATAAAAAACAAAACAAAACAAAAAACAGGGGAATATATATATCTTTTGAGGGATACTTTAAAAAAAAAATATATATATATACAGTTGCAGGAAAAAGTATGTGAACCCTTTGGAATGATATGGAATTCTGCACAAATTGGTCATAAAATGTGATCTGATCTTCATCTAAGTCACAACAATAGACAATCACAGTCTGCTTAAACTAATAAAACACAAAGAATTAAATGTTACCATGTTTTTATTGAACACACCATGTAAATATTCACAGTGCAGGTGGAAAAAGTATGTGAACCCTTGGATTTAATAACTGGTTGAACCTCCTTTGGCAGCAATAACTTCAACCAAACGTTTCCTGTAGTTGCAGATCAGACATGCGCAACGGTCAGGAGTAATTCTTGACCATTCCTCTTTACAGAACTGTTTCAGTTCAGCAATATTCTTGGGATGTCTGGTGTGAAACGCTTTCTTGAGGTCATGCCACAGCATCTCAATCGGGTTGAGGTCAGGACTCTGACTGGGCCACTCCAGAAGGCGTATTTTCTTCTGTTTAAGCCATTCTGTTGTTGATTTACTTCTATTCTTTGGGTCGTTGTCCTGTAGCAACACCCATCTTCTGTTGAGCTTCAGCTGGTGGACAGATGGCCTTAAGTTCTCCTGCAAAATGTCTTGAGAAACTTGGGAATTCATTTTTCCTTCGATGATAGCAATCCGTCCAGGCCCTGACGCAGCAAAGCAGCCCCAAACCATGATGCCCCCACCACCATACTTCCCAGTTGGAATGAGGTTTTGATGTTGGTGTGCTGTGCCTCTTTTTCTCCACACATAGTGTTGTGTGTTTCTTTCAAACAACTCAACTTTGGTTTCATCTGTCCACAGAATATTTTGCCAGTACTGCTGGGGAACATCCAGGTGCTCTTGTGCAAACTGTAAAAGTGCAGCAATGTTTTTTGGACAGCAGTGGCGTCCTCTGTGGTATCCTCCCATGAAATCCATTCTTGTTTAGTGTTTTACGCATCGTAGATTCGCTAACAAGGATGTTAGCATATGCCAGAGACTTTTGTAAGTCTTTAGCTGACACTCTAGGATTCTTCTTCACCTCATTGAGCAGTCTGCGCTGTGCTCTTGCAGTCATCTTTACAGGACGGCCACTCCTAGGGAGAGTAGCAGCAGTGCTGAAGTTTCTCCATTTGTGCTCGGATCGGCTCATGCTGAGAGGGTACCCTACCTAAGCCTATACTCCACCCCCCCAACCTAGAAGCAGCAGAGTTATGCCGGAACTCCTTATCGAAGGGTAGCCTAAAGGGGGCTACCCCAATGATGAGACCTGAAAGAAGGGAGGGCTCCTGGGTGGGTTGAAATCGTTCGAACCGACAAGTGGGGGGAGGAGGGCCAGGTTTAAATAGTGAATGCCCCGCCTCCCCTCACACAAATGCGGCACTCTTAATTGCCTACCACTTGTGCTCGGATCGGCTCATGCTGAGAGGGTACCCTACCTAAGCCTATACTCCACCCCCCCAACCTAGAAGCAGCAGAGTTATGCCGGAACTGCTTATCGAAGGGTAGCCTAAAGGGGCCAAAAGAACCATGCATAGGAGTTTGAAAACTTGATAACAGAAACTACAGACCAAAATTCGAAAGCCAATGATATGTCGTATAAGGATCCGGGATATTACGCATGGAACACGCTGAACTGCGACGACCCAACCGTTTGATGACATGTACTGGCACCTTATGCATGGACGCCGCCGCTGCCGCGCCCATGCAGAAGGAATGTCCTGTGATCCAGCGAGGACCGACCCCTGAACCTGTCAACTAACCTGAATGAACGTAAGAAAGGCCGCGGTGGTTAGCCGGGCATTGCCTAGTTCGAGTACGGGAGAACATGCAGCTTGGACTAAATACTACGCAGCCAAGCCTCCAAGGCCTGCACCGGACACCATCTGCTGTGCGTGGGAAAGTATCTGACCGCAACTGATTGCCCCGGCCGTGACGTCTTGGACGAGGCCAAGGTGAGGACATAGATGGACCCGCGCCGGATGAGCTGACTTTTCCGCAAGCACCCAGCCAGCGTATTGGTGCCCATGAGCTCGCCTGACCTGAGGAATCCATGGAAGGCCAGGTACAAGGCTGTTTCTACCAGAGCGCTAACCTGCGGCCCGAACGGTTTGCCCCTGCAGTTTGCCTGTCATGGCCTGAACAAGCTACCGGTAAATGGCTGACGCCCATGTCGTTTCACAACAGACATCTTGCGCAAACCCTTCAACGCCGCTTTGATCGGGTGGGCGGAGAAAAGTGACGGTAGGTCCGGATGTAGCCTGTACCAATGGTGCTGAATACCTGCCATGTATAGTTAACAATGCTATAGGACAGGTTTAATTGAGAGTGGCAAAAACCCCGACAAAGCCCAATAGGTGAGTGATAGGCCCCCGGCCAGCGGCCGGGTAGGTGTTCTCATATCTCTGAAACAGGCGCCAAGCTGTCTTGTAAGCCCTCAGAGTATCACTGGCCAAGGAATTGGCCATCAGTCTCTTAGCTATGGTGAGATGGGAGACTAGTCCCAGCGCAGCTGGGCCTGGTGAGGAATTATTTATTTATTTATTTATTTATTTTTTACCTCCATGCGTGAGAGACTCTAATGGCGGAGTCCTGTGTGTAAACCTAAAGCGGAGAAGCCATGCACGAGAGACTAATGGCGGAGCCATTCGTGAGAGACTAATGGCGGAGTCATATGTGTAAAACTAAAACGGAGAAGCTCTGCGTGAGGGACTCTAATGGCGGAGTCATATGTGTAAAACTAAAACGGAGAAGCCATGCGTGAGAGACTCAGATGGCGGAGTCATATGTGTAACCTAAAACGGAGAAGCCATGCGTGAGAGACTAATGGCGGAGTCATATGTGTAAACCTAAAACGGAGCAGCCCTGCGTGAGAGATTCTAATGGCGGAGTCATATGTGCCAACCTAAAACGGAGAAGCCAGGCGTGAGAGACTAATGGCGGAGTCGTATGTGTAAAACTCACACGGAGAAGCCATGCGTGAGAGACTCTAATGGCGGAGTCATATGTGTAACCTAAAACGGGGAAGCCATGCGTGAGAGACTCTAATGGCGGAGTCATATGTGTAAACCTAAAACGGAGAAGCCATGCGCGAGAGACTCAGATGGCGGAGTCATATGTGTAACCTAAAACGGGGAAGCCATGCGTGAGACTCAGATGGCGGAGACATATGTGTGAACCTAAACGGAGAAGCCATGAGTGAGAGACTCAGATGGCGGAGTCATATGTGTAACCTAAAACGGGGAAACCATGCGTGGGAGACTCTAATGGCGGAGTCATATGTGTAACCTAAAACGGAGAAGCCATGCGTGAGAGACTCTAATGGCGGAGTCATATGTGTAAACCTAAAACGGAGAAGCCATGAGTGAGAGACTCAGATGGCGGAGTCATATGTGTAAACCTAAAACGGAGAAGCCATGCGTGAGAGACTCAAAAATGTATTTTTTTTTTTTTTTTTTTCACTATCAACCACTTAAGCAGCTCCCGTATGGGCACAGCTCTGAGTACGAGCATGAAGAGCATGGTATAACGCAGATCACCTGCACGGACTAACTAACATCCTGTGCCTAAATAACCCCCTTGGAACCTTATGTACGGCTGGCAGCAGGAAGCCAGCCACCGCCTATGATCTGCTCCCTCTGACCGAGCCTAGTACTCCTTCCCCTGATCCCTGCCTACCTAACGGCACGGCGGCCCGTGCCAGACTTTATTGAAGATGAGGAGCCTTACCCCCCAGCCGCGTGGGGAGCTCACGCTGCTCCCTGGCAGAATGCACCAGTGCGGGGGAGCCCCCCTCCTCAGCTAGGGCCGACCCACCGCCGGCTGGACACTCGTACCGCGTGGGGAGCAGCGCCACTCCCTGGCAATGTGCACCGGATCAGAGGGAGCCCTTCCTTTACCGTGGGACCCGGCCCCCGCTGGTTTGAACCGTGTGCCGCGTGAGGAGCCGCACAGCTCCCTGGCATTGTGCGCCGGTGCGGGAGTGCCCCCCCTCACCTAGGGGCTGGTTATTGTGACTGGAACCTGCTGGGAGACTGAAGCCTAACTGGACCTACCTGTGACCGTGAAGGCTGACCTCCCAGGCCGTGGCTGACCCACGTGCGTAGTCGTGACGCAACTACCCGTAGATGCCCACCCAGTGCCTGTAGTTAACGGGAGTGCGACCGTGTCTGTGGATGTGACCGACTAGCTCCTGTAGTCGTGAGGGGACCCTACATCGAGAGTAGCGGTAACGGACCATCGCCTGTAGACGTGGTAGTATTACCTCATGAGTCTGTTGACATGAGACTAATGCCTGCAGCCGTGGCCGGTCTTAATAATGAGTCTGTAGTCGTAACGGATTTGTGCCTGCAGTCGTGGCAGGGCTTTAGAGCGGGTCTGTAGTCGTGACAGACTGATGCCTGCAGTCGTGGCAGGACTTTATAACGAGTCTGTAGTCGTGACAGACTGATGCCTGCAGTCGTGGCAGGGCTTTATAACGGGTCTGTAGTCGTGGCAGACTGATGCCTGCAGTCGTGGCAGGACTTTATAACGAGTCTGTAGTCGTGACAGACTGATGCCTGCAGTCGTGGCAGGGCTTTATAACGGGTCTGTAGTCGTGACAGACTGATGCCTGCAGTCGTGGCAGGGCTTTATAAGGGGTCTGTAGTCGTGACAGACTGTTGCCTGCAGTCGTGGCAGGGCTTTAGAGCGGGTCTGAAGTCGTGACAGACTGATGCCTGCAGTCGTGGCAGGGCTTTATAAGGAGTCTGTAGTCATGACAGACCTGGCAAAGCAACATTCCTATCTATACCATTATTATTATTATTATTATTTTCTTTTTTTTTCTTTTCCCCTCCACCAAAGGCCACAACTGTAGGCGCCACCCTGTAAGAGATGCGCCAGAGGCCTGGACATAATAGTCCACCATCCCACGTCCCCCAAGCCTATGCAGGAGAAAAGAGGGGGTTGGCCCCCGCATGCACCACCCCTGACTCACCTGGCGGCCATGACAGCCACGAACCCCACAGTATCGTAAGTTAGCCCACCACCTGTGGACCTGAATAACCAAGGACAGACGTGTGAGTGAGCGCATGCCGGCTGGGCGACCCTTCACTCATGCCACCGCTCCCTAGCTAACCACCGGATTATTGTGACTGCGCCCGAACCAACCCCCTGACTGACCGTATGGGCTTACGGGCTGCCCGGCTGCGTGCGCAAAGTGACATGGCCAGCCCCCCTCCTTGAAGCCCTCTTTATATTTGATCCTTGAACATATTCCAAATTTATTTAAATATATATATTTTTTTTTATACTCCTGCCTTAGTACCTAGCCACTGTGCCTGAGCAGAGGAGCCCTGCACCTGGACTGCAGTACCAGTATGGGCCTGTAGGTGTCACCCTCTATCAAGCCAGGACCTGCTGGAGCGCAGCAAGCCAGTGATTCCCTTCTAGGTTAGAATTAACCATTGAAATCATAACTTGTTATACAGTGCACATGTCTGAGTATCTGCTTATCTTGTCTTGCCTGAGTTTGGCGCAGTAAAGAAGACGAGTTTATTCTGCAGCGGATTCCTAGACATGACTGAAAGTCACATAAGCATGTCCACCTTCACTGCCTCGCTAATTGTAATTACCAGGAGAACGTGCATCAGGATCGGCTGTGAGGGATTTGCTCTCCGTCATGTGGAACATTGCATCCCGTGCCCACCGCTATCGACTATTTGTACAGGGAAAGCCGCGGCGTATTAATCGCCTATAGGTTTCGGCTTCCGCCCCCTGATCCTGCAGCTGGACCTCCGCTTACTGATTGCAACTAATGAATAGATCCCTGTGTGAGCGGACGGCGTTTTCCTCTACGGCGGAACGAATGTTTATGTTCTGATACGGGAGTGAGTGACATATAACGCTGCGTCGTGGAGCCGACGGCCGGCGTGACCGATGCTCAGGGTATGCGAGCGGACGTCGTGACCCGTCGCTGCTGAGCCACAGGTGAGGGGTGCCCGCCTGGGAGACGCTGCATGTGGGAGCGGGGGTGCTTAGCGCAGGGCCTGGAGCGGATCGGGGTCCCTGTCTAGGGGTGCCGGAAGCGATCGGGAGTGCGGGCAGTCTCCAGCGCAGCTGGGGACCGGCGGCACGCTCGGCAGCCCCACATGTTATACATAGCGAGACGGGTGTGCAAGCCACCCTGCCTACCTAATCACCGTAGCGACGAGCCCGACGCAGACGATCCCCCGATCCTCCAGTGACGCATGCCCTTCTCTGGCACCAACCCACAAGCCGATTCGAAATCGTTCGAACCGACAAGTGGGGGGAGGAGGGCCAGGTTTAAATAGTGAACGCCCCGCCTCCCCTCACACAAATGCGGCACTCTTAATTGCCTACCACTTATAGACAGTTTGTCTAACCTTGGACTGATGAACAGCAAGGCTTTTGAAGATACTTTTATAACCCTTTCCAGCTTTATGCAAGTCAACAATTCTTAATCGTAGGTCTTCTGAGAGCTCTTTTGTGCAAGGCATCATTCACATCAGGCAATGCTTCTTGTGAAAAGCAAACCCAGAACTGGTTTGTGTTTTTTATAGGGCAGGGCAGCTGTAACCAACACCTCCAATCTCATCTCATTGATTGGACTCCAGTTGGCTGACACCTCACTCCAATTAGCTCTTGGAGATGTCATTAGTCTAGGGATTCACATACTTTTTCCACCTGCACTGTGAATGTTTACATGGTGTGTTTAATAAAAACATGGTAACATTTAATTCTTTGTGTGTTATTAGTTTAAGCAGACTGTGATTGTCTATTGTTGTAACTTAGATGAAGATCAGATCACATTTTATGACCAATTTGTGCAGAAATCCATATAATTCCAAAGGGTTCACATATTTTTTCTTGCAACTGTAAATATATTTATAATAGCTATAAAAAAAAAAAGAAAAGAAAAAAAAAAGGGGGCTTTTTCTGTCCCTCGCGGTCACAGGCTGCCACCACGGGATCTCGCGCACATATTTCCGCATGATTCCGCCATTAGAGTCTCGCACGCATGGCCTCCGCTATTAGAGTCTCGCACGCATGGCCTCCTCCTTTAGAGTCTCGCATGCTTGGCTACGCCATTTGGGCCCCGCTTTCAGAAGTATTGCATACTTGATCCTGCACACATGGCTGCCACCACGGGATCTCGCGCACATATTTCCGCATGATTCCGCCATTAGAGTCTCGCACTCATGGCCTCCGCCATTAGAGTCTTGCACGCATGGCCTCCGCCATCCTGAGTCTCGCATGCATGGCTCCGCCATTTGGGGTTGGGCGAAGTTCTTTCGTTCAAACCTCGCATGCTTGGCTTCTCCCTCCTCGTGCCACACATGCCTCAGCCATCCGTGGTCTTCCATGGGGTCCAGCAGGTTTGCTTGCCTCCACGCTCCGCCCGCTTGGCTCGGTCATCTGTGCTCTATCAATACAATGTTTTTGGGAGACTCGCATGCGTGGTTTGGGCCACTAGAGTCTACTTTAGTTATCATTTCTCTCTGTTTTTATTTTTTCAGATTGTTGGGTCTTCTTTTTTCTTGTCATTGCAAGTCAAGCATTTAAAGCCTACTGTTCGGACTTCTTTTTTCTCAGGTTCGCTCTGCTTTTCCAACTCACTCTCTCTAGTTTGTCTCGCTAGCTCCTCAGGGTCACCTTTTCCTCTTGCCGTCTCTGCTTTCATAGGACCACCTTTCCAGGAAATCGTTCCAGCTGCCTTTTTTCTGTTTCCCACTGCAGTTCTGCCTCCCAGGGGGATATATAAAAAAAATAAAAAAAGCTATTTTGCTTCAGGTAGGTATATAAAAAATAAAAATAAAAATATGCATAATTCTATCCGATTATACCTAGCCGGGGTACAACATTTCTCCCTGCTGGAGCAGCCTGGGCGCAGGTCAGTGTTTGCATCCCCAATCATCAAGGCCACGCTCAGGGGGTATTCAGAAAGATTGTGCAGGGAGTGCCCCGAGGCGTCAGCCAGTCTCTGGAGATCTGTTCCGTTCTCTGTCTAAAGCCCTGGACAGCATTGTCATAAAAGCGGCAATGTATCTTAGTTTTTATGGTTTCCTACGGCCAAGGGAATTCACTTGTGTTTCAGCTAAGGATAAAGGGTCTTTATATGTGTGATTGCTTTTGCTTTCCTTTATACGGTTTACATATGGGTATATATACACACCGCTATGTCACCAACTTTAGATTTTTCGCTATGCTGACATCAGAATTAAGCGTATAGGTGGCACACAGTAAGCCGCGATTTTCGATTCCCCCTCCCATACATGAGCGCTTGTTGTGCTATCCAGGAGGCGTGTGTTATGACGTGAGCACTGGGCGGATCAGGGGTGAAGGTCAGATGACGCACCTCTGTCTGATTCGCTGAGTGCTAACACACGCCCCCACTATAGGCGAGGCTGACTCGATATCTTCTCGGCGTTCAAGCGGCCGCGTACGGCCATCACAGCGCCGAAGCCTTGACACGCAAAAGTGTGAGGCTATTCTGCTTGACAGGCAACTAATGTTAAAAAGAGATTTTCGCTCCTGATGAATTGTGGCTCACATTGCCATAGCGAAACGCGTTGAACCGGTGATCTTGTATTAGGACACGGCTCTCCAGGCAGGGTGTTACTTTGTATCAAGCAGCGCAACAGCTGACTTGTTATTACATTTGCGGTCTGAGACCATAACCAAATACTTTATTGTTTTGGGCAGGCTGATGGAGATACTGTAGCTGAGTGAGTGTCCACATATACTAGCACCTTGTGGATGCTTTATACCTACCTGGGTTTACTTCACTCGCTAGCTATTTCACATCGCTCAGCTAGGTCGATCCGCTTACATGGACCTGTGCCTGGTTCACTCACATGAACCGTGTCCTTTTCCCTTGCCAGCATATATTAGCACCTATGTGCTAGCTGGATAGGGATCTAGTCCAGACTTTTAGGTTGTGGTGTGGATCTAATCCCACTCCTACATCACATTACCTGAGTCTGGAAGCCTGATAGTCTTTTCAGGCAGTGATCTTTAAGGATAAAGGGCTCCCTATTAGCCAGTTAGTTTGGCTAGAGGATCATCTCTCCTTGTCATTAAAAATCACCAAAACTTCACAGGTAGGCCCGGCAGTCAAAAACAGGTATTTCCAGTCTCATAACGATTGGTGTCCGGTCAAAGTTCTGAAGGAGTTAATGGCCATGTTGAGGGACGCAAGTCCAGATGAGCCGCTGCTACCTTTTAAAGGCCGACCACTTACCTCCTCACAGTTCATCAAGCATATACGCATTCTCATATCCGGTATGGGCCTCGATCCATCCTCCATGTCGGGCCATTCTTTCCGTATAGACGCCGCTTCGGCAGCTTCAAAACAAGGGGTCCCATCACATATCATCAGGAAAATGTCTGAAATTTCAAAAGCCTTCTGCACTCTCGTGCTGTAAGTTGTTTGCGATGTATAATAAATCTTTAAAGAACACTTCTTTACCTGACTGGTCTGTTTTTTGCCCCCTTATAGGCTTAACCCGCACGTGGCTAAGGGCACACTTCAGCCATGTCAGGTCCACGGATCTTTGAGATGTCCCCACGTTTTTCGTCATCAGTAGTCCCGACCACAAGTTTTAAGGCTGATTTCAGCCTGTATTTGTGGGACGGACGGAGATCTATTTATAGCCCCCTCCCTCTTTCCCACAGTACGTCCGATCCTCGTGCCCCACCCTCGGTTCCCTCCCTCTGGGTTTTTCTCTTTTTTTTCTTCAGGGTATGCCCCCTTATAGGCTTACCCCGCACGTGGCTAAGGGCACACTTTAGCCATGTCAGGTCCACGGATCTTTCGAGATGTCCCCACGTTTTTCATCATCAGTAGTCCCGACCACAAATAATATATATATATATACACTCACCTAAAGAATTATTAGGAACACCATAATAATACGGTGTTGGACCCCGTTTTGCCTTCAGAACTGCCTTAATCCTACGTGGCATTGATTCAACAAGGTCCTGATAGCATTCTTTAGAAATGTTGGCCCATATTGATAGGATAGCATCTTGCAGTTGATGGAGATTTGAGGGATGTACATCCAGGGCACGAAGCTCCCATTCCACCACATCCCAAAGATGCTCTATTGGGTTGAGATCTGGTGACTGTGGGGGCCATTTTAGTACAGTGAACTCATTGTCATGTTCAAGAAACCAATTTGAAATGATTCGAGCTTTGTGACATGGTGCATTATCCTGCTGGAAGTAGCCATCAGAGGATGGGTACATGTTCTCATTCTGTTTATGCCATATTCGGACTCTACCATTTAAATGTCTCAACAGAAATCGAGACTCATCAGACCAGGCAACATTTTTCCAGTCTTCAACAGTCCAATTTTGGTGAGCTTGTGCAAATTGTAGCCTCTTTTTCCTATTTGTAGTGGAGATGAGTGGTACCCGGTGGGGTCTTCTGCTGTTGTAGCCCATCCTCTCAAGGTTGTGCGTGTTGTGGCTTCACAAATGCTTTGCTGCATACCTCGGTTGTAACGAGTGGTTATTTCAGTCAACGTTGCTCTTCTATCAGCTTGAATCAGTCGGCCCATTCTCCTCTGACCTCTAGCATCCACAAGGCATTTTTGCGCACAGGACTGCCGCATACTGGATGTTTTTCCCTTTTCACACCATTCTTTGTAAACCCTAGAAATGGTTGTGCGTGAAAATCCCAGTAACTGAGCAGATTGTGAAATACTCAGACCGGCCCGTCTGGCACCAACAACCATGCCACGCTCAAAATTGCTTAAATCACCTTTCTTTCCCATTCTGACATTCAGTTTGGAGTTCAGGAGATTGTCTTGACCAGGAGCACACCCCTAAATGCATTGAAGCAACTGCCATGTGATTGGTTGACTAGATAATTGCACTAATGAGAAATAGAACAGGTGTTCCTAATAATTCTTTAGGTGAGTGTAATATATATATAGTGACACAGTGAGAGGTTTGGTATTTTCCCCCCAGCATGTGCTGCTGGGCTGATTTACAGCCAAGTGAGGTCAAATACCGAACCGGATTTTAAATGCCGGTCCAAGTTTTGGCAGCACCTGGCTGTCCTTAAATAGGCAGCTGGGCTCAGAAGCCAGGTCTCTGTGTTGGGATCTGTGAGCCTTGTGTCTAGATGAAGGCTTGCTACCTGTTTGGCGTGAAAACAGGTTGGTGCTGCTATCAGCAAGGACTCTTTGAGGCAGAATTGCCGCATGGTGTGAATTACCACCAACACCGTGTTGTGGAAAACCACTCAGAAAATGCATTCTTCAGGAAGAATAAGGTTTATTGCGGCTAGCCGGGAGCATTAACAGCTTCAATCGCACAAAGGAAAATGCTCAAAGGGGGGAGGCCCATACTCATCTTATACACATAACCATCCTAAACTTTATATACTTGTCTTATCCGCATTTGGTAGGTTAAACTCTCTCTACAACCCCATTGGACATCTTCATATATGTATAATACATGCTTTCTTCATGTTCTTCTTGGCCAACATCTGTTATTCATTACCAATGCTTGCTTCATCTAATCTATAGCCCCTCACTCAAGTGAGGCCTACCCCCCACCTTAAGAATGTGTACACACACATTTGGGAATGTATTGTCTGGTATAATCAGGTGGCATTATACTATATATTTTTAATTTTCTCCTTCAACCGCAAGGTGACTTTTTGTTTCAATATGACTGCCTGTTTTGTCACTTTCCTAAAGTGTGAATAAAACACAGAACTGTTTGATCCAAAGAACTTGTTGTTGCCTCTATACTGCGTCCGCTAATCCTGTCTACCAGAGCGAGTCCCCACAATAAATATATATATATATATATATATATATATATATACACACTGTCTGTCCAAAAAAAAAGTCACGCACTCTAATATTTCGTTGGACCGCCTTTAGCTTTGATTACAGCACGCATTCGCTGTGTCATTGTTTCGATAAGCTTCTGCAATATCACAAGATTTATTTCCATCCAGTGTTGCATTAATTTTTCACGAAGATCTTGCATTGGTGATGGTAGAGTCTGACTGATGCGCAAAGCCTTCTCCAGCCCATCCCAAAGATTGTCAATGGGGTGAAGGTCTGGACTCTGTGGTGACCAATCCATGTGTGAAAATGATGTCTCATGCTCCCTGAACCACTCTTTCACAATTTGAGCCCGATGAATCCTGGCATTGTCATCTTGGAATATGCCCGTGCTATCAGGGAAGAAAAAATCTATTGATGGAATAACCTGGTCATTCAGTATGTTCCAGTAGTCAGCTGACCTTATTCTTGGAGCACATACTGTTGCTGAACCTAGACCTGACCAACTGCAGCAACTCCAGATCATAGCACTGCCCCCACAGGCTTGTACAGTAGGCACTAGGCATTATGGGTGCATCACTTCATCTGCCTCTCTTCTTACCCTGATGCGCCCATCACTGTGGAACAGGGTAAATCTGGACTCATCAGACCACATGACCTTTTTCCGTCCAATCTTTATGCTCCCTAGCAAATTAAAGCCTTTTTTTCTGGTTTGTCTAACCCAATTTTAGTAGTTTCTACAGTCTCCTTAGATGTTTTCTCTGTTTGATGCATGCCAATGATTTGGCCCTTCTCAAACAGACTAGCATCTTTTCCACGACCACGAGATGTGTCGTTCGACATGGTTGTCTAAGAAATGAGAAGCAACTCATTGCATCAGTTGGGGTTAAATAACTTAGTGCCAGCTGAAAGATAATCGCCCATGCAGTAATTATCCTATAGGAGGCTCATAACTATTTGCTTAGTTAAATCCAGGTGGTAATTTTTTTTTTGGACAGGCAGTGTATAATTGATAGAGATAGATAGATAGATGTAATTACTATGTAGCACATAGTCAATATATAGGACTCAACATTAAAAGACTTTAGTATAATTTTATGCCAGCACAATTAATAAAATACTGAATGCTAATTTCCCAATCGGTTTATTCATCATCTATTTATATATGCAAAGAATTGTTGAGTGCTTGATAATATGTCATGTTCTATGTATTTTTTAAGAATTCATAGTGTATATGTGATGAGAATTTTCACCATCTGCTTCTTTCAATATATAACAGTCAGATTTCAGGCCTCTTGAATACGACCGTATGCCCTCTTAGATATACGGTCCGTGAGCGGGCCATATGTCCCGGAGCGGGATTGATCGTGTGCACGGGAGGGCACAGCATCAAAGATTACAATGATGCTGTGGATGTGGGGCCGCCCGCGGGGCTATTGTCCCGCACTCATATGATCTTATGATAAGATCATATGAGTGCGGGACAATAATCCCGCAGGCAGCCCGACGTGCACAGCATCATTGTAATCTATGATGCTGTGCGCTCCCATGTGCACAATCAATGCCGCTCCGGGACATATGGCCCGCTCACGGACCGTATGTCTCGGAGGGCATACGGTCGTGTGCAAGAGGCCTTATACTGAGCCAGTATCCAAATGTCACAGATTTCCGTAGGCAATCACCTCTGGCTTAAAGGGAGTCTGTCACCAGCATTTCACTTTTTTAACCCTTCCCACAGCTCCCTAGCATGCTTACAGTTAATAAAAACGTTACCTCTGGCATCAATCTTGGACTTATAGAACCCTCAAAAATGATCTTTATAAGATATGCAAAAAGATTTTCGCGTCGTTAGCCGGCGCATGCGCAATAGTTACTGTGATGCCGTACAAGGAATGGGCATCGCAGTGCGCATGCGCCGGCCAAAGGAATGAGTGCGCCGGCGCAGGATATCTGCAGCATAACAAGTTAGTACAAAGGCGGTCAGAGGGAAAGGATGGGCGGGCAGAGGGTAGGAAGGGGCGGGGGGACGCAATGAGAAGGCTGAGCAAGCAGGGCACCTAAGAGAGTAACGCCGCCCTGGGCACTTGCGAGCCCTCATTTGCATATCTTATAAAGATCGTTTTTGAGTGCGAATATGGTTGGTAATACACATGATGACTGTTATGTTTTGAATACACCAAAACACATCCAGGTTTGCCCCCTCAAATTTTTCAGGCAAGTTGCTAACTACAAGATTTTGTTTTATATACCGTGACCACATAATCCTTTTACAAAGTTTGACAAAACAGCTAGTCGTCTGAGCTAACAGATTATTCAAACTTTTAGTTTAATGGAACTTCAGTAAGTACCGTAATGGAAAATTGCACAAACCTCTATAGCCCCTGATTTATAGAACTTAGAGGTTCTGAAATAAAATCAATCTGCATTGTAAAAGATTTTCTCATATTGTACTTTCATGCTTGAGAATGCAACTTGTTGAAATATATTTTTTTTTCTCCAGAATATAACAAAGAAGATGCAGTATAGATTAAAACCTTCTAGAGTGCTTCTTGTTCAGGTCGCATAAAAAAAAATTATTTTTATTTTTAGATGACCTATTCCTAGGATAGGTCATCAGTAACTGATCATGGGGGTCCGGTATCCGAGACCACCACCGGTCAGCTGATTGAGGAGGCAGCGGCGCTCCTGTGAGCACCGCGGCTTTCTCCCTACTAACCAAACACAGTACCGTGCATTATACAGCGGCTGTGTTTGGTATCACGCCCAGCCCAATTGAAGTGAATGGGGCTGAGTGTGATACCAAACACTGCCACTATATAATGCACGGTACTGTGCTTGGTAAGCAGAGAGAAGGCCCTGGCGCTCACAGGAGCGCCGCTGCCTCCTCAATCAGCTGATTGGTGGGTGTCTCAGGTGCTGGACCCCACCAATCAGATACTGATGACCTATTCTGAGGATAGGTCATTAGTATCAAAACCTCGAAAACCCCTTTAAAGGTGTTAGGCCTAGTTCACATATAAGTGATTTGATCAGTGATTTGCACTAGTGATTATGAGTCAAGACCAAGTCCAAAAGACCTGTTTACATTATACTTTATCTCTTTGTAACCTCCACTCCTGGTTTCGGCTCACAATCACTGACACTGACCAAAACACTTGAGTGTGAACTAGGCCTTAGGCTAGGTTCACAACTGTGTCTGAGGCTCCATTAGGAGCCTCCATAGCAGATTCCATCATACATTAAAAAAAAATAATGAACACAGCATACAGTGCTTTAATTTTCTGGAAAAAAAAAATTTGGACCGCTTTATAAGTTAATTGGGCCTGTGGGAACTGTTGGTGCCAATCATTAGATGACACTGTGGCGAAACCAACCTCGCCACTGGGTGGTGGTGAAGCCTGGTTGCCAGCCTCTTGCCACAGGATTATGGGCCCTCTCATCAGCCCATGCTAAACTTAAACCCCATGGCGATTTGACTGTGTTTGTGGCATCTGAGCGCTGTTTGGATATATTGAGCGCTCAGATCCAAGCCACCTGGGGATATGTTAAATGTCTATGTTTACTGTAATGGTTGGGACATTGTATATTTGAGTAGTGATGTCTGTCCTATTGTCTCCACGTGTGCATTGGCGATTTCCCTTTGTCCTGAGAGATAATTGAATTACTACTTGGTTGTCTCCAGGACAGAAGACATTGTGTATTCTCCTGCCTGTGATAATTACATCAACCCATTGTGTAAGGTAATTGTATCACAGGCAGAGGGGAGGATTTTGTGTCGGAGTGTTTTACTGTATTGTACGTGTTTATAGGTTGTTTTTACAAAACCCTATGGGTGGTACTAGTGTGTAACAATGTTATATAAGAACAATAAACACACAGCTCTGGCTGACCACTGCTTGACCCTCAACACAGAGCCTTGTCTCGTTCTTGGGGGGATTCACTGTATG
Organism: Bufo bufo; assembly: GCF_905171765.1. Lineage (NCBI taxonomy): Eukaryota > Metazoa > Chordata > Amphibia > Anura > Bufonidae > Bufo > Bufo bufo. Next base: position 483,603,393 of record NC_053391.1, on the reverse strand, counting down.
CTGTTAGAGACTGATTGCTAGGAGTGTAAGCCGCTTGGGTACGTTTCCTATTCATCTGCTAGCAGCTATTCGTGACGTTCCATTCGGGAGTTTGGAGCATTCCCTTGTATGCCGTAACAATTGGTGGCAAGCGACGGGATCGTTCTAACAGCCCAGAAGGACAGCTACAAAGTAACATCATTCCCTGGAATTACAATTTGAGGGCAATGCATGTCCCAGTACAGCGACCCATGACAGCAGCAGGATGAAACCAGCAGTGGCATACGATGAGGAAGACATGGATGGCCGGGATGCATTTAGGAAAGGCATCTGGTACCAGGCCCTGGATAATGTACAATACCAGCGAGGCGAGAGTCTCCCCAGTGAAGAGCAGCGATTGCAGAAGCAAGTGGCCCTGCGGATGCCCTTCCTGGGAGAGCAGCCCCTGGAGGAATGGGTGAAGGAACTAGAGCACCGGGTATGGCAGGAGCTATGGCTGGAGGATGTCTACCAGGCACTCTGGTGGTATATGGCACAGTATATACCCTGGACAGCTGAGCATGACAAGCCAGAGGGAGAGGAGTTTGATGGTCCTGGCTTGTTATGGGAGTCCTTTGCAGAGCCTGACTTCGGGAGCCCTGCACAGTTCATACTTCAGGACATTTTCTATGAGAGGGAGGCTAGGCAGGATTGGGATGACCACCATGAGGTAGAGAAAGACCTGGCTCACCTAGCAACCCTGGAGTGGGAACTGGAGCAGGACTACCGAGATCTCTTCCACTCCATTGGGAAGGCTCAGCGAGAGACCAGAGTGTCAGACCTAGGTCCAGAGCCCTTCAGCTGGGAGGATATTGTGGAGATTTACTGGGAAGAACCCCAGGTGGCCGGTGGAGGTGGGACCGAGGTCTCTCCACCAGTCCTGCAGGGAATTGGGAGCCCAGTCTCCATTCCGCAGCGGCAGGCTGAGTTACAGGGAGCAGAGACAGTCGGTCCTGTCCCCCAGCAACAGGACACTGTATTGGGAGCGGAGACAGTCGGTCTCCTTCCCCAGAAACTGGAAGTATGTATGGGAGAGGAGCTTACTACCCCCTCTCCCCAGCGGCAATGTGATTTATTGGGAATTGGGAGCCCAGTCTCCATTCCACAGCAGGCCCGGTGGTATAATAAGGCTGACCAAGCGGCCACCTTAGGGCGCTGAGTAGGGGGGGTCATAAAAATTAAACTTTTTTTTTTTCCATTAATCACTTGCATGCCGCCGGCCTCCTACGGCTGTTCTCCTCTGTGTGGTGGTCCTCATATGTTCTCTCTAGGCTCCCGAGTCCTGACAAGTTGTTTGAGGACCTTTCCCACCCAATCAGTGGCCACAGCTGTGTCACGTGTCAGGGCAGTGATTTCCCGCTGAGCCAATCACTGGTCTGACACATGACACAGCTGCAGCCACTGATTGGCTGACTGTGAAAGGTCCTCAAAGTCTTATCGGGAGCACAGAAAGAAGATACCAGGACCACACAGAGGAGAAGGGGAGCTGCTGCAGACGGGAACAGGCCCAGGTGAGGAGCATAATGTTTATTTGTACACAACAAAAATAGAGGGGGAAATGTGCCATGGAGGGAGAAATGTGCCATGGAGGGGAAGAAATGTGCCATGGAGGGGGTTAAAATGTGACATGGAGGGTGTTGAAATGTGACACAAAGGGGGTGATGTAAAAAGCAGGGGGTGATGTGACATGGAGGGGGAGAAATGTGACATGGAGGGGGGAGAAATGTCACATTTCTCTCCGTCCATGTAACATCACCCCCCTATGTCACATTTCTCCACCTCCATGTCACATCACACCCTTATGTCATATTTCAACCCCCTCCATGTCACATTTCTCATCCCCCTCCATGTCACATTTTTCAACCCCCTCCATGTCACATTTCTCCCCATGTCACATTTCTCCCCCCTCCATGTCACATTTCTCCCCCTCCATGTCACATTTCTCCCCCTCCATGTCACATCACCCCCCATGTCACATGTCTCCCCCTCCATGTCACATCACCCCCCTATGTCACATTTCTCAGCCCCCTCCATGTCACATTTCTCCCCCCTCCATGTCACATTTCTCCCCCCTCCATGTCACATTTCTCCCCCCTCCATGTCACATTTCTCAGCCCCCTCCATGTCACATTTCTCATCCCCCTCCATGTCACATTTATCATCCCCCCATGTCACATTTCTCATCCCCCTCCATGTCACATTTCTCATCCCCCTCCATGTCACATTTCTCATCCCCCTCCATGACACATTTCTCATCCCCCTCCATGTCACATTTCTCCCCCCTCCATGTCACATTTCTCCCTTCTCCATGTCACATTTCTCCCCCCTCCATGTCACATTTCAACCCCCTCCATGTCACATTTCAACCCCTTCCATGTCACATTTCAACCCCCTCCATGTCACATTTCAACCCCCTCCATGTCACATTTCAACCCCCTCCATGTCACATTTCTCATCCCCCTCAATGTCACATTTCTCATCCCCCTCAATGTCACATTTCTCATCCCCCTCCATGTCACGTCACATTTCTCCCCCCTCCATGTCACATTTCTCATCCCCCTCCATGTTACATCACGCCCTCCTTTTTACATCACCCCCACCGAGTTGTGGGGGGGGGGCGCCAAAATGTAGCTTCGCTTGTGTGTGCAAAAATCCTTGCACCGGCCCTGTTCCCCAGTGGCAGGCTGAGTTACAGGGGGCAGAGACAGTCGGTCCTGTCCCCCAGCGGCAATGTGATTTATTGGGAATTGGGAGCCCAGTCTCCATTCCCCAGCGGCAGGCTGAGTTACAGGGGGCAGAGACAGTCGGTCCTGTCCCCCAGCGGCAATGTGATCTATTGAGAATTGGGAGCCCAGTCTCCATCCCACAGCAACAGAAGGATTTGTTGGGAATTGGGAGCCCAGTCTCCATTCCCCAGCGGCAGCTTAACGTACCAGGGGGAGACAGTAAGCCCCACAACCGTGCAGATGGGACCGTGGTCTCTGCACTCACAGCACAGGGGGTAGGGACAGTCGGTCCTGTCCCCCAGCAACAGGGCTGTTTAGCCAAAGGGGAGACAGTCGGTCTCCCCCCACAGCAGCATGGTGGTTTATCAATTTCACAACTCCGATTCCACAGCCCTGTTATTATATAATATTTGTGCTTTCTTATAAAGCTGGAGGGATTTTGGGGCCCCATAAACAGCAGGTCACAACAACTGTTACCTTTGCTTTCTATATACTTTTGGCCCCTGGTTCATACAGGAGGTCTACAGTGTGATAATACCATATAAGAGAGTATACCACTGAGTAGACACAGTCACAAGCAGAATACACCATTAAATCCCAGGTGACATCTAGTGTTGATCGAGCACCCAAGTGCTGGGGTGCTCGGGGCGAACACCTCGGGATGTTTGTGTGCTCTACCGAGCACAATGGAAGTCAATGGGAGAACCCGAGCATTAAACCAGGCACCCCCTGCTCTGAAGAGGGAGGGGTGTGCATGCAGGCCCGGTGCTATAATAAGGCAGACCAAGCAGCCGCCTTAGGGCGCTGAAAAGTGGGGGGGGGGGGGGGGAAAAATGAAACTTTTTTTTCCTTTTCATTAATCACTTGCATGCCGCCGGCCTCCTACGGCTGTTCTCCTCTGTGTGGTGGTCCTCATATGTTCTCTTTGGGCTCCCGAGTCCTGACAAGTTGTTTGAGGACCTTTCCCACTCTGCCAATCAGTGGCCGCAGCTGTGTCACGTGTCAGGGCAGTGATTTCCCGCTGAGCCAATCACTGGTCTGACACATGACACAGCTGCAGCCACTGATTGGCTGACTGTGAAAGGTCCTCAAAGTCTTATCGGGAGCACAGAAAGAAGATACCAGGACCACACAGAGGAGAAGGGGAGCTGCTGCAGACGGGAACAGGCCCAGGTGAGGAGCATAATGTTTATTTTTACACAACATTAATAGAGGGGGAAATGTGCCATTGAGGGGGGGTGATGTGACATGGGGAGAAATGTGCCATGGAGGGGGAGAAATGTGCCATGGAGGGGGTTGAAATGTGACATGGAGGGGGTTGAAATGTGACACAAAGGGGGTGATGTAAAAAGCAGGGGGTGATGGGACATGGAGGGGGAGAAATGTGACATGGAGGGGGAGAAATGGGACATGGAGGGTAGAGAAATGTCACATTTCTCCCCCTCCATGTAACATCACCCCCCTATGTCACATTTCTCCCCCTCCATGTCACATCACCCCCTTATGTCACATTTCTCCCCCTCCATGTCACATTTCAATCCCCTCTATGTCACATTTCTCATCCCCCTCCATGTCACATTTCTCCCCCATGTCACATTTCTCCCCCTCTATGTCACATCACACCCCCATGTCACATTTCTCCCCCTCCATGTCACATCACCCCCCTATGTCACATTTCTCAGCCCCCTCCATGTCACATTTCTCAGCCCCCTCCATGTCACATTTCTCTCCCCTCCATGTCACATTTCTCCCCCCTCGATGTCACATTTCTCCCCCCTCCATGTCACATTTCTCAGCCCCCTCCATGTCACATTTCTCATCCCCCTCCATGTCACATTTCTCATCCCCCTCCATGTCACATTTCTCATCCCCCTCCATGTCACATTTCTCCCCCTCCATGTCAAATCACCCCCCTATGTTACATTTCTCCCCCCTCCATGTCACATTTCTCCTCCCTCCATGTCACATTTCTCCCCCCTCCATGTCACATTTCTCCCCCCTCCATGTCACATTTCTCCCCCTCCATGTCACATTTCTCCCCCTCCATGTCACATTTCAACCCCCTCCATGTCACATTTCAACCCCCTCCATGTCACATTTCAACCCCCTCCATGTTACATTTCAACCCCCTCCATGTCACATTTCAACCCCCTCCATGTCACATTTCTCATCCCCCTCAATGTCACATTTCTCATCCCCCTCCATGTCACATCATACCCTCCTTTTTACATCACCCCTACCGAGTTGTGGGGGGCGCCAAAATGTAGCTTTGCTTGTGTGTGCAAAAATCCTTGCACCGGCCCTGGGTGCATGGTTCATAGTAAATGGTCAGAAATTGATGGAAACACCACTGAAATGGTTCGGGAACAGCATGGGGAGGATGTCTGGATGCATCTTGTACTCCCAGGTTGCTGCTGGGAACGATGTTGTCCGAGTAGTATGCCACTTTTACACACTGACAATAATACGCACAAAACTTAAGATAAAATCGATTTTAGAGGAAAAATTGTTAGGAAACATTCTTTCCTGTATATTTACTCGTATATAAAGTGCAAGTGTTGCCAAAAATTACAAGGTAGGGGCACTCCAATACAACCTGTATATCACATAAAGGAGGGCCTCATTCACATTCTGGTACAATTGTTCAGTTAGTGGGACTCATACACTCATAAAGCCTATGCACTAAGTGATAGGGCTGCCAAAAATTACAAGGAACTGGCACTCTAATACACCCTTTATTACACATAAAGGCGGGCATCATACACCCTTGAAAAATTATGATTGATGGCCTGCTGGTGAGCTGACCCTGTAAAACATTATATGCGAGGGCCAGCAGGTGAGCTGACCCTGTAAAATATTGTAGGTGAGGGCTTGCTGATAAGCTGACCCTCTAAAAAATTATATGCGAGGGCCTGCAGGTGAGCTGACCCTCTAAAAAATTATATGCGAGGGCCTGCAGGTGAGCTGACCCTCTAAAAAAATTATATGCGAAGGCCTGCTAGTGAGCGGACCCTGTAAAACATTATATGCAAGGGCCTGCAGGTGAGCTGATCCTCTAAAAAATTATATGCGAGAGCCTGCAGGTGAGCTGACCCTGTAAAAGATTGTAGGTGAGGGCCTGCTGGTGAGCTGACCCTGTAAAACATTATATGCGTGGCTGCAGTTGAGCTGACCCTGTAAAACATTATATGTGAGGGCCTGCAGGTGAGCTCACCCTGTAAAAGATTGTAGGTGAGGGCCTGTAGGTGAGCTGACCCCGTAAAAGATTGTAGGTGAGGGCCTGCAGGTGAGCTGACCCTGTAAAAGATCCTAGGTGAGGGCCTGCTGGTAAGCTGATCCTCAAAAAAATTATATGCGAGGGCCTGCATGGGAGCTGATCCTCCAAAAAATTATATGCGAGAGCCTGCAGGTGAGCTGACCCTGTAAAAGTTTGTAGGTGAGGGCCTGTAGGTGAGCTGATCCTGTAAAACATTATATGCGAGGGCATATATCCGAGGGCAATATATACACGACGAATAAGCATGTTGATATGATGGAAGGAGGAGGAGAAAAGGAAGATTCAACCCTATACCCTTTTTTGTGCTGGAAGGGGTGCATGGGAATACAGTGTATTCAGTACATTATAAACAACACATTTAAAGTGCCTTTATGTTCATCAGCTTTCCTCTGGTGGAGTCAAGAATTCAGGGTCAATTCAGGCCTTGTTAATTTTTATAAGAGTCAACCTGTCAGCATTTTCAGTTGACAGGCGAATATGCTTATCTGTTATAATGCCACCAGCAGCACTAAATACCCGCACAGACAAAACGTTGGCGGCAGGGCAGGCCAGCACCTCCAAGGCGTAGAGCACCAATTCGTGCACGTGTCCAGCTTGGACACGCAGTAGTTGTAAGGCACTGAGGGATCATTGAGGATAGTAACATTGTCTGCTATGTACTCCTTCACCATCTTCCAAAATTTTTCCCTCCTTGTGACAGTAGGCCGCGCGTCAGGGTGAGGGTGCTGGCGGGGTGTCATGAAACTGTCACAGGCTTTGGATAGTGTTGCCCTGCCTCTGTTGGAACTGCTGTGTATTCCCCTTGTCTCCCCTCCTCCGTTGCCCAAGGAACTACGTACTCTGCTGCCAGCGTTGTCAGATGGAAATTTTTGAAGCAATTTTTCAACAAGGACCTTCTGGTATTGCACCGTTTTGCTCGTCCTGTCAACCAGAGAAATGAGAGATGAGAAGTTCTCTTTGTAGCGTGGATCGAGAAGGGTGAATAACCAGTAATCCGTGTTGTTTAAAATGCGTATAACGCGCGGGGTCGCAGGAAAGGCAGCCTGACATTAAGTCAGCCATGTGTGCCAGAGTACCAACAGGCAAGACTTCGCTGTCGTCATCAGGAGGATGACTATCAATCTCCTCATCCTCTTCCTCCTCTTCTGCCAACCAACGCAGAACAGATGTAATTAAACTTCCATTGGTACTACCCTCTGTAGCGGAGGCAACTATCTCCTGCTCCTCCTCCTCTTCATCATCCAATTCGCGCTAAGAAGACGAACTGAGGGTGGTCTGGCTATCACCCTGTGTAATGTCTTCCCCCATTTCCACCTCTTCTACATGCAAAGCGTCATCCTTAATTGTGAGCAGCAAGCATTTAAGTAGACACAGAAATGGGATGGTTGCATTGATAATAGCGTTATCACCGCTCACCATCTGTGTTGATTCCTCAAAGTTTCTTAAAGTTTCATAGAAGTCAAACATCCATGCTCACTCCTCACTTGTGAATAGTGGAAGCTAACTGGAAAGGTGACAACTATGTTGCAGCTGGTATTCCATTACTGCCCTCTGCTGCTCACAAAGCCTGGCCAACATGTGGAACGTGAAGTTCCAGCACGTGCTCACGTCGCACAACAGTCGGTGACCTGGCAATTTCCAGCGCTGCTGCAGCATTGACAGACCGGCTGAAGCTGTCGATGACTTGCAGAAATGTGCACACACGCGGCGCACCTTCACCAGTAGCTCAGGAAAATTGGTGTAGGTTTTGAGAAACCGCTGAACCACTAAATTGAAGACGTGGGCTAGGCATGGGATGTGTGTGAACTTGCCGAGCTCCAAAGCCGCCACCAAGTTACAACCATTATCAGACTCAACCATGCTTGGATCTAGGTTGAGTGGCGAGAGCCACAGCTCAATCTGGTCTCTTATCTCCTGCCACAGCTCTGCGGTGGTGTGCTGTTTGTCCCCTAAGCATATCAGCTTTAGCACGGCCTGTTGCCGCTTCCCCACTGCAGTGTACACTGCTTCCAGCTACCGACTGATGGCTGACTGGTGCTGCACGCGGATAATTCAGAGGTGGAAGTGGAGGAGGAGGCGGAGGTGCTGGCGGAAACCCTGATCAACGTAGGGCCTGCAATCCTTGGCGTCAGTAGCACCTGTGCCATCCCAGGGTACGACTCGCTCCCGGCCTCCACAACGTTCACCCAGTGTGCCGTCAGGGAAATGTAGCATCCCATGCACTTGTCCATGTGTTCGTGATTAAGAGGACCTTCTCAGTAACTGCGTTGGTCAGGGCAAGTGTGATGTTACTAGACACATGTTGGTGTAAGGCAGGAACCTTGAAAAATAGTGGCGGCTGGGGACTGCGTAACGCGGGACGGCCGCCAACATCAGGCTGTGGAAGGCCTCCATGTCCACAAGGCTAAATGGCAACATTTCCAGGGCCAGCAGTTTGGAAAGCTGCACATTTAGTGCTATGGCCTGTGGGTGGGTGGTTGGGTATTTGCGCTTGCATTCAAAGACCTGTGGCAAGGACATTTGGATGCTGCGCGGGGACAGGAAAGTGGATTTGGTCACTGATGGTGCTTGCGAAGGTCCAGGTGCAGGGCGGGATGCATCCGGGCCTGCGCCTTCGACAGGGGGTTGGCCAGCACGTAACTTAGGGGAAGAGGAGGCAGTGGTGTGACCCACAGACACAGATTGTGGACCCAGGAGTTCGTCCCACTTATTACGGTGCTTGGATGCCATGTGGCGGATCATGCTGGTGGTGGTTAGGTTGCTAGTGTTTATGCCCCGGCTCATTTTGGTACTGCACAGGTTGCAAACTACTATTCTTACTTTCCTCAAAAAAGCGCCATATTGCGGAACACCTGTTTGGTGTGGCCCGCCTTCTCCCTTTTGCCACCCCACTGCCTCTTCCAGCCTGTTGCGGTGACGCAGATCCCTCCCCCTTTGTACAACTGTGTCTCATCCTCTTCATCAACCTCTTTAGTTATTGCCGTTGACTTATTGGCAACTGTGTCTCATCATCATCCACCTCATTAAACAGTAATTGTTTAATAAGGGGGATGCTCAAGTGTTTGGGAATCAGGTCAAAAGATCTGTCACTCTTCAAGCGTGCTTGGCGAGAGGGCCAAATCAAGGAATGTCGCTGAAAAGAGCTCCTTGGAATATCTGAGTGTGGGATCACTTGTTTGCCCAGACTCTCCATGGTGGGAGGAAGGAGGTTCAGGGTGAGGATTGTGTTGAGCAGACTCTTGGCTACTGAGACTGGACTTGGTGGAAGACAGGGTGGTGCTTAACCAACTGGAAACATTATCTGCTGCAATCCAACCAACCACCTGGTCGCACTGGTCTGACTTCAAGAGTGGTGTCTTGCGCCGCACTGCAAACTGGAACATGAAGCTAGGTATTGTGGATGATTGTTTTTCTTGTGCTCTGGCAGCAGGCACAGTTTCACCATGCCCAGGGCCACGGCCTCTGTGTGCACCATCAGCATCACGGCCACTTCCCCGTCCCTTACTGCTCGCCGTCTTCATACTAAATGTTATATATGCTTGAAAGTATGTCACACGTACAGTAGCGTAGCATATGGAAGTGTATGCACAAACAAATTTTAAAAGGTATTTGGGATGTGGAAATGTCACACAGGAGAGGTAAAACCGGTTATGTCACTGTCCGCAGCATCTAGGGAAAAAGTACACTGGATGTCACAGACATTTTTTGGATGAGCATATGTTACACTGGAAATATGGCACTGGTAATGTCACTGGCAGAAGCGGACACTGTCTATTGAAAAAGTTCACTGTATGTCACAGATATATTTTTTAAGCACACACGTTACACTGCAGATGTGGCACAGCCGATGTCCCTGTCCGCAGCGGACACCGTCTATGGAAAAAGTACACTGGATGTCAAAGATATTTTTGGGATCCGCACACATTACACAGGAGATGTGGCACAGCTAATGTTACTGTCAGCAGCAGACACCGTCTACTGGAAAAGTACACTGGATATCACAGATATTTTTTGGATGCGCACACTTTACACAGGAGATGTGGCCCAGCTAATGTCACTGTCCGCAGCGGACACCGTCTACAGAAAAAGTACACTGGATGCACAATTTTTTTTTGGATGTGCACACTTTACACTGAAGATGTGGCGCAGCTAATGTCATTGTCCACAGCGAACACCGTCTACGGAAAAAGCACACTGGATGTCACAGATATTTTTGGGATGCGCACAATTTACACAGGAGATGTGGCGCAGCTAATGTCACTGTCAGAAGCGGACACTGTCTATTGAAAAAGTACACTATATATCACAGATAAGTTTTTCAGCTCACACGCTACACTGCATATGTGGCGCTGGTAATGTCACTGTCTGCAGCAGACACCGTCTACGGAAAAAGTACACTGGATGTCACAGATATTTTTTGGATGCACACACTTTACACAGGAGATGTGGCACAGCTAATGTTACTGTCAGAAGAGGACACCGTCTATTGAAAAAGTACACTGTATGTCACAGATGAATTTTTTCAGCGCACACGTTATACTGCAGATATGGCGCTGGTAATGTCACTGTCCGCAGCGTACACAGTCTACGGAAAAAGTAGACTGGATGTCACAGATATTTTTTGGATGCGCACACTTTACACTGGAGATGTGACGCAGCTAATGTCACTGTCCGCAGCAGACATAGTCTACAGTAAAAGTATACTGGTTGTCACAGATATTTTTGGGATGCGCACACTTTACACTGGAGATGTGGCGCAGCTAATGTCACTGTCAGAAGCGGACACTGTCTATTGAAAAAGAACACTGTATGTCACAGATACATTTTTTTCAGTGTACACGTTAAACTGCAGATGTGGCGCTGGTAATGTGACTATCCGCAGCAGACACCGTCTGCGGAAAAAGTACACTGGATATCACAGATATTTTATGGATGCACACACTTTACACTGGAGATGTGGCACAGCTAATGTCACTGTCTGCCACAGACGCCGTCTACGGAAAAAGTACACTGGATGTCACAGATATTTTTTTGGATGCGCACACTTTACACTGGAGATGTGGTGCAACTAATGTTACTGTCTGCAGCAGATACCGTCTACGGAAAAAGTACACTGGATGTCACAGATATTTTTTGCATGCGCACAGTTTACACTGGAGATGTGGTGCAGCTAATGACACTGTCAGAAGCGGACACTGTCTATTGAAAAAGTACACTGTCATGTCACAAATACATTTTTTCAGCGCACATGTTACACTGCAGATGTGGCGCTAGTAATGTCACTGTCTGCAGCAGACACCGTCTACGGAAAAAGTACACTGGATGCACAGAAATTTTTTGGATGTGCACACTTTACACTGAAGATGTGGCGCAGCTAATGTCACTGTCAGAAGCAGACACCATCTACGGAAAAAGTACACTGGAGTCTCAGATATTTATTGTATGCGTACACTTTAAACTGGAGATGTGGCGCACCTAATGTCACTGTCAGAAGCGGACATCGTCTATTGAAAAAGTACACTGTATGTCACAGATACATTTTTTCAGTGCACACATTACACTGCAGATGTGGCGCAGCTAATGTCACTGTCCGCAGTGGACACAGTCTACGGAAAAAGTAGACTGGATGTCACAGATATTTTTTGCATGCGCACACTTTACACTGGAGATGTGGCGCAGCTAATGTCACTGTCTGCAGCAGCCTAACTATTGCACGCTATTTAGCGCAGGATGCGCTAAAAATGGATATTGCTGCCACACACAACAGTCCTTAAAACGACTTCTGGTTCTGTAAAGTTTTAGCTATTTAGTGCAGTTTGCACTAAAATAGATATTGCTGCTGCCACACACAACAATAGTCCTTAAAAGGACTTTTGGGTCTCTGAAAAGTTTTTCTACTAAAATTTTTCCTATATCACTCCCTACATTGTCTGTCCCTTCCTCAGCACAGCAATCCCTGACTAAGACTGAGCCGAACACGCGTCATTGGGTGCTATATCGCACCCGATGACGCGTTCCGGCCAGCAAATCACTGTAATGCCAGTAACCAACATGGCTACGGCATTACAGTGAGGGCAGTACTAACCTGCACGTTTATTGGCTGCATAGCAGCCAAGAAACATGCAGGGAGGAGACTCGAGCTTTGCGATCGAGCACATGCGGTATTCGGCCGAATAACGCCATATGCCGAGCATCGAGATGCTTGAGCCGAACTGATGTTGCTCTATCAGCACTAATGACGTCTTCTCTGATTGGATTTGTACTTTTTCTTTTCCATCTGACCCAGACTGATTTGACAATGTCTCCTGAATACTGCAGGCTTTGCTGCCTAGATATATGTGGTCTCTCACTTCTGCAGTCCATCCACACCCTCTAAAAAAACACCCAAATCAATTCAGGCCAGACAAGAGCGCTAAATTCAGACTCCAGACCAAGACCACAAGACTGGTGGTAAAGTACACATGAAAATACAGTATGACAGGTGAAGACCTGACTCTGCAGATTACTTGGAAGGAGAAAAAAGCAAGTGTTTATAAGCAGCAGAGCTACAGATAAAGAAGCTGCAGTCACCACCCTCACTTATTTGCTTGTCCATCCTGTAAAGGGGTTTGAGAAGGTTATGAAAATTTGAATCAGCACACATGCTCTGTCGTATCACTAGACCAAATCCTGAAGTGGCTACACCTTCATTGAGTGAATCATCATACACTGTTTTGCCTTAAAATACATTGCAATATTATTGTAAGCTCTTAAATATCTATAATGAAGACAATTATGCACCCAACCCACCCACTGTGCTTTCATGACAACCTGATGGATTTCTCTAGAGCTGCACATGAATTGATCACGACCTAGCAACATTAAGTGGAAGAGTGATGTATTTTTCTAAGCAGTCTGCAGTGCTCTGATTGTGCGCTTGCAGTCCATTAACAGTGGGTCCATCCCTTCCATTATTGACATCAGTAAAAAAGCAAGCATTGAGTTGTTTTGGTGAGGGATAAATGTTCTCAACCTCACCACTCTGCAGACACGTAGAACATATTGACTGAATTCACTGAATATGATGTCTGGTCCATTGGTTATTCCCAATTCCATAAACGTATTAGGGAAGAATTTACCATTTGCAGTGTTTTTTGTGTTTTGTTTTAGGCCTGTCTTCGGTTTGTACCAGTGTACATAATTTATACAGAATGGCTCCTCTGTATTAATATAATGGCCCCTCTGTATTATAATGGCCCCTCTTTAGTATTATTATTATTGTCCCTCTGTATAATTATTAAATATAATGGTCCCTATTAGAGATGGCCTTGCGGTTCGCCCGGTGGTCGTTTCACGGTGAACTTTGCGTGTTCGCGATTCGCCGAACATGCAAACATATGGAGAAATTCGCGCCCGCCATATTCTTTAACATTATGAAGAACTTTGATCCATGACACATTCATCAGGTGGTACAGGACAGCCAAGTGGAGCAGGGACAGGCTGTTAGGGACACCAAACGCTAGCTAATAGGGGCACAAAAGTAATTTTAAGCACTAGTATAGGTGTGCTATTGATGTAATACACAGAGGGGTGCGGTATACTTATAATATACTTTTATAATGAGTCAAAAACACATGGATCTATATAGTGATCACCTGGAAGTCAGGGGCCTAGGGGCTTACTAGGGCCATTTTTATATAGGGTAAGGTTCCGGACGAGGTCGCTCTTATCAGGGCGGGTGGTCTGTGGTTAGGCTATCAGGGCCAGAATAGCACCCCCTGTGGGGCAATATCAGGGACAGTTCTTTGCCCACCCTGTCCTTCAATACCACATCATCATCTAGCCCAGGGATAGATGTTTTTTGCTTTCCCTACGGGATTCATGGATGTGCACTGGAACCCCCTGGATTGTGGTAGGACATATGGTTTCTGATTTGGTGCCGCCGAGAACCTGATTTAGTGCCGCCGAGAACCTGATTTAGTGCTGCCGAGCACTTGTTATTGCCTACCACATCTATGCTTTTTGCTTAAAGGGGTTCTGCACTTTGTTTTAACTGATGATCTATCCTCTGGATAGATCATCAGCATCTGATCTATCCTCTGGATAGATCATCAGCATCTGATCGGCAGGGGTCCGACACCCAGGACCCCTGCCGATCAGCTGTTTGAGAAGGCAGTGGCGCTTCAGCAGTGCCGCGGCCTTCTCGCTGTTTACCGCTGGCCCAGTGACGTCACAACTAGTATCAACTAGCGTGGGCGGGGCTAAGCTTTGTTCACTTGAATGGAGCTTAGCCCCGCCCACGCTAGTTGATACTAGTCGTGACTTCACTGGGCCAGCGGTAAACAGTGAGAAGGCCGCGCCGCTGCTGGAGCGCCGCTGCCTTCTCAAACAGCTGTTCGGCGGGGGTCCTGGGTGTCGGACCCCTGCCGATCAGATGCTGATGATCTATCCAGAGGATAGATCATCAGTTAAAACAAAGTGCAGAACCCCTTTAACTTTAATAATTTAATTTATTTTCATTTTGAGGGATATCTTTTCCATTCACACGTCCGCAAAATGGGTCCGCATCCGTTCCGCAATTTTGCGGAACGGGTGCAGACCCATTCATGTTCAATGGGGCCGGAATGTGCTGTCCGCATCCACATTTGCGGATCCGCACTTCCGCATCTGTGCTTCCGTTTCCGCAAAAAAATAGAACATGTCCTATTCTTGTCCGCAATTGCAGACAAGATTAGGCATTTTCTATTATAGTGCCGGCGATGTGCGGTCCACAAATTGCGGAATGCACATTGCTGGTGTCCTTGTTTTGCGGATCTACAAAACACTTACGGACGTGTGAATCGACCCTCATAGTAAAATTATTAAAGGTTACGTTTTATCTTTATGCATATTCTAATGGATTGCCTTCCTTCTACAATGTTATAATATACTTTCTATGTTAGAAAGTATATTATAGTGCATTTGCATTGTGCGGCAGTTGTGTGCGGTTCTGCTGCGATACTGCAGGTATATGGAGGGACAAGCGTTATTGGAACAAATAATTTCTACTGGTGTGATATACCAGTCGTCCCCCAAAAAAACTGATTGAAGCGGGGTGTTATATACCAATATACTTTCTATATAGTGCATTTGGGTACTGTATAGTGCATTTGCGCATGCGCGTACGTGAAAATTATATTGCCGATATTTCGCATTGAAAAAAATTATGAATGGAGATCGCAAATTCGAATAATACATCTGGTATGTCACTGTCCATGTTGTGGGACTATTTGTGCACTTCTAGTAACTATTTCTTGGCTGCAAATATGAGCTGAAGGTTTTTCAGGTTCGCCTGCCATTAAAATGAATGGGACCCGCCGCGAACTTGCGGTTCGCGAACATTTGATCACGTTCGCGAACCATCCCGGCAGATGTTCGTCCATCACTAGTCCCTATATTTAATAATTATACAAAGGGTCCATAATAATAATACTAAAGAGGGGCCATTATAATACAGAGGGGTCATTATAATACTACAGAGGGGGCCATAATAATAATACAGAGGGGTCCATTGTAATAATACAGAGGGGGCCATAATAATACAGAGGGGGCCATTATAATAATATTGCCTGAACGTGTGCACTACTGGTGCTGTAAGGGTCACAAACATTCTGCAGCTCTATCGAACAGCTCTCTGGCTAATGCACATGTTCTAAAGCTGTCCCAGATGCAGTAGATCAATAGAGTTACAGAGATGTGGTCAGGTGGGCAACTATCGCACATGCCCATAAATCTTCCCACCACACAAAGTGAAGAATCAGACTGAACCACTCATGCGCAGACACCGCTACTGGATCGCAATGATGGCCATAACCCGTGACAATGAAGGAGGAGAGGGATTAAGCACAACTTTGGAAACAAAGTTGTATTTAGCAAGTGCCATATCTTTACTTCATCTATCAGCTGTGACCATAAGATGGGGATACCTCTTTACAATATACAAAATAGTTAAGTAAAACATACAATGCACCATTTATATATCAGTAGTTCAAATAAACTCTAGAGTCTGGCTTTCTCAAAACACGCCAAGACCTAATGACTGGATAGATCTAGTAAATAAGGTCAAGAGACATTTTGTTTACCCAGAGATATAGGGAGAATGGAAGTGGTAGGCTTCCTTTTGTGATACCTACACCTTTTCCCTTACGCTCTCCACCCATTTATTATTCTTATTATTTGAGAGAAGAGAATGAAACGCATCGCGGGGCTTGGGAGGCTGGGTTTGGTTGATCAGGGTGGGCATGGGGAGGAAAGTATAATTTTATGCTTTTATTAATTATGTAATTGTTTTATATGCTTCAAATAAATAAAAAGTAAAAAAAAAATGTATTGCATGTAAAATGAAAAAATTAAAATAAATAGTTTAAATAAACTCAAATAGACTGAAGCAGGAAGAAGCCAAATATCCAAAATGTCACAGAAATTAATTCTTTACAGCCATGTAACCAAAGAAAGAAAATATTTTTATGCTCTGACAAACTGTAGCTGTCTTTTTGTGGCATTTCTTATCCCAGAGGACTTAAACATGATATTCCATTTTCATACTACAGATAAAGAGCAGATCATACTGTCAACTCAACTGCATCTTTTTCACCAAAGGGGAATTCTATTGCTGCATGAATGAATCAGTAACTATCCTCATTTCAAGTATTATTTTCAACATTAGGCTTTTTCTATGCTGACCAGAGAAATCTGGATTTTAAGCAAAGTAGAATATCGAATACTCAATGGCTATCAACAAAATTAAGCTTGTAAAGCAAATATGCTGCCATAATTCTGCTTTGTTTTTTGTGTAATTACATGCTGTGAATTTTTTGAGCTCTTTGTTTGTATGAACGTCCACTTTTCCACATTATTTAAGTAAAAAATGTGCAGTGATCTGCTGCCCAGAAACAATGAATCTATATGAGGATGAGTGATTGTAGTAGCCATCTCTTGCCCCCAAATGGTGGAGGAGATTGGCGGATGTAAATGCAGCTCTTTCCTCCACTGACAAGCAGGCAATTTTTAAGAAGGAATGGTCCCTTCCCAATAATTGCCTGCTGGCTTGGTGACTCTAAATGTGCCTAGTTTAGATGGCCAAGCCACCACTAGGGAGAGGTTAGGAGCTTACTACCTATACATTTGTATGCCGCAGTGGTGACTGTAGGGAGCAGCAACTGTGGCAGGTTACACCAGATGCCCTATTGGGTTTCTTCATGCACACTTTTGTTTAAGGTGTTTTGTTTTTTGTTTTCGTTTTTTTCAAAAAAGCTTTGAATAATGCATGACTTGACCAATGGATTTTGTAGAGTTTATTGAGGCATTTTTGCCCATGTAGTGTATTATAGTACCTGCCATATTTTTACTGGTCTTTTTTGCATGCCTAATGTTTTTTTAGAGGAAAGTATGTACCATCCTGTGATTTGATTTTCTCTGGAGAGCTGTATAGAAAAAAGCATAAAAAAACAAACACCTTTTAAAAAAACAATTTGACATGGATTTTTTGAAGCAGCAAAAGAGAAAACAATGTATGTCTATGGGAAAAAAAACCTCAAGATGAAGAGGTAAAAACTGGTGGTTACTGTTAAAAATTAAAAAAAAAGGAAAGAAAAAAAGAAAAAACATCATTGACCCAAAACATGCACCTCAAAGGTAACAAACGCCACTACTAAAAAAAGTTTGTTTGTCCTGCATTTAATATTTCCTGTAAACTCTTATGCAATATCTGGAATTGGTGTTTTGGCCTACAAAAATTGGCAAACATACCATCAAAAAATGCAAATCCCTCAAAAAGACATCAGCCTTACACAGGTGTTCTCCCCTAGAAACAACATAAGGTGTGGCATAATACAGAGCTGCAGGGCCCTCCATACACATGGCTCTGCAATGTTCATTAACTCTATTGCTATATACCGTAATAATTTGGAATTCTTTAATATGTCAGTGAATTGGCAAAATACTTTATTACTACACAAATTAGGCAGAGAAGATCCTCTGGAGGGCCCAGGTTCTGAGGTCCAGGAGAAAAACATTTGGAGCTGTCTTTGTAGACAGTAACTTGCCACTAGGGTCTATATTTCTTCAAATCAAAACCTATTAGACGTTATTGATGATATGGGTCCTGAGATTACTTTCCTCTGGTGGGTCCAAGGAACCCCAGTCCAACCCTGGCTGGGATCCCCTGCACCATATTGCAGCAGATCCTTTCACAGGAGCATTCTTTCTAGAAAAGGTGTGATACCGCTCTAATGTACGTTTTTGGAGGCACATGGCATCACATGCATTTGAAAAAAATAAATAAACATATGATTAAACTACCTATTAATTTCTAAATTCACTATGTGCATATCATACGAGATGCAGGAAGCAGGAAAAAAATGGTTTAAAAAAGCATATTTCTTCTAGTCGTGTACAAATCTTTTAATTACTTGCAAAAACCACAGACCCAGCACCACCATTAAATCTGATGCCTCAATAGTGCTAGAAGCAAAAGACAGGATGGGTAGCATACTAAAAATATCCTTTTCATTAAAGGTATGCAGAACGTGCATCTGTTTTCCGAATGATCTGTTGAATGACCTTTACCTGTTATTTATTTGGATTATAATTACTGAAGAAAGTTTCATACATAAAATTGATTATAATATGACTAGTTTCTTCCTCTAATTACCTGTGCATATATTAAGTACAACTTCTATGTATGTATAGAGCTTATATTTCTCCAGCAACTACAGTGCAGTGACTCCTAATCCTTGGAACTATACGGATGCTCACATATTAATTTAGTGGGATATGTCAACTATTTTCAACATGTTTAATCATTAGATTTTTAACCTTGATCATTCTCCTTGCCTGCCTAGATTTGATTAACCCAATGGGAGCCTTAAAGTAGTAATTATATTCATGTATTCCACAAGGAAGAATTGCAGGCAGTGTGAATATATGCATTCATTCATTCATCTCATACCCATTCAAGCCTTCACCTTCCAAGTTAAATCCTGTAACAATCTACTGTATGGGAACTAGAGATGAGCGAATCACAATTTTTCCTATCATGATGGCTAGCCGGCTACAATGGCGACTACACATGTGAGGACATGGGGCAAGGAACTCTGGGAAGGCGGAATGACCCATAATGCCATGCATGCAGCCAATCAGCAGCGAGCCAGCCCGGTGATGTCACAGCCCTATAAATACGGTGGCCATCTTAGATGCTGCCATTCACCATTATACATTGGTCAGGGACAGACGTGTATGCAGGCGCTAGCGAGAGTGATACAAAAACTAATTGTTAAAAAAAAAAAAAAGGTAAGAAGCGATTTACTAGTGCAGGGAAAGGACAATGAGAGAAATCATTTCATAGGCAGGGAGAGACATGTGCAGATGCTAGTAGGGAGAGTCATAGGAAAATCCTCATTGTGAAAACCAGTGATTTACAAGTGCAGGGAAACATTACTTTGGGATCCAGATAGTCTCATAATACAGCTCTGTCATTCCAGCAATGAGTTATTGGGGTGCAAGTGCTATGTTAAAAAGGCTTTAGTGGCTTTTATCTGTGGAAAAAGATAAATATATACGCAGGTCACTTTTGCTGTTAACTGCACTGATATCCTTTAGTGGCCTATTTCAATACAATACGAGAAATATTTGCGCAGGTCACTTTTGTTGTTATTTGCACTAAAAGCGTTTATTGCCATATTTCAAGAGAAAAAGAGAAAAATAGACGAAGTTCATATTTGCTGTTATTTGCGCTTTTAGCGTTTCTTGCCATATTTCACTACAATACGATAAAAATAGACGCAGTTCACATTTGGTGTTATTTGCACTAAAAGTGTTTATTGACATATTTCTAGAGAAAAAGAGAAAAATAGACTTAGTTCATATTTGGTGTTATTTGCGCTAAAAGCGTTTCTTGTCATATTTCACTACAATACGAGAAAAATAAACGCAGTTCACATTTGGTGTTATTTGCGCTAAAAGTGTTTATTGCCATATTTCGAGAGAAAAATAGACTTAGTTCAAATTTGGTGTTTTTTGTGCTAAAAGCGTTTCTTGTCATATTTCTAGAGAAAAAGAGAAAAACAGACTTAGTTCATATTTGCTGTTATTTGCGCTAAAAGTGTTTCTTGTCATATTTCACTCCAATACGAGAAAAATAGACGCAATTCACATTTGGTGTTATTTGTGCTAAAAGCGTTTATTGCCATTTTTCTAGAGAAAAAGAGAAAAATAGAATATTTGCTGTTATTTGCACTAAAAGCGCTTCTTGTCATATTTCAGTACAATACAAGAAAAATAGACGCAATTCACATTTGGTGTTATTTGCGCTAAAAGCGCTTATTGCCATATTTCAGTAGAAAAAGAGAAAAAATACATGCAGTTCAATTTTTCTGTTATTTACTCTGAAATCGTTTAGTGGCCTATTTTAGTCCAATACGAGAAATATATACGCAGGTCACGTTTGCTTGTATTTGTTCAGAAATAATTTAGTGGCCTATTTCAGTACAATACGAGAAATATATACTCAGTTCACGTTTGCTGTTATTTGCGCAGAAATAATTTAGTGGCCTATTTTAGTACAAAAAGAAAAATATATTTGTTGCTTTTAGGGGTGTTTAATTTCTAGGGGTTTTTTAATTTCTGTTTCATTTGTTTTGTTTAGCTATAAGTATGTCAGGCAGAGAAGTGCCAGGCCATGCACAGAGGAGTGGCAAAGGCATGAATGTTTCTGGCGCAAGCAGAGGTCGCAGCAGAGTAAGGGGTCATGGCAGCAGTAGTCGCAGCGAGAGGCCTGAGCTCCCAGTGTCATCTACCGGTTGTGTCTTGACCAGCAACCCAGTGGTTCTTGATTGGTTAACTCGGTCATCCACGTCATCCCAAGTGACATCCGACACCCCCAGCCAACAGTCGGTGGCATGGCCAGGGATCAGGCCTTGTGCCCTCACCTGTCCTCAACCTGCCTCTGTCCTTTTCTGTTCCCTCGCCGTAAGAAGTAGTATATGCTGTAGGCTCTGCTCTACATTTCAGCGAGGAACAGCTACTAGAGGACAGTCAGCAGCTACTGCCCAGCCAAGATCTTGAGGAGACATCCGCCACTTCCTCCGCTAGTCGGGCAAGTAGTGATGAGAAGAGTGGCACGGGAGCTTGTGCTGCGAGTGGTCAGGCTCCTGACCCAGAAGCCGAGGAGGACATAAGTGATGTGCAGACACTAATCGATGACGATGAAGCCGATCTCACTTGGGAGCCGGGTGCAGAAGGGGCTTCATAAAGGGGGAGTGTCCAAATGCACATCACACTGTAGCTGTTACCGCAGGCAACGACATGGGTGGCGACCATGTCCTGGAAGTCAGCCAGAAGGCCGAGACACTGCCACCACATGTACACATACCAAACGTTGCCACGGGCAGCCACAGTGAAGGGAAGTGTCACAGTGCACACCTAACATAAACCTAGTGCACACCAGACATACAAAGTGCATAACATACACACACACACCTAACAGAGAGGTTGCTAGGTGCAACCGCATGCACATTGCCGCAAGCTGCCTAGCACCAGCTCAGGCTGCTCTACTGCGACAATACCCAACTACTTGTTGCCCGCGGCAACCACAAGTGAGGCTACACACTAGCGGCCCTCACCTGTGGTTGAACAACTAAACCAGACCGCAGGCAACCGCATGCGGTAAAGGAGTCGCGGCCATGACCATGGCTGTGACACTCCCACCCCTCAAAGCCCCCCCACCAAAAAAGGAAACTGGTGCGGGACCCAACAAGAGGATAAGAGAAGGAAAAAAAAATAGGGATCAGTGTCAGTGAGTCACTGATGCCAGCCCGGAGAGACCGCACTGAACACTGCATCCACTCTCAGCAAATGGTTCCTTCAAAGTCGCTGCTAGCCTGCATCCTCTCCCAGCACACACTAAAGCCAGTCCAACGAGGCCTGCAGCCAGCCACACCGACACCGGTGAAAGAACCACTGAGATGTGGACGAGGAGAAACCCAACAACAAGTGCCAGTTCAAACACACTGCAGCCACTGCTACAGAGAACTGCACTGTACTAGGGTTCTCCTTTCACCCTCCCTCCGGAGGATAAGCATGTGCGCCAGAAAGCGGCAGCCACCACATGCTGCGCCCTCTTCCGAAGGCGGGATACTCCCACCCCTCAAAGCCCCTCCCAACAACAAAAGGGGAAAGTTGGTGAGGCACAAAAAACAATGGGAGGGGGGAGGGGAATGACAAACAAGGGGACACCAATACGGACACCGATGATAACGGAATGGCGGGGATAAGCCACTCACCGCGCCGTAAAAGGTGAAACCCCCATAACGCTCTCCCTCCGGAGAACGCGCATGCACCCCATCCGCAGATGGCGGTACATGCTGCACCCTCTTTCGAGGGCATCGCCACATGAGGAGCTATTGTGGTCATACTGTCACGGCTGAGGATGGGGAAAACCCTCAGCCGTGCGATGACAGAGGATGGTAGTCACGTCTTGGCCAGAACCACAGAACTAGGGAGCAGGTCACCTCCTATTGCCTCCCTAATCTGACCCTAACTCCTAGCGACATGAGCCGACCTTGAAGGTAGGAGGACTCATGCTCTGGAACCTTGGGTCCCTACTTGCCCTCCGCCGGTCCCTACGCTAGGAGCTAGGTAGTCTACCCAGCTCCTAGCGTAGGGACCGGCGGAGGGCAAGTAGGGACCCGAGGTTCCAGAGCATGAGTCCTCCTACCTTCAAGGTCGGCTCATGTCGCTAGGAGTTAGGGTCAGATTAGGGAGGCAATAGGAGGTGACCTGCTCCCTAGTTCTGTGGTTCTGGCCAAGACGTGACTACCATCCTCTGTCATTGCACGGCTGAGAGTTTTCCCCATCCTCAGCCGTGACAGCCGCGCGGGTTATAGAATTCAGTCTGGCCTTGGATTCAAGGAAGGAAGGATTGTCTGTTCCAGTTCAGATAAGTTTGGTTTCTGTTTTTGCTATTTGCGGTCTAGGCTGTTTGTGTGTCTTCTGCCCCTTCTCCCCTTTCACCATCTCAGGGATTCTAGGGTGTTTGCAGTCAAGGCACGAGGACACATTATTCCTACCATCAAGGTCTGAACGTGGGCTTAGCAGCGTAGGGACAGAAGTCAGGGATATGCTAGGAGGTGACAATTCCCCAGCATCTCGCCTAGACACTTGTTTATTTGGTTGTCTGTATATCTGAGATATTGTCCGCTGTGACAAGTATGTGTGCAGAAGCTAAACGTGCTCCTGTACAAGTTGCTGGTGCTTCAGTCCCTCCCTTTCCAAGTGGTGGACTATGCATCTTTCAGAGAACTGATGGCTTGTACCGAGGTGGAGAGTCCCAAGCCGTCATTTATTTGCAAAAAGGCAGTACCATCCCTGCACACACAAGTAGAACAGAAGGTGGGCCAGTCCTTGAGCCTGTCTGTGTCTGCCGAAGTGCACGGCAGCGCCGACATCTGGAGTTGTAACTACAGTCAGGGACAATACTTTATGGCCCACTGGGTGAATGTGGTTCCTGCATAGCCACACCAGCAACTTGGCCAGGTCACGCTGCTTCCTCCTCCACATTGTCACGCTGTTGGTCCTGCGACAATATCTGCCTCTGCCTCATCCTCCACCATGTCCTCAGGGACAAGTCACAGTGCCCCTCCAGCATACCACATATGCAGGGCTCGGCGGTGTCACACTGTTCTGCACCTGGCTTGCCTTGGCGAACAGAGTCACACAGGGGAGCAACTGCTCCATGTGATGCATCAAGAAATCGAATCATGGCTTTCTCCCTGACAACTCAAAATCGGAAATATGGTGACCGACAAAGGGAAGAACATTTTGTCGGCGCTGCATCAAGGAAGGCTGAGCCATGCTCCCTGCATGGCACTTGTGTTCAATCTGGTTGTTCAGCAGTTCCTGAAGTCTTCCACCCATCTGCAAGACATCCTAAAAATGGCCAGAAAACTTTGCATGCACTTCAGCCACTTGTATACCGCAAAGCACACCCTCCTTGAGTTGCAGCGGCAGAACGGCATCCCCCAACATAGGCTGATCTGCGACGTTTCCACCCGTTGGAATTCCACCCTCCATATGTTGGACCGACTATACCAGGTATGGCCAACCTGCGGCTCTCCAGCTGTTGTAAAACTACAACTCCCACCATGCCCTGCTGTAGGCTGATAGCTGTAGACTGTCCGGGCATGATGGGAGTTGTAGTTTTGCAACAGTTGGAGAGCCTTAGGTTGGCCATCCCTGGACTATACGAACAGAGAAAGGCCATCAACGATTTCTTGATGATGCAGGCGGATAGGAGTACTCCCCTGTGTAACTTTGATGTCAGCCACTGGCAGCTCATGCATGACACCTGGTGTTTGCTCAGGCCCTTTGAGGACGCCACATTATTTGTCAGTCACCAGGACTACGGGATGAACGTTGTCATTCCACTGCTTCATGTCCAGGAACAGATGGTGCTAACAATGGCTGGTCAGGGGACAGGAGACATGGCCCCTCAAACTCACGGCCACATGAGCCATGTGGGGGCTGAACTGGAAGAGTAGGGTGAGGAGGACATTGGAGCACAGGCATTGTGTAGACAAATTGGTGGTTTCTCTACTCAGTTGACAGGACAGGAGGAGCAGGAGCAGCCAGAGGAGCTACAGGATGATGGGGAAGACGAGACAGAGGACCCGGACACACCTTGGCAATATGCAGTGGAGATGGAGACAGGGAGTCCCTCAGAGTCACTTGCAAAAATGGCCTGCTGCAGGCTCACTTGCTTGTGTAGGGATTGCTGAATTGTCACCATTCGGCAGAGGGATGAATTCTGGCTCTCCACCTTGTTGGACCCTTGCTACCGGTCCAGAATGGGGGCCTTTTTTTACACCCACCAAGAGGGAGGACAAACTAAACTACTACAAAGACATCCTATGTAGTCAGTTGGCCGCTGCCTATCGGCCCCATCGGCCATCCTCTCGCAGGTCTGACCGGGGGGCCCTCTGCGCTCGCGTTCCAGTGCCATGGCTGCTGGGGAGGGGTGGGATGGCAGGAGCAGTACCAGCTCCATCAGCAGCAGCCAGAGTCTACAGTCACTGATGAGCAGCTTTATTCACCCGCATAGTGAAGAAACTACTCACCAGCAGCAGCAACAGCTAGACCTGGAGCAGGACCTGAACCAGCAGATGGTGGCATACTTGGACAGCACCCTGCCACCCCACATTGAAAATCCGCCCGGCCAGTAGTGTGGCATCAAAACGGATGTTTAGTGCGGTGGGGGCCATAGTTACCCCAAGGAGAACTCGCCTGTCCACCCAAAATGTGGAGAGACTGACCTTTGTCAAGATGAATCAGGTGTGGATCAGCCATGATTTCCAACCACCAATTCCTGACTAGACTAGATCATCCATGGTGACTAGATCATCCATGGTGCCACACCAACACTTTAATACAAGAGACCGTTTTCTTCTGACTACCTGCCTCAGCTACTACTCTGATGCTGCAACCCGCCAAATGCCACACATCTGATGCCAAGAGCTCCTTATTTCACCCACCTTTGTCAGTGGGTACTGGTATTGCCACCCACCGCCCCACTCTGTTACCGGGTCACTTTCAGGTCTCCTGATGCAGCTGCTGCTGCCATCTCCAAACTATGTCACCTTGCCACTCTATGGTATCCTCCTGATTCTGTTGCTGCTGCCATCTCCACACTATGTCAACTTGCCACTCTGTGTTCTCCTCATGCTGCTGCTGCCATCTCCACACTATGTCAACTTGCCACTCTCTGGTCTCCTCATGCTGCTGCTGCTGCTACTGCCATCTCCAAACTATGTCACCTTGCCACTCTGTGGTCTCCTCCTGCTGCTGCCATCTCCACACTATGTCACCTTGCCACTCTGTGGTCTCCTCCTGCTGCTGCCATGTCCACAATATGTCACTTTGCCACTCTGTGGTCTCCTCATGCTGCTGCCGCCATCTCCACACATGTCACCTTGCCACTCTGTGGGATCCTGCTGCTGCCATCTCCAGACTATGTCACTTTGCCACTCTTTGATATCCTCCTGATACTGCTGCTGCTCCTACTGCCATCTCCACACTATGTCACCTTGCCACTCTGTGGGATCCTGCTGCTGCTGCCATCTGCACACTATGTCACCTTGCCACTCTGTGGTCTACTCATGCTGCTGACATATCCACACTATGTCACCTTACTACTCGCTGGCCTCATCATACTGCTGCCATCTACAGACTCTGTCATTGTGCCTCTCGGTGGCCTTCTCATAATGCTGCTGCTGCATCCGCCACCTCCAGACTCTGTCATTGTGCCACTCGGTGGCCTCCTCATACTGCTTCCACCTCCAGACCCTGTCATTGGGCCACTCTGTGGTCTCCTCATGCTGCTTCCACCTCACCACTATGTCATAGGTCCACTCTGTGGACTTCTCATGCTGTTCCCACCCTCTCCACTTCATGACTGGTCCACTATTTTGGCTTTCGGCCTTGCTGACATCATTTATTTGACCTTTCTTCTAATCTGTTCTGTCTGTGTAGCAGCTGTAAGGCCTGTATGGTCCCATCAGAATTGGCTTATGATTTGGTAGCCAAAAGCAGGAGTGGGTACAAAACACAGAAGACATGCAAATATTCCATTCACGTGTCATCTCTGTTTTAGATCCACTCCTGTTTTTTTTGGGGGTTGGCATTAGCAATACTGATGGATTATTGAGCAAATGCTGACCGAGTGAAGGCGTATGCTCCACAGACAGGATCCGTTTTTTGTGGGTTATTGTTCTGACGGATCAGAGGAAGGGCAAATTAATCAGTGACATCAACACAAACTTACTGCTTACACCCTCTCCACTCTGTCGGGGGGGGGGGGCTACTTGTATAAGTGTTTAATAGAACAGGTTGTGTAGACATCTATGTGGAATCAGCTGCCGACGGTGTAAAAGGAGAGTGCTTCTTCTTTACACTAACATCGACCTGAAAGGCTGAATTAATACTTGAGTTATTTGGTCGGTTTTCGCCCCGAGACTGCCCAAATAAGTGAAGTGTGCAGTGTGATTCTAACGCCTGTCATACTGACTGACAGTATTATTTCACTGCCCCAACACACTCCGTATGCATGTTACTGCAAGGCACAGTGTTCTACACCCATATAAAGGCTCAATGCAGCCCGGAAATAGCTGTTTTTTATTGCGATTTGCCGCAAATATATTCGGATCAAAGCAAATTTTTTCGAATTTTTTTTCGAACCGGCTGAATCAAATTTTTTTGAAATTCGCTCATCTCTAATGGCGACAATGAATTGTGCAATGTGTCCAGTTATGAGAACGTGAGATCAGAAGGGGGTACAGACATTCCTATAGAAAAACACATGAGGGGTCATTTATGAAATCAGATATGTCAGTTTCGTAGTATAAAAAAGTCAGAAGTCATGGCAACTGTGACATTTCCATGGCAACTACAAATTTTTGCTACATTTCGTTATTCACAGTGGTGTATGTTTAAAGAGGACCTTTCACCCGAAGAAAGTATGTAAACTCACCATAAAGATGTGTAGAGCGGCGCCCAGGGATCCCCCTACACTTACTGTTATCCCCGGGCGCCGCTCCGTTCTCCGGTTATAGCCTCCGGTATGTTTGCAGTTAGGCTCTAGTGATGAGCGGGAGGTGCCATATTCGATTTCGCGATATTTCGCGAATATTCGCATGAATATTCGTGTTATATTCGTCGAAATCGAATATTCGCAATTATTCCAATTATCGCGAAATTATTTTTTCGCATATTGCGAAAATTTATCTTGATAGTATAAGGCAACGTTCCTATGCTAATGACTATGGCTAGGCTAATATGTGTATTTTATGAAATTTCGTAATATTGCTCTAACTTCGTCTCTTAGAATATTACGAATATTCTAAAAGACGAAGTTAGAGCAATATTAAGAACATTTGCAAAAGTCGAAATTGCGATGCGAGTAATATAACACGAAATAGTCGCATGAAGATTTAAACTTAGCACTGCTATATTCCATATTCTAGCCTAATATGGAATATAGCTGTGCTAAGTTAGTACTGCTATATTCCTTATTAGGCTAGAATATGGAATATAGCTGTGCTAAGTTGAAATCTTCATGCGACTATTTCGTGTTATATTACTCGCATCGCAATTTCGACTTTTGTAAATGTTCTTAATATTGCTCTAACTTCGTCTTTTAGAATATTCGTAATATTCTAAAAGACGAAGTTAGAGCAATATTACGAAATTTCGTAAAATACACATAGATTGTATTTAAGCTAATATACTGCTATAGTAATAATTTTTAATAGTGTACATATTTTACAAAACTTAAGTTCAGAAGAGGCAAAAAAAAATTACAGGAAAAAAAAGGGATTATAGCACTATATTAGCTAAATTACAATCTATATGTGTATTTTACGAAATTTCGTAATATTGCTCTAACTTCGTCTTTTAGAATATTCGTAATATTCTAAGAGACGAAGTTAGAGCAATATTACGAAATTTCTAAAAGACGAAGTTAGAGCAATATTAAGAACATTTGAAAAAGTCGAAATTGCAATGCGACTAATATAACACGAAATATTCGCATGAAGATTTCAACTTAGCACTGCTATACTCCATATTCTAGCCTAATATGGAATATAGCAGTGCTAACTTAGCACAGCTATATTCCATATTAGGCTAGAATATGGAGTATAGCAGTGCTAAGTTGAAATCTTCATGCGAATATTTTGTGTTATATTACTCGCATCGCAATTGCGACTATTGCGAAATTTCGTAAAATACACATATAGATTAGATTGTAATTTAGCTAATATGGAATATAGCAGCAAGTTGAAAACGCCACTGACTGGAGCAGCCAGGAAGCCAGGAATCCAAAGGACAGGTAAGAACAACTTTAGGGAAGTGGGAAAGAAAAAAATATAATAAAAAAAAAAAGAAAAAAAAAGAATATTCGATTTCGCGAATATATAGAACGATATTCTAAATATTCGCGAAATCTCGAAATTGCGATATTCGAGAAAAAAATTCGCAATTCGAATATTCGCGCTCAACACTATTAGGCTCCACCCAGTTGAGCCTGCCGCGGTCTCCTTCTCCTATGCTGTACCGCTGGCCAATCGCAGCGCTCAGCTCATAGCCAGGCTATGAGCTGAGCGCTGCGATTGGCCAGCGCTACAGCATAGGAGAAGGAGACCGCGGCAGGCTCAACTGGGTGGAGCCTAACTGCAAACATACCGGAGGCTATAACCGGAGAACGGAGCGGCGCCCGGGGATAACAGTAAGTGCAGGGGTATCCCTGGGCGCCGCTCTACACATCTTTATGGTGAGTTTACATACTTTCTTCGGGTGAAAGGTCCTCTTTAAGAGCTAAAAGTGAGATTAGACCTGGATTATGGCTCATTTACTAGCTTCGACTTTTGCAAAAGTTGCAAAAAAGTTGCTACTCATGCCAGGCAACCCCCTGGTCTACTTTTACACCTAAAGGTGTAAACCACATTACACTCATGCCACATACCCTATAAAGATGTAGCAGGGTTAACACTCAAATTTCTTAACTCATCGTGTTATCTTGAAACAAAAGCCATTGAAAAGCAGTTGAAGGTGTGTGCTTAATGCGTTTAGTTTAGATAACACATCTCATAAAGCATGAGTGTTAACTCTACTACATCTGTATTTTTAAGGAGCACCAGTTCATAAATGGATACTACTCATTACCTATTCCCTCTTTACAGCTATTCTCACAGGAATCTTCTAAACTAGGGGGTAGAGCCAGCCCACATCCTGAGCTCCAGAGAGACCTGGGCCAGGATTGTTAGCTCTGGCTTTGCCTGGCTCATTCTGGAACAGGTGAGTGTACAGTACATAGCATTATCATTGCAAACATATAACAAGTCTGGAGATGCTGCATGCCATGGTAGCACATTTAGACCACACAGGCTACTCACATTAGTAAATGCAACTGCAATGAGCAGGAAGTGGGTACGCCGAAGCCAAATTATGCAGTGGGTCAGGATATGGATATAATAGTCTATAGTTTTGTTCATGACGCCAATTGCAGCGTGCGCAGGGTACTGTCACAGGGCCCTCCAAGGTGTTATAATGCACGTCCCATGCTAGGAATGCCAGAGTGTTGTAATGTCTCTGTATGGTGGTGATAATGGTGTTAACAGTGTCTCCTAACTGAGTACGGCTGGATTCCTGGCTCCTGGCTCACTAGCAATAAATTGAGTGTAGTGATAGGAGGAGTAATAGAGGGATTTTGCAGCAGTAATTGAGATCCAGACCTTTGGTAAAGTTCAAACTCGTCTTTACTGATTGTAACTTTCATCGAAGCAAGATACAGCTTTAGTCTTTTGTCCCAGCAGGTATTGGCAATGTTTGGCAGGAATTTATCTTCTGCTCTATCAACCTGGAGCTTGCAGGAAAGGACCTCTGCTTTGTAGCTCTATACTGTGGAAGGAATTTGGCTTCTGTACTCTCTATCTTCTCCTGTATGGGGACTAACTAGCTGAGGAGGAATATGACTTCTCCTGGGTCTCTGGACTTTACTCACAGTTATCTTCTCAGGGTATTCTTTCTTCCTGGAACTGAAGTTTGTCTGCTTGCTTCATCCAGCTGAGGCTGCATGGCTCAGGCTGGGGATTTGATCAATGTCTCAGCCAAGACAAGATCCTGGTTTGGTTCCCTATATCTGGGAGCTCTTAACATGCACACCCTACCCCTAGCAGGGAGTGGGCTACACTACTTCTAACTTCCTTTTCTCTCCATGCTGCAGGATATGGGCACAGCCCACTCTGCTCACAGAGGGGGAGCTAAGCTGGAACAAACTATTCCAGCTTAGATGTACTAAACTGAATGTAAGTCCTTACTAACACAGATATATTTACTTCAGGCTTCACTGGTTCAGACCGTGTGAGATACCCCCTCTACATACAGGGGTTTGAATCAGGGATTTGAAATACAACCATTTAAAATACAGCCATTTTGGGCAAAGAAATATTTACTTCAGGCCTACAGTGGTTCAGGCCCTGTGAGATACCTCCTCTACATACAGGGGTTTGAATCAGGCATTTGAAAAATACAGCCACTTGAAATTCAGCCATTTTGGGCAAAGAAATATTTAATTTAGGCCTACATTGGTTTAGACCGTGTAAGATACACCCTCTACATACAGGGGTTTGAATCAGGGATTTGAAATACAGCCATTTGAAATACAGCCATTTTGTGCAAAGATATATTTACTTCAGGCCTACACTGGTTCAGACCGTGTGAGATACCCAACTACATACAGGGGTTTTAATCAGGCATTTGAAATACAGACATTTGAAGTTCAGCCAATTTGTGCAAAGATATATTTACTTCAGGCCTACACTGGTTGAGCCCGTGTGAGATACCCCCTACATACAGGGGTTTGAATCAGGGATTTGAAATACAGCCATTTAAAATACAGCCATTTTGTGCAAAGATATATTTACTTCAGGCCTACAGTGGTTCAGACCGTGTAAGATACCCCCTCTACATACAGTGGTTTGAATCAGGGATTTGAAATACAGCCATTTAAAATACAGCCATTTTGGGCAAAGAAATATTTACTTAAGGCCTACAGTGGTTCAGGCCCTGTGAGATACCCCCTCTACATACAGGGGTTTGAATCAGGCATTTGAAAAATACAGTCATTTGAAATACAGCCATTTTGGGCAAAGAAATATTTAATTTTGGCCTACACTGGTTCAGACCGTGTGAGATACACCCTTTACATACTGTTGTTCTATTCTACTATTAATTTAACACCCATTTAGGGCAAGATCCTAAATTTGAAAAAGATGAGGAGAGCGTCAAATAAGGGATGTGGCCCAGGTCGTGGTGCTGCTGGTGGAGCTCCTGTTGCAGGGAGAGGATGTGGTCGATCTGTGCCAGCTACACGCACAAGTGAAACCCCTTCCTCAGGTGCGAGTAGGCGACAAAACCTGCAGCGGTGATTGGTCGGGCCTAATGCTGCTCTACGAATGGTGAGGCCTGAACAAGTACAGGCGATAGTAGATTGGGTTGCTGACAGTGGATCCAGTTCCTTCACATTGTCTCCCACCCAGTCTCCTGCTGAAAGACCACAGTTGGCACCTGCAGTCGATGTCCATCAGTCTTTCACCTCACCCCCTTGCAAATCAGCCAAGCAGTCTGAGCCCCAAGTCATGCAGCAGTCTCTTCTGCTTTTTGATGACTCTGTTAGCAGGGTTTCCCAGGGCCATCCACCTAGCCCTGCCCCAGAAGTGGAAGAGATTGAGTGCACCGATGCCCAACCACTTATTTTTCAAGATGAGTACATGGGAGGACCATCGCAGCACATCTCGGATGATGACGAAACACAGGTGCCAACTGCTGGGGCTTTCGAAAGTGTGCAGACCGACAAGGAAGTCAGGGGTGAAGACTGAGTGGAAGATGATGTGGAGGACGATGAGGTCCTCGACCCCACATGGAATCAAGGTCATGCGAGTGACCGATGTAGTTCGGAGGAAGAGGCGGTGGTCGCACAGAACCACCAGCACAGCAGAAGAGGGAGCAGGGTGCAAAAGCGGAGCGGCCGTCCTCTAGACAGTACGCCTCCTACTGCCCACCACAGCAAGGGACCGAGCACACCAAAGCCAGCTCCAAGGAGTTCTCTGGCGTGGCAGTTCTTCAGACAATGTGCTGACGACAAGACACGAGTGGTTTGCACGCTGTGCAATCAGGGCCTGAAGCGAGGCATAAACGTTCTCAACCTGAGCACAACCTGCATGACCAGGCATTAAGTGCAAAGCACGAGCTGCAGTGGAGTAGACACCTCAAAAACCAAGAAAGGTCTCTGTCTCCTCCTGCTTCCACTTCTGCTGCAGTCGCGGCCTCTTCATCCACCTCTGGATCTGCCAGCAACACCAACACCTGGGTCACCAAGCATCTCCACAATGTCCCACGGAAGGGTTCAGCTCTCCATATCCCAAGCGCTGGAGAGGAAGAGGAAGTACCCCCCATCCACCCGCGATCCCTAGCCCTGAATGCCAGAATTTCTAAATTACTTGCCTTTGAAATGCTGTCATTGGTGGAGACGGATAGTTTTAAAGGCCTTATGGCGGTGGCTGTCCCACAGTACGTCGTGACCAGCCGCAACTACTTTTTAAGGCGAGCCATCTCTTCCCTTCACAACTAAGTAGGGGAAAAAATCAGGTGCATCTCCACCATGTCACACGGAAGCGTTCAGCTCTCCATCTCACAAACCTTTGAGAGAAAGCGCAAATTCCCACCTAGCCACCCTCTATCCCTGGCCTTGAATGCCAGCATTTCTAAACTACTGGCCTTTGAAATGCTGTCATTCAGGCTGATAGAGACGGACCGCTTAAAACAGCTCATGTCGCTTGCTGTCCCACAGTACATCGTTCCCAGCTGCCACTACTTCTCCAGGAGAGCTGTGCCCTCCCTGCACAACCAAGTATCGGATAAAATCAAGTGTGCACTGCGCAACGCCATCTGTGGCAAGGTGCACCTGACTACGGATACTTGGACCAGTAAGCACGGTCAGGGCCGTTATATCTCCATAACAGCAAACTGGGTAAATGCAGTGGCGGCTGGGCCTGAGGCGGATAGCAGTTTGGAGCATGTCCTTCCACCACCGAGGATTGCAGGGCGCTTCAGTTTGCCTCCTGTTGCTTCTTCCTCCTACTCTGCTTCCTCATCTTCTACCAGCTCCTCATCCGATCAGCGTACCACCTTCACCACCAACTTCAGCACAGCCAGGGGTAAACGACAGCAGGCAGTTTTAAAACTTATCTGTTTGGGGGGGCAAACCCCACACCGCGCAGGAGCTGTGGACGGGCCTTGAACAACAGACCGATGAGTGGTTTGTGCCAGTCAGCCTCAAGCCCGACCTGGTAGTGTGCGATAATGGGCGAAATCTCGTAGCAGCTCTGGGACTAGCCGGTTTGACGCACATCCCTTGCCTGGCGCATGTGCTGAATTACCCCAACATGTCAGAGCTGCTGCATAAAGTGCGGGCCGTCTGTGCGCGCTTTCGGCGTTCCCTGCTGCTGCTCGCCTGTCAGCGCTGCAGCGTAACTTCGGCCTTCCCGCTCACCGCCTCAGATGCGACATGCCCACAAGGTGAAACTCCATCTTGCACATGCTGGCCAGACTGTGCGAGCAGCAGCAGGCAATAGTGGAGTTTCAGCTGCAGCACGCACGGGTGAGTCGCTCGGCGTAACAGCACCACTTCACCACCAATGACTGGGCCTCCATGCGAGACCTGTGTTCCTTGTTGTGCTGTTTCGAGTACTCCACCAACATGGCCAGTGCCGATAACGCCGTTCTCAGCGTTACTATCCCACTTCTATGCCTCCTTGAAAAAACGCTCATGGCGATGATGGAAGAGGATGTGGCACAGGAGGAGGAGGAGGAAGAGGAATCATTTCGTAGGGTTTCCGGCCAGTCATTCCCAAGTGGCTCCGAGGGTGGGTTCCTGCACCCACAAACCCAAGGTACACAATTGTCCAGCCAGGGCACAGTTCTGGAGGATGAGGAGGAGATGGAGGAGGAGGAACCATGTTCACAGCAGGGTGGCACCCAGACCAGCTCATGGCCATCACTGGTGCGTGGATGGGGGGATAAAGAGGACACAGACGATACACCTCCTACAGAGGACAGCTTTTTGTTGCCTCTGGGCAGCCTGGCACAAATGAGCGATTACATGCTGCAGTGTCTCCGCAACGACCGCCGAGTTGCCCACATTCTAACTTGTGCTGATTACTGGGTGGCCACGCTGCTGGATCTCCGTTACAAGGACAACGTACCGTCCTTAATTCCGTCACTGGAGCATGATCATAAGATGCGCGAGTACAAGCGCACGCTGGTAGACGCTCTGCTGGTGGCATTACCACCTGACAGCGGGGGCACAGTGGAAGCACAAGGTGAAGGCAGAGGACGAAGAAGAGGTCGCCAACGCAGCTGGGGCACTGCCAGCACCTCAGAAGGCAGGGTTAGTATGGCCGAAATGTGGAAAAGCTTTGTCAGCACACCACAACAACCAGCACCACCAGCTGATATGGAACGTCTTAGCAGGAGGCAGCATTTCACCAACATGGTGGAGCAGTATGTGTGCACGCGCCTACACGTACTGAATGACGGGACTGCCCCCTTCAATTTCTGGGTCTCCAAATTGGGCACATGGCCTGAGCTTGCCCTTTACGCCTTGGAGGTGCTTGCCTGCCCTGCAGCCAGTGTATTATCTGAACGTGTGTTTAGCACGGCAGGGGGCGTCATCACAGACAAGCGCAGCAGCCTGTCCACAGCCAATGTGGACAAGCTCACGTTCATTAAAATGAACCAGGCATGGATCCCTCAGGACTTGTCCGTACCTTGTGCAGAATAGACATATATACCGGCATTAAGCAGCCATTGTTATACTACAGCGCAATTGCTCATGTTTGTATTTTGGATATTTCACACTCTTTTGGAGTGTACCTTAATTTTACAAAAATAAAACCAAAAACCTGTGTTGGCTATCTGGTCCTCCTCCACCGCCGCTTCCACCTACATCGCTACGTCCACCTATCTGGTCCTCCTAGATCAAGATTATTATTTTTTATTTTTACCTATTTTATGTTATTTAAAGTAATTTCCCTATCCACATTTGTTTGCAGAGCACTTGCCATGCTCTTAACCACATTTTGACGCCATTTGCAGCCCTCTAACCCTTTCCATGACATTTTTACAGCCATTTTGGTGCTCAAAAGTTCGGGTCCCCATTGACTTCAATGGGGTTCGGGGTCAAGTTCGGGTCCCGAACTCGAACTTTTAACCCGAACATGCAGGTGTCCGCTCAACTCTACTTGCAATGTATTTTCAAAAGTTAGTAATGTTTTCTATATTTCATTTGACTACTCGTTTGGGAACAAATCTCTTTTTAGTGCTGTAGCTCATAGAAAATATACTGAAGAATTGTAACATTTATGCATACAGTATTGCTTTGTGCAGAGATCCTGAATCATGGCTCCACTGCATACCATATACTCAAAGACACCCACAGCTATACATGGACTGTGTTCCACCATATAGTACCTCCAAAAGGTATATCTGTAATACAGCATGTAGTAGAATTTCTTTATGCAGGCTTTTATTTTCTTGCAGACAATCCATGAGAAAAAAATGCTGTGTGCCTCCATATATAATATGGAAGCACACTAAAGCTACAGTATGGAGATTATGGATCTGTACAACATTAGGTAACTCAGTGTCACCATCAGGAAAGAGTTTGCAGCTTCAGATGGCAAACTGATCTGGAAATTAATTCTACTCTATGGATGTGGTCAGTAAAAACGTCTTCCCCATAATGGAGACAATTGACTACTACATTGTATCAGTATGCTTTGCAATCCGTTAGAGGAAAATGTACAATTCAGTAGTTCTATATTATGATGTTATAAAATATAGTTTGGTATAAATCCAATAGACAGCTCACGATACCTGTGTGCGTTGCGCGGGAAGGGGCAATCCCCAAACACCTGCTAATAAGAGAATCCCAGCAACGTTTTTCTTCTGAGTAGATATGCTTTTATTTCATCCACAAATGATATAGTACAGGACGTGTTTCGGCCCGTCCAGCCTTTCTTAATGCAGTTGAGAAAGGCTGGACAGGCCGAAACGCGTCCTGTACTATATCATTTGTGGATGAAATATAAGCATATCTACTCAAAGGAAAAACGTTGCTGGGATTCTCTCATTACCATAAAATATAGTTTGCACATGATGTACCTGAATTTACATTTGTTCAGTTGTTACAGTTTCATGTGTTAAATTCTAAATAGGAAATATAAATTTCTATGTTGGGAGGCATGTTAGACACTGTTCTGTAGTGCTCACCTTGCTGATGAAAGCAAGGGATCGGCTATTTCCAGAGGATGTTTCTTTCAAATTCTATTGGAATTCAAATGTACTTTTATCGCTCACAGTTCTGCCACTGCCTATAGCAAAACTATCTACAGACACCAATGCAATGGCACCACCAGCTGTGAGATCATTTAGAAGAAAGCTGGGATTTGGAGCTACCGTCAGAATAAATTACAGAATCTGTTAGCGGTAAACAGAAATAATAGAATTTACTACTTCTTTCAAGTTGTTAAAATGATATGCAGCTTCTTATTACTGTATATCTTGTTAATTTAGGTGACAACAGGTGGGAGCTTTAAACCCTTTATGCTCCGCAAAATATATATATGTCAAAGGCACAAGGTAATACCTGCATTTGCAGCAGTTGAGCCCACAAATTTACCAAACCCTACCATACTGTCTGGTAGGGTTCATCATACTAATTAAAATGATTTTTTGTCTGTATGTTAAATAGCTGCAGAGATCTGCGTTTTTATTCATTTTCAAATGAGAAGTTGAGCAGAGCACCAGGAGACGGGACTGAATCCTTTGAGCACTGCATTGTAACACCCCTGTGCTCTGCACCCTCTATCCTCCCCTTGATTCATAGGCAGAATATATTATTATAAAGACACTAGTAATATGTGTTAGCTTATAAGAACAGAAAAAATATGCTTCTCTATGTGGTAATCATATAGCTTTGTGGTAAGTGGTCTTCCATTCATGTAGAAATCCTAAATTCAAGTCCTAGGAGAGGCTTAATGGGGTTGTCTCACTTCAGCAAGTGGAATTTATCATGTAAAGAAAGATAATACAAATAACTTACTAATGTATTGTTATTATCCATATTGCTTCCTTTGCTGGCTTGACTTGACTTTTTTATCACATTATACACTGCTTGTTTCCATGGTTACAACCACCCTGCAATCCAGCAGTGGTGGCTGTGCTTGCACACTATAGGAAAAAGTGCTGAACTATGTGCGATCCCACGGTCCCGGCCACCAGAGGGGCTGACGCTTTTTCCTATAGTGTGCAAGCACGACTACCACTGATAGATTGCAGGGTGGTTTTAACCAAGCAGTATATAATGTAATGGAAAAATGTATCCAGCAAGCAAAGGAAGCAAAATGGACAATCACAATACATTAGTAAGTGTCTTGTATTAATTTTCTCTACATTATAACTGCCACATGCTGACGTGAGACAAACCTTTTAAGTAAGGTTTTTTCTGTTATTTTTTCTCTCTCTCATTTAATCCATAATAAAAAGCTGTACTATAATAACTAATATTTGATCATGTAATAACAATAAAAGGACTTACTATATTGAGAATAGTGTTTTTTGTTGTTTGCTTAGAAATCTAAAACCTATTACTGGTTTATTCATAGGCACAATATATGATTATAAAGAATAAATAATAGTAGCAGGCACTCGCTAATTGCAGCTGGATACACTATATTTATTGTTATAATTAAAAGAATGTCTATTATCAATAAATAAAAAAATCAACAATATACAATATGCATTAAAAACTAAATAAAATGACTGTACATCCCCAGTTAATCTCTCTATAATAGTTACAATTTGTGGGATCGACTGAATATATATCAATAATGAATAATCATTGTTTGTTTGTATTAGCAATGTTGGTAGCAGATTCAAGGCTTAGCAGTTGTTTGTATAGAACAATTCCAAATAATTTTTGAATATATTTATAGTTCCATAATTGCAGAATGTTCAATATGCCAAGAAATAGTCAAGTAGTTATTTGTGCACACCGTATTGGGGGCGCTGGCACCGGATTTGTTCCTTATAGGCTGTAAAAAATATATCTGTGGAACAGTTGTACACGTGTTATCAATTTTGAGTAACTCACGGTTTTGAGGGGTGCTGGATTCCCGAGGATGTGCCTGGACGCGGCGTCCCGCGTGGTCTATGGCACTAATCTTACCTCTAAATCTGGCTTCCCCTTTGTGGAGTATTCCGTGTAGTCACTTCCTTCATTCGGCGATATTCCGTGACAGACGCTGAGTGCTGTGCTGTGTCGGATCTTGTGAGTCAGCGGTCCTCGAGTTTCCCGACGGCGTGTACTTCCGGGTATGATGACGAACCTCTCCACGTGACCTCAAATGCCGATCATGTGACTTGGAAGTTCCGTACTTCAGATTCGATAATAACTGCTTCAGATTCTATAATCACTGCTTTTAGGATCCTTTCTTGCGTGATCACTTTGGTAAACGGTGGACCCTCCTTTCTCAAACGCGTTTCGGGAACTAAAGTCCCTTCATCAGTGAGTAAGGGTCTTCCTCCGGATCCCTGCTCCGGCTCCGCTATAAACGCATGCACTAACAGCTCCGCTTCCAGGGACGCTCCCTGCGTTGCCCTGCAAAAGCAACAGCAACCACTTCCGGGATCTTCCTGCCTGGCCAAAGTAATCACGCAAGAAAGGATCCTAAAAGCAGTGATTATCGAATCTGAAGCAATTATCGAATCTGAAGTACGGAACTTCCAAGTCACATGGTCGGCATTTGAGGTCACGTGGAGAGGTTCGTTATCATACCCGGAAGTACACGCCGTCGGGAACCTCGAGGACCGCTGACTCACAAGATCCGACACATCCTCGGGAATCCAGCACCCCTCAAAACCGTGAGTTACTCGAAATTGATAACACATGTACAACTGTTCCACAGATACACTACTGTACGGCCACACAGCGGGGCGTAGAGGGAAAGGTGCACCGTTTGGTTTTTGGAGGGCTGATTTTTATGGACCGGTTTATTTACACCGTGTCCTGTTTCAACCCCCCTGACAGGGCCGGATTAACGTAGGGGCTGATGGAGCTGCAGCTCCAGGCCCCTACCATAAAATAGGCCCATCTGCCAGCCAAAAGGCCGTCGGGAGGGTTAAAAGTCCTCTGTTGTACACAGCCCAGCTTCACACAGCACACAGACAATGCAGAGACGCTCACCTCACGCTGGCAGCAGGGAGCCTGAGGAAGGGACTCGGGAGGAGCGTAATATGATCCTAGAGTGGAAGCTGCTTCTGCCAGCCCCTCCCCTCCCCGCCCACCAACCAATCAGAGCTGAGGCAAGGCAAGCACTAGCAGCTCTGAGTCCTCTGAGTAGTACAGAGAGTCTTCACAGGTCCTGTAAGGGAACTGCACAGTGTAAAGTGTAGTTCCCAGGTTAGAACAGTGCATCTGCCAGGACCTGTGATGACATCATCTTCAACATCACAGGTCCTGCAGATTCTAGCAAAGGAACTGCACCAAAAATGGTGTAGTTCCTAGGTTTGAAAGGTACATCTGCCAGGACCTGTGATGACATCATCACAGGTCCTTCAACCCCTAACAGCAAGTATTAGAAGTTCACAATCAGCTCTGCATTGATCCATACAGACTGGAATGGAGTGGTAAGAGGAGGTCCTCCACTTTTCATCATTTACCCCCCCCCCTCCATGCCCTGTTTTTACTCATTGCTCACTGTATAATGCTGTATAATACTTCAGACAGGTACAGTGACCACAACCTCATGTACTTCACACACACAGTGACTATAATGCATAACTGACCACATATTTCTATAAACACTGCATCTACAGTATTATACCTTGTATGCCTCACATTTATCTATATATATATATATATATATATATATATATATATATATACACACACACACTGCATATATTAAACAGTATTATAGATGCAATATGTACAGATATATAATATATATTGCAGTGTACTGATATGTGAGGTACAAGGTATAATATATGCAGTGTGTATAGATATATTGTATATACAGCAGTGTACTGATATGTTAGGTACGAGGTATAATAGATGGTGTGTACAGGTATATTGTATATACAGTATTGGATTGATATGTGAGGTGCGAGCTGTAATTTATACCTCATATATCAGTACACTGCTGTATATACTATATACCTGAACACACTGCATATATTATACCACGTTCCTCACATATCAGTACACTGCTGTATATACTATATACCTGTACACACTGTATCTATTATACCTCTTTTGTGTGCCAGGCCTGTTTTGTAATCCCAATCCGGCCCTGATGGCATAAATTATAAAACAGCAGCGAACATAGTTCATGGAACAAAGAGAGAGGCCTGCAATGGGTAGTGGGAGGGGCTATAAAAGGGGAATGGGGGCCCAATTTAGATTCTTGCTATGGGGCCCAGTGATTTCTATGTACGCCTTTGACAGGAGCAGAGAGATAAGAGAAGTGACAGATGACACAGAGTTTAGATTACAGGTTGAATTAACCCTTTAGGATCAAATTGGCTTCTCAGGAGATATATATGTTAAAGGCATCTCATTCAGTAGCTATATAACTAAGGGTGGGTTCACATCTCCTTTATGGATTCCGTTAAGTGGGGACTGTGGGGACTATTTTATTATCAGCCAGTGACTGTGTTACTGTAATACTGTTATCAATTCAGCACATAGTTTTCCCTGTGCGTGCATTCACATTTCACTTCACTTGGTTCGTTGTACTACTGTCAGTGTCAGACTGTTGTCACTGTAGGTAACAATGCACAACAGACAACAATGCACACCACAGTGACAGCTCCTGAGTCCTCCTGTCCTGAGTCCTCCTGTCCGGCGTCAGCCTCAGCTTCCCTTCACTATCACTATAATCAATCACTCTTCCTGATCCTGACTCACTCATTAGAGAGCTGCAGAGCCGACTGAGTCAGCAGCAGCAAGTGAATCGAATGGATAGCATCTGCGCATGCGCACCGGTACCTAGAGTCTTCGGTTCACTTGCGAGTCAGCTCAGCAGTCAGTGACCCAGCAAGTGAACCGAAGATCCGATTCATCTGAAAGATCCGAACTTCCCATCACTATTGTACACAGCGCAGCGTGCAGGAGGGATAACCGCGGGCGCACTGAGGTCATATCCAGCGGGCCGCGGCATTACAGGAACAGCACCAGCTGCTCTGACGTCCTGCCGCCGGATATACGTCACAGGATATCCGGCGGCAGGACGTCAGAGCAGCTGGTGAGGTTCCTGTAATGCCGGCCCGCCGGATATGACCTCAGTGCGCCCGCGGTTATCCCTCCTGCACGCTGCGCTGTGTACAACCTACTCAGCAGTTTCGACCAGCACACGGCCCACAGCGCTCAGCCACACCAGCCCGTGAGACAGCAGGAGCTTCTGGAGCAGGGCAGGTATCAGATAAACTCATCCAGTTGGAAGGGAGGGCAATCATAGTGCTGTTATGATTTATGGACACAGCTCTCAGCATGCTTAGCCAGCCTTCTATCTGGCTGTTTCTGAGCCTGTGGACTGTGACTCTCAAGAAGCACAGCCAGATAGAAGGCTGGCTAAGCATGCTGAGAGCTGTGTCCATAAATCATAACAGCACTATGAAAATTACTGACTGGCTAAGCATGCTGAGAGCTCAGTCTCTATAACATAACACATTAAAGAAATTACTGTTTCTAGCTGCTAGTCCACAGCAGCTAGAAACAGTAATTTAATTAAAGGGATTCTGTCACCAGGTTTGACCCATGTCAGCTAAAAATATGCTGATGTTCAGGGCGTCTTCACGATTCCTAATGTGGGCTTATAAATGTCATCTGTGGGCTTATTTAGCTAAAAAACAGCTATTACTAACCTGTCAGTCAAACAAATAAGGTGCCCAAGGGGATGT
Organism: Bufo bufo; assembly: GCF_905171765.1. NCBI lineage: Eukaryota > Metazoa > Chordata > Amphibia > Anura > Bufonidae > Bufo > Bufo bufo. The sequence continues at coordinate 483,560,784 of NC_053391.1, read as the reverse complement.
TAATGGGTGCAAGATGCCGGCCGCACCCGCCGCCGTTCGTGCCCAGCGCCGCCTTTCCGGACTTCTGCGCCGCCTCCTAATCCTCTGTGCCACCTCTCGCTCTCCCTCCCTCCCCCCTCCTTCTGCTGTAAGATCTCACGCTTGCGCACAGGGCTCTGCCTGATGCGCCCGTGCGGACTTCTCCATTTGGCTTCTTACACCGAAGTGCGCATGCGCCGGCACTTCGCTCAACCCCTGTATGTGCGAGATCTTACAGCAGAAGGAGGGGGGAGGGAGGGAGAGCAAGAGGCTGCACAGAGGATTAGGAGGCGGCGCAGAAGTCCGGAAAGGCGGCGCTGGGCACGAACGGCGGCGGGTGCGGCCGACACCTTGCATTCATTAACATCCCCTTTGGCACCTTATTTGTTTGACTGACAGGTTAGTAAAAGCTGTTTTTTAGCTAAATAAGCCCACAGATGACATTTATAAGCCCACATTAGGAATCGTGAAGACGCCCTGAACATCAGCATATTTTTAGCTGACAGGGGTGAAACCTGGTGACAGAATCCCTTTAATGTGTTATGTTATTTAGACACAGCTCTCAGCATGCTTAGCCAGCCTTCTATCTGACTGGCTAAGCATGCTGAGTGCTGTGTCCATAAATCATAACACAGCTCTATGAAAATTACTGTTTCTAGCTGCTGTTGTCCACAGTCCACAGCAGCTAGAAAACAGTAATCTTCATAGTCATGTTAAATGATCACTATAGTGTCAGGAAAACAAAGCGGTTTTCCTGACACTATAGTTCCCTGAGGGTGCCCCACCCTCAGGGTCCCCCTCCCGTGGTCCCCCTCCATGTTGACAAGATAGACGCCAAATGAAGGGGTAGTTGCAGGAACAAAATACTTTAATGGTATCGATAAAATATATATGTAATTAAGACACTGAGTGCAGTTCCATAAAAAGGCCCAGCAAAATCCTCAGCACCAGGCCCATGATGCTCTTAATCCGGCCCTGCCCCCTGATGCACCCCTGGAGTAGAAACTCCCTAAAAGTGACCCCATCTAAGAAACTACACCCCTCAAGGTATCCAAAACTGATTTTACAAACTTCGTTAACCCTTTAGGTGTTGCACAAGAGTTATTGGCAAATAGGGATGAAATTTGAAAATTAAATTTTTTTGCCTAATTTTCCATTTTAACCCATTTTTTCCACTAACAAAGCAAGGGTTAACAGCCAAACAAGACTGTATATTTATTGCCCTGACTCTGCCGTTTACATAAACACCCAATATGTGGCCATACACTACTGTACGGCCACACAGCGGGGCATAGAGGGAAAGGTGCGCCGTTTGGTTTTTGGAGGGCTGATTTTTATGGACCGGTTTATTTACACTGTGTCCTGTTTCAACCCCCCTGATGCACCCCTGGAGTAGAAACTTCCTAAAAGTGACCCCATTTTGGAAACTACGGGATAAGGTGGCATTTTTTTTTGGACTATTTTTAGGGTACATATGATTTTTGGTTGCTCTATATTACATTTTTGTGAGGCAAGGTTACCAAAAATTGAAATTCTGAAATTTCATCTCCATTTGCCATTAACTGTTGAGGAACACCTAAAGGGTTAATAAAGTTTGTATAATCAGTTTTGAATACCTTGAGGGGTGTAGTTTCTTAGATGGGGTCACTTTTAGGGAGTTTTTACTCATGGGGGGCATCAGGGGGGCTTCAAAAGGGACATGGTGTCAATAAAAAAGGCCATCAAAATCGGCCTTCCAGAAACCATGTCGGTCCTTTCCTTTTGCGGCCTCCCTTTTACTGGTACAGCAGTTTACGACCACAAATGTGGCATTTCTGTAAACTCCAGTATCAGGGTAATAAATATTAACTTTTGTTTGGTTGTTAACCCTTGTTTTGTTACCGGAAAAAACGGATTGAAATGGAAAAGTGTCAAAAATAGCGGTTTTGGCAACGTTTTTTTTTTGACCGTGTTAATCTGGGGGGTTAGGTCATGGGATATTTTTATAGAGGAGATTCTTACGGACGCGGTGATACCTAATAAGTCTACTTTTTTTTACAATTATTTAGGTTTTTGACTATTATACTTTTTGATTATCCTTTATCTCTAAAGTCTAAGTGTCATTTTTTTTTTTTATCCGATTATCTTATGTGGGGGCTCATTTTTTGCGGGATGAGCAGACTGTTGTATTGGCACTATTTTGGGGGCTATATGACTTTTTGATCGCTTGCTATTAAACTTTTTGTTATGTAAGATGACCAAAAAAATCTTTTTTTGCACCGTTTTTTTTAGTTTTTTGGACTGTGTTAATCTGGGGGGTTGGGTCATGGGGTATTTTTATAGAGGAGATTCTTACGGACGCGGCGATGCCTAATAAGTTTTTTTGGGTGTCTCAAGTCTGAGAACCAGTTTTTTTATCCGATGTCAGTGCTAAATTGGGATATAAATTTAGTACTCCATGGAAGTGTGATACTCCCTGAAGCAACCAATAATGCAGAGGCCCGGATGATCGGGGCACGTGTCACATTGAGTTGTGGTGTCCTTTCATATCCCCCTCCTGTGACACACTCTGCACCTTTTTTGGGTTCGTCCCTTCTTTCCAGTATGGGGGACCACACCTGGAAAGTGTTGGCCAGGGACGATCCAGGCGCCTACAGTTCCCGAGGTACTCCGGCCTGCTCTTTCCCGGTCCGAAAAGATCAGGGCCTTGAGGACTGCCTCATAGAACTGAAGGAATGTCCCTGTGTTGCCAGCGCTCCGGGACAGCACAAAAGAGTTGTACATGGCAACCTGTACCAAGTAGACTGCAAATTTTTTGTACCATGCCCGGGTTTTGCGCATGGCGTTATATGGCTTGAGGACTTTATCAGAGAGATCAACTCCTCCCATATACCGATTGTAGTCGACGATACAATCGAGCTTGAGGACCGTTGCCGCGGTACCTCGCACAGGGACAGGGGTAATGCCGTTACCATGAATTGTGGACAGCATAAGGACATCCTTCTTGTCCTTATACCTGACCAGCAACAGGTTTCCAGTAGTAAGGGCACGGGTCTCACCCCTGGGGATAGGTACCTGGAGGGGGACTGCAGGGAGGCCGCGTTGATTTTTCCGCACGGTCCCACAAGTGGATGTGGATCTGGCAGCAAGGGACTGGAACAAGGGGATACTGGTATAAAAGTTATCCACGTAAAGGTGGTAACCCTTATCCAGCAGTGGGTACATAAGGTCCCACACAAGTTTCCCGGTAACACCCAGAGTGGGGGGACATTCTGGGGGTTGAATCCGGGAATCTCGCCCCTCGTATACACGAAATTTGTAAGTGTACTCTGAGGTACTCTCACAAATTTTGTATGGCTTCACGCCATACCTCGCCCGCTTGGAGGGCACATACTGGTGGAAAATGAGTCTCCCCTTGAACGCAATGAGAGACTCATCAACCGTGACCTCCCTTCCAGGTACATAGGCCTCCATGAATTTGGCCCCAAAGTGATCGATGACCGGCCGTATCTTATACAGACGGTCATGGGCAGGATCACCTCAGGGAGGACATGCTGCATTATCTGAATAATTCAGACATTTCCGGATGGCCTCAAACCGGGAGTTTTCCCTAACCCAAACTTTCCCTATGCTTTCCCTATGTAGATAGATAGATGGATAGATGGGGGGTGCTGGGGCACAGATCGGGTCCTGGGGGGCACAGATGGGGTGATGCTGGCACCGATGGACGACGACGTGCAGGCAGCTCCTCTCTTCTCCGGCTCCAGAACACAAAAGGAGGAGGAGAGGAGCGCTTGCATCTTTTGAATCTGCCGCCGTCCCACCCACCAGCCAATCAGAGGCGATCCTGAGAGGTGATGTCACCATCACCTCTCAGGATCGCAGGATGGTGATTGGTGGGGTAAAATCACACCACCATCACCATCCTGTTCCGGGTTCCGGTACGTCATGTGTCCTTAAGAGATTAAGATTAATAATATTGTCTTGGTGATAAGAAGCTTGAAAGTAGTTGTGTACAATCCTGAAAGATCCCAAAATGTCAACCACAACTTTTCCAGGCAAATGGAGCACTTTTGAGTTGAGTTGAATTTACTTGGACCCAAATCGAATCCCCCGATCCATTTAGCCAAATGGAATTCAAGAAATTCGCTCATTACTAATGCCCACGTATATTAAAATGTTACAGGGTACCACTTTGGTATATGTTAGGCCGTTAAAGGGGTTTTCCGAGATTTTAGTACTGATAGGTCATCAGTATCCGATAGGTGGGCATACGACACCAGTGATCCCCTTCGATCAACTGTTCGAGAAGGCAGTGGTGCTTGGAGTAGTGCCACTGCCTTCTCTTAGCTTTCCCTATCCAGAGGATAGGTCATCAGTTTTACAATCTTGGAAAACCCTTTTAAAGTCTATGAACATGTTGGCATATGCAAAGTGAGCCTTTCCTAACATTCACCATTCGTGAACCATAGTGCTGAGGCATTTCTGCTCGGAGAATTAATTCAGTGAATATACTAGAAGCTTCATATGCTCTGTTGGGGTCCAATTCAAATACTAAGTCCCTCCAAGTGGGAATTCTTGCCTCTTCTTGTTGTTCCACTCAGGAAAACACCTTCACAGTCAAATATTATCTTTGCAAATCAATTCAAATAATCTTTATTAAGAATAAACACAAAGGCAAATCGCTGTTTAGTCATTGGGAACAAACTACCTACCACAGAGGAGCTACAGTCTTGGTACAGATAAGCAGCTCTGCTCCATAATAGGTAGAATACCGGTAAACTAATCTGCGTTTGCTTTCATGTCTTAGCAACAAATAGATTCATTTCATGCATAACTGGAGGCGATACTTAGGAGATGTGATGCATAGCAACCACCCTGAGACTCTTTCAGAGAAGTCCTTAGTGGGCTCCATGGGAACACTGATGTCATTGTGATGTCTTCACACTTGCCTATTGATTTCAACCTCAGAAATAGTGCAGATCCGTACAAACCTGGAGACAATGGTTGTTCTGCTTTTCATTTACTTTTATAATTGTCTGTGTTATGAATCTGAATATTATGAGTACAGAACCTTATGTCTTGAGTCGTGAGCTATATAGAAAGGTTTTTGAGATAATATTTTGCTTTACCCCTTTGCAGTGAAGCATGATGAATCACCTGGAAAATAACAGCAGCTATAAATATCGCAATACCTACTAAATCCTGAAACAACTGCTCGCACGGTTGCTCTGAACCTCTGTACGAAACACTGATGTCTTCTGTTAATCCTTCTATCTGGTCTAGCAGATTTCATTATTACGATTCTACACCACCTCCTTTAGACAGAACACAGGATTAGAAACTTTCACTTAATCCTGGTTTCCTGGTAAACCCTGAAGTCCACAAGGATCGACCTCCTGAAATACACAGTGGTCTATAAATATGTAATCCTCAAGCTCACTCAGTCTTAACTTATAGAAGCTGGGTTATTGAATAAATGCTTTGTTTATAGTGAAGGGCATATCCTATATGATTTCCATATATACCTTGACATGCAAAAGTATTGTTTTTTTTTTCTTGTTTTGTTACATTACAAGTTGCAATTGCAAATGCATTTTAATTTAGATTTTATCTAACTGGTCTTGACAAAATAGTCCAAATTGTGGTGTAATAGAAATACAGTAGGACACATGTCTTTGTGCCAGGGTATTTTATGACCAATATTGTTAAATGTATCTAAATCTGTGATTATGTCTTAAAGGGGTTATCCCATGATTAATGTAAAAAATGAAGATCTGACGTCATATAGTAAATTACAACCTCTTTCTTACAATGCTAGAACCAGCCATGTATCTCACATGGATCTCTACATTCATTGCTTCAATTATTATGTCAGATTTAATTCAAGCTGGCAGCTCAGAGAGCATTATCTCAGGGGTCCTTTTGCTGTAGCTAGTGGAGATTGAAGGATAGAACTGAGCATGTGCATATCAGTGGGCAGGACAAAGAAGGATCAACAATATCTCCAGGTTAGGTCATCAATATCAGATCGACAGGGATCTGACACATGCCCCCCCCCCTCCCTGCCGATCAGGTGTTTGAAGAGGCAATGGTGTTCCTTGCAACTTTTCAAACACAGCGTTGTCCATTGTATAGTGGCTGTGCTTGGTATCGCAGCTCAGCCCTATTCACTTGAATAGAACTGAGCTGTAGCTAGGCTACGTGACCAACTAATGTGAAGTCACTGGCCTAGGAAGAGGCCATGACCCTCTACCGAGTACTGTGGTCTCTTCAAGCAGGCTCTCTGCTGGTCTGGTCCTCTGTGATTGCTCCCCAGGGCCCTGGTGACAAGTGGGGGGCGGCAGGGCAGTGCAAGATGAGCGCTTCCATTTTGGAAGCGTTTATTTCTATATTCATCTGTATCGCCGTCCTCAGGACAACGATACAGATGGATGCTGTGGCAGGGCAGGGGAGAGGCGTCTCCCTTCCCCGTTCCTCTGATAGGCTGCAGGCACTAGGCCTGCAGCCTATCAGAGGCTGGTTCAGCCGGGAGAGGCCTGCATCGCATCGCTGCCAGCTTCATTTAGGTAAGTATAAGTGTTTATCTTTTTTATATGGCACACAATGCAGGAGAGGAGCACTATGGGGGCATCTAGGGCACTCCTTACTGGCGCATTATTGGGGGGCACTGTGGGGCACAAAAGTGGTATTTTATACGGAGGGCACCAGGGGCGTCGCTAGGGCCTTTTATCCGGAGCCAGGGCCCCGAGTCAATCTACCACTGCCCCGAACCTTGCGCCAGTGCAGCCCCAACAACTAGTATACATTTCCATTCCAACCCCATGGCAGGAGGCAGGGCCGTGCAGCACGTCCAGATCACACAGTGCGCTGTGACATCACAACATCATCAGCGCTGCTGCACCGCCGGCCAATTCTTGTTTCTGCAGGCGGGAACAGACGTGCGCGGTGCTGGTGCCACTGCAGTGCCTACTCCACTGTACTCACTGGCGTCTGGCCCAGCCATATTGTTGAAACGGTCGGTCGCCCTCGTTCTCTGACTGCCAGCCAGGCCCAGGCATAGTCGTTCAGCGTCGACTCAGCTAGCCAGAGCCAGTCCAGCCTCCAGTGTTCAGCAAGCAGCACTAGTCGATTCAGCATGAGCCAGCCTAGGCGCAAGGACCTAAGCCCAGGTAGTACGTACTACTGGTATATTCTCCTGTATATTATTACTATTGGTGGGACTATGAGGAGTACTATTACTGCAGGGAAGATTATCTGTATGACACTTATTTTTCTTCAGGGTAGTATTTGGGGGTATTGGGGGGCATAGTAAGCAGCAGGATAACACTGTGGGGGCTCTTGGTTAGAGGATGATGATAGAAATGTGAGGAAGCTAGGATGTCTGTGTCACACTCTGCAGAGACGAGGTGGCTGAGAGAAGTGTCCGGACCGAATGGAGAAGATGATGACAGAGAAGATCTACATCGGAGGACACGTCACCTGGGAGGGACTGGATGTGAGAGATATGTGCTGCTGTATAGCAAGTAGAGAAAAATGCAGGGGGTGGGGGGTGGACTTAGAGAATTGGGCCATATTCATTGGGGCTTGTGCCCTGGATCTTTTTCGACCCTAGCAACGCCCCTGGAAGGCACTATGGGGGCATCGAGAGGCACTTCTTACTGGCACATTATTGGGGGGCACTATGGGGGCACAAAAGTGGTATTTTATATGGTGGCCACTGAGGGGAAAGGGGGAGAGGAACACCATGGGAGCATCTAGGGGCACTTCTTATTGGCACATTATTGGGGGGCATCTACTGAAGGCACAAAGAAGGGGTGTTTTATATGGGGGCTCTGTATGGGGGCATTTTATACTGGGACACATTATAGGGGGTACTATGGGGAAAGGGGAAAGAGGAGCACTATGCGGGCTTCTACTGGGGGCACTAAGAAGGGGTATTTTATACTAGCAAATTATGCAGGACACTGAGTGCATCTACTGGGGCTCTATATAGGGGCATTTTATACTGGTACATTATAGGGGGGCACTATGGGAAAGGGGCAGAGGAGCACTATGGAGGCATTGACTTTGGGGCATTATATAGGGGTATTTTATTCTGGCACACATTATGGGGGCACTATGGGGACATTAGCTCAACTGGGGGCATTAAAAGGGGATATTTTTTGCACTGGCACACATTATAAGGGGAATTTTTTGAACTGATGCTGATTTTAAGGGGGCATTTTTCTACTGTCATCGGAGAATTATTACTACGGGGGCATTTTGGTTGGTTTTATTACTACTGGGGGACTGTGGGGATCATAATTACTAGTATGGGCACTATGGGAGCATTATTACTTCTGGGGCACAGTGGGGACATGTTGGGGGCACTGTAGGGGCTGTATTACTACCAAGTGTGCTCTGGCAGAGAATTATTACTATTGGGACTTTTGGGAGCACTATTACTGTGGGGGATCCCTGGAATAGTATCAGCTTAGCACAGTTATTATTATTATTATTATTTTTTTTGGTGGGGGGGCAGCACTATGTTTACATTATTGGTGTCAGGGACACTATTTGCTGGGCGCAGTTATTTTAGGACACTGCATGCCAATAATTATTGAAGGGCACTATCTGTGTGGTACTAGTATTATCAGTGGTTTATCCGTTTCTGCAGTATACAGTAGTATTGGGGAGCACGTCAGGCACAGTATTAGGGGTGGTAGGATGATTTGTCCAGAAGATAGAAGTATGAGGAAAAGTAGCAAACTAAGATGTTTTTTGTCAAACTGCAGAGATGAGAGATGGCTAAAAGAAATCATCATGGCGGTCTGTACTGAATGGAGAAGATGAGGAAAGAGAACATCTACATCAGAAGAGACGTCACTGGATGTAAGAGGTATGGGGCACTGTATTACCCTGTATGTTTTTGTTGTGATATATGTAATGTTAGGAGGGAAGAGATTAGGTTGAGAATTTGGTATCGGGGAGGGGGGGAAGGGGCGCTGTTTCGCCTCAGGCAGCAGAAAGGCTAGGTGCATCCCTGTTGCTTCCACATCTCCATCTTCTGTTCCTGGGTTGGTTTTCTTCCTCTTCAGCCAACTGCTGTGATGTGTTCACAAGGGCCAGATCTCTGCTTAAGTCAGTGGTTGGCTGTAAAGGATTAAGTGACCATGGCCTTGCCAGGGAGGGAGAAAACAAACTCCGTAATGAAAGACGGAGACACGGGAGCCAGCACAGAGGACTGGAGTGGAGCCTTCCAGTAGGGGAGACAGGCTGCTAGTACATGTTAGAAATAATATATTTCCGGACAACCCCTTTAAGAGTTGAAAGTCCTTAGCTACAGAGCGCCCTCTATTAACTCAGTTTTATAAACCCTGTAAATACCCTTGATGCCTGGCTCTTCAACACATATATATCCAATGCAATGATGTATTGAGATATTAATATGCCGTAACACTAACATGTATAAATTAGACTATTAATGAGGATCGTGCATGTATAACTTCCCTTGGGAATCCAATAAGCCATTATTAAAACACAAATATAGTCCAGGTAGAAATACCAAATTAAAGCAGTGAATACATAAGAGTGTAGTCAAATAGATTATAGAGTTGTCAGATTTTTACATGTGATGAATTTATGATCAGTGTGAAAGCTCTGAAAATATTTAATAGTTTATATTTTTGGTTTATTTCATTTTACCTGATCAACCAACCTTCTCTTTTCTCAGTGCTCCATTTTGCACATGGTCATCTGCCCTGCAGTTTACTCTGAGCAAGAATTATTTTGATTTAGTATTAGAATTCTGTAATTTAACTACCTACCTATGGGGAATTACTGCTATTATGTTAATCATATATACAGTGTGGGTGATTTTAATAAACTGTCCATTGATGTGAAGTGTAGGTAGATGTTATGCTTCTAGAAATAAAGCGCCCATTATTAGGTACTTAGGCTAGGGCTACACGACCACATGTGTCGCGAGACAATAAGTAGAGCGACACATAGGGCACAACTACAATGCAACTACATTTTGTCGCACCAATGTCGCGCAACAATTTTTATAATGATAGTCTATGGTGTCGCACTGCGCCATGCTGCGACTGTGACACGACAGTCGCATAAAAATCTATTTTGGATGGATTTTCTGCTACTATCGCGTCGCATTCGCAGCATGTCGCATGTCGCAGTGCGAGAGCATAGACTATCATTATAAAATATGTTGCGCGACATTGGTGCGACAAAATGTCACGTGACACATGTCGTTGTGTAGCCCTAGCCTTAAAAGAGGTTTTCTGGGGCCATTATTTTGATGGTCTATCTATAGGATAGGTGATCAGTATAAGATGGTGGTGGTTTGACTTATGGCACCTCCACCAATCAGCTGTTTAAGTGGCAGCCACGAGTCCCCATAAGTCAAAAGTGCATGGAACCAGCACTCCACAACGCCGTACACTGTGTAGTGGATGTTTTGGGGTACTGCAGCTCAGCTACCATTTACTTGTAGAGGCATCATCGGCAGTACCCAAGAACCGCCATTGTACACATTTTATGCCATGGTGTGCTGTTTATTTCCAAGACCTAAGGCTGCCACTAACAGCTGATTGGTGGGGGTGCCAGGTGTTGGACCCACAGTGATATCAAACCTATACTGTCCAAGAAAACCCCCTTTAAAGAGGAATTGTCACCAATCTTTCCTATAAACCTATGTCATTCTGTTCCTCAGTTATTGCTACAAGGAGTTTACATACAGATGTGGACTGAAAATAGTCATGTGAATGCCTCCTTATTAATAAACTTCTAGTGGCTATAACTGAGGAACACAGCAACATAAAGATATTAGAAAATATCATCCAGAATAGTTATTTCATGGAAATGTAAATAGCTTCCAAAGCAGACTTTCAGGAGAAGTGACAGGTCCACTTTAACTGCTTAAGTACTGGGTACATTTTTGTTTTTGCTATTTAGGGGGGTTGGGGGATTTCTGCCTTCCAAGAGCCACAAAGTTTTTTAGGTTTCCATTCAAATAGCCATATAAGGACTTATTTCTGTGGTACACATTATACTTTTTAATGGTGCAATTTAATTTAACATAGTTTGTATTGTAAAATGGGAAAGATTCTTTGGGGGGTGAAGCTGAAAAAAAACACTTCTCCTGAGGTTTTGTTTTTACATTGTTCACCATGAGCTAAAATAGCATGACAAACATTCTTATGGGTGAGTTTTTTTTTTTTACCATTTTGGGTAAAATAGGACCTTTAAATCACTTTTTATTCAGTTTTTTTTTTGGGGGGGGGGGGGGGGGGGGGGCAACATGACCAGAAAACAGTAAATTGGCCATTTAGATTTTTTTCTGTTAAACGTTCACTGCGCATAATACATTTTCCTATAATTTATTAGATCAGAAATATTAAGACTCAGAGATACCAATTATGTTAATTTATTATTGTTTATTTTAATGTTAAATTTGGAAAGGAGGTGATTTGAATGTTTAACCCTTTTCCAACCTCTGCATAATAGTATAGCAGGAGCTGGGTCTTTATAGACGGCGGCCGTGGGCAACATAGCCACCTGGTTTCTGCTGTTTCATACAACAGATGTCCAGGGCTAATGTCTGCGATCGGCAATAATGCCAATCACAGGCATTTAATCCTTCAGTTGCCATGGTCAAATGTGGCATCTGAGAGCGCAAAATCCAGAAGCACTGCATATCTGGGTCTGGAACAGCTCCCCAACATGGCAATCAGGGATTTTGTTCATTGTCTGTGAAAGGCCAGAGCCTGCTCAGGCTGCAATTCCTTTTACAGGTATATTCCAATGTAGGTCTGTATGTGGCAGCACTATGTTTCCATATACCCAATCTTTGTCAATGGATTTATTTCCATTGATAAGTAGAAGTGGCTATCCAACCATTGAAAGCTTTTAGACCCTTGGGGGCCTAAAAGAAATGAGAAAAAAAGAAAAAAGCTACAAAATATGTATAAAAAATATATAAAATTTCAACCCCCTTTCCCCAGAATAAAAATAAAACAATGAAAACACAAATAGGCATTGCTGTGTCCAAAAACACCTGTGCTATTAAAATATAAAAATATTTATTCCATACGGTGAACGCGATACCCGGAAAAAAAAGAAAAAATGTCTGGTTCACTATTTTTGTGTCACTTCACTTAACATAGTAAGGGCTCTTTCACACTTGCGTTGTTGGGATCCGGCGTGCACTTCCGTTGCCGGAGGTGCCCGCCGGATCCGTAACACCGCAAGTGAACTGAAAGCATTTGAAGACGGATCAGTCTTCAAAATGCGTTCAGTGTTACTATGGCAGCCAGGACGCTATTAAAGTCCTGGTTGCCATGGTAGTGGCGGGGAGCGGGGGAGCAGTGTGCTTGCCGCCCGTGTGGCTCCCGGGGTGCTCCGGGGTGGCGTCGGGGCGCCCCATGCGCATTGATCGCGTGATCCATGCGATCGCGTGGTCCATGCGCGTGGGGCGCCCTGGTGTTGCTCTTGGGCACCCCGGGGGCCGCGAGGACGGTGGGTGTGCTGCTCCCCCGCTCCCCACTACACTTTACCATGGCAGACAGGACTTGGCAGCCATGATAACCATTCAGAAAAAGCTGAACGTCGGATCCGGTAATGCGCCGAAACGACGTTTAGCTTAAGGCAGGATCCGGATTAATGCCTTTCAATGGGCAAAAAGCGCAGCATGCTGCGGTATTTTCTCTGGCCAAAAAACGTTACGGTCCTGAACTGAAGACATACTGATGCATCCTGAATGGATTTCTCTCCATTCAGAATGCATTGGGATAATCCTGATCAGGATTTTTCTGGCATAGAGCCCCGACGACGGAACTCTATGCCGGAAAAGAACAACGCAAGTGTGAAAGAGCCCTAACATAGTAACATAGTACATAAGGCCGAAAAAAGACATTTGTCCATCCAGTTCGGCCTGTTATCCTGCAAGTTGATCCAGAGGAAGGCAAAAAAAAAACTGTGAGGTAGAAGCCAATTTTCCCCACTTTAGGGGAATAATTTTTATTTTTTTTAAAGTGACCAGAAAGTCATACACACTCTAAAAAAGTATAAATAAAAAATACATATCAGCCCACAAAAATGAGCCCCCCGCACAGCTCTGTTGACATAACTATAAAAAAGTTATGGGGGTCAGAATATGGCAATGAAAAGAAAAAAAAATTCCCCAATTTTTTTTTTTTTTTTAAGTATTAAAGGTTTTTTTCCAGGATATTGATACTGATGACCTATCATCATAATAGGTCATCAGTATCTGATTGGTGGGGGTCTGCCAATCAGCTGTTTGAGAAGACACCAGCGTTCCTGTGAGTGCCACAGCCTTCTCACAGCTCACCAAGCACAGCACCGTCGATTTTTATAGTGGATGAGCACGATACCTACCATAGTCACTATACAATGTACAGTGCTGTGCATGGTGAGCACAGAGAAGGTCCCAGTGCTCACAGGAACACCGGTGCCTTCAGCTGATCTGGACCCCCACGAATAGATACTGATGACCTGTCCTGAGGATAATTGCAGTAATTAGAGACCTCTGGATCCATGTGAGGTACAGAGGTAGTTCTAAGATTGTTAGAAAGAGACTGTACTATATGATGTCTGATTTAAATTTTTTACATTACTCATGGGATAACCCTTTTAAGGAGCAAATATGAACTTATTACCTTAAAGGGTTAAGGAGCCAATGTGAATATTACTGCACTTGTCCTGCAGTAAATACCAGAGAAATTAACTGAAGCCACCAGAGCAAACAGAAGCAGGCAGAAGATATTGAAAAAATAACCTTTCCTAGTCACACCTTTATGTGTTATTTGCATCAGTGGTGCTAAAAGAATTCCTGGGGGCATCAAAGTTTCGCAAAAGAAGAGGTCACAAAAAATCCAAGTTTAACCTTAGTGCTGTGATTAGAGGTAATTCTGAAATTTAATACATGTATTTTACAAGAACATTTACAACAAATCCTATACCTATAGACTCAACCATGCTAAACAACATATAGACTCCTATAGGGCAACAACATGTGATAAAATCCAGATGGTTTTGTTGACAATCTAATACCTAAAAATACATCAAAATATAATTAAAGGACATATCATCATAAATAACAAACACTGAAACTAGTTACTAAAAAGTATAAAAAGCCTCTGTTGCAAAAATTACCGTTCATATGTAAAAATGTGTACTACTAATACTCAATGGATGACAAGAATTGGCTAAAATAAAAAAAAAAAAAAACACCTAACCAGCAATGCAGAGGAAGTAACTGCTCACTTGGCTCTCCTATATGTTTCATGAAAAACATGTAACTCCTCTTTGTGACTAGTGATGAACGGGAGGTGCCATATTCGATTTCGCGATATTTCGCGAATATTCAATTGAATATTCGTCTTATATTCGTAGAAATTGAATATTCATCATTATTCTATTTATCGCGAATAATATGCGACTTAATTATTTGCGTATTGCGATTTTCTTTTAACTGTATAAGGCAACTTTTGCTATTGGTTGGCTATGGCTATGGCTAATATGTTTATTTTACGAATATTCGCTATATTCCAGTCATATTCTAAAAAACAAAGTTATAGCAACATAGCGAATATTCGTAAAATACACATATAGACTATAATTTAGCTAATATAGTGCTATAATCATTTTTTTTATAGTCAAATTTTTTTTATCTCTTCTGAACTTCAGTTTTGGAAAAAATGTACACTATAAAAAAAAAATACTATAGCACTATATTAGCTAAATTACAGTCTATATGTGTATTTTACGAATATTCGCTATATTGCTATAACTTTGTTTTTTAGAATATGACGAATATTCTAAAAAACAAAGTTATAGCAATATAGCGAATATATCCGTTATTTAGAATATTCGTCTTTTTTTTTTTCAATGTGTACTGTTATTCCACTTTGGCATACTGCTCCCCAACAAGAGTCCCTGTCACCATGGGAACGCCTGTGAGTTAGAATATACTATCGGATCTGAGTTTTCACGATCTCAGGAAAAATTCAGATCCGATGGTATTTTCTAACCAACAGGCATTCCCATGGTGACGGGGACGCTTGTTGGGGAGGAGTATGCGAGCAACTGTACAGATAGGAAAAAATAATGCGAATATTCTAAATACTGAATATATTCACTATATTGCTATATATTCGCTTTTTAGAATATTCGTATTTTTTTTTTCCATATGCAAACATAATTCCTTCCTGCTTAAGTTGCTTGTGGGCCAATGACTCATTGACCCACAAGAAAGAAGCAGGGAGGAATAATGTTTTCAGATGTTAAAAAATGATGAATATTCGAAATAGCAAATATATAGCGCTATATTCTAAATATTTGCGAATTAGCGAAGTTGCGATATTCGCGATTAATATTCGCTATTCGAATATTCAAGCTCAACACTATTTGTGACTAACTAGTTCTCCGAATGCCAGACCAAACCTCTAAACAATAGTCCTGGTCTGGACTATCAATATAATTCACTAGAGTCCACCCATCTGTGCCGGTGACATCACTGGGCTCACTGCTAGGTGGAAGTCTCCACTTAGCATAGTGTTGTGAAGCCCAATACATCACCGGCACTATAAACATTTTTCTTGTGAAGCTGGAGGTTCACTTTATATATACTGATACAATGTCCATTTAATCTTATTTCTACAAACTTTTAAAAAAGATGGGATGTAAGAAAAAGTGAAAGTACTTTTATCTAGTGGGTTCATATATGGGATTAGGAGATAGAGTAGATCTACTTGTTTCCATTTCTGATATCCTTTGCGAACGTACTTCAGATCCAGATAAATGGCATGCCAGTTCTTAACATTAAAACGGACAATATATTTCACTCTACAGAAATATATCTGAGTGTCATATTAGGGGTTAAGGCATTTAGAGAATCAACATGTAAGGAGCTTTAGACAGTAAGATACGACTTTTTGCGTGGAAGGAAAATATTCCTAAATACTGAGCTTAAGGGTAACTTGTCACCAAGAAAATGCAGTGCAATCTACAGGCATCATGTTACAGAGAAAGAGGAGCTGAGCAGACTGATGTATATATTTTATAGGAAAATATTCAGTAAAACATAAATCTCTGCTCTTTGATGCTTAGGAGTCATGTGGGCGGTGCCAATCAGTGATTGGCAGCTAACTCTGTTTTACTAAGCATAGGGTGGAGGCTATCAGTCAATAAGTAGGACCACCCACATGACTCCTAAGCATAGAAAGAGGAAAGGTTTAAATGAATAAATTGCACATTTTACTGAATCTTTTCCCATAAAACTATATATCAATTTGCTCAGCTCCTCCTGCTCTATAACATGCTGCCTTAAGATTCTACAGCATTTTCATGGCGACAAGTTCCATTTAAAAGCCAATAAACCAAATATACCATTAAGAATGCATAAGACAACATTGGGGGCCCAGTGACAACTTGGTGGTGTAAATAATTGGGATGTTGTCAGTTTGCAGTGTCAGAGGGACTTCTGCACTCTAGAAGTACATCTTGTAAACTCACTTTAAAGGGAACCTTTCAAAGTGAATATGATGTCTGTCCTGCATATCATCATTATATTGCCCCCATCCTCCTGGTGTTCGCCTCCCCTGCTCCTCCCAGTATGCTGCCATGCCTCTGGGCATGTGCTGGACGCATCGTGCACTCCACCATTCACAGTGGAGCGCACTATGCGTTCCACCATGCGTTCCACAGCGGCACCTCACTTCCGGTTTTGCGATCTACATCCGGTTTGGAAATACTGTCTTGATTATTCATCAGCTTGCTTTGCCTAGCTTATGTGGGTCTTAATAGTTTCATTTTATTATTTCATTATTAGTTATCAATGTGCAGCCTAAGTATGTGTGTCCTCAATGTCCTCTCTTGTTATGTGGCTGTGTTTTGGCTGGTGAAACGCATATGCATTCCACAATGCGTTCCACCAGCCGATCATGTGATGTACACTTCCGGTTTCCTGTTCTGACCAGATTCTGATATGCTAATGCACTGACTACAGTTCCTGCTGCACAGGTGAATGCAATTACAGCTTATTTAACACCCTATATTAACTGACGCTCCAACACACAGTCCTTTACCCCTGAGGAAGCCGGATTGCTCCGGCGACACGCGTTGGGCGCTTGTTATGTTTCCTGGTCCACTGCACCAGCTGGCTATGTAGGTTTGGCGCTTGATATGTGACCCCATGTTGGTCTGTTTGCATTTTCTATTCTAGTGGTCTTACCTTACCTTACATTTGCTATATGTGATTTATTGTATTGCTCTATATGCTGGTTGACAACGCATACATTTATATGTGATAACTCAGTGGACCTGTGTGTGTCGGTTACATATATTTTATTGCATACCGCACTTTGTTCTATATTGTATACAATTTTTTAATGCGTGTGTGTTGCTGTGTCTAATAAACTTTATATATATTTTTATATCCTTTATGGTCGGATGTGCATTTATGGGGTGGCGCTTTTGACTCTCTCTTGGGTCAGATCATGTGTCATATGTAGTTTTACCACCCTTTGCACTCCTTTAAGTATATGGTGTGCCCCCTGTCCCTTCAAACGTCTGACCTGCAGGCATCATGTTATAGAACAGGAAGAGCAGAGGGACTAAGACCGGCATCTAAATCGTCCGTTTTATTAAATGTCCCCCTATATGTTTTAAAAAATGACATACAGTATGCGTATGATACCAACAGTTAATAGACACATCAAGCATAACTAGCATATTCTGATACTAGATGCTCGCCACAAGTCTGATCACCTGAACTAACAGCATAAAAGGTCTGTATGATGTTGTTAGTTTAAGTGACCAAACCCACATGGGGCCAGGATTTGCAGCCACAATACATACACCAAAATGTGCCCGTATTATGCTTCTGTAAAACTGGAAGTACCGGAATAAAGTGATCAAATTTTTGTAGATATTTAAACGGAACTTTTATTTATTACTTTTAGAAAATAGCCCCTTAGATGAGTATATATATATATATATATATATATATATATATATATATATATAGAACGTCAAACGATAATTATGTATGGCTTCTATGATACATTTCAATAGAAATATATTAGTGACTCCAGATGGAGTTGAAGTATACATGCCATTAAAACAGGTAGAAGAAAAGGGGGTGCACGGCAGCACTCGTTAGATGGTAACCCGTTTGTCCTACCGTTTTGTTGAGCGACTCCAATTGTGCCACAGTTACCTCACGGATCAGTGATGAATTAGGTCCTCGGTAATGGTCGTGCTGCACACGGCTAGGGATCCAAACTATAATTCCCTATACTTACCCTAGAGGGGTCCTACAATAGCCCTAGGGCCTAACCACGGTACACCCACTAAGGCAAGGGTGCCCCGTCCGGAACCTAACCCTGGAATTAGAGACCCTAATTTGCCTCTCCTAGAACATCGCTACTTGCATGTTTCACTTTCTGTAAAACTGGCCAAAGGCCTCATGCACACGGACGTTTTTTTCACGGTCCGCAAAAACGGGGTCCGTAGGTCCGTGATCCGTGACCGTTTTTTCGTCCGTGGGTCTTCCTTGATTTTTGGAGGATCCACGGACATGAAAAAAAAGTCGTTTTGGTGTCCGCCTGGCCGTGCGGAGCCAAACGGATCCGTCCTAAATTACAATGCAAGTCAATGGGGACGGATCCGTTTGACGTTGACACAATATGGTGCCATTTCAAACGGATCCGTCCCCATTGACTTTCAATGTAAAGTCTGGAGTCCCTTTTATACCAACGGATCAGAGTTTTCTCCAATCCGATGGTATATTTTAACTTGAAGCGTCCCCATCACCATGGGAACGCCTCTATGTTAGGATATACTGTCGGATATGAGTTAGATCGTGAAACCTCATTTCCGACAGTATATTCTAACACAGAGGCGTTCCCATGGTGATGGGGACGCTTCTAGTTATAATATACTACAAACTGTGTACATGACTGCCCCGATCTCTTACAGGGGGCCGTGATCAGCACAATTAACCCCTCAGGTGCCGCACCTGAAGGGGTTAATTGTACTATCATATCCCCCTGTAAGAGATCAGGGCTTCCAGGCAGCAGGGGACAGACCCCCCCCCCTCCCCAGTTTGAATATCATTGGTGGCCAGTGCGGCCCCCCCTCCCTCTATTGTAATAATTTGTTGGTGGCACAGTGTGCCCCCCCCGCCCCCCCCTTCCTCCCTCTATTGTAATAATTCGTTGGTGGCACAGTGTGCGCCCCCCCCTTCCTCCCTCTATTGTAATAAATCATTGGTGGCACAGTGTGCGCCCCCCATTGGCCCCCCCTCCCTCTATAGCATTAACAACATTGGTGGCCAGTGTGCGGCCTCCCATCAACCCCCCCCCCCCCCCCGATCATTGGTGGCAGCGGGTTACTAGCAATAGTACAATAGTAAAAGATTCATACTTACCTGGGAGCTGCGATGTCTGTGTCCGGCCGGGAGCTCCTCCTACTGGTAAGTGACAGTTCATTTAGCAATGCGCCGCACAGACCTGTCACTTACCAGTAGGTGGAGCTCCCGGCCGGACACGAACATCGCAGCAGCCGGTAAGTATGAATCTTCTACTATTGTACTATTGCTAAGTAACCATGGCAACCAGGACTGTAGTAGCGTCCTGGTTGCCATGGTTACCGATCGGAGCCCCATCGATTAAACTGGGACTCCGATCGGAACTCCGCTGCCACCAATGATGGGGGGGGGGAGATGGGAGGCCGCACACTGGCCACCAATGTTGTTAATGCTATAGAGGGAGGGGGGCCGATGGGGGGCGCACACTGTGCCACCAACGAATTATTACAATAGAGGGAGGGAGGGGGGGGCGCACACTGTGCCACCAACGAATTATTACAATAGAGAGAGGGGGGGGGGCCGCACTGGCCACCAATGATATTCAAACTGGGGAGGGGGGGAGGGTCTGCCCCTGCTGCCTGGCAGCCCTGATCTCTTACAGGGGGCCGTGATCAGCACAATTAACCCCTTCAGGTGCCGCACCTGAAGGGGTTAATTGTGCTGATCACGGCCCCCTGTAAGAGATCGGGTGCTGCCAGGCAGCAGGGGGCAGTCTTGTACACAGTTTGTAGTGTATTCTAACTAGAAGCGTCCCCATCACCATGGGAACGCTTCTGTGTTAGAATATACTGTCGGTTCTGAGTTTTCACGAAGTGAAAACTTAGCTTTGAAAAAGCTTTTATGCAGACGGATCTTCGGATCCGTCTGTATAAAAACTAACCCACGGTCAATGATCACGGACACGGATGCCAATCTTGTGTGCATCCGTGTTCTTTCACGGACTCATTGACTTGAATGGGTCCGTGAACCGTTGGCCGTGAAAAAAATAGGACAGGTCATATTTTTTTCACGGCCAGGAAACACGGATCACAGATGCGGCTGCAAAACGGTGCATTTTCCGATTTTTCCACGGACCCATTGAAAGTCAATGGGTCCGCGAAAAAAAACGGAAAACGGCACAACGGCCACGGGTGCACACAACGGTCGTGTGCATGAGGCCTAAAGCCGTATTTGCATGGTCAAATCTCTTTGGAACTACAACTTTTATTCTCTTGTGTTTCCTGGATGACATTATGGTCTATAGAAGTGGGTAGCACATTATCCTCTTACTTTTCTGGAGTCTTGACCATGTACATATGTGTTGGACTAGACAGGCCCAACAGTGAAATTCATTCTGGGGCCCACTGTACAGCTACATGCACATACTACCTGCTGTCACATTGTAGGCAGCAGCAGCAGCACACCCGGTATTATTGATTGCCTGGGTCCCTGCAGCAACTTTGAGAAGCTGGGTCCCTAGGAAAAGTAGATACTGTTTGGCCTGCCTCTGTGCCTAAAGTAGGTATCTGCTCAGTTTTTGAATGGCCATAGAATGGTTGAGATGCTCTATGCTGCCTAATGGATCTGTATTCAGTGTGTTCAATCTACTGTGTCATGTGCCGCTTGCGCAGGGGGTGGAGGAATGGGGTCCCACCGTTGTCAGGAGCCCACTGGGGAAGTCACCTGTTCCTCTGTAGGCCAGACTAAGTGAGCCCAGGTGACAATCTGGTTTCTCTCCTTTTCTTAATGCTTTATACATGCCTTTAGATATTGTCTCTTCACAGAAGAGAATAAGATGGTTATTTAGTAGGACATCCGACCTGTTAGGAAATAATATCCAAGGAAGCACTCTATATTTTTCTTCTTACATTTAAAAGTAATTTTTGGGATTACTATGGTCTTTAACAAATATGTTCGTGTAATTGTCTACCTCATGTACAGCTTCCTCACTATTCTTTTTGAAATTTGACCCATTTCACTATATAAACCAATCCCTCTAGTTTGCTTCCATCATGTATGTAGCATTTCATGTTGCTGTATCCAACCAAACACATGATGCACTTCTCCTTTCTTTGCCACAACTCCAGTACCACCACTAATAACACCCCCTATCACTGCACCTGTTGCTGCTGTGACACACCCATGGACATAACAGTAGAGATGTCCCGAACTATTCGCGGCGAATAGTTCCCGGCGAACATAGCTTGTTCGCGTTTGCCGCGGCGGGCGAACATATGCAATGTTCGGTCCGCCCCCTATTTGTCATCATTGTGTAAACTTTGACCCTTTACCTCACAGTCAGCAGACACATTCCAGCCAATCAGCAGCAGACCCTCCCTCCCAGACCCTCCCACCTCCTGGACAGCATCCATTTTAGATTCATTCGGAAGCTGCATTCTTAGTGAGAGGAGGGACAGTGTAGCTGCTGCTGATTTATTAGGGAAATCGATAGCTAGGCTAGTGTATTCAGTGTCCACTACAGTCCTGAAAGACTCATCTGATCTCTGCTGTAAGGACAGCACCCCAAAAAGCCCTTTTTAGGGCTAGAACATCATTCTGCTTTTTTTTTCTTTTCCCTGTGTAATCTAATTGCAGTTGCCTGCCTGCCAGTGTGTGTGTCAGGCTCACAGCGTATACTGTGCCCACTTGCCCAGTGCCACCACTCATATCTGGTGTCACAGTAGCTTGCATTTAAAAAATAATAATTTGGATTGTAATATAATAGCAGTCAGTTGCCGGCACGCGCGTGTGTTTCATGCCCTGCAAGTGCATAGTGTCACCAGCGCAACTCATATCTGGTGTCACATTCAATTACATTTAAAGAAAAACAGCCATTTTGACTGTGAATAAATAGCAGTCAGTTGCACACACGTGTTTGTGTGTTTAAGGCCCAGCTGCAAGTCCATAGTGTCACTTCAGCGCAACTCATATCTGGTGTCACAGTAGCTTGTACGCATAGTACAACTTAACTAATCTAAAAAAAATGACAGGCAGAGGCAAGCCACCCCGCAGGGGCCGTCGTGGTCGTGGTGATGTGATTCCCTTTGGCCCTAGAATAATGCCCAGTGTTCAGAGGCCACGTACCCTGAACTCGAAAAGTTCTGAGGACATAGTTGACTGGATAACACAGGACACCCAATCATCTACAGCTTCGGCTCGGAACCTTGACGCACCATTCTCCTCCAGCTCAGCTTTGGGCACCTCTCAAGTTACCACTCGCCCACCTGCCGCCACCACCAACACTAGCACCACAGCCGCTTCACTTGATCTGTCAGAGGAGTTATTTACACATCAGTTGGAAGAAATGAGTGATGCACAACCATTATTGCCAGAGGATGTAGATAACAGGGATATGTCTCAGTCAGGCAGCATTACACACATGGACGTACGGTGTGATGATGATGTGTCCGTGGATGTCACGTGGGTGCCCGCTCGAAGAGAAGAAGAACAGGGGGAAAGTTCAGATGGGGAGACAGAGAGGAGGAGGAGATGAGTTGGAAGCAGGGGGAGGTCGTCGGAAGGAGCTAGTGGCACAGTCAGACAGCATGCATCAGCACCCGGGGTTAGCCAGACAGCACGCCAATCAACGCATGCTGTTACCACCACCAGAATGCCGTCATTGCAGAGCTCAGCAGTGTGGAATTTTTTTGGTGTGTCTGCCTCTGACAACAGCGATGCCATTTGCAACCTGTGCCAAAAGAAACTGAGTCGTGGGAAGTCCAACACCCACCTAGGTACAACTGCTTTGCGAAGGCACATGATCGCACATCACAAACGCCTATGGGATCAACACATGAGTACAAGCAGCACACAAACTCAAAGCCGCCATCCTCCTCCTGGTCCAGCATCTTCAGCCACGTCAACCACTGCTGTCCTCCTTGCCCCCTTTCAACCATCCGCCACTCCGTCTCTTGCCTTGAGCAGTTCCTGCTCATCTGCCCACAGTCAGGTATCTGTCAAGGACATGTTTGAGCGTAAGAAGCCAATGTCACAAAGTCACCCCCTTGCCAGGCGTCTGACAGCTGGCTTGTCTGAACTCTTAGCCCATCAGCTTTTACCATACAAGCTGGTGGAGTCTGAGGCCTTCCAAAAATTTGTAGCTATCTGGACACCGCATTTGAAGGTACCTGGCCGAAATTTCTTTTCACAAAAGGCAATCCCCAACCTGTACTTGATTGTGCAAAAGGAAGCAATGGCATGTCTGGCACACAGTGTTGGGGCAAGGGTCCATCTGACCACTGATACCTGGTCTGCAAAGCACGGTAAGGGCAGGTATATCACCTACACTACGCATTGGGTAAACCTGCTGCCGGCTGCCAGCGTGGCGTGGCTCTGCAAAGGAGTTGGTGACACCGCCACGACTTTGAGGCAGGCCTGCTGCCACCTCCTCTACTCCTCCTACTCCATCCTCTTCCATAACCTCCTCGGCTGAGTCCTCTTCTGCTGCTGCGTCTTTCTCCACATCAACGGCACCCCCCGAGCTCCCCAGGGGCTATTCCACATCCCTGATATGACAGTGTCACGCCGTCTTGGGGTTGACTTGCCTGAAAGCAGAGAGTCACACCGGACCAGCACTCCTGTCCGCCCTGAATGCACAGGTGGATCAGTGGCTGACTCCGCACCAACTGGAGATCGGCAAAGTGGTGTGTGACAACGGAAGCAATTTGTTGGCGGCATCGAATTTGGGCAAGTTGACACATGTGCCGTGCATGGCATATGTGTGTAATCTGATCGTACAACGCTTTGTGCATAAGTACCCAGGCTTACAGGAGATCCTGAAGCAGGCCAGGAAGGTGTGTGGCCATTTCAGGTGTTCCTACACGGCCATGGCGCACTTTTCAGATATCCAGCGGCGAAACAACATGCCAGTGAGGCGCTTGATTTGTGACAGCCTGACACGTTGGAATTCAACACTCCTAATGTTTGACCGCTTGCTCCTACAAGAAAAAGCCGTCAACGAGTATTTGTATGACCGGGGTGCTAGGACAGCCTCTGCGGAGCTGGGAATTTTTTTGCCACGTTACTGGACGCTCATGCGCAATGCCTGTAGGCTCATGCGTCCTATCTCCCGGTTCCTAAAATCGATTCCATATACACGTCCCCTGATAGGGGACGTAACACGGATTAAACTGATAGAAATAGTACTACTTAACACACCATATAATAATGCAGAGAGAGGCAACGCAGAGAGAGGAGTCTGAAGAAGAGGAGTCAGAGGAGGAAAGTGGCTTTGAGGAGGTGGAAGACCAACCACAGCAGGCGTCCCAGGGGGCTTGTTTTCACCTTTCGGGGACCCTTGGTGTTGTATGTGGCTGGGTGGAGGAAGAGACCTTCAATGACATCAGTGAGGACAAGGAACGGGACATGGCTAGCTTGGTATCCAACCTTGTGCAAATGGGGAGTTTGCGGTTGTGAAAATGGACTGTTTGCGGTGCGTTAAACGGGGAGTTTGGTCTGTCACTGTGAAGCAGGCGTAACCGTTACACTACCTGATCGATACAACATCATACCTGATGTTTTAAAGCACGTTATTCCAAACAATATAGGAATGTTAGGTGATTTATACCCTTTATCGATTAAAACCCGACTCTGCGTCAACTATGTAATTTTCCATGGGAGTTTTGCCATGGATCCCCCTCCGGCATGCCACAGTCCAGGTGTTAGTCCCCTTGAAACAACTTTTCCATCACTATTGTGGCCAGGAAAAGAGACCCTGTGGGTTTCAAAATTTGCCTGCCTATTGAAGTCTATGGCAGTTTGCCCGGTTCGCGAACATTTGCGGAAATTCGCGTTCGCCGTTCGCGAACGGAAAATTTTATGTTTGCGACATCTCTACATAACAGCACAGGCTGTATGGACATGGTCCTAGAATGGAGGATGAGTGAATTCAAGGTAATAGAAATACATTTCAAAATTACAGCTACCTTCAAAAATTATTATTTTACAGTATGTTGATGCAAACCGGAAAAACCCCTTTAATGATATACAGTCTTGTTGACTTCGCATCTAATTACTGAATGGATATCATCCTGCAAACAGTATAAAACGTGTGGATTTTACTACAGCAAAGGTTCTCAGCAAGGTATTCTAGGTATGATATAGTTATTTCCAGGTGTATGACTTAATTATTGTATACTATTACAACTTGCATGCATTAATATTTCTCTGATGGTTATGGGAAAAAGGAGAGATTAAAACTGTCAAGTTATTCTTCTCTTGACAGAACAATCTATCCCCATAGCTTGATTTAAAATACAGCTGAACTGATGAAAATAATATTTTAGTTTCAGAGTCATTAGAATACATGGTAATTTATTGAACCTTCAATCAGACATTGTGAATATGGGGATGACTCATATCCTTTGATTCTGTATTCATTCTGGTCCTTTAGTAACTGGCAGTTTAATAGCTCTATGGAAGGCAATTAATATACACAGAAATCACAATTCAGAACAATGCAAGAAGGGTGGATGATTTCCCACATAGGCATAGTGGTCCTGGAAATGGCATAGCTGATTGATACTGGCACACAATTCTCAATTCTAGAAAAAAATTCAGTTGTACTTCTGATTTGTGGGCACTGGGCAGATCATTTGGTTCATAACTGAAAATCCAAAACACATTACAAATGTTTTTGCTTGCATTCATTGTTATAATTGTGAAAAGCTTCTAAAAATTAAGTAGCTGATTCCATAAGGTTTTGCCTTCACACTGAGCCAGCCATGAGCTTCTCAATAATTGTCATGCAGGAAAAGGGGCAGATATAGTACGATGAAGAAAACGGGAGTCACTGTGGATGGGTATTTAGGATAATCACCTTTATGTACCGTAAGTTGATTAAAGGGGTTTTACATCAAAATGGTATGACCACACAGCATGGTCCTGTGGTGTTTGCAATGTGGCCGTGCTGTGTTCAAGTACCATGGGGCCGAAGGGGGTCCTAATTAAACTAATGAGACCACACTGTTCTATTGTTAAAGGGGTTATCCAAAGCTTTTCTACTGATGACGTATCCTCTGGATAGGTCATCAATATCTGATCAGTGGGGGTCCGACACCCAGGACCCTTGCTGATCAGCTGTTTGAGAAGGCACCAGCATTCATAGTATCACCGCGGCCTTCTCGTAGCTTAGCCCAGGCCGTGTGGTGTCACGTTCATTCCTCACATGGCCTAGGTGCAGCTGGGTCTGAGCTGGAATACCAAGCACAGCCGCTATCAAATGAACGGAGCTGTGCTTGTTGAGCTGAAGGCCACGGCGATTGCAGGAGCACCGGTGACTTTTCAAACAGCTGATCAGCAGGGATCCCAGGTGTCGAACCCCAACCAGTCTGATGACGTATCCAGAGGATAGGTCATCAATAGAAAAGTCTCAGAAAACCCTTTTAATGGCCACACAGCACTTTTAATACCCTGCAGCCATTAAGCAGGTCATATCCTTCGAAGTGATGAGAGCTCCACTAATCTTCAGAATTAAAAGGAATGTGTCATTCAGTTCAGTCTCTTGGCTTCGGGGGGCTTCATGGCCTCGGGGGCCCGATGACCGTTCTTCATGTTCGTTAGGTGTACAATATGGTTGTAGGCTGGTTAGCGTCCTAGGTTTATTATCGGAGAGGGTTATTGGTTATGTGAGTCCACAAGTCATACTGGTGCTGCATAAGTGGTTTATATTTTATAAAAAAAAAAAAAAAGGCTTCTCCGTTTTAGTTACACGTATGACTCCGCCATTAGTCTCTCACGGACGACTCCGCCATTAGTCTCTCACGGATGGCTTCTCAGTTTTAGTTTACACATGTGGCTTCGCCATTAGTCTCTCACGCATGGCTTCTCCGTTTAGGTTTACGAATACGACTCCGCCATTAGAGTCTCTCACGCATGGCTTCTCCGTCTAGGTTTACGCATACGACTCCGCCATTAGAGTCTCTCGCGCATGGCTCCGCCATTAGAGTCTCTCACGCATGGCTTCTCCGTTTAGATTTTACACACATAAACTCCTCCATTCGAGGCCGGCTGCGTGGTCCCACCACAAGTAGGTTCCATGTCTGTCTGCCTTCAGACCCGCTCGCATGGCTCTGTCATCTGTGGCTCGCAATACAATTTCTTGTGGTGGCTCGTGTCATTAGAGCCTCACTCACATTATTGTTTTCTCTAACTTTTAATTTCTAGGTTGTTGGGTATAAAAGGAAATCGTTGTTTTCTTTATAAGCCGTCATCCCGAGCCTGCCTTTGCGGACATCACCTTCTCCCAGGCAGACTTACTTCATCTACAAACTCGGGCTGAGGGTGTTGGTGTCCGGCCTAAGTCCTGGGTATCTGTCTGTGTTCCAGTAGGAGGTACAGTAATAAGGCGCAAATTACGAAGTCTACCACGTCTACAGACACGACAAAGCATATCACGACTACAGGCACAGTATACATAGTTTATCACGACCTTAAGCTTATTTTCTGTTACAACCGCAGGTATGGTGTACGTCTGTCCTTATTACAGGCGACATTAGCTCGTTAATCAAAATAGGCATGTATTCCTGTTTGTGGTTCCCCAGGCCTAGTGAGTTTACACATTTCAATTAATCTACTACTAGAGTGGAGTACCTCAGGGGTCAGTATTGGGCCCTATTCTCTTCAATATATTTATTAATGATCTTGTAGAAGGCTTGCATAGTAAAGTATCAATTTTCGCAGATGACACTAAACTGTGTAAAGTAATTTACACTAATGAGGACAGTATACTACTACAGAGGGATCTGGATAGATTGGAGGCTTGGGCAGATAAGTGGCAGATGAGGTTTAACACTGATAAATGTAAAGTTATGCACATGGGAAGGAAAATGCAAGTCACCCGTACATACTAAATGGTAAAACACTCGGTAACACTGACATGGAAAAGGATCTAGGAATTTTAATAAACAGCAAACTAAGCAGCAAAAACCAGTGTCAGGCAGCTGCTGCCAAGGCCAACAAGATAATGGGTTGCATCAGAAGGGGCATAGATTCCCGTGATAGGAACATAGTCCTACCACTTTACAAATCGCTAGTCAGACCACACATGGAGTACTGTGTACAGTTCTGGGCTCCTGTAAACAAGGCAGACATAGCAGAGCTGGAGAGGGTTCAGAGGAGGGCAACTAAAGTAATAACTGGAATGGGGCAACTACAGTACCCTGAAAGATTATCAAAATTAGGGTATTCACTTTAGAAAAAAGACGACTGAGGGGAGATCTAATTAATATGTGTAAATATATCAGGGGTCAGTACAGAGATCTATCCCATCAGCTATTTATCCCCAGGACTGTGACTGTGACGAGGGGACATCCTCTGCGTCTGGAGGAAAGAAGGTTTGTACACAAACATAGAAGAGGATTCTTTACGGTAAGAGCAGTGAGACTATGGAACTCTCTGCCTGAGGAGGTGGTGATGGTGAGTACAATAAAGGAATTCAAGAGGGGCCTGGACGTATTTCTGGAGCTTAATAATATTACAGGCTATAGCTACTAGAGAGGGGTCGTTGATCCAGGGAGTTATTCTGATTGCATGATTGGAGTCGGGAAGGAATTTTTTATTCCCCTAAAGTGGAGAAAATTGGCTTCTACCTCACAGGGTTTTTTGCCTTCCTCTGGATCAACTTGCAGGATAACAGGCCGAACTGGATGGACAAATGTATTTTTTCGGCCTTATGTACTATGTTACTATGTTACTAGAGTAAGACGGCGTACGCCATGTTCTAATTTTTGGCTCCTTTATAAAAAATAAGAATAAAAGTGTGGCCTGGGGAATAAGTAGCGGTGAAGTATTTTGCCCCCAGGAACAGTTGGTGTCCTATCAGGGCCCTTGGCGAATGTTGGAGTTAATTTAGGCCCTTCCAACAGATTCACCATTGTTTGTGTCAGTCTGCAGCTCTCAGGATTCAGTCCTTCTCGTTGTATGGTCACGTGTTAGTGTACATAGGAGTAAATCATTTCTGGTTACCGGCCACTCGTTCAATCACATCAGCATTAACCATCTCCAAGAACGATGTGCCGATGCACAAGACTAAGAGGTAAGGTAGATAGTAGTCACTATGTTTTATACGGTCTACTCCGCACCTTCATCATGAAAGGTCTTTTCGTTCAAAGTGGGTGTCGTATTATATTTACTCTAAACTAAGGTCTGCTCTTTTTGGCCACTTTAGGCTGCCCTTCCACAGCAGTTATGGCATAATTCTACTGCTCGTTGTAGATAGGGTTAGATAGGTTAGGTTCACCTTTCTGATAGCCGATCCGACCACAAGTATAAGCAGGATATTGCTGCATTTGTGGGAGGGGAGGCTGATTACAAGGCTATTCATACGTACCTGTGGGCCAGGCTGGCTGATTACTAGGCTATTTATAGGCACCTGTGGGTCCAGGCTGACGCCGATTCAGCTGATTTCACCCACCCACCCACACCATCTTACAGTCACTTCACATTAGGGTGGCCCACTTTAGGCTGCCCTTCCACAGCAGTTATGGCATAATTCTACTGCTCGTTGTAGATAGGGTTAGATAGGTTAGGTTCACCTTTCTGATAGCCGATCCGACCACAATCCAATCATAAGCTTTTCTAAACTTACTGCTGAAAGTGGTCATAGTGGAGTGGGGCCCCATTCCAAGTTTTGCTATGGGGCCCCATGACTATATGTTACACCCCTGACTCCAATACATAAGAGCAGGAATTTAAATGTAGTTGAACTGCATTTTCATGGTAACTAGTTCCCTTTAAATAAAAGTGTGTTGCAGTTCTTTGGACAGCAGGTTGTTGGTAACAATATTGTATAGTTAATAAACTGAATAGAGTTAATTCCCTTGGTTCTCAAGACCAGTGGAGGGACCAAGGTTGGCCTCCACCAATCATACTGTTATGACATATTCTAAATCAGGGAAGCACAATCTTTTCTGGATGGGGCTAAACTGTCAGACTGAACCAATCCCAAGGGCCAAAAATAGAACTTAAAGGGATATTACCAACTGAATTGCTGCATTAATGGCATATCAACCATACAGTATATACCATAAATGTCTGGTTACACTTCCAGGACTCCCATCTATTGGGAGAATACATAAAAATTACATGTGAGTAGCCACAAGACATAGACATACCGTACATGTCTGTTTCCAGATGGTTGCGGGCATCGAGGTCTGCATGCTGTACACCCCTGTGATAATTGGGTGCCATAACATTCTAAGATACCCCTTTAGCTATTGCTGTTGTATTTACACACACTTGCATTTAATGTCCATTGTGATATTTTATAAAATATTTGCTAAATAAGCCTTCAGATTTGTAAAACAAACTTTATACATATTTTGGTAACTTAGCCACCAAGAGTTTTATCTCGAAATCATTCCAAATTGTGGCTTGGCACATGAATAATTCCCCCACCATGCAGAAGTAATGTAATAAAAAGTAAGTCTGAATATACTGACTACCTCTCCTACTCTTTGCATGCTGAAGATGACTTTCCATGTCCACATAATGCTCCATAGTCACCACCGATCCCGCTTTCAGAGAATGTAGTGTTTTGAAATTGTACATGTTATGGAGCAGATTAGACATAATGTGGGAAATATTGGTAGAGGACAGATTTTACTCATACTCAGAAAATGAAATAATGCTGTGGATTGGTAGAAAGTCCCACAATATCCAAAGCTGTATCTAAGCATTTCTTCACACAGGGCAAAGATTCATTATGCCCCACCCTATTCACCTAGAACTCAACAAAATTTGCCCCAGCCCATAAAATGTAGAGTAACATACAATAGTGCACAAATACTGTAGTCCAACTGTATCACACACACCATGCTAGAACTGCAATGCAACATGATGATTTCTCCTACATTGTTTCTGATGAACTCATCGTCTGCTATCTAAACCCAACCAGGTCTCTTATTTGTTGCTTTAAGGTGGCCATACACATTAGATAAATTGGTTGATGGTTGAACAGCAGTTAAACAAACAAACATCAGGTGAAAGTTATTTTCACAGACACGACCATATACATTTTAGACCATAGTGGTCGTTACAGATATTCAAATTGCACATACATTTTCAATGAAACTGGGAAATGGATGAAAGACCTTTCTGGGAACATTATTTAAAAGAAGATATTTTGTTCATGAACGATCTTTCTTTGATCGAAAGATCTTGCATCCAACTATAAAACGAAAAAATATTAAACATGGCCAACTTCATTTAAAGAATAATGCTCAGTCAGCTGAAACAATTATCTGTTGTTAAATTACAACCTACGAATGTGTGTTTTGGTTGAAATTGTCTATTTTGATAAACTTGAGACTAATGTGTGTGGCCACCTTTAGGCCCCTTTTCACACGAGCGAGTTTTCCGCACGGATGCGTTGCGGGAGGTGAACGCACAGCATCCGCACGGAATCCTGACCCATTCATTTCTATGGGGCTGTTCACATGAGCGGTGATTTTCACGCATCACTTGAGCGTTGCGTGAAAATCGCAGCATGCTCCTCTTTGTGCGTTTTTCACGTAAAGCAAGCCCCATAGAAATGAATGGGGTTGCGTGAAAATCGCAAGCATCCGCAAGCAAGTGCGGATGCGGTGCGATTTTCACACATGGTTGCTAGGTGACAGTCTATTCACTGTATTATTTTCCCTTATAACATGGTTATAAGGGAAAATAATAGCATTCTGAATACAGAATGCAAAGTAAAATAGGGCTGGAGGGGTTAAAAAAATAAATAAAAATTAACTCACCTTCTCCTCTTGTTCGCGTAGTTCCCGGTCTCTTCTTTACTTCTTTAATGATGAGCTATGGGCTAAAGGACCTTTGGTGACGTCAGATCACATGCTCCAATCACCGTGGTGATGGACCATGTGATTGGAGCATGTGATCTGACGTCACCAAAGGTCCTTTAGCCCACAGCTCATCATTAAAGAAGTAAAGAAGAGACCGGGAACTACGCGAACAAGAGGAGAAGGTGAGTTAATTTTTATTTATTTTTTTAACCCTCAATTGATCACCTACTAAGCATTCTGTATTCAGAATGCTATTATTTTCCCTTATAACTATGTTATAAGGGAAAATAATAACATCTACACAACACCGATCCCAAGCCCGAACTTCTGTGAAGAAGTTCGGGTTTGGGTACCAAACATGCGTGATTTTTCTCACGCGAGTGCAAAACGCATTACAATGTTTTGCACTCGCGCGGAAAAATCGCGGGTGTTCCCACAACGCACCCGCACATTTTCCGGCAACACCCGTGTGAAAGGGGCCTTAGTGTCAGCAGCGATCAGACCTGTTCCAATTCTGTCCAGCTCCTCTTCCTGTGGAATGTGTCTCAAACCACCTTCTTTGAGCTCTTGGCCTTTTCCTAGACTCCAGTCTCCTAGTTTCTGGGATATAGTTACTCACTACTCTTTTGTTTCTGACTTACGACCTGTACCCTGGCTCTGACTTTCTCAGCTCCTTCTGGTACCATGTTACAGTCTGGTCCTCCTGGCTCTGACCCATGGCTTTGTCTGGCCACACTCCAGTCTGGTCTTCCTAATGCTGACCCACCACTTCATCTGACCATGCTCCAGTTCAGTCTTCCTTTCTCCAATACTTAGCTCCATCCCTGATGTATATCAAGCCTGACTTCTCTCAGGGAGGGCAGCATAAAAGTAGTGGCAGGCAAGCTGATTCAAGAACTGAAATGCTGGAATCACAATATGAGGAAGCTGTCCTGATAGAAAATAAAGTAAACATATTATTTATGCTGCAAAGTGAATGCTGCAAAATTTAAAACATAAAAAGTATAATGGTGGAATTGCAGTTTTTTTTCCATCCCTCCCCCCCAGAAAAAAGTCAATGAAAGTTAATCAATGAGTCCCAAAATGGTGCTATTAATAACTATAACCTGTCCCTCAAAAAACAAGCCCTCATGAGGCTACATCAATAGAAAAAAAAATGAATACCTCTTGGAATGTGACTCTGAAAAAAATAAATAAATGCTTGGTCACTAATAGAGCGGCAGGGGCTATATAATCAAATTCGCGATATTTCATGAATATTTTGTAGAATATTCATCATATATTTGCGAATTCGAGATTTTATTGAATGCAAAAAATCGGCAATGTAACAA
Source organism: Bufo bufo (assembly GCF_905171765.1). NCBI lineage: Eukaryota > Metazoa > Chordata > Amphibia > Anura > Bufonidae > Bufo > Bufo bufo. The sequence goes on along the minus strand of NC_053391.1, from coordinate 483,527,308 downwards.
TCGCGTAATGCAAATTTGTAACGCGAAATACAGGCGTGGGTCACTTTGGCTACATTTTTTAAGCTGCTAGAAGTTTCATGAGTTTCTCCTAAGACTGGAGAAAATGGTTGGCACTGGAGAACATTACAATAGCTTTATATGCAGATAGAGACAAGTGCTCCAATATATTTGCGATTGCGCTAATCGGCAGTGATTAGAATATTTTTTCGCACTCCGAGTAACTTCACATTTTAGCAGGTCTGACTACAGATTACTAATTGGTGCACTAAGTATTGTTGTGAACTTGACATTGCTTCCTTCTCATTGGTCCACAAGCAAGAAGCAGAGAGGAATCATGTGTTCAGATGGAAACAAAAATGCCAAATATTCGATATAACGAATATATAGCACTATATTCTAAATATTCGCAAATTCTCGAAGTGGCAATATTCGCAATAAAAATTTGCTTTTCGAATATTCGTGCTCAACACTAGTCACTAAGGCCCAAAATAGTGTCCCTCCCCACTTCTCTTCATTGTCATTCCTTCCATCCCTTAGTTGAGCCTAAGGGAACAAGATGAACTGTACTACATTCTGTCTTCTACTCTTATATTCTGTCGGATTTTTATAACTGCTTCGGAGCAGACATGACTATTAATGCTAAAGAAATTAACAGCCAAAAAATTGCTCTCCTGATTTCTGAATTATAATTATATTTAACCTGAACACATCACTCTTATTTCAATATGAAGAGAAATTCTATTCAAATATTATTTGTCATGTTGGTATAGCTGCTTGTGTATGTATGATAAATATATGGCACTTGCTAATATAGACTTTGTATATAGACCATTTCTGCTGATTTCATAAGCTTCATAAATTTCAACAAAGGCTATTTTGGAAAGTGCCAAATAGTCATGTTACAAATCGTGATGGACGATCATCGGCTGGGACGATTTGCGAACACGCGTTCGCGGCGGGCCCCATTCACTTTAATGGCAGGCGAACCTGAAAAACCTTCAGCTCATATTTGCAGCTAGCAAATAGTGATGAGCGGCAGGTGCCATATTCGATTTCGTTTTATATTCGTCGAAATCGAATATTCGTCATTATTCTTGTTATCGCGATTACTATGCGATTTAAGTAATCGCGTATTGCGATTTTAACTTAAAGGGTACTCTCCTATTGAAATAGCAATGCGATTAATTCAAGTTATAATAATCGAATTTCGATTTTAACTTGGCATTGCTATATTCCATATTCGTTAATTCTAGCTTAATATGGAATATAGCAGTGCTAAGTTAAAATCGAAATTCGATTATTATAACTTGAATTTATATATTTTTTATTTTTTTTATTGTTATATTTTTTTCTTTCCCACTTCCCTAAAGTTGTTCTTACCTGTCCTTTGGATTCCTGGCTGCTCCAGTCAGTGCCCGTTGCCGCTTCTGCCGACTTCCGTGCTCATGGAGCGTCCCCATCACCATGGGAACGTCTCCATATACTAGAATGTACTGTCGGATTTGAGAATTAAGTGAAAAATCGCAATTCGATTATTTCAAGTTATAATAATCGAATTTCGATTTTAACCGCTTCACGTCCGCCCATAGGATATAAACGTCCTATGGGTGGACGTCTATTTCTGAACGGACGTTACAGAACGTCCGTTCAGAAAGTGCAGCTGCACGCTAATCGTGCAGCTGCTGATCGGGTTGCCCGCTGTCAGTGACAGCAGGGCAACCCTAAGACAAGGCAGGGACAGTGCCCAGGTGTCCCTGCCTTCTAGATCGCTGCAGACACAGCGCTCACCGAGCGCTGTGTATGCAGAGCAGGATGCGCTGTGCGCTTCCTGTTCCGGCCCGGCGGTCATGTGACCGCTGTGACCGGAGTGTGCAGGAGCTGTGTGAGGTCTCTTAGAGACCTCGATCAGCCCTGCTGTGAGGCTGTACAGCGGTGGATTGCTGCTGTACAGCCTCTATAGGGGTGTATTTGTCCTGTAACTGGGGCTACTATGTCAGCCCCAGTTACAGGAGAAATCAACTGTGAAAAAAAAAAAAAAAGTGAAGTAAATGTCCCCCAGAGGTCTTGTATGACCTTATGGGGGACGAAAAGTGTAAAATAAAAAAAATAAAAATAAAAGGTTGAAAATTAAAAAATGTAAAAAAAAAAAAGTCCCCAAGTAAGGAATGAAAAAAAAAAATTAAAAATAGAAAAAATAAAAAAAAGTATACATATTAGGTATTGCCGCGTCCGTAAAAACCAGCTCTATAAAAATATCACATGACCTAACCCCTCGGATGAACACCGTAAAAAAAAAAAAAAAAAACTGTCAAAACAAGCAATTTTTGTCACCTTGCATCACAAAAAGTGCAACACCAAGTGATAAAAAACGCGTATGTCCCACAAAATAGTACCAATAAAACCGTCACCTCATCCCGCAAAAAATGAGCCCCTACATAAGAAAATCTCTCAAAAAATAAAAAAACTATAGCTCTTAGAACATGGAGACACTAAAACATCATTTTTTTGGTTTCAAAAATGCTATTATTGTGTTAAAGTGAAACAAATAAAAAAAAGTATACATATTAGGTATTGCCGCATCCGTAAAAACCAGCTCTATAAAAATATCACATGACCTAACCCCTCGGGTGAACACCGTAAAAAAAACAAAAAAAAAACTGTGTCAAAACAAGCAATTTTTGTCACCTTGCATCACAAAAGGTGCAACACCAAGTGATCAAAAACGTGTATGTCCCACAAAATGGTACCAATAAAACCGTCACCTCATCCTGCAAAAAATGAGCCCCTACATAAGAAAATCTCTAAAAAAATAAAAAAAACTATAGCTCTCAGAACATGGACACATTAAAACATAATTTTTTTGTTTCAAAAATGCTATTATTGTGTAAAACTTTAATAAATGAGAAAAAGTATACATATTAGGTATCGCCACGTCCGTAACGATCTGCTCTATAAAAATGTCACTTGACTGAACCCCTCAGGTGAACGCTGTAAAAATAAATAAATAGAAACTGTGCTAAAACAACCAATTTTTTGGTCACCTTGCCCCATAAAGTGTTATAATGAATGATCAAAAAATCATATGTACCCAAAAATAGTACTAATAAAACTGGCACCTTATCCCCTAGTTTCCAAAATGGGGTCACTTCTTGGGAGTTTCTACTGTAAGGGTGCATCAGGGGGCTTCAAATGGGACATGGCATCTAAAAACCATGTGGAGTTCCTTTTCTTCTGCACCCTGCCGTGTGCCCATACAGCAGTTTATGACCACATGTGGGGTGTTTCTGTAAACATGTGGGGTAATAAATATTGAGTTTTGTTTGGCTGTTAACCATCGATGTGTTAAAGAAAAAATTGGATTAAAATGGAAAATCTGCCCAAAAAGTGAAATTTAAAAATTTGATCTCCATTTTCCTTTAATTCTTGTGGAACGCCTAAAGGGTTAACAAAGTTTGTAAAATCGGTTTTGAATACCTTGAGGGGTGTAGTTTCTACAATGGGGTCATTTATGGGGGTATCTACTATGTAAGCCCCACAAAGTGACTTCAGACCTGAACTGGTCCTTATAAAGTGCGTTTTGGCAATTTTCTTATAAATTTGAAGAATTGCTTCTAAACTTCTAAGCCTTCTAACGTCCTAAAAAAATAAAATGACATTTCCAAAATGATGCCAACATAAAGTAGACATATGAGGAATGTTAAATAATAAATATTTTATGAGGTATCACTTTCTGTTTTAAAAGCAGAGAAATAGAAATTTAGAAAATTGCGAATTTTTCAAATTTTTGGGTAAATTTGGGATTTTTTCATAAATAAAGGTGAAATATTTTGACTCAAATTTATGATTATCATGAAGTACAATGTGTCACGAGAAAACAATCTCTGAATGACTTGGATAAATAAAGGTGTTCCAAAGTTATTACCACATAAAGTGAGATAAAAAGTGGGGGGTTGAGTCAGCACAACCTGCCTGCAGGTGCAGATCACAATGGTGAAATACATATACAAACGGAAAATGCAAATGTGATCGCACACTGCATCCAGCACTCTGCCCTCCATGCTGGATGAGACATTGGTTTATATTTTGGCCAAAGCATAGTAAGCCACTCACCGCGTCAAGGTCGTCTCAATTAAGTGGTCCCTAACTCTTGTTCCTACCTGTTCATGGGCCATGACAGCCACACAAAAGACGACCTTGACGCGGTGAGTGGCTTACTATGCTTTGGCCAAAATATAAACCAATGTCTCATCCAGCATGGAGGGCAGAGTGCTGGATGCAGTGTGCGATCACATTTGCATTTTCCGTTTATAAAGTGAGATATGTCAGTTTTGCAAAATTTGGCCTGGTCAGGAAGGGGGCAAATGGCCCAGATGGGAAGTGGTTAACTTAGCACTGCTATATTTAATTCTAGCCTAATATGGAATATAGCAGTGCTAAGTTAAAATCGAAATTCGATTTATTATAACTTGAATTAATCGAATTGCGATTTCAACTTGGACCTGGTTTACTATGGTTGGCTTGGTAGAATTAGCGAATATGACGAATGTATTCGTCATATTCCACAAAACGAATATAACTAATGTATTCGTCATATTCCACAAAACGAAGATAACGAAGTATTCTGCATCTTCGTTTTAGCTACCTATTCGTCAACTTCGCTAATTCTAGCAATCATATAGGAAAGTTTACTATAGAGACAGCTAAGTTTAATTCGCTATGCGATTATATTACTTTGCTTTTTTTTTTATAAATAGAATAATTATAATAATTATCAGGTATTATAATTATTCTATTTTTTTTTTTTTAAAAGCAGTCATATAATCGCATAGCGAATTAAACTTAGCTGTCTCTATAGTAAACTTTCCTATATGATTGCTAGAATTAGCGAAGTTGATGAATAGGTAGCTAAAACGAAGATGTAGAATACTTCGTTATCTTCGTTTTGTGGAATATGACGAATACATTCGTTATATTCGTTTTGTGGAATATGACGAATGCATTCGTCATATTCGCTAATTCTACCAAGCCAACCATAGTAAACCAGGTCCAAGTTGAAATCGCAATTCGATTAATTCAAGTTATAATGATCGAATTTCGATTTTAACTTAGCACTGCTATATTCCATATTAGGCTAGAATTAAATATAGCAGTGCTAAGTTAAAATCGAAATTCGATTATTATAACTTGAAATAATCGAATTGCCATTTTTCACGTAATTCTCAAATCCGACAGTACATTCTAGTATATGGAGACGTTCCCATGGTGATGGGGACGCTCCATGAGCACCGAAGTCGGCAGAAGCGGCAACGGGCACTGACTGGAGCAGCCAGGAAGCCAGGAATCCAAAGGACAGGTAAGAACAACTTTAGGGAAGTGGGAAAGAAAAAAATATAACAATAAAAAAAACAAAAAACGAATATTCGAAATATCGAATTATCACTATATTCAAAATATTCGTGAATTAGCGAAGTGCCGATAATCGCGAAAAAAAATTGATATTCGAATATTCGCGCTCAACACTACTAGCAAACACTTACTAGAAGTACACAAATGGTCCCACAACATGGACAGTGATACCAGAGGGGAATCATTGGCAAAAATTCCCACCAAAAAATATGTATTTTAATCAGGGGCCATTTTTATGCGTCTTAAAGGGAAACTCTCAAAAATGTGCCCTGCTGGAGCCTAGAAGATGTTTATTTCCCATTGGTTTGATATATACAAATGTGCAGCACTCCACGTTTTTGTACCCTGCAGAGTCCCTTAAAAAAAATGCATACGATAGCGATAAAAAAAATTCTACCATGGAACTGAATGGTGAACAGACCCACTGTACGGCATCAGTCTGAGGCATCTGTTAACGCATACATTTTTGGTATGCATTAAAAGGATGGCAAAAATAGGATGTGAACCCAGTCCTAGTGTCAGAATAAGCACCAGTACACAGCGGAGCAGCGTGGAGGAGAGGGGAGGCTGCCATGTACTGACAGAGCGCTACCTGGTCCTGGTGGTCAGGGATGAGGACTGTGTTTCCAAAGGATCATTTTCTACTGGGAAATACAGGGCACAGTGAAATACACTATAATCTATATAATTTAAAGATATTAGCCGTACCCCCGAATAATAATACAATTAGGTAGTCATTTATTATATAGAAATAAATCTGCAAATTTTTCCCGCTCATGCCAGGTATAAAAAAAGCATGGCGTGGGTAGGGAAAGGGATACAGTTATGGCAATCCAGTTATTGGATACCACCGCCATACATTGACAGGATAACACCTCTGTACAGTGACCGGCTAAAAAGGTATAAGTGGGCACAATGCAGAGTATAAGGGGGCACAGTACGGGGTGAGGGGAACAGTACAGGGTTGGCGGAACAGTCACATGACCCTGTGACATTAGAGGGTCCTTAGACGCCACCATAATGAGAGGCAGAGGAGTGAGACAAGGGTGTGATTATGTGGCTAGAGATAAAAAATTTAACTGTCGGCCAGTAGTGTTGAGCGTGAATATTCGAATCGTAAATTTAATGCGCAAATACCACATCTCCACTTTGAGAATTCGCGAATATTTAGAATACACCGTTATATATTTGTATTCGCGAATAGTGTTGAATATTCTAATTATGAATTTATCGCGAATATATTACATTGCCGATTTTCGCAATCAAGTAAACAATGACTGGAGATCCCAAATTCTCGAATTTGCAAATTTATGGCGAATATTCGGCCAAAAATTTGCGAAATATTGTGAATTTGACTATTGCCTATGCCGCTCATCACTATCGGCCAGTACAGGCCCCAAAAATTAGGCAATAGGCATTCACCTGACAGCAAAGAACTTTGGATTGTGTGGCTGGAGGTACATTAGGCAATCACAGGATAAAAATGTAACTGTCGGCCAGTACAGGCCACAAAAATTAGTCAATAGGCATTCTCCTGACAGCAAAGAACTTTGGATTCTGTGGCTGGAGGTACATTAGGCGGTCACAGGATAAATATGTAACTGTCGGCCAGTAAAGACCCCAAAAATTAGGCATTAATCTGACATAAAAGGCCTTTTATGCCGCTGTATATACATAAGGCAAGAATCTTTTTTTTTTTCTAAGTGGTGGCGGATATGTGTGGGCTGGCATGAGGAAATTCAATTACATGTGGTCATCACAGATGTTGAATTCCTCAGAGATCAATGCCTCATTCATTTTTTTAAATGAGGTAGTCCACACTGTCATGAGCTAGGCGAGTGCGCTTATCGATCACGATCCCCCCTGCTGCGCTGAACGTCCTTTCGGACAGGACACTTGACGAGTGGCAAGCCAATAGTTCCATGTCAAATTGTGCAAGCTCTAGCCACAGGTCAAGCTTGCACACCCAGTAGTCAAGGGCCTCTCGCTTCTCAGAGCGTCCACATTGGCCATTAACCCAATGTAGTCAGACACCTGTCAGTCTAGGCGTTTCCTGAGGCTGGATCTGGAGGGCGGCTGTCGATGGGTTGGTTGCAAGAATAATCTCATATCCGAAGTGACCAACACATCTTCAACCACCCTCTTTTTGCAGGCACGGTAGAATTGGTACCCGCACCTGTTTCGCTGTGGGTGGAAATTCCTCTGCCAGTGCCCGCAACAGCAGAATGGAGCATGAAGCCCCCCACTAAATTGGAAGCGGTGGAGCGCTATGGTTCCTGCTCATCGCCCAGGAGGAGTTCGTCCGAGGTCTCCTCCCCCCAGCCACGGACAACACCAGGGATCCCCAAAAAGTTTAAAGCCTCTTATTTTTGCTCCTCCTCTCCTCCTCACCCCAGCCACCATCCTTCTCTGACTCCTATTCAGACTTCTGCTGACTTGTCTCAGATGGAGTAGCCCCCCTGAATGAATTATTCAGCATTGCGACTTCTTCATCTTCGAGCTCCTGCTCCTCGACGGCTTGATCAATGACATGATGCAAAGAATGCGCAAAGTACGATGTCACTGTTGGCACCCTGGCTGTGACTGACCAGTTTGGTGATCTCATCAAATGGCCGCAGAAATCTGCATGCGTCCCGCATGAGCAGTCACTGGCGCGGTGAAAAGAAACCAAGCTCCCCAGAACCTGTCCTGCCGCAGATTTCGTACAGGTAGTCGTTAACGGCATGTTTCTGCTGGAGCAGCCTATCGAGCAGATACAAGGTGGAGTTCCAGTGCGTCGGGCAGTCACAAATCATACGTCTGATGGGCAAGTGGTGTCGCCGCTGAACGTCAGCAAGGCGAGCCATGGCCATGTAAGATCTTCTAAAATGGCCAGAGATTTTCCTGCCCTGGCGCAAGATGTCCTTGGCAACGAATCGCTGCACGACTAAGTTCAGGACGTGTGCCATGCAGGGCACATGTGTCATTTTGCCCCGTTTCAGCGCGCTCAGCAGATTGGCACCATTGTCGCACACCACTTTACCAACTGTCAAATTGAGCGGGGTTAGCCACTGATCGGCCTGTGACCGCAGAGCTGAAAGTAGTGCAGGACCTGTGTGGCTCTTGGCTTCCAGGCACAACAGCCACAGCACAGCATGGCAACGTCTCACCTGGCACGTCGAATAGGTTCTGGAGAGCTTGGGGGGTGCAGCGGAAGAGGCAGTAGCAGTGGAAAAGGAGGAGTTAGCCGAGGAGGAGATGGAGTAGGAGGACTAGACAAAGAGGCCGGCCTGCATGCAATCCGTGGCAGTAACACCAAATCCACACGGGTGCCACGGGTTACATGCTTGATGGCCATCAGAAGGTTCACCCAGTGGGCAGTAAAGGTAATATACCTGCCATGCCCGTGTTTGTTAGACCACGTGTCTGTGGTCAGATGTATCTTAGCACCGACACTGTGTGCCAGAGATATATTAACTATATGAACGTGGCCATATAGTTTAGGGATGCCCTTCTGTGAGAAATATTTCGTTCCGGGGACCTTCTATTGCGGTGAGCCAATGGCCACAAATTTTCTAAAGGCCTCCGAGTCCACCAATTTATATGGCAGTAGTTGGCGGGCTAGCAGTTCCGACAAGCCAGCCATTGGTTAAGAGGATTATCCGGCGTCATCATTTTTTTACGTTCGAACATTTGTGCCACGGAAGCCTGCCTTGTGCCAGATGAAAGCGACGACAGTATGGTGGAAGTTGGAGTGGAGGACAAATGGGAGGAGAGAGGAGAAGTAAAAGAGGCAGGACTTGGACGGTATGGAGTGTGGCTTTGTGGGTTCTGACGGCGTTGCTCCCACTGGGCTCAGTGATGGGAGGCCAGGTACCTTCTTAAGGCGGTCATACCTAGGTGAGTGTTGGGCTTACCGCGACTTATGCATTGACAGCACAGGCTGAAGATGGCAACACTATTGCCAGCAGCTGACACGTTAAAAAAAGCCCACACTGCAGAGTCATATGCCGGCGTCCTGGGAGCGCAAGATGTGACTGTGCATGGTGGATGGCTTGCTCCAGATATATTTGCAGTCTGCTTTTTGCCTCCTGTGCACTGCGAGTTCTGCCTGCTTCTCCTCCCTATCTGCTGCTCTGTCACTCCCTCTGAACTCCCTTCCTCTTCCTCTCTTGTAGGCACCCACGTAACGTCCATTGACATGTCATCATCGTCACCTTCACCACCACTGACATTAGAGATCTCAGAGTAGGCAGCAATAGCTGGGACCACCCTGCTTGGGATGATCTGGGTACTGTCGCTACCTCCTATTCCTCATTCGATGCCAAGAATGGCTGCGCATCGGTAAGGTCTATGGATGGATGAGAAAATTATTCTTCTGACTCGAGTGGAGGGACTATGGTGGTGGTGATGGTGGTGGTGGTCCCTTTGGGGGTACAGAGAGTGAGGAGGGTGCAGATACAGAGGATGATGAGGGTGCAGAAGTGGAAGTCTGAGTGAGCCACTCAACCAACTCTGGTGCGTCCTTTGACATAATCGCACGCACCTTCTCCAACTTCCCACTTAGGATCTGGCCTGATGCACCTGCCCGACCCCTACCACCCCTGCGGAACGGCCTTCCTCTTCCTCTGCCTGTCATTTTCAAAATGACCCTGTGCCAAAGTCCCTAGAAAAGAGCAGTATTTGTGGAAGCTGATATATGGCAGGCCTCAATCAGTTGTTAGTTGAAGCTGGTATATCACCCTTAGGCCTCCTGCACAAGGCCGTTCAATGGGGCCGCAAAAGATGCGGACAGCACTCTGTGTGCTGTCCGCATCCATTTCTCTATCCGTTTCTCCATTCCGTGGCCCCGCCAAAAAAATATAACATGTCCTATTCTTGTCCGCGCTTTGCGGACAAGAATAGGAAGTTAAATTAAAGGCTGTCCGTGCCATTCCGCAAATTGCAGAATGCGCACGGACGACATCCGTGTTTTGCGGATCCGTGATTTGCGTACCGCAAAACACACCACGGTCGTGTGCATGTAGCCAAAAGCAGCAATTTTGTGGACGCAGGTATATGGAAAACCTCTATCACTATTTTTTGGAAGCTGATATATGGAAGGCCTCAATCAGTTGTTAGTTGAAGCACTTGTGAACAGCAATCTTTAAGTCTGACCACAGATTTTCTATTGGAATGAGATCTGGGCTTTGACTAGGCCATTCCAACACATTTACATGTTTCCCCTTAAACCACTCAAGTGTTGCTTTAGCAATGTGTTTGGGGTCAATGTCCTGCTGGAAGCTGAACCTCCGTCCTAGCCTCAGATCACGCACAGAGTGGTACAGGTTTTGCTCAAGAATATCCCTGTATTTAGCACCATCCATCTTTCCCTCAACTCTGACCAGTTTCCCAGTCCCGGCTTCTGAAAAACATCCTCACAGCATGATGCTGCCACCACCATGTCTCACTGTAGGGATGGTGTTCTTTGGTTGATGTGTTGGGTTTGCACCAGATATAGCGTTTTCTTTGATGGCCGAAAAGTAAAATTTTAGTCTCATCAGACCAGGGCGCCTTCCTCCATACATCTTGGGAGTCTCCCACATGCCTTTTCGCAAACTCACAACGTGCTTTTTTGTTTTTTTGCTGAAAAGTAATGGCTTTCTTCTGGCCACACTGCCATAAAGCCCAACTCTATGGAGCGTACGGCTTATTGTCGTCCTATGTACAGATACTCCAGTCTCTGTTGTGGAACTCTGCAGCTCCTCCAGGGTTATGTTAGGTCTCTGTGCTGCCTCTCCAATTAATGCCCTCCTTGCCCGGTCCGTGAGTTTTGGTGGGCGGCTGTCTAACCCTGACTTGTACTTCTCAACAACATTGTCCCTTACTTGTTTGGAGAGTTCCTTGGTCTTCATGGCAGTGTTTGGTTAGTGATGCCTCTTGCTTAGGTGTTGCAGCCTTTGGGGCCTTTCAAAAAAGGTGTGTATATGTAATGACAGATCATGTGACACTTAGAATGCACACTTCATTGTGACTTCTGAAGGCAATTGGTTGCACCACAACTTTTTATGGGCTTCCTAACAAAGGGGGTGAATACATACGCACATGCCAATTTTCTGTTTTCTATTTCTAAACAATAGCTTTATTTATATATATTTCACTTCACAAACTTAGACTATTGTGTTCTGATCAATCACATCAAATTCAGATTAACAAAACATTGAACTTAAGGCTGTAATGTAACAAAATACGAAAAAAGTCAAGGGGGTGAATACTTTTGCAAGGCACTGTATATGGAAAACCTCTATCACTATTTTGTGGAAGCTGATATATGGCAGGCCTCAATCAGTTGTTAGTTGAAGCTGGTATATCACCCTCAAGCAGTAATGTTGTGGACGCAGGAATATGGAAAACCTCTATCACTATTTTGTGGAAGCGGATATATGGCAGGCCTCAATCAGTTGTTAGTTGAAGCTGGTATATCACCCTCAAGCAGTAATTTTGTAGATGCAGGTATATGGAAAACCTCTATCACTATTTTGTTGAGGCTGATATATGTCAGGCCTCAATCAGTTGTTAGTTGAAGCAGGTATATCAAAACCCACAATCTGTATTTTGTGGATGCAGGTATATGGAAAACCTCTATCACTATTTTGTGGAAGCTGATATATGGCAGGCCTTAATTAGTAGTGTTGAGTGCGAACATTCGAATAGCGAATATTAATCGCGAATATCGCAACTTCACTAATTCGCGAATATTTCGAATATAGTGCTATATATTCGCTATATTGAATATTTGTCATTTATTTACATCTGAAAACATGATTCTTCCCTGCTTCTTTCTTGATGAGTCATTGGCACACAAATAACTTAAACAGGAAGGAATCATGTTTTCATATGGAAAAAAAAAGACAAATATTCTAAATAACGAATATATACACTATATTGTTATAACTTAGTTTTTTAGAATATTCTTCATATTCTAAAACAAGAATATATATCAAGATAGTGAATATTCGTAAAATACACATATAGACTGCAATTTAGCTAATATAGTGCTATAGTATTTTTTTTAATAGTGTAAATTATTTCCAAATCTCAAGTTCAGAAGAGGAAAAAAAATTAGACTATAAAAATAAATTTTATAGCACTATATTAGCTAAATTACAGTCTATAAGTGTATTTTACGAATATTCGATATATTGCTATAACTTTGTTTTTTAGAATATTCGTCATATTCTAAAACAAGAATATATTGCAATATAGCAAATATTCGTAAAATACACATATAGACTGCAATTTAGCTAATATAGTGCTATAGTATCTTTTTTTTATAGTGTAAATTATTTCCAAATCTCAAGTTCAGAAAAGAAAAAAAAATGACTATAAAATTATTTTTTTTACCACTATATTAGCTAAATTACAGTCTATACACATATAGACTGCAATTTAGCTAATATAGTGCTACAGTATTTTTTTAAATAGTGTTAGTTTTTTTCAAATCTGACGTTCAGAAGAGACAAAAAAAATTAAACTATAAAAAAAGAGATTATAGCACTATATTAGTTAAATTGCAGTCTATATGTTTATTTTACGAATATTCGCTATATTGCTATAACTTTGTTTTTTACAATATTCGTCATATTCTAAAACAAGAATATATAGCAATATAGCGAATATTCGTAAAATACATAGCCATTAGCCAACCAATAGGAAAGTTGCCTTATACAGTTAAAATCGCAATACGCGAATAATTAAATCCCATATTATTCGCGATAAATAGAATAATGACAAATATTCGATTTCGACGAATATAAGACAAATATTCAATCGAATATTCGCGAAATATCGCGAAATCAAATATGGCACCTCCCGCTTATCACTAGTAATCAGTTGTTAGTTGAAGTAGGTATATCAAAACCCGCAATCTGTATTTTGTGGACGCAGGTATATGGAAAACCTGTATCACTATTTTGTGGAAGCTGATATATGGCAGGTCTCAATCAGTTGTTAGTTGAAGCTGGTATTTCACCCTCAAGCAGTAATTTTGTGGACGCAGGTATATGGAAAACCTCTATCACTATTTTGTGAAAGCTGATATATGGCAGGCCTCAATCAGTTGTTAGTTGAAGCTGGTATTTCATCCTCAAGCAGTAATTTTGTGGACGCAGCTTCACTATTTTGTGGAAGCTGAAAGATCGCAGCCCTCAATCAGTATTTTCTGGAAGCATACAAATGCACTATAATATACACTGCTCAAAAAAATAAAGGGAACACAAAAATAACACATCCTAGATCTGAATTAATTAAATATTCTTCTGAAATACTTTGTTCTTTACATAGTTGAATGTGCTGACAACAAAATCACACAAAAATTAAAAATGGAAATCAAATTTTTCAACCCATGGAGGTCTGGATTTGGAGTCACACTCAAAATTAAAGTGGAAAAACACACTACAGGCTGATCCAACTTTGATGTAATGTCCTTAAAACAAGTCAAAATGAGGCTCAGTAGTGTGTGTGGCCTCCACGTGCCTGTATGACCTCCCTACAACGCCTGTGCATGCTCCTGATGAGGTGGCAGACGGTCTCCTGAGGGATCTCCTCCCAGACCTGGACTAAAGCATCTGCCAACTCCTGGACAGTCTGTGGTGCAACGTGACGTTGGTGGATAGAGCGAGACATGATGTCCCAGATGTGCTCAATTGGATTCAGGTCTGGGGAACGGGAGGGCCAGTCCATAGCATCAATGCCTTCGTCTTGCAGGAACTGCTGACACACTTCAGCCACATGAGGTCTAGCATTGTCTTGCATTAGGAGGAACCCAGGGCCAACCGCACCAGCATATGGTCTCACAAGGGGTCCGAGGATCTCATCTCGGTACCTAATGGCAGTCAGGCTACCTCTGGCGCGCACATGGAGGGCTGTGCGGCCCTCCAAAGAAATGCCACCCCACACCATTACTGACCCAATGCCAAACCGGTCATGCTGGAGGATGTTGCAGGCAGCAGAACGTTCTCCACGGCGTCTCCAGACTCTGTCACGTCTGTCACATGTGCTCAGTGTGAACCTGCTTTCATCTGTGAAGAGCAGAGGGCGCCAGTAGCGAATTTGCCAATCTTGGTGTTCTCTGTCAAATGGCAAACGTCCTGCACGGTGTTGGGCTGTAAGCACAACCCCCACCTGTGGACGTCGGGCACTCATATCACCCTCATGGAGTCTGTTTCTGACCATTTGAGCAGACACATGCACGTTTGTGGCCTGCTGGAGGTCATTTTGCAGGGCTCTGGCAGTGCTCCTCCTGTTCCTCCTTGCACAAAGGCGGAGGTAGCGGTCCTGCTGCTGGGTGTGTCCATGTGCTGAAACGTCTCACTTGGCTGTCCTGTCCCACCTGACTGATGTGTTATGGGTCAAAGTTCGGCTCAATGCAAAAGAATATGGCGCATGCGGACATCGCCATATGTTCGCATGTTCGGCGGATGACAAACTCGCAAAGTTCACTGCGAACTGGCTGCCAGGCAAACCGCAAGGCCATCACTAGTTACAAATACATTGGTTAACAGTCACCAGCAAGTGGCCAAACCTTTTAATACGTGTCTCTATGTGGTATTCTCCAGAATTTTATGATCTGGTTGGCCATAGTAGTATTCTTGTGTAATAAAATGATCATCTATATCAAAGTCTCAGATACTCTTGAAATACCAATAAATTGCCACCTTTATGTGAACCAAAGAGAATTAGATATAAATGAAGAAAATCAATGCCATTAGTGTACAGGGTTATTATTACTCATTAAAAGCAGCAGGCATTGATGCTGTGTTAAGAGCTTAGGGACTTCCATTACTTAGAAACAGTCTGTTCAGCTGAAAATGTACCAAAAGGCATTAAGAAACACAATGACCAGTGCTTTTTTTTTTTTTTTTTTACCATACATGTAATTTCTGGTATTTGAATGGTTTTATGATACAGTTTCTATGATATGCAATATGGTTGGAATATTATCTTTTTCTAAACATATAAAATTATCTAAATATAAGGCAGCATTTATGAATAAAAAATTATGGCTGTTTACATTTGTACTAAGAGCCTCTACATGGGTTTCTGCCAAAGTTTCCATCACAGTAAGAACAGAGCTGCCTCCATCACTATTCTTGTCTGTCAACTTTAGTATGAACAGAACTAAAAAAGAAAGAGTTCTTTCAGTTTGTAGGTATTCTTTATTAAAGGGTTGTGCCACCATGAAATGATTTTTTTATATATATAATTCAGCGTGAAATAACTAGCTATTTTTGTAATTTACTTTCTATTACAGAAATACTCCATTTGTGAGATGTACTTGTTACTTCATCATAATGGCACCCTTTGGTGTTTCATCTGTATGGTAATGGGGTGGACATACATGCTCAGTTCTATCCTTCAACTGCCACCAGTTGTGGATCCACTGTGTCTGCTGAACAGATTTGACTTAGGGCTACTCCTAAGGGCATTATCTAAGTGGCCATACTGGTCTTCACCTTTAACCCCTATGCTGAACTCTGCTGCAGGAATACCACCAGGCCACTACCTCTGAAGTAGTCTCTGCTGAGTAAACTGCTGACCCTTAGGGGTCAAGAGACATGATGCAAAACACTGATATGTCACTCACAATTGTAGTCAGGGACAAGTCAAAGTCAGGGAAGGCACAGTCCAAAGTCATTCCGAGGATCTGGCAGCTCAAGTTCAGTAAGGAGATCAGGTCAAATCTGGAAACAGGCTCAGGCACCAACCCACAGAGGAATCTGCCTTAGAAGAGGAGGAAGAGGATGAGGAGATTGAGAGTCATCCTCCTGATGATGACAGCGAAGTCTTGTCTGTTGGGACTCTGGCACACATGGCTGACTTTATGTTAGGCTGCCTTTCCCGTGACCCTCGCGTTGTACGCATTTTGGCCAACACCGATTACTGGTTGTTCACCCTTCTCGACCCCCGCTACAAATAGAACCTCTCATCTCTCATTCATGTGGTGGAGAGGATGAGCAAAATGATGCAATACCAGAAGGTCCTTGTGGAAAAATTGCTCCAAAAATTTCCACCTGACAACGCTGGCTGCAAAGTACGTAGTTCCTTGGCCAACCGATGAGGGGAGACGAGGGGAACACACAGCAGTTCCAACAGATGAAGGGCAACACTCTCCAAGGCCTGGGACAGTTTCATGACACCCGCCAGCACCCTCAACCTGATGCGTGGCCTAGTGTTACAAGGAGGGAAAAATTTGGGAAGATGGTGGAGTACGTAGCAGACCGTGTCAGCGTCCTCAGTGATCCCTGTGTGCCTTACAACTATTGAGTGTCCAAGCTGTACACGTGGCACGAACTGGTGCTCTATGCCTTGGAGGTGCTGGCCTGCCCTGCTGCCAGCATTTTGTCAGAGCGTGTATTTAGTGCTGCTGGGGGCATAATAACTGATAAGCGCATCCGCCTGTCAACTGAAAATGCTGACCGGTTGACTCTTATAAAAATGAACAAGGCCTGGATTGCCCCTGACTTCTCTACTCCACCAGAGGAAAGCGGCTGTACATAATGGCACTCTAAATGTGGCTTTTATGGTGTATTGAATACACTGTATTCCCATGCATCCTTTCCACCACTAAAAAGGGTATATGGTTCAATCTTCCTTTTCTCATCCTCCTTCTTTATCATATCAACATGCTAGGCTGCCCTCGCCCATAATATTTTAGAGGGTCACCAGCAGGCCCTCACCCATAATGTTTTTGAGGGTGACCAGCAGGCTCTCAATAATAATGTTTTAGAGGAATGCAATGGAGTATGGCGGAGCTCACCTGAGTGACCAACCGTGGAAGCATGGAAAAAAAACTTCCAACTTCCAAGATGGCAGTAATAAATGTGAGATTCTTTATTTCATGGGTGCAGAATAAAATCCAACATATACTTCTACGCGTTTCGGATCGTCAGGTTCTGATCCTTACTCATGACAATAGTAAATACTGAGTGCCGGTCTTATATAGAAAAAAGAGGCCGGACATCTCCGGTGGAGGTCATTAGCAATAACCACTCCTTCTTACATGCAAATTAAAATATCATGGAAAACCAGTAAAAGACAAAAAACAACATGTGCTGGGATCCAATAGGATTCTCTATTTAGGAGGGCACGCCTGTGGTCGCCACATCACTTGGGACAGTTAACTCTCTCCACTGCTTGTACTTTTAAACCAGTAACATCACCCGCATGACATGCCGCGTAGTGTGCACTGACCGCAGACACATTTCTAGATAATACAAAGGGTATATCAGAGATGTGTCTGCGTATCCTCACCTTGAGATTGTTAGTAGTACTGTACAGCCAATATATTGTAGTTGACATAATGTGCAAATAATGCAATAAACCACAAATGTGGTATTGCAATTAACATACTGTTTCAAAGTGTGTATTTTATTGTTAGCTGTAGATTGAATGGTTGGGCCTGGTTGTATAAAGTCACAACACATACAAATGCGGTTACCACATTTGAAAGTGCCCTTAAACTGCAGCCAGCACTGTGATGTCTGAACAGAGTCCAAGAAAAGACTAGGACTAATGTTTTGTGCTATGGTAGGCGCCCTGCGGGCAATGCAGGTGATACCTGGGCGCACTATATCTGACCATTGCAGATCATGACGTAAGGTAGAAAGGTGTTTTCGGATGATAAGGCAGATTTTGGAATATTCCAAACTGTAGGTAGTGGCAATAATAGAATTCTTGCGATATGTATGTTTGCCTTTAGATATTCTGCCTCTATTATACGGGAAGACCAAATCTGTGTGTTTTTTGGACGAAATGTAAGACCTAGCAGCCTCTAAAGAATCATGAGAATATCCACGTGCCCTGAGCCGATCAGAGGCTGAATCCAACTCCCTGGAAAACCCCTCATCCTTGGAGCAGTTTCTCCTAAGACGTGTGAACTCGCCCCTAGGAATATTTCTTGTAACGTGACCTGGAGGAGGCTAGCAAGGTTGTATTTCCTGCAGTGTCTTTACGGAAACTGTGAGTAATAACCTTATGGGCAAGATTGTCCCCAACTAACTTTAAATCCAAAAAAGAGGTGGAAGCCCTATCAACATGGATGGTAATTTTGAGTTTAAGGGGATTCTCACTTAGAAATTGTCTAAACAGTGGTACAGCGTCATGGTCGCCTGACCACACCAGCAGCAAGTCATCAATGAAACGTCCGTACCACTCTATAGAAGTAGCCCATTGGTTATTCGCTGAAAACAGGTATATATGTTCCCACCATTCCATATATATGTTTGCTAATGAGGGCAAAAATTTCGCCCCCATAGAAACACCCGACCGTTGTAAGTAGAAGCGGTTATTGAACATAAACACATTATGGAGTAAAAGAAAATGAACCACATCACAGATGAAATTCTGAAATGCAGGACCATAGTCTGAATACACATTAAGAAACCACTTCAAAGCGTCAATGGCCCGTTCATGTGGAATTACTGTATAAAGAGAGATAACATCCGCAGTGATCCAGACAAAATGTGGCTCCCAGACAAAATTGTGAAATGATTGTAAAAGAGTTGTAGTGTCTAACAGGAAACCAGGGATTGTCTGGACCAATGGCTGCAGAATGCTATCCACCCATGCTGACAATCTTTCGGAGAAAGATCCGATACCTGCGACAATTGGTCGCATAGGAGGGGGGAACGCAGGTTTATGAATTTTGGGTAGCGAGTGGAAAATAGGAATCACAGTATGAGGTATGTAAATATAATCTGCCTGTTTTTGATCCATGAATCCACTCGTCACACCAACGGATAATAAAGACAATAGATCTTTCTGATAGATGGGGGTGGGGTCATGTGATAGCTCCAGATACGTGTCCGAGTCCCCTAACATGAGGAAATTCTGAGACCTGTATATGGAGCGATCCATGACCACCACTGCCCCACCTTTATCAGCCTGCTTGATAATGACATCTGTCATGTTCTCCAATTCCCTTAATGCGGTTGTCTCTATAAAAGTGAGGTTATCAATATAGGTGGAAGATGACACATGAGTGGCCTGTTTTAACTCAAACAAGTCCCTCTCCACCAGCTTCTGGAATCGATCAAGAGCCAGCGAGCGGGACTGTATGGGATAAAAGTCGCGGTTGTGCGTAACAAAGTTATGGGAAAAACCAGACATGGAATCATTTGAAGGCCGACATTCCTGTAGTTGCGAGATGAGCGACAGTTCCGAAAATGAAAACACTGACAATGGAGCATTTCATGCGGGTGATGTTACTGGTTTAAAAGTACAAGCAGTGGAGAGAGTGGCGACCACAGGCGTGCTCTCCTAAATAGAGAATCCTATTGGATTTTCTTTATGGATACACGCATACCAAAGGGACTCAATTGCAGGCAGGATTTGATATTACACTACTGATCCCAGCACATGTTGTTTTTTCGTCTTTTACTGGTTTTCCAGGATATTTTAACTTGCATGTAAGAAGGAGTGGTTATTGCTAATGACCTCCACCTGAGATGTCCGGCCTCTTTTTTCTATATAAAACCAGCACTCAGTATTTACTATTGTCATGAGTAAGGATCAGAACCTGACGATCCGAAACACGTAGAAGTATATGTTGGATTTATTTCTGCACCCATGAAATAAAGAATATAATGTTTTAGAGGGTCAGCTCAGCTCAGCAGCAGACCCTCACCCCTAAATTTTTAGATGGTCAGCTCGGCAGCAGGCCCTCACCCACAACATTTTTTAGATGGTCAGCTCGGCAGCAGGCACTCGCCCATAATGTTTTAGATGGTAAGATTGCCAGCAGGCCCTCGCCCACAAAATGTTTTAGATGGTCAGCTCAGCAGCAGGCCCTCGCTCCTAATGTTTTATATGGCCAGATTAGCAGCAGGCCCTCGCCCCTAATGTTTTATAAGATCACCAGCAGGCCCTTGCTCCTAATGTTTTTGAGGGTCACCAGCAGGCCAGCAATCATAATTTTTCAAGGGTGTGTATGATGCCATCCTTTATGTGTAATAAAGGGTGTATTAGAGTGCTGGTCACAGGTTGCCTGTTAATTTAGGTTCCTGGCAGTTGTTGGATACCTGTGTACTTACCTGATCCTGTTCCCTGACGATCCTTTGCCTGCTCCTCCTGTACTGCGCATCCTTCCTGGTATATTGACCTCGGCTTCCACCTGACTATTCTTTGCGGACTCCTTTGGTACTTCTCGACTCTCCTGGTATTTATGACCCCGGATTCTCCTGACCTTTCTTTTCTTATCCCTCTGTACTGCGTTGTCCTCTTGGTTTTGACCCGGTCCATTCACTATCCGTTATTTGTCTTGTCTGTCCTTCCCGCACGTATACTAAGTTAGGGACTGCCATCCAGTTGTCCCCTGTCATCAGGACTCGTGAGGCAAGTAGGCAGGGCCAGGGGTGAGGGTGGAGCGCAGTGGTCACTATCCTCCCCCCTGTGTGTGTGTGTATGTGACCGTTACAGTGGGCCATTTATATGGATACACCTTAATAAAATGGGAATGGTTGGTGATATTAACTTCCTGTTTGTGGCACATTAGTATATGTGAGGGGGGAAACTTTTCAAGATGGGTGGTGACCATGGCGGCCATTTTGAATCCAACTTTTGTTTTTTCAATAGGAAGAGGGTCATGTGACACATCAAACTTATTGGGAATTTCACAAGAAAAAGAATGGTGTGCTTGGTGTGCTTGGTTTTAACATAACTTTATTCTTTCATGAGTTATTTACAAGTTTCTGACCACTTATAAAATGTGTTCAATGTGCTGCCCATTGTGTTGGACTGTCAATGAAACCCTCTTCTCCCACTGTTCACACACTGATAGCAACACCACAGGATAAATGCTAGCACAGTCTCCCAGTATCCGTAGTTTCAGGTGCTGCACATCTCGTATCTTCACAGCATAGACAATTGCCTTCAGATGACCCCAAAGATAAAAGTCTAAGGGGGTCAGATCGGGAGACCTTGGGGGCCATTCAACTGGCCCACGATGACCAATCCACTTTCCAGGAAACTGTTCATCTAGGAATGCTCTGACCTGACACCCATAATGTGGTGGTGCACCATCTTGCTGGAAAAACTCAGGGAATGTGCCAGCTTCAGTGCATCAAGAGGGAAACACATCATCATGTAGCAATTTCGCATATCCAGTGGTCTTGAGGTTTCCATTGATGAAGAATGGCCACACTATTTGTTTACTTTGTACCCCATATACCACACCATACCATCATTTTATTTTGTTCCAACAGTCTTGGAGGGATCTATCCAATGTGGGTTAGTGTCAGACCAATAGCGGTAGTTTTGTTTGTTAACTTCACCATTCACATAAAAGTTTGCCTCATCACTGAACAAAATCTTCTGCGTAAACTGAGGGTCCTGGTCCAATTTTTGTTTTGCCCATTCTTCAAATTCAGTGCACCGATCTGGGTCATCCTCGTTGAGATGCTGCAGTAGCTGGAGTTTGTAAGGGTGCCATTTGTGAGTAGCTAATATCCGCCGAAGGGATGTTCGACTAATGCCACTCTCCAGTGACATGCGGCGAGTGCTACGCTGTGGACTCTTGCTGAATGAAGCTAGGACAACCACTGATGTTTCTTCATTAGAGACAGATTTCATACGTCCACATTTTGGCGAATCCAACACTGAACCAGTTTCACGAAACTTAGCAAGCAGTTTTCTAACTGTAGCATGGGAGATGGGTGGTCTCGTAGGGTGTCTTGCATTGAAATCTGCTGCAATGACCCGGTTACTGCGTTCACCAGACAGTAAATAACTCATGAAAGAATAAAGTTACGTTAAAACCAAGCACACCATTGGTTTTTCGTGTGAAATTCCCAATAAGTTTGATGTGTCACATGACCCTCTTCCTATTGAAAAAACAAAAGTTGGATTCAAAATGGCTGACTTCAAAATGGCCGCCATGGTCACCACCCATCTTGAAAAGTTTCCCCCCTCACATATACTAATGTGCCACAAACAGGAAGTTAATATCACCAACCATTCCCATTTTATTAAGGTGTATCCATATAAATGGCCCACCCTGTATTTCTATACCAGAGATAGAAACTTTGTGGCCATTTTAACCCAACTGGCAAGCAACCAGCTAACATTAATCTAATGACAAAGAAGGAAAGTGGCTATTATAAAGTAATTAAATGTCCTAGGACACTAACTGAACTGGGGGTATTTAACTAACCTGAAATCTGTTAGCAAAAGGAAGGATCTTTAACATCAATCTTACAATGTAACACAATAGGTTGCATTTGTGTCAGTTAAATGCATTTCAAATAAGGCTCTTGTCTATGATGCTTCCTTAGTAAATGTAGTTGTCCATAGTATTTTATTTTCTACCATAGGCTTTAAGATTTTTTGTATTTGTGTAGCCTCTACTATTTATTCCATGCTACTAAAACCCCATACTAGTTGCTAGTTTGTTGAAAAGCATATTGGAAGTGTAGGAGGCTTATCCAAATAATGACTATAATGATATTGACCAGGATTAACCCCTTCTAGCAAAAGCCAGTTTGGACCAGATGCTGAAGCCCAATATTTCAAGTCTGACATGTGTCATTTTATGTGGTAATAACTCTGGAACGCTTTTACTGATCCAAGCGATTCTAAGATTGTTTTCTCATGACACATTGTACTTCATGTTAGTTGTGACTTTGAGTTGATATGTTTTATCTTTATGTATTAAAAAAAAATCCCAAATTTACAGAAAATTTTTAATTTTCAATTTTTTAAATTAGAATTTCACCAATTTAAGACAAATAGTGAATCCTTGCAAAATAATTATTCATTAACATTCCCCATATGTCTACTTTATGTTATCATTTAATTGCATTTTTTTGTTACAAGGCTTAGAATTTTGGAAGCAATTTTTTGAAATTTAAAATTTTAGGGCTCAGAAAAAAAAGGGAGGGTAGATTTTGCTGGAGTGGTTTTCGGGTTCCATGCCACATTAGAAGAGACCCTGAGGTACCACCTAGAAAGGAAACCTCAAAAGGTGACCTCATTTTGGAAACTACACCCCTCAAAAATTTTATTGAAGGATTGGGAAGCATTTGGCTATGAAAATGCAAAATTACATATAAAATGATGCTTTAGCCCAAAATGTTTCATTTTCACAAGGCATAACAGGAGAAAATGCCTATATTTTGTTATTCATTTTTTTCTGAATATAGCAACATACCATGTGTCGTCGTAAACTGCTGTTTGGGGGAACAACAGCATTCTGAAGGGAAGGAGCGGCATCAAGATTTTCTAACATGGAATTTGCTGGAATTGTTTTTAGGGGCCATAACATTTTTATTTTTTGTTGACTGAGCTATGGGAGGGCTTGTTTGTTGCAGGACAAACAATAGTTATTTTTCTGTACCATTATGGAGTAAAAATGACCTTTTTTGGAGGTGAGATGAGCAAAAATGCAATTCTCTCAGTGTTTTTAATTTTTACATTTTATTGGGTTCCTTGTGCAGTATCTATGATCATTTTATTCTGTGGGTTGATAAAGTTATGTCAATACCAAATTTTTTATATTTTTGCTTTGCTACTTTTCAGCATAAAATCCTTATATTTTGCATCACCATATACACTACTAACATTCATAACATTTTTATCTTTTCATCATGTAGCTGAGGGTTTGTTTTTTGTGGTATGGGCTTTAGATTTTATTGGTATCATTTTGGGGTAAATATGTCTTTTTTTATCACTTTTTATACATTTTTTTGGGACATGAGGTGGGCAAAAGTTGCAATTCTGTCAGGTTTTTTTATAGCGTTCCTCATGCGGTATATATGATACGATAATTTTATTCTGTGTATTGAGAAATTTTTAAAATTGTAGCAGCCCTTACATAGAAAGTTATGTAACTGATATGGTGGTGGTGCCAGCGCTGATTGGTACCAGTCTGTAGTTCCCCCGTTCAGAAATATTGAAAGAGACCTCAGCACTCCTAAGTCTTCAGAATTTCTGGATTTTTTTCATCAAAATGTGCGACGTTTCGACCCTACATGGTCTTTTTCAAGCTTGAAAAAGACCATGTAGAGTCGAAACGTCGCACATTTTGGTGAATAAAATCAAAAAATTCTGAAGACTTAGGAGTGCTGTGGTCTCTTTCAATATTCTGTGGGTTGATACGTTATGGTGATACCAAATTTATATAATTTTTTATGTTTTACTACTTTTTCAGCATAAAATCCCTTTTGTATTAAAAATAAATTATATTTTGCATCACCATATACTAACATCCATAACATTTTAATTTTTTCACCAGTGTAGCTGTGCGAGGGCTTGTTTGTTTGTGGGACAGGCTGTAGTATTTATTGGTATCATTTTTGGGTACATGCACTACTCACAAAAAGTTAGGGATATTTGTCTTTCGGGTGAAATTTAAATGTAAAAAGGGTCCCTTATCTGGGGAAGAGATGGTCTTATGATGGCACTATGAAAAGGCAAGTCAGCAGACTCAGTGTGATATTGCATTTAATGTTATACTGGGAAACCTTGGGTACTGGAATTCATGTAGATGATACTTTGAAAAAGAACGCAGGGAGTTGACTTGGCATCCAAATCCCCCAGATCACTCTGATCGAACATCTGTGAGATGTGTTGAAAAAAAAAGTACTTACAGTACTTATAGAATCTGCTGCTAAACTCTTGGTGTCAGATACTACGACACTTTTATAGTTCATGCCTTAAATGGTCAGATCATGCCTTAATCGGTCAGAACTGTTTTGGCGACACAGGGGAGACCCACACAATATTAGAGCACCTTGTTCCATGGACTACAGACTGCAAACAAACCCTTAGCTTCATCTGATCCAGCAATGCATTTCTCGTCTGCAAATTACCCAAAAAACCTACTGTATACCACTGCTTTTAGAACTGCTTGAGTTTGGCAAGAAATATTTAATGAGCAGACACAATAACATTCACATATTCATTGTGGGCTATGGTCTAAGAACTAGTTATGTCACATAGAGAATTATATTAAATTAGAAATATGTTTAAGTACGATTATAGAAGGAAGTTGGCTTCTTGTATTCAAAAGAAACTGTGGGAAAGATACAGTACAGACCAAAAGTTTGGACACATCTTCTCATTCAAAGAGTTTTCTTTATTTTCATGACTATGAAAATTGTAGATTCACACTGAAGGCATCAAAACTATGAATTAACACATGTGGAATTATATACATAAACAAGTGTGAAACAACTGAAAATATGTCATATTCTAGGTTCTTCAAATTAGCCACCTTTTGCTTTGATTACTGCTTTGCACACTCTTGGCATTCTCTTGATGAGCTTCAAGAGGTAGTCCCCTGAAATGGTTTTCACTTCACAGGTGTGCCCTGTCAGGTTTAATAAGTGGGATTTCTTGCCTTATAAATGGGGTTGGGACCATCAGTTGCGTTGAGGAGAAGTCAGGTGGATACACAGCTGATAGTCCTACTGAATAGACTGTTAGAATTTGTATTATGGCAAGAAAAAAGCAGCTAAGTAAAGAAAAACGAGTGGCCATCATTACTTTAAGAAATGAAGGTCAGTCAGTCAGCCGAAAAATTGGGAAAACTTTGAAAGTAAGGGCTATTTGACCATGAAGGAGAGTGATGGGGTGCTGCACCAGATGACCTGGCCTCCACAGTCACTAGACCTGAACCCAATCGAGATGGTTTGGGGTGAGCTGGACCGCAGAGTGAAGGCAAAAGGGCCAACAAGTGCTAAGCATCTCTGGGAACTCCTTCAAGACTGTTTGAAGACCATTTCAGGGGACTACCTCTTGAAGCTCATCAAGAGAATGCCAAGAGTGTGCAAAGCAGTAATCAAAGCAAAAGGTGGCTACTTTGAAGAACCTAGAATATGACATATTTTCAGTTGTTTCACACTTGTTTGTTATGTATATAATTCCACATGTGTTAATTCATAGTTTTGATGCCTTCATAGTCATGAAAATAAAGAAAACTCTTTGAATGAGAAGGTGTGTCCAAACTTTTGGTCTGTACTGTATATCAATGTGATTGCACCTGGAAAAGTGTCTTGATTTGCATCAGAATGTGTGTCTCACACTTGCTGAGCCAAATATATGAAATGTATATGCCACAGTTTTGTTTAATTTACAACATGCTAGACATAAAAAAAAATTTAGAACCCATTTGCACCAACTTTTTGTCTACTCCTATTTTGCTCCTTGTTTTGGTGATGTCTTAGACAGTTTTTAGTGCATGTTTTGGACAAAAACGATATCAGTTCCAAAGCTGTATAAAAAGTGGTGTAACATATTTGCCCCCACTGATATTTTTGCCCCACTGTCTTTTAATATGGTCAATTTTGTGTTAACAGTGTGAAAATGTGCACATGATGAAAAATTGCCGATATTCCAGACAGAAATACAGTACTTATCACATACCTCGTTGGCTGTTTCCAACAGTCACACAGAATTTGAAAGGAGCAGCAGGGAGCATGCTCGTTTGCATTGCTGTTCATACTACACCTAGCTGCAGTCTCAGACCCCTGCCGAGCTGACATTTCTAAGGATATGTTCACATATGCATCAGGCAATCCATTTTTGCTATATCTGGCAAATACGGAATGCCTTCACTATGATTGGGTCTGTCAGGTTTCCGGCATGAAGGCTGGCCAAAAAACAGAATACTGCAATGCCTTTCGCAGATGTCCAGTGCATAAGTAATATGTTTTTCTGGTTGGAACACACATTTAAGTAGGTAACACAATTTCATTGAAACTTAACCTTTCTCGAACCTGTTTAATTTGGCAAAGCATTTTGATACAGTATTTTAATGCAATGTCTTGGGAAATTAATTTCAAATTATGCACTTATACTTTACACTTTAACTCATTTGACTTTCCTGTAGCTAGCTAGTAAAAGGAAATAAGTGCAAATTGTAATAGAACGCATTTCTCAAGTTAAATTAAAGTTTTTACTGTATCACACATTTAGCCTTGTGTGGTATTACATAGTTGAGAGGTCAAATACACATGAACTTCCACAGCAAATGCGTTCTCTTTACACGAAAATATTTTTAAAACAAGATTTTAACATATATCTTTTGAATTTCCCATGAAAAATAAATATATGTGTAACATATTTGAGAATGTTAAGAAATAGAAAATGTACGGTAATGTATAAATATAGTTTCTTTTATTTCCTGTTTTCCGAAATATATCCTATTACATCTATATGATTCACTAGAGTCAATAGGAAAATATAAAAAAAAAAACACTAACTCCAAGACCAGTAAACAAACATACATAAGGGGGGATTTATCAGGCTCTGCACTTGAGAATTTTGGCTTCAAAAAGTTTTAAATTAAGACTTTTTTACTTTTTAGGGTTGTGCAAAAATGTAGACTTTTTGCATTTTTGCCTAACTCACTCCAGTTTTGAAAAGTGGGTAGGAAAGCGGGCGAGGTTAGCTACTGTGTTGATGTGTACAGTATAAGTGCTGGGAGGCGTGCAGATCCCACCCAGATACCTCAGCTGGGTGAGATAACTGAAATCCAAAAAGCTACTGTGGTCTCAGCAAAGTGTAGTTTGCTGAGACAGTTTTCTGGATTTGCTGGATTTCATGTGGACTGGGGGATAGGTTTGGTAGTGGGATCTGCTAGTCCACACCCTTCCAGTACATGTATTGACTTTTGCCGGAAGTGATCGTAGTTGAGGCCTGCTGCTGTAATCAAGGAGTGATTAAACAACCCTCTGTGTATGACTTGGGGGGAGAAAGGCTAAGGAAGCCTGAGAGAGAGGGGAGCCTGAGAGGCTCTTTGTGGTCTCAGCCAGGAGGGCTGAGGGGCCACAAGGCTTTGTAAAGCCTGAAGTTTGGGGGGCCCATCGACGCCTACGGAAAGAGGGTCGCACGGTCAGTCGGGAGGACTTCTGGACCATCTCCCCCCAAGGGTGCTGATGTGGTCACAGCCTGGAGGCTGCTGGACTGTATACGGCTGAGGAAGTCTGATGTAATCCAGTGTGTGAATGGCGCTTTATAGATGAGGTAGAGTCAACACGTGTATTAGGTAAAGCCCAGACAGGCAGGTGTTTATTTTCGATGTTTATGTGTGTGATGGTGCTGAAGTGCTAAAATAAAGCACTTTTTGGACTTGAACCCCGTTGTCAGAGGAGAAGTCTGTGTTTGCGACCCCATGAGAGACAGAGCGATCCCTTACACTACATAAGTGAGTTTCACTCCAGATTTATTATAGACATTTAAAAAAAATAAAAAAAAATGTGAGCGGTTGAGTCCGCACAACCTGTCTGTAGGTGCATATCACTATGGCGAAATACATATACAAACGGAAAATGCAAATGTGATCGCACACTACATCCAGCATTCTGCCCTGCCTCCATGCTGGATGAGACATTGGTGTACATTTTGGCGAAAGCGTAATATGCCACTCACCGCGTCAAGGTTGCCTCCATTTGAGTGGTCCCTAACGCTAGTTCCTACCTGTTTATGGGCCATGACAGACACACAAAGTCCAGGGAATGCAGGTCAGCATGCAAGCCAAGCACACTCTGCTTTTTACCCCGTCCGGTGCCATTACAGCTTTCATCGGATCCAGGGATGCAAGTACCAACATGCATGCTGAGCCCACCATATACTTCTCCTGGAGCCAAATGGCTACTGGTAGGTTCTATATAAGCAGACTCAGTTTTATACTGACTTTAAAACCAGCCTCCAGGACAGATTGACTGGTCAGGTGTGCATGACTCAAAGGAGATCGCCACGCCTCCAATATATGCTACAAAGAAAAAATGTGGGGGGTTGAGTCCGCACAACCTGTCTGTAGGTGCATATCACTATGGCGAAATACATATACAAACGGAAAATGCAAATGTGATCGCACACTACATACAGCATTCTGCCCTGCCTCCATGTTGGATGAGACATTGGTGTACATTTTGGCCAAAGCGTAATAAGCCACTCACCGCGTCAAGGTTTCCTCCATTTGAGTGGTCCCTAACGCTAGTTCCTACCTGTTTATGGGCCATGACAGCCACACAAAGTCCAGGGAATGCAGGTCAGCAGGGCAGAATGCTGGATGTAGTGTGCGATCACATTTGCACTTTACATTTTAAAAAAAACTCACTCCAGTAGAATGGTGTAGAAAACTGGAATAGACTTTCTAGACAAAACCGTTGGGTTTAACGGTGCATTAAATTTAACAATATCACTCAGTTTCACATAGTCATAATACATCCTTATTTTAGTGGCCATATTATGATTAAAATAATTGGAACCCCCTTTTCCCCATCCCTGCATGGTTATCAAATAGCCCATTTGCAGCGGCACATAATTGCCCATAACAAGTGCCAATCAACAATAAAGCAAGTCAGTCTTTCACACTGAGTGGAGCAGTTACACAAACGATCATTCTTAAATCGTTCATGTGCCCATTGATTCCTATTATTGTTGGCAACACATCCCCTGTTTACATGTGGAGATGTGCTGTCAACAAACCTTCATTTTTACTACCAAATAAATAATGCATTTAGCCAAAAAATAGCATTTTATGATTTGTTGGAATATTGTAAGGTCTTTTACAGGGGTCAATTATTGGGAACAAATGTTCTGTGCTTTGTGCAAAACACCATGAAATTTACTTCAGAGGACCTGCAGAGGTCTAGATAAAAGTTCCTAGAGGCTATGTACACCTTTTCAATTGCCCAAGTTGCTTTCTAAGTGCAAAATCAAACAACTTTATAAATAGCCTTCATTAGAAATTTCATACCATTTTCCTTCTGCATGGTGTGTGTAAGTCCCTTCTATCAGTGTTAGGCCTCATGCACACGACCGTTGTGTGCATCCGTGGCTGTTGTGCCGTTTTCCGTTTTTTTTCGCTGACCCATTGACTTTCAATGGGTCCGTGGAAAAATCGGAAAATGCACCGTTTTGCAGCCGCATCCGTGATCCGTGTTTCCTGTCCGTCCAAAAAATAGGACCTGTCCTATTTTTTTGACGGACAACGGTTCACGGACCCATTCAAGTAAAAAAACACGGATGCACACAAGATTGGCATCCGCGTCCGTGATCCGTGGCCGTTGGCAACTTTCACACAGACGGATCACAGATCCGACTGCATAAAAGCTTTTTCAGATATGAGTTTTCACTTCGTGAAAACTCATATCCGACAGTATATTCTAACACAGAGGCGTTCCCATAGTGATGGGGACGCTTCTAGTTAGAATATACTACGAACTGTGTACATGACTGCCCCCTGCTGCCTGGCAGCACCCGATCTCTTACAGGGGGCTGTGATCCGCACAATTAACCCCTCAGGTGCTGCACCTAAAGGGTTAATTGTGCATATCATAGCCCCCCGTAAGAGATCAGGGGCTGCCAGGCAGCAGGGGGCAGACCCCCCTCCCTCCCCAGTTTTAATTTCATTGGTGGCCAGTGCGGCCCCCCCTCCCTCCCTCTATTGTATTATTTTCATTGGTGGCACAGTGTGCGCCCCCCCCCTCCCTCTATTGTATTATTTTCATTGGTGGCACAGTGTGCGGCCCCCCTCTCCCCCCCCCCGATCATTGGTGGCAGCGGAGAGTTCTGATCGGAGTCCCAGTTTAATCGCTGGGGCTCCAATCGGTAACCAAGGCAACCAGGACGCTACTGCAGTCCTGGTTGCCATGGTTACTTAGCAATATTAGAAGCATCATACTTACCTGCTGCACTGTCTGTGACCGGCCGGGAGCTCCTCCTACTGGTAAGTGACAGATCATTAAGCAATGCGCCGCACAGACCTGTCACTTACCAGTAGGAGGAGCTCCCAGCCGGTCACAGACAGCGCAGCAGGTAAGTATGATGCTTCTAGAATTGCTAAGTAACCATGGCAACCAGGACTCCGATCGGAACTCTCCGATGCCACCAATGATCGGGGGGGGAGAGGGGAGGCCGCACACTGTGCCACCAATGAAAATAATACAATAGAGGGAGGGAGGGGGGGGACGGGGGGGGCCGCACACTGTGCCACCAATGAAAATAATACAATAGAGGGGGGGGCCGCACACTGGCCACCAATGAAAATAATACAATAGAGGGAGGGAGGGGGGGCCGCGGGGGCCGCACACTGGCCACCAATGAAAATAATATAATAGAGGGAGGGAGGGGGGCCGGGGGGACCGCACACTGACCACCAATGAAATGAATACAATAGAGGGAGGGGGGGCCGAGGGGGTCTGCCCCCTGCTGCCTGGCAGCCCCTGATCTCTTACAGGGGACTATGATACGCACAATTAACCCCCCTCAGGTGCGGCACCTGAGGGGTTAATTGTGCGGATGACAACCCCTTGCAAGAGATCGGGTGCTGCCAGGCAGCAAGGGGCAGTCATGTACACAGTTCTTAGTATATTCTAACTTGAAGCGTCCCCATCACCATGGGAACGCCTCTGTGTTAGAATATACTGTCGGATCTGAGTTACACGATCTAACTCATATCCGACAGTATATTCTAACATAGAGGCGTTCCCATGGTGATGGGGATGCTTCAAGTTAAAATATACCATCGGATTGGAGAAAACTCCGATCTGATGGTATAATAGGGACTCCTGATTTTACAATGAAAGTCAATGGGGGACGGATCCGTTTGCAATTGCACCATATTGTGTCAACGTCAAACGGATCCGTCCCCATTGACTTGCATTGTAAGTCAGGACGGATCCGTTTGGGTCCGCACGGCCAGGCGGACACCAAAACGACTTTTTTTTCATGTCCGTGGATCCTCCAAAAATCAAGGAAGACCCACGGACGAAAAAACAGTCACGGATCACGGACCTACGGACCCCGTTTTTGCGGACCTTAAAAAAAAAACGGTCGTGTGCATGAGGCCTTAGACATAGCAGTAGGGTGGGTTAGGAGGTTGTACATTGCATATGTGTATGGAGAAGGGGAAGTATCCAAAGAGGGAAGCTCATAGGGCTGTATATAAACATGAGATCACACACAAGGCAGTTTGTAGAGGGAAAACTGCAGCATCCTGAACACACATATCATCATGTCCATATGTGCAAAAAACAAACTTTTATTTAAAGGAGGATGGGAATTTTTAATGACGATTAGTGTGAATCATATCCAAATTTATTTAGAATGTATTTTCCCACAAATATATTACTGCAGATATCCTAGCTCCCAGCTACACCTGGACTTGATTGCTGGAGTGATTCAATTGCTAGAGACAAATCACTGTGAAAACAATGCTAAATTTGAGGCCTCCAAGTGGGTTTCAAGTTACTCGATAGAGGAAAAAAGTAGCCACGAGTGCTATAATTAAACTTTGCTGGAGACATGAATTGCTGTGATATTGCTGACCATAGGAAGTTCTGAGTAGTTTGCAAATCTCTTCAAAATCACTACTGTCAAGTAAAATCATTCTGAAATACTAGCCAGTAGCAGTTTAAAAAAATTGCTAGGTAGTCACTTGAGGGAAAAATACGTTTTCAAAACACCAACAGCTTCACTTTGACGTCAATTTAAAAAAAGCAACTAATTTGCCTACTTGCAGTGCAAACTTTAAGTAGGAAGTCTGCAACTGGTCAACGTTCCCTACTATGCTAGGGTGCGAGACAAACACCAAAGGACAAAACAAGACACAGAGTCATTCAGAAATGGGTCAGAACTAGGAGGACAACAAATTACCAAATCGAGAGACAGAGAGTAGTCCAAAAGCCAAGCCAAGATCAGAACCATACGAGAAGCTGAGTACCAATACATGAGACAGATAGTGGTCAAATAGGCAAGCTATGGGCAAAACACACGTACCGTAATCCAAAAATACACAAACAGGAACCAGGAACACAGCTAGTCAGAGACTGGCAAAGGTATATTGTCAGGGGGGTATTTAAATAGAGCGCTGAGTCCCTAGATCAGAACCTGATAGGTCTATGGACTTGGCGCTTTGTAGAACAGTATACAATCCTTACAGCAACTGGGCTGTCACTCAACCTGCCACCAATCTCTCCCAGCACACACATGCTGCAGGGAGAAACAGAGCATTATGCTCTATTGCTAGGGACGATGGATGGATATACATCGGCCGGGACGATTCACGAACTGTGTGTTCGCGGTGGGCCCCATTCACTTTAATGGCAGGAGAACCTGAAAAACCTTCAGGTCATATTTGCAGCCAGAAAACACTTACTAGAAGTACACAAATAGTCCCACAATATGGACAGTAATATACCAGAGGGGGATCATTGGCAAAAATTCCCACAAAAAAAATATGGATTTTAATCAGGGGCCATTTTTATGCGTCTTAAAGGGAAACTCTCAAAAATGTGCCCTGCTGGAGCCTCAAAATTTTTTCTTTCCCATCGGTTTGATGTATACAAATGTGCAGCACTCTACGTTTTTGTACCATGCAGAGTCCATAAAAAAAATGCATACGTTAAAGATTTATTTTTTTCTACCGTGGAACTGTATGGTGAACGGACGCCACTGTACGGCATCAGTCTGAGGCATCTGTTAACACATACATTTTTGGTATGCATTAAATGGATGGCAAAAATAGGATGTGAACCCAGCCCTAGGTCAGAATAAGCACCAGTACACAGCGGAGCAGTGTGGAGGAGAGGGGAGGCTGCCATGTACTGACAGAGCGCTACCTGGTCCTGGTGGTCAGGGATGAGGACTGTATTTCCCAAGGATCATTTTCTACTGGGAAATACAGGGCACAGTTTAATACACTATAATCTATATAATATAAAGATATTAGCCCTATGCCCGAATAATAATACAATTAGGTGGTCATTTATTATATAGAAATACAATCACCTAAAGAATTATTAGGAACACCTGTTCTATTTCTCATTAATGCAATTATCTAGTCAACCAATCACATGGCAGTTGCTTCAATGCATTTAGGGGTGTGGTCCTGGTCAAGACAATCTCCTGAACTCCAAACTGAATGTCAGAATGGGAAAGAAAGGGGATTTAAGCAATTTTGAGCGTGGCATGGTTGTTGGTGCCAGATGGGCCGGTCTGAGTATTTCACAATCTGCTCAGTTACTGGGATTTTCACGCACAACCATTTCTAGGGTTTACAAAGAATGGTGTGAAAAGGGAAAAACATCCAGTATGCGGCAGTCCTGTGGGCAAAAATGCCTTGTGGATGCTAGAGGTCAGAGGAGAATGGGCCGACTGATTCAAGCTGATAGAAGAGCAACGTTGACTGAAATAACCACTCGTTACAACCGAGGTATGCAGCAAAGCATTTGTGAAGCCACAACACGCACAACCTTGAGGCGGATGGGCTACAACAGCAGAAGACCCCACCGGGTACCACTCATCTCCACTACAAGTAGGAAAAAGAGGCTACAATTTGCACGAGCTCACCAAAATTGGACTGTTGAAGACTGGAAAAATATTGCCTGGTCTGATGAGTCTCGATTTCTGTTGAGACATTCAAATGGTATCGTCCGAATTGGGCGTAAACAGAATGAGACAAAAACAGAAATATAGTGGCAATACTGGAGGAGCGGCTCAACCCCTAACACTGTAGCGTGTTTTACATTGGGGGAGCAGCCCCACCGCATGTGGACCGCAGCAAACGACTATCCCCAGCAAAAAATGCATACGGTGGAGGATGTCGGCACGGTCCACATGCACCGCTCCTCCAGTATTGCCACTATATTTCTGTGTTTTTGTCTTGTTTTATATGTAGTGTATGTGCCGTTACCTGGCATTCAAGCACTCTTTTGCACCTGGTGACCTCCATCACAGGGTCTGATATGGGCATGGCTTGCAGTCTTGGCTTTGTTCACATTGCACTAGTTGTCCTGCTAGGCGTTTGTGTGGAAGCCTGGCTGCGAGCTGGATTACATCGCCTTCAGACCGTGTTCACACCATAGGTAGCGTAGTGGTAGGACCCTTTGCCATGCTGAGTGACCGTGACGTGGTGCAATGATGGGCTCCGATATTTTCCTGACAGGAATATATTGGCGAAAGTCTCAGCTTTTAATATCTGCATTTATGACTAGCCAGTATAGTCAGTGGCATATCCGTTTGGTGCATTTTTTCTGTGATTTATATGATTGTATTTACATCCGCACAATGCTCCGTTTTGTGTAGGATGCCCTTGTGGTGCATGTGGACCGCGCCGACATCCTCCACCGTATGCATTTTTTGCTGGGGATAGTCGTTTGCTGCGGTCCACATGCGGTGGGGCTGCTCCCCCAATGTAAAACACGCTACAGTGTTAGGGGTTGAGCCGCTCCTCCAGTATTGCCACTACATTTCTGTGTTTTTGTCTTGTTTTATATGTAGTGTATGTGCCGTTACCTGGCATTCAAGCACTCTTTTGCACCTGGTGACCTCCATCACAGGGTCTGATATGGGCGTGGCTTGCAGTCTTGGCTTTGTTCACATTGCACTAGTTGTCCTGCTAGGCGTTTGTGTGGAAGCCTGGCTGCGAGCTGGATTACATCGCCTTCAGACCGTGTTCACACCATAGGTAGCGTAGTGGTAGGACCCTTTGCCATGCTGAGTGACCGTGACGTGGTGCAATGATGGGCTCCGATATTTTCCTGACAGGAATATATTGGCGAAAGTCTCAGCTTTTAATATCTGCATTTATGACTAGCCAGTATAGTCAGTGGCATATCCGTTTGGTGCATTTTTTCTGTGATTTGTAAACAGAATGAGAACATGTATCCATCCTCTGATGGCTACTTCCAGCAGGATAATGCACCATGTCACAAAGCTCGAATCATTTCAAATTGGTTTCTTGAACATGACAATGAGTTCACTGTACTAAAATGGCCCCCACAGTCACCAGATCTCAACCCAATAGAGCATCTTTGGGATGTGGTGGAACGGGAGCTTCGTGCCCTGGATGTGCATCCCTCAAATCTCCATCAACTGCAAGATGCTATCCTATCAATATGGGCCAACATTTCTAAAGAATGCTATCAGCACCTTGTTGAATCAATGCCATGTAGAATTAAGGCAGTTCTGAAGGCAAAAGGGGGTCCAACACCGTATTAGTATGGTGTTCCTAATAATTCTTTAGGTGAGTGTAAGTCTATGTTAGGCGTATTACTGACACAGATTGTGGCGCAAAGTTCCTTAGCACCGCAATCTGCATATTTTTCCCGCTCATGCCAGGTCTAAAAGAGGATGGCATGGGCAGGGAAAGGGATACAGTTATGGCCATCCAGTTATTGGATGCCATCCCCATACATTGACCGGATAACACCTCTGTACAGTGACCGGATAACACCACCATGCCGTGACCGGATAAAAGTGCATAAGAGGGCACAGTACAGGGAATGACTAGGGGCACTGCACAGGGTGTGGTAAGAGGGCACAATGCAGGGTATAAGGGGGCACAGTCACATGACCCTGTGACATTAGAAGGTCCTTAAGGTAAATGCGGTTCATACGCCACCATAATGAGAGGCAGAGGAGTGCAACAAGGGTGTGATTATAGATATAATATGGTGGCTCACCCAGCCGCTATCATATGCAGGGCCGTTTCTTGGACCAGGCGGCCACCTGGGGCGCTGTCAGAAGGGGGCAGCGAGGAGTCTCCTTGGCTGGTGTAGCGACTGCCACAAACACCACACACTGTAACGACGGCAACCTTCTCTCACCTCCCGGCAGCGCCCTTACTACTTTATAGACGCCCTGCCTGTGTCACAACTTGCATGCTTCTTATGAGAGGGAAAAAATATGAGACTTCTACTGTAGACTGTTATAGCTGTTAAAGCCAGTGTACATCTATACACAGCTGCCCCAACACACCCAGCACTGCTATATCTCTATATGACAGCTGCCCCAGCACACTCAGCTCTGCTATATCTCTATATATGACAGCTGCCCCAGCACACCCAGCTCTGCTATATCTATATATCGCTAAGTATTACTATACAGTAGATAGATATATAGAGATATAGCAGAGCTGAGTGTGCAGGGGCAGCTGTCATGCGTATAGATGTAGCAGAGCTGGGTGTGCTGGGGCAGCTGTCATATATAGAGATATAGTAGAGCTCAGTGTGCTATGGCACTTTGATACTGCACACTCAGCTTTGCTATATCTATATATCTCTAAGTATTACTATACAGTAGATAGATATATAGAGATATAGCAGAGCTGAGTGTGCTGGGGCAGCTGTCATGTGTATAGATGTAGCAGAGCTGGGTGTGCTGGGGCAGCTGTCATGTGTATAGATGTAGCAGAGCTGGGTGTGCTGGGGCAGCTATCATATATAGAGATATAGCTGAGCTGAGTGCGCTGGGGCAGCTGTCATGTGTATGGATGTACACTAGCTATTAAAGCTATAAACGAGTCTACAGTAGAAGTCTCATATTTTTTCAGTCAGTGGCTTTGCAGCTCTTATAGCTGTGTGGTAAAGTGCTTTGCCTCTGATACAGAAGGTCGTGGGTTCGAGTCCCAGCAGAAACTTTTCTGAAATACACAAGCACTGACTCCATATATGGACATACAGCGCAGGACACAGGCCGGAAGAGGCTGCATCGCATCACTGACATGGAGGTAAGTAGAAGTGTTTTTTTTGTTTTTTTTTAACCCCTTAAGGACGTAGGGCGTACCGGTACGCCCTATTTCCCGAGTCCTTATACCGATACGTCCTAACTTTAAATAGATATTGCGGCGCCGCGGGGGTTAATCGCAACGGGATGCCGGCTGTCACAATGCCAGGGGGGGTCATGTGACCCCCCCCGTATCGGCGATCGCCGCTAACCGCAGGTCAATTCAGACCTGCGATTTGCTGCGATTTCTGCAGTTTCTGATCCCCGCGGTCAGAAACTTTAAAATGCCCAAAATGACGATTTGCCCCCCCCCTGCACCCCTGCATGATTTATGTGGGTAGGAGGTGCAGGGGGGGTCGCAGGCAGTGCCGGCGTTGCGGGAGGCGGGCGGTGCGGCAGGCGGGATCGCGATCCCCCGCCCGCCTCCCCTTGAAAATTCGTTGGCGTCTAGTGGTTATACCAGGGTGTCAGCACATTGCTGACACCCTGGTGTAAACGGCTGACATCTGTGCAGATGTCAGCCGTTTAACCCTTTCCATACCGCGGTCCGTACGGACCGCATTATGGAAAAGGTTAACTGTCATCGGTCAGGGAGCTCCCTCCTTCTCCCATCGGGGGGCTGCTGTGCCTTTGCAGCCCTCCGATGGAGAGAGCCCCCCAACAGCCCCCTGCCAGCCCTGTGCTCACCCTTCCCCGTCTGCGAAGTTGTGGAAGACGGGGAAGGTTCCCATGGCAACAGGACGCCTTCTCAGGCGTCCTGCTGTCCATGGTGCTGAACAGATCTATGCTAAAAGCATAGATCTGTTCAGTGTAAGTAAAATACAGTACAGAACCCTATATGGTGTACTGTACTGTATTATACAGACATCAGACCCACTGGATTCAAGAACCAAGTGGGTCTGGGTCAAAAAAAATGCAAAAAAAATGCAAAAAAAAGTGAAAAAAGTTAAGAAAAAAACCCTCACATTTATCACTGAATAAAAATTAAAAAAATTAAATACACTACACAGATTAGGTATCGCCGCGTCCGTAATGACGGTCATGTTACTTTCCCTGCACGGTGAACGCCATAAAAATAAAAAAATAAAAACTATGAGAAAATTGAAATTTTGCCCACCTTACTTCCCAAAAAAGGTAATAAAAGTGATCAAAAAAGTCGCATGTACGCCAAAATAGTACCAATCAAACCATCTTCTCATCCCGCAAAAATCATACACTACCCAAGATAATCGCCGAAAAACTGAAAAAACTATGGCTCTTAGACTATGGGAACACTAAAACATGATTTTCTTTGTTTCAAAAATGAAATCATTGTGTAAAACTTACATAAATAAAAATAAAGTATGCATATTAGGTATCGCCGCGTCCGTATCGACCGGCTCTATAAAAATATCACATGACCTAACCCCTCAGGTGACCACCGTAAAAAAAATATAAATAAAAACGGTGCAAAAAAAGCAATTTTTTGTCATCTTACGTCACAAAAAGTGCAATAGCAAGCGATCAAAAAGTCATATGCACCCCAAAATAGTGCCAATCAAACCGTCATCTCATCCCGCAAAAAATGAGACCCTACTTAAGATAATCGCCCAAAAACTTTAAAAACTATGGTTTTTAGACTATGGAGACACTAAAACATTTTTTTGGTTTTAAAAATGAAGTCATTGTGTAAAACTTACATAAATAAAAAAGATTGTATACATATTAGGTATCACCGCGTCCGTGACAACCTGCTCTATAAAAATACCACATGATCTAACCTGTCAGATGAATGTTGTAAATAACAAAAAAAAAAACGGGCCAAAAAAGCTATTTCTTGTTACCTTGCCGCACTAAAAGTGTAATATAGAGCAACCGAAAATCATATGTACCCTAAACTAGTACCAACAAAACTGCCACCCTATCCCGTAGTTTCTAAAATGGGGTCACTTTTTTGGAGTTTCTACTCTAGGGGTGCATCAGGGGGGCTTCAAATGGGACATGGTGTAAAAAAAAAAAGTCCAGCATAATCTGCCTTCCAAAAACCGTATGGCATTCCTTTCCTTATGCGCCCTGCCGTGTGCCCGTACAGCAGTTTACGACCACATATGGGGTGTTTCTGTAAACTACAGAATTAGGGCAATAAATAATGAGTTTTGTTTGGCTGTTAACTCTTGCTTTGTAACTGGAAAAAAAATATTAAAATGGAAAATCTGCCAAAAAAGTGAAATTTTTAAATTGTATCTCTATTTTCCATTAAATCTTGTGCAACACCTAAAGGGTTAACAAAGTTTGTAAAATCAGTTTTGAATACCTTGAGGGGTGTAGTTTCTTAGATGGGGTCACTTTGATGAAGTTTCTACTCTAGGGGTGCATCAGGGGGGCTTCAAATGGGACATGGTGTCAAAAAACCAGTCCAGCAAAATCTGTCTTCCAAAAACCATACGGCGCACCTTTCACTCTACGCCCCGCTGTGTGGCCGTACAGTAGTTTACGGCCACATATGGGGTGTTTCTGTAAACGGCAGAGTCAGGGCAATAAAGATACAGTCTTGTTTGGCTGTTAACCCTTGCTTTGTTAGTTGAGAAAAAGGGTTAAAGTGGAAAATTAGGCAAAAAAAAGAAATTCTCAAATTTCATCCCCATTTGCCAATAACTCTTGTGCAACACCTAAAGGGTTAACAAAGTTTGTAAAATCAGTTTTGAATACCTTGAGGGGTGTAGTTTATAGAATGGGGTCATTTTTGGGCGGTTTCTATTATGTAAGCCTCGAAAAGTGACTTCAGACCTGTAGTGGTCCCTAAAAATTGGGTTTTTGTAAATTTCTGAAAAATTTCAAGATTTGCTTCTAAACTTCTAAGCCTTGTAACATCCCCAAAAAATAAAATATCATTCCCAAAAGGAAGGCGGAGAGAGGCGGAGAGAGGCGCTTGATACTGGCACATTGGGAGGGGGAGGAGATGGCACTATGATACTGGCACATATGGGTGGGAAGGAGAGAGGCACTTAATACTGGCACATTAGGGGGGGAGATGGCACTATGATACTGGCACATGGGGGTGGGTGGGAAGGAGAGAGGCACTTGATACTGGCACTTTGGGGGGGGAGATGGCACTATGATACTGGAACATGGGGGGATGGGTGGGAAGGAGAGAGGCACTTGATACTGGCACATGATAGGAGGCTACTGGCACATGATAGGAGGCTACTGGCACATAAGAAGGGGCTACTGGCACATAAGGGGGGCTACTGGCACATGATAGGAGGCTACTGGCACATAAGGGGGGCTACTGGCACATCAGGGGGGCTACTGGCACTTGATAGGGGGCTACTGGCACATGATAGGGGGGTGACTGGCACATAAGGGGGCAACTATCACATGATAGGGGGGCACTCTGGCTACTGGAACATGATGGTGGGGGGCTCTTATTACTGGCACATGATTGGGGGCATCTATGGGGGCTCTAATTACTGGCACATGATTGAGGGCATCTATGGGCGCACATCTTATTGGCACATGATTGGGGGGCATCTATTGGGGCACTTATTACTGGCACATTATTGGGTGGCACTATAGGGGCATCTACTGAGCTAAAAAGAAGGAGTATTTTATATGGCGGGCTCTGTATAGGGGCATTTTATACTGGGACACATTAT
Source organism: Bufo bufo (assembly GCF_905171765.1). Classification (NCBI taxonomy): domain Eukaryota; kingdom Metazoa; phylum Chordata; class Amphibia; order Anura; family Bufonidae; genus Bufo; species Bufo bufo. Next base: position 483,485,798 of record NC_053391.1, on the reverse strand, counting down.
GGTGGGTACTATCGGGAATGGGGAGAGGAGCACTATGGGGTCATCTACAGGGGCACTGAGAAGGGTATTTTATATTGGCACATTATGGGAACATTAGCTCAACTGGGGGCATTACAAGGGGGTATGTTTTCACATTATAAGGAAATATATTTCTACTGGGGGGGGGGGCATTATGGTGGGCTTTATTACTCCCCCATGGTATGACCCCCTAGTAGCAGCACCAGCCTCTCCCTGCTCTGCTATCCCTCTGCCCTTTCACCAAATCCTTATTAGGAAATCTTTCTCATTAGGATAAAGCACAACATCAGCTCCGCCGAGCCCCCCAGCCAAGTGTTGTAGTGGTGTCAGAGATCCCCAAGGGCCAAGCCAAGTAATTGTAAGTTTTCATGTGGAATATGTTTATGTTATACACATATAGGATACACTGTGCCACACAATATACAGTATACCTCTACACTGTGTAGGGGTTATACTGTTTATTGTACAGCATGGCACAGAGGTTATATTGTCCGGCATGGTGTAACCTCCATACATTTTATGTACAGTATACAGTATTCCGCCTTGCCATCTATGCTTTGAATCTGGTTTTATATTTTACTTGATTTTTGTACATTCACTTGCGTGTGCTAGTTGTGCTGCTGTGATTGGGTTTTAGTTAGTTATTAAATGCTAACATTGCACATTATTGATGATTATATGTCATGACTACTCTTCTAAGGGAATACCCTTAGAAGAGTAGTCATGAAATATAATCATCAATAATGTGCAATGTTAGCATTTAATAACTGCCTTCCTTTATACTGCAGTTCTCCTGTACCACTCTGCCTGCGACTTTTAGCAGTTTAAGCAGTAATTTATGATTTTCTTTTGCTCTCAATAAATCTTGTGTTAAGCATAAAAAAATAATATATATATATATATATGGTGAGACGGTTGCAAGTACTCTTCTGATATGATTTCATCGAGCAGTTTTGATGGGAAGGGGGGGGGGGGGGGGGGTTTTTTTGACACTCGCCCTGAGAGAAATTTTACCTAGAAACTGCACTAATCATATGTGCTCAAAATCAGTATAAGAATAAAATATTAGTATTGTACAGATAGGCACTCTACATCCGGTTTCACGCAGAGAAAGAGAATAGTCAAAATTGCTATTTAACTGTAACTAAAAAAGAACACAGACTAAAATTCAAATATCACAATCCAATAAAATTCATAAAATAAAAATAAAAAGATGAATATGGAAAATGGCCCTTAGGCGAAGAGTCTCTCGTTTGAATATATCTTCCTCAAAATGCACAAATAAAATCTTAAAAGCAATGAGCAGTTATATCGACATCTGGGGACATCCACAAAAATTATTTTATATCCCTTGGGTTTTATCAAGGTAGATAAGGGTTCCACACAAAATGTTGGTTCAAAGTGCTGGCTCCCCTAGAGCAGCGGGATTTTGCGTGAGTGAACACCAGAACTTGTATCATACAAGATTGTAACTTCCCTTATCAGCACTGTTCCCAGATATTGATTCCTATGAGTGACTAATGGGGTCTCACAGACAGCTGTGGTCCCTTTTATCTATAGGAGTACACAGGAGCTACTGTGATTGGTAACCCCACAGCAAGTTTATTTTACTCCCCCGTAGTAAATGAAATGCGTCTATAAAATTCTGTGAGGTTCTTGTGGCAGTCTGTACAAACGCACATACAGTACATGTCTTTTACAAGCAGATGGGTATTGCGCAAATCGTGGCGTCCCACGTGGCAGTGCACTTAATACTCCAAGTGCTCGTTACCTGTATCCTATGGTGTCTTTGTGGGCTGCTGCTGCTCATGTGGGCACCGGTTTCCCTTCTGGGATTTCCTCGCCGGGTTGTCTTGTGGGTGTGGCGTCACAGCTTTCCGCATCCCACGTGTTCTTGTGCCGGTCTCTCCCAGTACTGTGTACTGGTTGCCAAGGAGATGGTAAAGTTGTTAGAAGCGCTTCTATATAAAAATAGTTATTCAGTGTTCGCTGTTAACATGGGGTATGCGGGTATATGTTCTTTCTACCAGACGCATTTCGGGGTTTCAAACTGACCCCTTCCTCAATGGTTACCCGCTTTTACCCATGGATCTGTTTTTATACCACTCATTCAGTATGATCAAAGATCCGGAATGGATTATTTTCTGCCATATTTGCAGTACTCCTCCTTTGTAGAGTTGTATGAGCCCATCTAGGGTTAAATATGTTATAGTTCTAGGTCAATAACATTCAGGGTAGGCTATGCCTCATAGTTGTGCAATCTGGCTTTCAAAGAGTCTTATTGCGTTTTTAATGCGGTACCGCTGCGTTTTTTCTCTATTGTGCGTTTTATTATTCAGATTATATAAAAAGTTCCAAATTGATGGTCGCTTCAACCCGATGTACATAAAAATAAAAATGAACGAATAAAATGCAAAAAGGAAATATATCCAAGAAGTGGTGAAATCCCAACGTGCCCTAAATGATTTCAGTCTTCAGATCTTTGATTATTCGGTCCTGTATAAGTATGTTGATTGTAGATAAGGGTCCAGTGGCCTTCCGCCGAGAGGGGATTGGAGCGCTGATAAACAGCCAGACGCCGATTCCCCGTCGGTCAAGAGGCACCTGTCCCAGATAATTACAAGAAACCGAATAATTCAAAGTCTGCATTAAAGGGAACCTGTCACCGGGATTTTGTGTATAGAGCTGAGGACATGGGTTGGTAGATGGCCACTAGCACATCCGCAATACCCAATCCCCATAGCTCTGTGTGCTTTTATTGTGTGAAAAAACTGATTTGATACATATGCAAATTAACATAAAAGAGTCATATCTTACTTGTGTGACCAGAGAAGAGTCATATTTTCAAGCTCTGACTCATCTCAGGTTAATTTGCATATGTATCAAATCGGTTTTTATACACAATAAAAGCACACAGGGCTATGGGGACTGGGTATTGCGGATGTGCTAGCAGCCATCTAGCAGCCCATGTCCTCAGCTCTATACACAAAATTCCGGTGACAGGTTCCCTTTAAGTCCTTCTTGTACCAGTGTATTAACCACCTCCGGACCGCCTAACGCAGGATTGCGTTCCGGAGGTGGCAGCGCTGCGCAGAGTCACGCATATACGCGTCATCTCGCGAGACGCGAGATTTCGCTCCAAGCCGGCCCGCGCATGCGCATCGCGGGCCGGCAAAATTCAAAGAACAAGTTCGTCACCAGCCTGCCAGCAACGATCATTGGCTGGCAGGCTGGCGATTTTCAAAAAATCCAATCCAAAGTCATATAACAGATCATATTAGTAAATATGATCTGTTATATGGCTTGTCTGCTCCTGTGCTGGTCCTTTTCGTCGGTTGGATCCAGCACAGGAGCAGACTGAACTGTGAGTACACCAACACTACACCTTAGCCCCAGATCACCCACCTGCACCCCAATTAACCCTTTGATCACCCCTTTGATCGCCCCTGTCAATCACTAGTGAAAGGAAAAAAAGTGATCAGTGTAAACTGTCACTTTTTTTTTTTCACTGGTATTGGCTGTTAGGTTTTAGGGATAGTTTAGGCCCCTTGGTTAGGTAGTTAGCGTCAGTTAGCGCCCACCCCACCGCACCGCAGTCACTTTTATTCGCTGTTTAGCGTATCGCTAATCAGCATTTGTACTTTTATAGTATCTGTAAGTGATCAAAACTGATCACGGTCAGATCTATAATAGTATTAGTGTCACCTTAGCTCGCCCTCCACCCAAAACGCAGTGTTTGCCCGATCAGGCCTGATCGGTCGCCCACACGTGCGTTCACCCACGCCCGCCCCACCGCAGTGACAAAAAATTATTATTTTTTGATCACTGCACATTCATTTTACACGCACTGCGGCGATAAAAAAATCAGTTTTGATATTTTTTATCAACCGCAGCAGCCTCCGGTACTTCGCTAGCCTCCCCTTTGTAAGACAGGTTTGCTTTTTTTCTTGGGTAGTCTCAGGGAATACCCCTAAATTTAGTAGTCCAAAATGTCAAACAGGGGGTATTCTTCTGAAGAGGCCTACAGGATTCTGACCCAGTCGGATGAGGAGTGGGAACCCTCATCTGACGAATCTAGCGGGTCAGAATATGAACCTGTGGAAAGCAGTGGCTCTCTGACCCAAAGTTCGGACGAGGAGGTGGAGGTCCCTGGCAGCACCAGGCGTACCCGGCCCCATGTCGCTAGACCACAGGTTACGCAGGATCCGCTTCAAGAGCAGCAGAGTGGGGCTGTCGCTGCCGGATCACGTGGTGAGGCATACACCAGCAGCGCAGCCCTTCCTGGACCTAGTACCAGCACTGCCGTACAACCTGGTGAAGTAGCGAGCACCAGAAGGGCAGTTGAAGCTGGTACGGTGGCACGTGCAATAGTTACCCCGTCGCAGCCACCGCAAAGACGGGCCCGTAGAGCCCCTAGAGTCCCTGAGGTGCTGGCAAATCCTGATTGGCAGTCACCAACTTCAGCCGCACTAGTAGTTCCCCCTTTCACCGCCCAGTCTGGAGTTCGGGTTGAGACGGCTCAAATCGGTTCGGCCCTGGGATTTTTTGAGCTGTTCTTGACTGCGGAGCTCTTGGACTTAGTCGTGGCAGAGACCAACCAGTATGCCACACAATTTATAACCGCTAACCCGGGAAGCTATTATGCCCAGCCTTTCCGGTGGAAACCAGTCCAAGTTTCCGAGCTTAAAATTTTTTTGGGCCTTCTCCTCAACATGGGCCTGACAAAAAAGCATGAATTGCGGTCATATTGGTCAACGCACCCAATTCATCACATGCCCATGTTCTCTGCTGCTATGTCCAGGACACGATTTGAGACCATCCTACGTTTTCTGCATTTTAGCGACAATACCACCTCCCGTCCCAGAGGCCACCCTGCTTTTGACCGGCTCCACAAAATTCGGCCCCTCATAGACCATTTCAACCTGAAATTTGCAGATTTGTATACCCCTGAGCAAAACATCTGCGTAGACGAGTCCCTAATACATTTTACCGGGCGCCTTGGCTTCAAACAATACATCCCAAGCAAGCGTGCCCGGTATGGGGTCAAATTGTATAAGCTCTGTGAAAGGGCCACAGGCTATACCCACAAATTTCGGATCTATGAGGGAAAAGATCAGACCCTGGAGCCGGTCGGTTGCCCTGACTACCTGGGGAGCAGTGGGAAGACAGTCTGGGACTTGGTGTCACCCTTATTCGGCAAGGGGTACCATCTTTATGTGGACAATTTCTACACAAGTGTGGCCCTCTTTAGGCATTTGTTTCTAGAACGGATTTGCGCCTGTGGCACCATGCGAACTAGTCGCGTGGGCTTCCCCCAACGGCTTGTAACCACCCGTCTTGCAAGGGGGCAGAGGGCTGCCTTGTGTAACGAAGAACTGCTCGCGGTGAAATGGAGAGACAAGCGTGACGTTTACATGCTCTCCTCCATTCACGCAGACACGACAATCCAAATTGAGCGAGCAACCCGTGTCATTGAAAAGCCCCTCTGTGTCCACGACTATAATGCGCTCATGGGAGGGGTGGACTTCAATGACCAGATGTTGTCTCCGTATTTAGTTTCCCGCAGAACCAGACGCTGGTATAAGAAGGTGTCTGTATATTTAATTCAATTGGCGCTCTACAATAGTTTTGTTCTCTACAGTAAGGCTGGGAGAACAGGATCCTTCCTCAAATTCCAGGAAGAGATCATCGAGAACCTCCTTTACCCAGGAGGTTCCGTGGCCCCATCCACCAGTGTAGTTAGCCGTCTACACGAGCGACATTTCCCCAGTGTCGTTCCTGGTACCTCAACCCAACCGTCACCCCGAAAAAGATGTCGTGTCTGTAGCAGGAGTGGAATAAGGCGTGACACCCGCTATTTCTGTCCTGACTGTGCTGACCACCCTGCCCTATGCTATGGAGAGTGTTTCCGGAAGTACCACACACAGGTACACTTAGCATAGGGATCACATCTCACCAGGACAGGCACACAGGGCTATTAGGGCCCATTCACTCACAGCTGCTGCAAACCTCTCCTTTCACCTGGGATAAAGTGCATAATGTACTTCGCCACATCTTTGGGCGATTTGCGCTTTGCACATTGTCCCATGGGGAAGGAGAGGTTTGTTCTATAAAAGGTAAAAAAAACTAAACAAAAAAAAAAATACCGGTAAGTAAAAAAGTTAAATGTTCAGTTAAAAAAGTTTAAAAAAAGTTTCTATGTTCTGTTCAACAGTTAATAAAGTTATTGCTTTGCGGCCTGGTTTTTTCTTTTTTGTTTTGTTTTTTTTACCTTTCAGGTGGACCAACCGATCGACTAGCTGCAGCACTGATGTGCATTCGGACAGAAGCATTGCGCTGCTGTCAGATTACACGCAAGTCGGTGTATGCGGCGCTGCAAGACGAGATTTCTCCTCTGCAGTAAAAGATACGTTTGCCGAGGCATATGAGCTGAGGAGGTGGCGGTGTTCATATACTTTGGCAAACACTTTGTATATATAAAAAAAAAAATCCCGGCAATGATTTATTCATCCACATCGATTGATGTGAATGGAGAAATCTGGTTTGCCAGGGCATACGAGCTGAAGTGGGTATGGATGTTGGGCGGAGCTCCTATGTCCTGGCAGACGCCTTTCCCCTCCTTTTTCTTTTTTTGGCAGAGATTTTTTCATCCACATTGATCGATGCGAATGAAGAAATCTGTGCCGTTCATTTTTTTCTTTCAGCCCAGAGGCTGAACGGAAAAAAAAAATCTCATTACCCGTATGCTCAATATAAGGAGAATAGCAGAAACTCCTAATGCTGGGCATACATGTAATGATTGCGGAGACCCTCAAATGCCAGGGCAGTACAAACACCCCACAAATAACACCATTTTGGAAAGAAGACACCCCAAGGTATTCGCTGAGGGGCATATTGAGTCCATGAAAGATTGAAATTTTTGTCCCAAGTTAGCGGAAAGGGAGACTTTGTGAGAACAAAATCAAAAAAATCAATTTCCGCTAACTTGTGCCAAATTTTTTTTTTTTCAATGAACTCGCCATGCCCCTCATTGAATACCTTGGGGTGTCTTCTTTCCAAAATGGGGTCACATGTGGGGTATTTATACTGCCCTGGCATTTTAGGGGCCCCAAAGCGTGAGAAGAAGTCTGGTATCCAAATGTCTAAAAATGCCCTCCTAAAAGGAATTTGGGCACCTTTGCCCACCTAGGCTGCAAAAAAGTGTCACACATGTGGTATCTCCGTATTCAGCAGAAGTTGGGGAATATGTTTTGGGGTGTCATTTTACATATACCCATGCTGGGTGAGATAAATATCTTGGTCAAATGCCAACTTTGTATAAAAAAAATGGGAAAAGTTGTCTTTTGCCAAGATATTTCTCTCACCCAGCATGGGTATATGTAAAAAGACACCCCAAAACACATTCCCCACCTTCTCCTGAGTACGGAGATACCAGATGTGTGACACTTTTTTGCAGCCTAGGTGGGCAAAGGGGCCCACATTCCAAAGAGCACCTTTCGGATTTCACAGGTCATTTACCTACTTACCAGACATTAGGGCCCCTGGAAAATGCCAGGGCAGTATAACTACCCCACAAGTGACCCCATTTTGGAAAGAAGACACCCCAAGGTATTCCGTGAGGGGCATGGCAAGTTCCTAGAATTTTTTATTTTTTGTCACAAGTTAGTGGAAAATGATGATTTTTTTTTTTTATTTTTTTTTTCATACAAAGTCTCATATTCCACTAACTTGTGACAAAAAATAAAAATTTCCATGAACTCACTATGCCTATCAGCGAATACCTTGGGGTCTCTTCTTTCCAAAATGGGGTCACTTGTGGGGTAGTTATACTGCCCTGGCATTCTAGGGGCCCAAATGTGTGGTAAGGAGTTTGAAATCAAATTCAGTAAAAAATGACCTATGAAATCCAAAAGGTGCTCTTTGGAATGTGGGCCCCTTTGCCCACCTAGGCTGCAAAAAAGTGTCACACATCTGGTATCCCCGTACTCAGGAGAAGTTGAGGAATGTGTTTTGGGGTGTCTTTTTACATATACCCATGCTGGGTGAGATAAATATCTTGGTCAAATGCCAACTTTGTATAAAAAAATGGGAAAAGTTGTCTTTTGCCAAGATATTTCTCTCACCCAGCATGGGTATATGTAAAATGACACCCCAAAACACATTCCCCACCTTCTCCTGAGTACGGAGATACCAGATGTGTGACACTTTTTTGCAGCCTAGGTGGGCAAAGGGGCCCATATTCCAAAGAGCACCTTTCGGATTTGACAGGTCATTTTTTTCAGAATTTGATTTCAAACTCCTTACCACACATTTGGGCCCCTAGAATGCCAGGGCAGTATAACTACCCCACAAGTGACCCCATTTTGGAAAGAAGACACCCCAAGGTATTCCGTGAGGGGCATGGCAAGTTCCTAGAATTTTTTATTTTTTGTCACAAGTTAGTGGAAAATGATGATTTTTTTTTATTTTATTTTTTTCATACAAAGTCTCATATTCCACTAACTTGTGACAAAAAATAAAAATTTCCATGAACTCACTATGCCCATCAGCGAATACCTTGGGGTGTCTTCTTTCCAAAATGGGGTCACTTGTGGGGTAGTTATACTGCCCTGGCATTCTAGGGGCCCAAATGTGTGGTAAGGAGTTTGAAATCAAATTCTGAAAAAAATGACCTGTCAAATCCGAAAGGTGCTCTTTGGAATATGGGCCCCTTTGCCCACCTAGGCTGCAAAAAAGTGTCACACATCTGGTATCTCCGTACTCAGGAGAAGGTGGGGAATGTGTTTTGGGGTGTCATTTTACATATACCCATGCTGGGTGAGAGAAATATCTTGGCAAAAGACAACTTTTCCCATTTTTTTATACAAAGTTGGCATTTGACCAAGATATTTATCTCACCCAGCATGGGTATATGTAAAAAGACACCCCAAAACACATTCCTCAACTTCTCCTGAGTACGGGGATACCAGATGTGTGACACTTTTTTGCAGCCTAGGTGGGCAAAGGGGCCCACATTCCAAAGAGCACCTTTTGGATTTCATAGGTCATTTTTTACTGAATTTGATTTCAAACTCCTTACCACACATTTGGGCCCCTAGAATGCCAGGGCAGTATAACTACCCCACAAGTGACCCCATTTTGGAAAGAAGAGACCCCAAGGTATTCGCTGATGGGCATAGTGAGTTCATGGAAGTTTTTTTTTTTTTTTTTATCATCTGTGTTTTTATTAATTTGAATAGCTAAAGAAAGCCATTTAACAATGTCATGACAGATTACAAACATTCCCAAACGGGATCCAAGTAACAATAGTTTACATGACACAATCTCAGTACAATGTATGAGTAGTTTTACATCAACTATAGATTGCATATTCTGATGACATCTTATCGAGCATCAACTTTATTTATATCTATCCACTAGATAAGAAGTTGATGTACCCTTAATGTAGAATATGCATAGTATAACAAATATAAAAATAAAAATATAATGTAAGAGGGGGGGGGGGGGGGAAGGAGAGGTGGTATGGGAGGAGGTGGGTGGTAAGTGTGTTTCATCAGATTATTTCAGATTATTTCTACACGCTGAGCTCATGCATTAGGCGGGACAGTTGGTCGTGTTTCTCCACAATATGAAGAATTCAGCCAAGCATCCCAAATTTTGAGAAACTTATGATGTGTGCGACATGACCTACTGGACATCTCTTCAAATCTGCATATTTGATGTACTTTTTCAATCCATTCACTAACAGAAGGAGGAGTAATACTTAACCATTTCAAGGGGATTAGAGATTTGGCTGCTGCAAGAAAATGGTTAATTAAAACTAAGGGCTGTTGACTTCTGTCTGATAAAGGGAGCCCAAGTAAAACCAGGGTCGGGGTCAATGTTAGCTTTATGCCCAAGATGTCTTTTAATTTACCTTCAATCTCAGACCAAAAGGGGCGTATAAGCACACACTCCCACCATATATGTGCATGCGTACCAACCTGAGAGTTACACCTCCAGCATAAGTTTGATGGAGATAAACAGTGAGCATACAGAAACTCAGGCGTTTTATACCATCGAGCTAAAATCTTGTAATGTGTTTCTTGTAAACGTACACATCTAGAATGGCCATGTGACTTCTGGAGTATTTGACGCTTATCATTTTCAGAAAAGGATAGACCTAGTTCCTTTTCCCAGGACGCAATATACCCAGGATCAAGCAAACTTTTGGTTTCCCTCACTACAGATATCATCCTAGAAAGCTTACCAAACTCCGGTCTCACAGAATAAAGGTTCCTTTCAAACTCAGTAAGTTCTCTGAAGGGGTAGTTGTTTTGTAGAAAGATCTCACAACATCTGTTAAAGTGTGAAGCATGCAAAAAAGTGAGAGCAAAGTTTGGAAGTAGCTCCCCTAACTCTGTGAGGTCTGGAATCCCTCCGCTCGGGAATAGTTTTGAGACTGTCACATGTCCCAGCTGCTCCCACATGGGTTTAAAGGTCAAAGATTCCCTACCAACGACCACAGGTATTAAGCTGGAAGGTAATAACGGTGAAATCTTAGGGGCTAGAGAAGGTGACAAAGAAGTCCAGGTTACTACAGCACCTTTGAAAAGTAAGTTATTATCTGATGGGTCAAACTTCCTACCTGTTTTGGCTGGAATCCACAGATCTCTCAGTAAGTCACCTTTGTAAGCTCTCTTAGACCATCTGAACATATTCTGCTGGTCAGAGAAGCCAGCTAAACTAATCCATCTTCTCAATTGAATTGCTTTATATAGTGTATGCATATCTGGTAAGCCTATACCTCCCTTCTCTCTAGTTTTAACCAGAAGTTCATGTGCCAGTCTGGGACGTTTCTGTTTCCATATGTAACTCGAGAACAGTGTTCTTAATTTGGTGAAAAATGTTTGTGGTAAAGCAATCGGTAACATTTGCATTTTATATAGGATCTTGGGGAGTATATACGTTTGGATGACATTTTTCCTACCGAACCATGAGATTAGAGGTAGGTCATATTCTGAGAGTATTTTTTGAATTTCAGTAAGGAGCGGGCGAAAGTTTATGTCATATATTTTGTGAATAGCCGAAGGAATGTGCACCCCTAAGTATTTAAGTGAAGAGGAGGCCCATATGAAGGGGGAGATATCTTTAACTTTATTATATTTTTGTTTAGTGAGGGAAATATTTAACAGTTCCGATTTTGTAACGTTCACTTTGAAATTTGAGATTACTCCAAAAACCTCAAACAGATCCACCAGGCAGGGCAACCCAACCTCCGGTTCGGGCAACAAAAATAGTAGATCATCTGCAAAAGCTAATGTCTTTAATTCACCTTCAGGAGTAGGGAATCCTTTAATGTGCGGGTGTTGTCTTACCCTCTGAAGCAATGTCTCCATAACCAGAACAAACAAAGTTGGAGAGAGAGGGCAACCCTGCCTGGTGCCATTCGCTATCTCAAAGGGAGATGATAAATAATCATTTACCAGCAGAGAAGCTGAAGGTTGAGAATATAGCGAAAATATAGCTTCTATGAAGCTTTCTGGGAAACCAAACTTTATGAGAGTGGAGCGCATAAAAATCCAACTCACCCTATCAAAGGCCTTCTCGGCATCTACTCCGAGAAGGACCAATGATCTATTTTCTGCATGTGCCTGGTGAATTGCGGTAAGAAGCTTAATCGTGTTGGTCCTCCCCTCCCTCCCCGGGACAAAACCTGACTGTTCCTCACCTATCAAATGAGGTAAAAGTTTCTTTATTCTTAAGGATAAAAGCTTAGCCCATATTTTTAAGTCTAAATTTAGAAGTGAGATAGGTCTATAGCTCCCACATTCTTCTAGATTTTTTCCCTCTTTTGCTATAAGGGTAATATGAGCTTCTTGAGTTTGTCTAGGTAGTGGTGTACCCTCAAATAATGAAGAGCAGAGATCCACAAGATGAGGCATGATTACATCTTGCAATTTTTTGTAATAGAGCAAAGGCAGACCATCCGGTCCTGGGCTTTTTCCCGGGGGGAAGGAGGCGAGGACCACAGAAACTTCCTTCTGTGTTATAGGAGTAAGAAGGGAGTTTATCATTGCTTGGTCTAATTTTGGTAAGGAAATACCTTGTAAGAAGTTATCTATTAGGCTTTTCTTCTGTCTGTCACTATATGTAGTGTTAGTTTTGTCTATATTGTATAATTCTAAATAATATTTTCGGAACGCTGCAGCCATCTCTGGGAGAGATGAAGTTACTTTCCCCGTATGATCCTTAATTTTATGGATGTGTTGCTTAGCTTTCTCTTTTTTAAGCAGTGCCGTCATAAGCTTCCCCCCTTTATTTCCGTGTGCATATAATTTGTGTCTAAAATGCAAGTAAGCTTTGGCCGATTTATTTTGCAAATGAGTGAGGAGCTTTTCTCTCAAGATTCTCAGTTTCTCTTGCGTTTCCCTTAGACTGCTATTTTTATGTTCTTTCTCTAATATTGAAATTTGTTCTAACAGATCATCTGTGACTTTTTGCCTTTCCTTTTTTAACTTAGAGCCCCATGAAATAAATAGCCCTCTGACAAAAGCTTTATGAGATTCCCATATTATTGGACTCTTTGGTCCTGAATTTTTGTTTATTTCGAAAAAGAACTTAAGTTGCGACTGTATATCTAAGAATGCATTAGTATTTTCTAAAATTTGCTCATTCAAGCGCCATCTCCAAGTTGCGGGAATAACATCTGACAATGTGAGGGAAAAATGGACTGGTGCATGGTCTGAGAGTGTTATGCTCGAAATACCTGTGGTCGTTACCCATGGCAATAGAGAAGCATGGACCATTAGGTAGTCCAGTCTTTGATGCGAGTTGTGTACTGAAGAAAAGTAGGAATAGTCCCGAGCGGAGGGATTCTGCAGCCGCCAAATGTCTGAAAGAAAAAGTTCAGAAAGTTTAGAGCGTAATCTAGCCAAAGCATGATGGGAAGCGCTCGACTTATTTGTAGAGGAATCCAATAACGGATTTAAAGTTACATTCAAGTCCCCACCCAAAATTATAGGTCCATCTGCAAATACTTTAAGTTTATCTAATGCGTCAAGAAGCCAAGGAACTTGACCGTGATTAGGCGCATATAAATTTGCTAAAGTAAGTTTTGTATTATAAATTTGCACTCTCAAAAACAGCATTCTACCCTCTAAGTCTGTGTGCTGTTTCATAATTTTTATAGGAACTGATTTGTGTACTGCTATCGACACACCTTTAGAAGCCGAAGTGGTGTGACAGGAGTGGCACCAGTTTGTGTAATATTTAGAGGGTAACTTGGGAATTTTATCTTTTTTAAAATGAGTCTCTTGTAAAAAGAGAATAGAAGCTTTAAGTTTCTTGAGCATATCCAGTACGTGATGCCGCTTGTTAGGGGTATTTAGGCCCCTTACGTTAAAGGTTACACACTTGATTTCACTCATACCTTGACTTTACCACCAACCTTGCAGGGAGGGTGCAGGAGTAGAAATGGGAAGGGGAAGGGAGGTAAAAACAAAACAATAAAAATAAAAAATAGTAGCGTGTGAACAAACTTCACCTCACTCAGTACCCAAGTATGAAAACCAATAAGGCTATAAGCCAAAAAGGGAGACCTGGCGTGAGGGGTAAAGTATAATATGAGCCTCAAACTTTGAAGCAAGTAAATGAGTTTTTGTGTGAGGTAAAAACTCAGGGTGGAGAGAACAGGTGTTCAAGTTAAGAACAATTCTTGACCTGTGGTGTACAAGCACTAACATTATGTTAATCAAAAAGGGCAACTCGCCAACTGATGTAACCCCTGATTATGGCATATGGTACCAACAACATCCAGTGATATAAGTATAAGCTTATTTAGCTAGAAAAACACATGGGAAAGAAGGGAGGGGGTGAAAAGAAGAAGGGGGTGGAGAGGTAAACTCTTTGTATTTGGTCTATCTGGTAACTGAAAACTAGTAGAGTATCAGTTTAGATACTGCTGCTAAAACCTATCATTAGGCATTTAGGTAAAGCTGTAGATAAGTCATCTACCTATGAGGTAAAAATAATATAATATATAACATAAGAGAGTAATAGAATTTCTGTGGTACACACTAAGCTAAGACATTAACCTGCAGCTGTATAAGACAATAAGATGAGATCTCTTCTGAGCTATCTAGCTGTGTTACTTTATGTTCACAGACCCTTATTTCTTACAACTATTCCTGAGTCTTATAGCTTACAGCTACCTCTCAACTGTCTATAATTAAGAGTAAAGTAAAGAAAGGGGAAGGGAAGGGTTGGAAAGAGGGGTGTACAAAACTTCCTTACAAACAGACATATTTACCAGCTTAGTAATACGGGGCATTCATTATACTTATGTATTATTAAATATCAGACCAGAATAGAGTCCTTTTTCCATGTCTTGCCGTCCAGCGTCTAGGTGAAGACCAAGGAGGAGAAATAAGAAAGGAAGGAAGGGGAGGGAATAGGGAAAAAGAAAGGGGAAAGAAGGAGAATGAGAGGATAAATCAGCATTAATAAGCCTAGCTAGCAGTCATCTGGAACTTTGCCTCAAACGATCTTCTCCAAAACAAGGTGAAGTGTCTATTCCATTATGTTAACTGGAACCGATTCAGCTCCGATCGAGCTGTCTGTGAAACGTCCGGTGCCAAATCAGGGTGAGAGAAATAGCAAGGTATAGCATAGTAAGTCCTTGGGTCAACGATGTGGCGACTTGTTGTGAGATGTTGATCTCTTCATTCTCTGGGGTTTAGGGCGAGAAGATGTGTGCCATTCCTCTAGCTGAGGTAAGAGTGGTAACCTTATCAGATCTGCTGCCGGCGACCATGATGGAATCTCTATGGGTTCTATACCCAGGATAGACCACGCGTTCTCAAGATCAGCAGGCGTTTTTATGATCACTCTCTTCTCATTTTTCATTATGGAGATCCCAAATGGAAACAGCCAGGCATATTGTAGGTGTTTAGCCCGTAATTTTTCCAATAACGGTCGCAACATCCGCCGCTTCTGGAGGGTAGAAGGGGCGTTATCCTGGTAAAGAGAAATCTCGGTTCCTTCATATGAGATAGGGCTCTTTTCTCTGGCCGAACTCAGTATCGCTGCTGTGTCCACAAATGAGAGTAGTCCACAAATTACATCACGCGGTGGATCACTGGGCTTTGGTTTTGAGCGGAGGGCTCTATGTATGCGTTCTATCACTATTCCTAGGCCTCGGTCTGGCCCCAATAGCTCCACAAATATTTCTTTTGCCACCTTAGGAAGTGCCTCATTAGCCCATGATTCAGGCAACCCCTTAAACCTGATATTTTTACGGCGACTTCTATTCTCCTGGTCTTCTATTAATGTGTACGCCGTATTTACATGAGCTTCCAATTGCTCTGTTCTGGTCGCTAGGCCTGTGGCGTGTGCAGTGAGCTCTGAACATGTCGTCTCAAGGGCCTCCGTTCTGAAGCCCAGAGCATGTAAGTCAGTCTTAATATCAGCAAGATCTTCCCTTACCGGTCTCAGTGCCTGGGTCAGGGTTCTTTTTAGCACAGCCGCGGTGAGTGTATCGTCCGGGGTCTGTTCATCTTCACTGCTAGAGCGGCGTTCCTCCTCCGATTCTCTCTTCTCAGGAGGTTCCGGCGCCATCTTAGTTTGTGAGGCGGGAGATTGCGTATTCCTCTTTGCAAAGAGTTTCGTTACCGCTGCCTGGTTCATCTTCGACCTAGCGGCTCCTTCGTCTTCCCCTGGCTGATATCTGCCAACTTTGCCCATAATTTTGGCGAATTAATGCTGTTTTTAATGCCAGTGCTTGTACTCGGCAGGAGAGAGCTCTCTCAGGCTGCCATCCAGTCCGCGGTCAAGCTCCGCCCTCCGAAGTTTTTATTTTTTGTCACAAGTTAGTGGAATATGAGACTTTGTATGAAAAAAAAAAAAAAAAAAATCATAATTTTCCACTAACTTGTGACAAAAAATAAAAAATTCTAGGAACTCGCCATGCCCCTCACGGAATACCTTGGGGTGTCTTCTTTCCAAAATGGGGTCACTTGTGGGGTAGTTATACTGCCCTGTCATTCTAGGGGCCCAAATGTGTGGTAAGGAGTTTGAAATCAAATTCTGAAAAAAATGACCTGTCAAATCCGAAAGGTGCTCTTTGGAATATGGGCCCCTTTGCCCACCTAGGCTGCAAAAAAGTGTCACACATCTGGTATCTCCGTACTCAGGAGAAGGTGGGGAATGTGTTTTGGGGTGTCATTTTATATATACCCATGCTGGGTGAGATAAATATCTTGGTCAAATGCCAACTTTGTATAAAAAAATGGGAAAAGTTGTCTTTTGCCAAGATATTTCTCTCACCCAGCATGGGTATATATAAAATGACACCCCAAAACACATTCCCCACCTTCTCCTGAGTACGGAGATACCAGATGTGTGACACTTTTTTGCAGCCTAGGTGGGCAAAGGGGCCCATATTCCAAAGAGCACCTTTCGGATTTGACAGGTCATTTTTTTCAGAATTTGATTTCAAACTCCTTACCACACATTTGGGCCCCTAGAATGCCAGGGCAGTATAACTACCCCACAAGTGACCCCATTTTGGAAAGAAGAGACCCCAAGGTATTTCGTTATGGGCATAGTGAGTTCATAGAAGTTTTTATTTTTTGTCACAAGTTAGTGGAATATGAGACTTTGTAAGAAAAAAAAAAAAAAAAAAAAAATCATCATTTTCCGCTAACTTGTGACAAAAAATAAAAAGTTCTATGAACTCACTATGCCCATCAGCGAATACCTTAGGGTGTGTACTTTCCGAAATGGGGTCATTTGTGGGGTGTTTGTACTGTCTGGCCATTGTAGAACCTCAGGAAACATGACAGGTGCTCAGAAAGTCAGAGCTGCTTCAAAAAGCGGAAATTCACATTTTTGTACCATAGTTTGTAAACGCTATAACTTTTACCCAAACCATTTTTTTTTTACCCAAACATTTTTTTTTTATCAAAGACATGTAGAACTATAAATTTAGAGCAAAATTTCTATATGGATCTCGTTTTTTTTGCAAAATTTTACAACTGAAAGTGAAAAATGTCATTTTTTTGCAAAAAAATCGTTAAATTTCGATTAATAACAAAAAAAGTAAAAATGTCAGCAGCAATGAAATACCACCAAATGAAAGCTCTATTAGTGAGAAGAAAAGGAGGTAAAATTCATTTGGGTGGTAAGTTGCATGACCGAGCAATAAACGGTGAAAGTAGTGTAGGTCAGAAGTGTAAAAAGTGGCCTGGTCTTTCAGGGTGTTTAAGCACTGGGGGCTGAGGTGGTTAAATTCAAAGATGTACCTTAATTCTGTACGTGACATTTTTTCAATGGCTGCAAAATACATGCCAATTGGGTCCTGATTGTGATGTAGTTTGAAATGCCTTAAAAGTGAATGCTTGTCATATCCTTTTTTGAAATTACTAATATGTTCACATAGTCATTTTTTGAGAATCCTTTTCGTTCTCCCTATATACTGTTTTGTACAAGCTCGTACACAATGTGATACCTCTTGGCGCAAAACCACAATTGCGAGTGACGTCTTTTTAAGAGTTATTACTCATTCAGGTGACAACGCGTTTCGGAGTGAAAGTACTCCTTTATCAAGTCTTTGGAGCCAGGTACATACAGTTGGTACGACTGATCCAAATGCTTGGTGTCGGGTCCTGTATGTGTAGCGCGGCTTAGCACGGTAAGCCGCGCTACACATACAGGACCCGACACCAAGCATTTGGATCAGTCGTACCAACTGTATGTACCCGGCTCCAAAGACTTGATAAAGGAGTACTTTTACTCCGAAACGCGTTGTCACCTGAATGAATAAATAACTCTTAAAAAGACGTCACTCGCAATTGTGGTTTTGCGCCAAGAGGTATCACATTGTGTACGAGCTAGTACACATTTTTTTTTACAGTATGCTACATCACTCCTCTGGAGTGCTGGCAACTCCAAGGATTGAGAAGATACCGGCAGCATACCCCCTCCTGATCGACCCCCTCCCCCCTGCCTTTGCAAGTGTTGTACTGACACAAGCACAACACCAGAAGGTGAGTGTAATAATTGACACAGCACACTCTCTAAATCTGATACCCAAAATTTACTACCCTATGAGCGCCTTGTTTCCCATTTATTTTGCCAAATTTGCTGTTTTGTACAAGGACATTGTATAATGTAAATAACATTCGTACTATTGCAGGAAAGAAATTCTCTTATTTCATGTTGGAATGTAAAGGGGCTTTGGTATAAATAATCTTTGGATTGGTGGTAATGGAGGTAATGGAGGGGCCAATGAGTTTATCCTTTTGAATGTAGTGCCAGTGTTTTTTTATGATCTGTTCAACTTTTTTATATTGGGTGTTAAATAGAAGTATGATGGATGGAGTCTCATAATTTTTAATAGTTTTATTCCTATTAGTGTTTACGTCCTTAATGTCTTCATGGGCAAAAAAGGAACTTCTATCTAAGATTCTCAACTTTGTTAATGATGTCTCTATTTTAGTCATAGGATATTGTTTAACCACAAATTGTTCTTTCAGTTGTTGTTCTTCATGCTCAAATCTTTCATTGTTTGTACAATTGCGTTTTAGACGTCTAAATGGGCTTTCAGGGATATTTAATAGCCAACTTGGCAAATGGCAGCTAGAATAAAGAATAAAGCTATTTCTAGCTGTAGGTTTTTGGTATGTGCAGCAAGATAATTTATTGTTTTCTACTTTAATTTGTAAATCTAAGAATTCGATTTGCTTTTTACTTATATTGGATGAAAATTGTAAGTTGACCAAGTTGTCATTTTTATCTTCAAGGAATTTTTAAAGCTTCACTTCGCTTTTCTGCCAACTACAGTACCCTGAAAGATTATCAAAATTAGGGTTATTCACTTTAGAAAAAAGACGACTGAGGGGAGATCTAATTCATATGTATAAATATATCAGGGGTCAGTACAGAGATCTATCCCATCAGCTATTTATCCCCAGGACTGTGACGAGGGGACATCCTCTGCGTCTGGAGGAAAGAAGGTTTGTACACAAACATAGAAGAGGATTCTTTACGGTAAGAGCAGTGAGACTATGGAACTCTCTGCCTGAGGAGGTGGTGATGGTGAGTACAATAAAGGAATTCAAGAGGGGCCTGGACGTATTTCTGGAGCTTAATAATATTACAGGCTATAGCTACTAGAGAGGGGTCTTTGATCCAGGGAGTTATTCTGATTGCATGATTGGAGTCGGGAAGGAATTTTTTATTCCCCTAAAGTGGAGAAAATTGGCTTCTACCTCACAGGGTTTTTTGCCTTCCTCTGGATCAACTTGCAGGATAACAGGCCGAACTGGATGGACAAATGTCTTTTTTCGGCCTTATGTACTATGTTACTATGTTACTATGTTAAATATCACATCTTCTATATACTTGTGTCATAGCATCAGGTCTGTCCCCATTTCCCCCACCTATGCATCACATGCTGATCCTCCCATTGAGAAATTAAGAGGTTTGCATAGCTGGGGGCGAACCTGGTGCCCATCACCGTTCCTCTTATTTGTAAGAAATATTCAGATCCAAAGTTGAAATAATTGTGTGTTAAAATATGTTCTACACAGCTAACTGCCGATGAGAGAGGACGCTCTGAACTGCAGCTCCTGCTCTTATAAGTGACTCTAAAGGCATCAAGCCATTAAATTAACCCAAAAGCGTTTTTAAACGCTACCCTACAGCACAGTCATCCTTGCTGATTAGAAATATACGTCCATCGGATTCAAAATTCAACTCGGGAGGAATAACAAAGTTGCGGCCTACTAAAGCCGGAATCGAATAGGCCGGACGGACAGCTACCAAGAAAGATATCTCCCCAAAGAGCATCTCGGAGGAGACTTCTCCACAGAGTGTGAGGATCGGAGGACTAGGAGAGGCCACAGCCACAAGATTACCGACGGCGATGCCGTTTGATTCGGCCTGAGGCGGAAGTAGAAGACGCGGCCTGCTGAAGTCAATCGAGCGCGGACCGGACGAACATACCTCAGGATCGGTGAGTCCACAGATTATACCCTGGTGGGCCCCCCCATGCACAGTCCATGAAGCCGGAGGACTGAGGGAACCGTCCGGTCACCACTACAGCCATAGTTGAAGTGAGACAGGCCCCGGCAGCGGCGTGAGACGTTGCGGCCTGGTCCGGGCCTAAGACCGCGGACTTAAGTTATAGTCACCGGACGCCACCGCACGGCGTAGGGACGAAGAGGAGGCTCAGCGATAGTAATCGGGTCCTGAGGGTGACAGTCCGGTCACCTCCAGAGCCACACCAGAGGTAAAACAAGCCTCTGTAGCTGCGCCGGAGGTTGAGGCCTAGTCCGGGCCCTTGACCACGGGCTAAAGTTGTAGCGCCTGATCGATTACTAGAGGAACCAGCGCCAGTATTAAGGCCTCTAACGGCTCCACTCTCCGTTTAAAAGTGAAGTGTCACTTGCACATAACGCATCTGATCTCCCCAGTTACCTCTGGATTGATTTATTGTGAGGACTGAGTCCTAATGTTTTAAATGTCCCTCCTTTTACCTTTTGAGAGGGGGTCTCTCTATTCCACGTATTAGAGCCACAGGCTCAATGTTTTCAGATTATTAATTATGATCTATCCTGTCTGGACACCTTTATAGCATATGTGAGGATATGCAGCACGCAAAGGCATAGCACCCATAAGTGATTTTTTTCAGCATCTAAGGGACTTAAACCACCTATCTTCCAACCTACCCCTAGAGATCCTAACATGCCTCAGAAAACTCTGCATGGCAAAGGCCATATAGAGAAATTTATTACAAAAGCGTCTGCAAGTGCTGAAACCTCTGCTCATGTGAATCTACCCTTATCTTTAAGTGACACACTGCAGGATGAACCACAAGCTGCAGCACAGACGGATCTCCCTCTATCAAGGGCCTTTTTTCAGCAAACCCTCACTAATGCTCTGTCGCCTCTAGCACAGAATTTGCAAGAAATTAAACAAGATGCGACGCGTGGTTGATTAAGTGTGTGACTTAAGATTAAGTGAGGGAGTATCTGAGAGCTAAATTATTTGTGGACATTGATAAGTGGCTGTGTTTGACTGTATTTTGTGCTGTGATAACACTTTTTTTTTTTTCTTCTTTCTCCAGGGGTTGCACAGGTGAGCAATTAGGGTGTGGCTGTTTAATTAGGGTGTGGCTGTCTAATTAGGAGACTTTAAAAACTCAGCAGTAAGAACAGCACAGCCTTTTTGATTCCAGAGGGGAAGCAAACCAGGCTGGTGCAGTGAGCTGCATTTATATTAATATAAGCAGATATATAACGCGAGTTTGACCGCGACGCGTGGTTGATTAAGTGTGGTTGTGTAAGTGTGTGACTTTAGATTCAGGGACTTCAGAGGGGGACTGCAATTAGCCTGTATATTATTACTACATTGTATTGTATTTTTTTCTTTTGTGGTGTAATCCCCATTTAGTATGTGTTGCACAATTGACAACGCAGTCCGGTGCACATCTTGCATGATGTATGCAGTCCTGGAACAGCCGTTCCAGGGTGAATTTCTTTGTTCAAGATGTGAGCAAATTACCCGTTTGGAATCGCTAATCGAGTCTCTAAATGGGCAAGTTGCAACACTGAGAGGCATTGACAATTTGCAAAAAAGTTTGCTTCTCACCGAGCAAGCACTCTTTGGGGTAGATGAGGGAGAGGGTGACAGAGAGGAGGCTGAGGAAAGTGAGGTAGCTAGCTGGGTAACATTTAGAAAGCGGGGTAGAGGGAAGAGTGCCAGGGAGGCTAGCCCTGATCTGACACACCCCAACAAGTTTGCACGTTTGGCAGATGAGGGGGACGTCAGTCCAGGGACGGCACTGCCGCAGCCGGACACTTCCTCTGCCAGTCAGGGGAATGTCAGCTCCGGTAAGCAGGGGACCAGGAGAGCAGGGCAGGCCAGACAGGTGCTGGTAGTGGGAGACTCAATTATTAGAGGGAACAGATAGGGAAATCTGTCACAAAGACCGTGATCGCCGAACAGTGTGCTGTCTTCCTGGCGCTAGAGTTCGACATATCGCGGATCGGGTTGACAGATTACTGGGAGGGGCTGGAGAAGATCCAGAGGTCATGGTCCATATCGGAACCAATGACAAAGTTAGGGGTAGGTGGAGAGTCCTTAAAAATGATTTCAGGGATTTAGGGCAAAAGCTTAGGGCAAGGACCTCAAAGGTAGTATTTTCCGAAATACTACCGGTACCACGGGCCACACAAGAAAGGCAGCGGGAGATTAGGGAAATTAACAAGTGGCTCAAGAACTGGTGTAGGATGGAGGGGTTTGGGTTCCTGGAGAACTGGGCCGACTTCGCTGTCGGCTACAGCCTCTATCGTAGGGACGGGCTGCACCTCAATGGGGAAGGAGCAGCTGTGTTGGGGAAGAAGATGGCTAGAAGGTTGGAGGAGTGTTTAAACTAGGGACTGGGGGGGAGGGTAATTACACTATAGAAGGGGAAGATAGTGCAGATAGAGACCGGGGGCAAGGTAGTGGGACTGGGGGAGAAATGGAAGGAGGGACAAGAACAGTTCAGAAGGAAAGGTGTAGGGTAAAAAATATACATAAACCTCTCATATGTATGTATACTAATGCCAGAAGTCTGACTAATAAAACTGGTGAACTGGAATTAGTGATGTGTGAGGAGGACTATGACATAGTGGGAATAACTGAGACATGGCTGGATGATAGCTATGACTGGGCAGTTAATGTACAAGGTTACAGTCTGTTCAGAAAGGATCGTCAAAACCGGAGAGGTGGAGGGGTCTGCCTTTATGTAAAATCTTGTCTAAAGCCCACACTCCGTGAAGATATAAGTGAGGGACATGAACATGTGGAGTCACTGTGGGTAGAGATACATGGAGCTAAAAACAACAATAAATTACTAATAGGAGTCTACTATAAACCACCTAATATACCAGAGTCCACAGAAAATCTACTACTAAACGAGATAGACAAGGCGGCAAATCATAATGAGGTGGTTATTATGGGGGACTTCAACTACCCAGATATAGACTGGGAAACTGAAACTTGTATATCTTATAAAGGAAACAGATTCTTGGCAATAACCAAAGACCATTATCTCTCCCAACTGGTTCAGGACCCGACTAGAGGGACGGCCATACTGGACTTAATATTAACCAATAGACCTGACAGAACAACAGACGTGCAGGTTGGGGGACACCTGGGAAATAGTGACCATAAAGTAATAACCTTCCAATTATCATTCAAAAGAGCGTTTCTACAGGGAGAAACAAAAATACCAAACTTCAAAAAAGCTAAATTTAGCCAACTAAGAGAGGCCATAGGCCTAACTAACTGGGACAAAGTCCTCAAAAATAAAAATACAGCCAAAAAATGGGATATCTTTAAAAACATCCTAAAATCTCATTGTGAGAGGTACATACCGTATGGGAATAAAAGGTTAAGGAACAAAAAGAAACCAATGTGGATAAACAGAACTGTAAAGAAAGCAATAAATGACAAAAAGAAAGCATATAAAATCCTAAAACAGGAGGGTAGCACGGAAGCACTGAAAAACTATAAGGAAAAAAACAGAACATGTAAAAAACAAATAAAAGCAGCCAAACTAGAGACCGAGAGATTAATTGCCAAACAGAGTAAAACTAACCCTAAAATGTTCTTCAATTATATAAATGTTAAAAAGTATAAATCTGAAGGTGTCGGCCCTTTAAAGAGTAATGAGGGGGGAGTCGCAGAGAGCGACGAGGAGAAAGCAAAGCTGTTAAATATTTTTTTCTCCAATGTATTCACTGAGGAAAATAAACTGTCAGATGAAATGCTGAATGCTGAAATAAATTCGCCATTAAAAGTGTCCTGTCTGACCCAGGAAGAAGTACAACAGCGACTTAAAAAAATCAAAATAGACAAATCGCCAGGACCGGATGGCATACACCCCCGTATCCTAAGGGAATTAAGTAATGTCATAGCCAGACCCTTATTTCTGATATTTGCGGACTCTGTACTGACAGGGAATGTCCCACAGGATTGGCGCATGGCAAATGTGGTGCCAATATTCAAAAAGGGTCCAAAAACAGAGCCTGGAAACTATAGGCCGGTAAGTTTAACATCTGTTGTGGGTAAACTGTTTGAAGGTTTTCTGAGAGATGCTATGTTAGAGCATCTTATGGGAAATAAGCAAATAACGCCATATCAGCATGGCTTCGTGAGGGATCGGTCATGTCAAACTAATTTAATCAGTTTCTATGAGGAGGTAAGTACTAGACTTGACAGCGGCGAATCAATGGATGTCGTGTATCTGGACTTCTCCAAAGCATTTGACACTGTACCTCATAAAAGGTTAGTATATAAAATGAGAATGCTCGGACTCGGAGAAAACGTCTGTAAGTGGGTAAGTAACTGGCTCAATGATAGAAAACAGAGGGTGGTTATTAATGGTACATACTCAGATTGGGTCACTGTCACTAGTGGAGTACCTCAGGGGTCAGTATTGGGCCCTATTCTCTTCAATATATTTATTAATGATCTTGTAGAAGGCTTGCATAGTAAAATATCAATTTTCGCAGATGACACAAAACTGTGTAAAGTAATTAAAACTGAAGAGGACAGTATACTACTACAGAGGGATCTGGATAGATTGGAGGCTTGGGCAGATAAGTGGCAGATGAGGTTTAACACTGACAAATGTAAAGTTATGCACATGGGAAGGAATAATGCAAGTCACCCGTACATACTAAATGGTAAAACACTCGGTAACACTGACATGGAAAAGGATCTAGGAATTTTAATAAACAGCAAACTAAGCTGCAAAAAACAGTGTCAGGCAGCGGCTGCCAAGGCCAATAAGATAATGGGTTGCATCAAAAGGGGCATAGATGCCCGTGATGAGAACATATTCCTACTACTTTACAAATCACTGGTCAGACCACACATGGAGTACTGTGTACAGTTCTGGGCTCCTGTAAACAAGGCAGACATAGCAGAGCTGGAGAGGGTCCAGAGGAGGGCAACTAAAGTAATAACTGGAATGGGGCAACTACAGTACCCTGAAAGATTATCAAAATTAGGGTTATTCACGTTAGAAAAAAGACGACTGAGGGGAGATCTAATTACTATGTATAAATATATCAGGGGGCAGTACAGAGATCTATCCCATCATCTATTTATCCCCAGGACTGTGACTGTGACGAGGGGACATCCTCTGCGTTTGGAGGAAAGAAGGTTTGTAAACAAACATAGAAAAGGATTCTTTACGGTAAGAGCAGTGAGACTATGGAACTCTCTGCCTGAGGAGGTGGTGATGGTGAGTACAATAAAGGAATTCAAGAGGGGCCTGGATGTATTTCTGGAGTGTAATAATATTACAGGCTATAGCTACTAGAGAGGGGTCGTTGATCCAGGGAGTTATTCTGATTGCCTGATTGGAGTCGGGAAGGAATTTTTTATTCCCCTAAAGTGAGGAAAATTGGCTTCTACCTCACAGGGTTTTTTTGCCTTCCTCTGGATCAACTTGTAGGATGACAGGCCGAACTGGATGGACAAATGTCTTTTTTCGGCCTTATGTACTATGTTACTATGTTACTATGTTACTAAGATCTGCGCCATATTGGTCACCGTGTGGATAGTTTAGAGGACACCACAGCAGAACTATGCAATCATTCTAGAGAAGTTGCTACTCATTTTCAAACATGTCAAGATCACTTGAACCAGATATACATCCAAATGGAGGACCAAGATAATCGCAATAGACGCAATAATCTAAGAATCCGTGGCCTTCCTGAAACGTATGCTGCAGAATCTCTACTCTCAACGGTGAAACAGATTGCCATTGCTTTATTGGGAGACCATTATCCCCTCTCCATTGAAATTGAGAGAGCACACAGAGCATTAAGGCCAAGACCCAACCCTAATGATCCCCCCAGGGACATTATTTGCAGATTTCTGGACTTCAGAGTCAAGGAAGATATGTTGGGGAAAGCTAGGGTCCTTTGAAGATCACCAGCTTGTGCTATACCAAGACCTAGCCCCTATAACTCTGCACAAAAGGAAACAACTGAAGCCTCTCACAGATTTGCTGCGAAATAGGAAAATATTATACCGCTGGATGTTCCCGTTTGGACTCTCCACTACGGTGGCGTGGAAAAGATTTTCTATTCGTCGATATGAGGACCGTACGGAACTTTTATCAGCACTGGGAGACCCCATAATCTCCATTGAAGATTGATGCAGTGTCCAAAATCTACAGGCATTTCCAGTAATACCAGCCCCGATCCCGTGGTCCACTGCACAAGCTGGCAGGCATGGGAAAAGTAATAAAAGAATAATAAATAAAAGAATGATCGGTTGTCCCCTAAACAACCTGATGAGGAGATAACATGAATACTTTCTAACTTAAAAATTTTCTTATGATGTGGGAATACTCATGTATCCTAAATTGGGACACCTACGTCCTTCTATTCTGTACTCAATCTATCACTAACCTTTACATAGACTACCTAACATTCCTTCTTTACTGTCTATAGAGTGGGCTGGAATGGGTAACGCCTCCACTGTTGTAGTTGCTGTGCCAAATTTCTTATCTTATCTGAATACTCTAACCTCAAAATTACTTACGGTTCTTATAAATTAAGGTGATCCTGTCAGGATCTTTCTGTTTAATTTGGAAACCTTTGCGCTCCTGAAAATTCATGGGCGCTTATAATTGGTTTTCGTACCAATATAGGCATGTTTGCCTAGTTTTATTTTGTGATCTTGTTAACTTCTGTTGTTTCTTCCAGACTCAATGTGATCCTGAATCTGCTGTGTCCGTCTCGCCGTCTGAAATCCACCGTTCTCTCCAGTTTAACGCTAAGTACTTATTTATCCCCACAAAACCACAATGGTACTACACCTAATGTCTATAAATGTACGGGGTTTAAATTCCCCCTACAATCGCTCTGCGCTGTGGAATGATGCTAATAGGTCCAAATGTGATATAGTGCTAGCTCAAGAAACTCATTTGTTGACCAAAGATATTGGTAAGTGTTCAAATAAGCACTACCCACATCTTTATTTTGCATCGGCAGAAGTTAAAAAAGCTGGGGTTCTTATAGGGGTTAGGTGCTCGGTCCAATTTAAAGCACATCAAACTATCATTGATCAAGCGGGACGATATATTATTCTCCTTTGCTCTATCAATCATGCTGAATACACCATAGCTAATGTCTATGTACCTAACTCTCACCAAATCTCTTTCCTTACAAGGTTCTTTAAGAAGTTGTTGAATTCTGCCAGGGGTTCCATCATTCTAGGAGGGGATTTTAACTTGCCCATTGACCCTTTGTTGGACTGTTCCAAGAAAACGGGGGGTCATCGGCCTGCGTTGGGTAAGCTTCTCAAAACTACTCCTCTACATGATATATGGAGGTACCAACATGCGACAGAAAGGGATTATACCTTTATGTCCCAGGTTCATATCTCCTAATCTAGAATCGATTACTTTCTTATATCCAAAGACCTTCTTCATAAAACCACTCACACAGCAATAGGCAATATTACATGGTCTGATCATGCTCCAACCTACCTACATATCTCAGATAATTATCCTAATCCTAACCCACCACTTTGGCGCCTCAACTCATTTTTGCTGAGGGATGAAAATCGGCACCAATTATTCTCTAAAGCTTTAGACGAATACTTTGTTCTTAATGACACGCCAGATATCAGCGTCTCTACATTATGGTGCGCCCATAAAAGCTTCATGAGAGGACTTTTCATTCAGACTGCGTCCAAACTTAAAAAGCAAAGAGATAAACAGATGCAGGACATTTTAGCTCAAATAGTGGAGGTAGAAGCGCGATTTAAGGAGACCCCTACAGATACATTATCAGCTCAACTCACAGACTTGCGCTTTCAACTATGCTCTCTCTTGCTCTGCAAATTTGAAAAGGCCCTAACCAGGTCAAAGGCAAAATGGTATCACTTAGGAGATAGAGCTGGGGCTATGCTAGCCCGCAGACTGAAAAAAAGGTAGGTAACCTCCCGTATAGAATCAATGAAGCAAAATAATGGAAAGATGACTACACATCCGATAGATATTGCAGATGCGTTTGCAGATTACTATAGTTCCCTTTATAATTTAAAAAATGACAGCGGCACCCCACAACCCACCTCACATACCATATTGAATTTCTTAAAATCAGTATCTCTCCCAAGTATTGCCTCCCAAGATTTGGAATTGCTCAATGCCCCCTTTTCGGAACGGGAAGTAAATACAGCTATTAAATCATTAAAATTGCATAAAGCTCCAGGCCCAGGTGGCTTTTCGGGAGACTATTATAAATCCTTTAAAGTAAACTTATTACCATACCTTACGCGGCTTTTTAATACATTTCTACTCCCGGGTACTATACCCAAAGAGATGTTATGTGCTATTATCACAACAATCCCTAAACCAGGGAAACCTCATGATACTCCAGCAAATTTCCGCCCCATATCTTTATTAAATAATGACCTGAAATTATTCTCTAAACTGCTGGCCCTGAGGTTACAGCCCCTTCTTCCTAAATTAGTGTCCACTGACCAAGTTGGTTTCATCCCTGGTCGTCAATGTAGAGATGGAACTCGTAGAGTAATTGATCTGCTCCAAATAGCGGATACCTCCGGTGCACCCACAATATTTATATCGCTTGATGCTGAAAAAGCTTTCGATAGGGTGCACTGGGGGTTTCTGACGGAGGTGTTGAATCATTTTGGGTTCGGGGGACCTATTCTATCGGCTATCTTAAATCTATACTCCCTCTCATCAGCTCGAGTATTAGCATCCGGATTTTATTCCAAAAGCTTTGATATAACGAACGGTACCAGACAAGGCTGCCCTTTGTCACCATTGGTTTTTGCGCTAGTGATGGAACCCCTGGCAGAAAGAATCCGCTTGGACCCAGGTATTTCGGGTATACATGTGGGTAATGCATCACACAAAATAGGACTGTACGCGGATGATGTCCTGTTATCACTTACGAACCCAGAGATATCTCTCCCAAACGTCATGGAAGTCTTAAATGAATATGCTCAAGCCTCTTTCTATAAACTTAATGTTACAAAATCGCATATTCTCCCATTTGAGATCCAAGAACCCCTCAAAAGGGAGCTTCTGGCGAAAGCTCCATTCCAATGGGCAGAGGATGGCATAATTTACCTAGGCATATTATTAACCCCTCGTATACTAAATTTGGTGAGAAGCAATCTCGACTCCCTGAGAAAAGAATTACTAACAGATTATGCCGAGTATTCTAAGCTGTTTATGTCATGGCTGGCCAGAATTAATGAGGTCAAAATGATGATTCTTCCTAAGATCCTCTATAAACTTAGATGTATTCCTCTTATCATTCCACAAAAAATATTAAAACTGTTGCAGTCGGACCTTATAAAATTTATATGGGGTAACAAAACACCTAGAGTGGACCGACGAGCCCTATACCCAAAACTGAGAGAAGGGGGCCTTGGAGTCCCGGACCTCATTCGTTATTACAAGGCGAACCTCATTGAGCAGACTAAAGAGTGGTGGGCGCCTTCCTCGCTACAGAGATGGCATGAATTAGAATCCACCTACACAAAACTGGGTTCTCTCCCAGGCTTTCTTGCCGCCCTTTCCCTGGAAGCGCCTAAATCTTCACCCCCTCTCTTGACTATGCAAGCGGCAATTTGGACCTGGTGCCATTATATAGAGAAAGGGTTGCTTTTCACACCTAAGAGATCTGAGATCCCACTGGTTGCGCTTACATATAGGGTCCCCGATCTCTCCTTAGATAAATGGGAGAAAGCAGGTATCACACGTTTGGATCAGTTGTATGAAAGTGATACTATGAAAACATTTGAGACCTTACATCAAAATTATGGTATACCTAACACTTGTTTCTATCAATACCTACAAGTTAGGCATATGCTGCACAGAACGAGACCTCCCATTATTTCATTGAATAAAACTACCCCTTTTGGTAAATACTTTACTAGTACGACAGGTCAGGGGAAAGGCCTAGCTACTGCATATCATGCACTTGACCCTACTTTAGAAACAAAGCTTAACTTTATGGTAAAATGGGAAGAAGAATTTGAGAGCTCTTGGTCGGTCGAGGAGTGGAGGGATGCTTTCCACTGGACGATAGCTACTGCCAAATGTATTAATCACATTGAACAAAATAGGAAAATACAACTTAGATGGTACTTGACTCCAGCCCGTATAGCACACATGGATCCTGAATATAGTTCAAACTGCTGGAGGAATTGTGGGGAAAAGGGAAGCTTATCACATATGTGGTTGTCGTGCCCTATTATTCTCCCTTTTTGGAGGAAGATTTTTGACCTTATCTCGACAGTGGCGGGCTTCCAGATCCCCCTCGACCCTCCATTAGCTGTGCTATCCATCGGAATAGGAGATTTACCTCACTCCCATAGACCGGTTATGATGGGCATTCTCTCAGCTGCAAGGAAGCTTATTGCGACCTCATGGAAGCTGCCCATTACTCCTCAGGTGCCTGATGTGATCTCACTAGTTAACCAGTATATGCAACATGAATACATATATGCAGAATCTTACTCTGAAAGCTTAAGGGCTCACAAAAGATGGGAATTGTGGAACTCTTGCCCGTTTGCAGGTAAGATTCACTCTGTGGCTCTGTAGTGACTGATAATGTGGTATACATACATGGCGGGAGAGAGCGGTGGATGGAGGACGGTGGATGGATTACGGTGTAGGGTAAGCATATATAGTGGTACACTAAAGTATAGAATAAATTATATCTTAGAAATGGATCACAAGTTCTGGATTCAATCTATTAATCTTGTTCTTGGATTGACTATGTTACAATCTGTTGTATATGTCATCAATATGCTTAGCATATATTAAGTGATAGTTGCTGGATTATACAAGTGACATTTATTAGCTGGTATTCTTATGTTGGCTTAACTATGTAACATCACAATATAAATGTCAAAGTTGTACTTGCAAATCTTAACATTGTTCTGGCTTATGCAAATGACATATTTGCTGTCTGAATTTCTTATGCTGAAAAATCAATAAAACTTGAAAGTTTAAAAAAATATATATGTTCTACACATTCTGCTGGGTATACAATTTGATCTGCATGAAAAAGTTGACATTTTTCCAGTTGTATCTTCATTGCTTCCACACCCTGCCCATGATCTATCACTGTATAAAGTGACTGTACATCTAAGGTTCTAAGAATGTAATTATGTGGCTAGAGATAACAAAATGTAACTGTTGGCCTGTACATGCCCCAAAAATTAGCCAATAGGCATACACCTGACAGCACAGAACTTTGGATTCTGTGGCTGGAGGTACATTAGGAGGTCACAGGATAAAAATGTATCTGTCGACCAGTACAGGCCCCAGAAATTAGAGAATAGACATTCACCTGACAACAAAGAACTTTGGATTCTGTGGCTGGAGGTACATTAGGCAGTCACAGGATAAATAGGTAACTGTTGGCCAGGCCTCAAAAATTAGGCATTCACCTGACATAAAAGGCCTTTTATTCCATTCTTTGTTCTGGGTAGTTGCGGATATGTGTGGGCTGGCATGAGGAAATTCAAATACACGTGGTCATCACAGGTGTTGAATTCCTCTGAGATCCATGCCTCATTCATTTAAAAAAATGTGAGGTAGTCCACACTGTCATGAGCTAGCCGAGTGCACTTATCGGTCACGATCCCCCGTGCTACGCTGAACGTCCCTTCGGAAAGGAAACTCGACGAGGGGCAAGCCAAGAGTTCCATGTCAAATTGTGCCAGCTCTGGCCACAGGTCAAGCCTGCACACCCAGTAGTCAAGGAGTTCCTCGCTTCTCATAGCGTCCACATCGGCTGTATCCCCCGATGTAGTCGGACACCTGTCGGTCTAGGTGTTCCTTGAGGGTGGATCCGGAGGGCGGCTGTCGATGGGTTGGCTGAAAGAATGATCTCATGTCCGAAGTGACCAACAGATCTTCAAACCGCCCTCATTTTGCAGGCGCGGTAGGATTGGTACACGCACCTGTTTCGCTGTGGGTGGAAATTCCTCTGCCAGTGACCACAACAGCAGAATGCAGCATCTCTCACAGCAGGGCCTCGAAATACTGCATTCTGACAGCCCTCTGTGATGCTGGTAACATGTCCACCATTTTTTGTTTGTACTGAGGGTCTAAGTACGTTGCCACCAAGTACAGGTCCTTGACCTTTATGCTTTTTATACTGGGGTCCCTCTTCGAGCATGAAGGCCCCCATTTGCAATAAATTGGAAGCAGTTCATCGCCCAGGAGAATTTCGTCCTCGGTCTCCTCCCCCTAACCACGGACAACACCATTGATCCCCGAAAAGTTTAAAGCCTGCTCTTCTTGCTCCTCCTCCTCCCAGCCACCATCCTTCTCTGACTCCTCTTCAGACTCCTGCTGGAGTAGCCCCCCCTGGGAATTGCGACTTCCTCATCTTCCAGCTCCTGCTCCTCGATGGCTTGATCAATGACACGATGCAATGCATGCTCCAGAAAGAAGGCGTAAGGTACTATGTCACTGATGGTACTCTGGCTGCGACTGACCAGTTTGGTGATCTCATCAAATGGCCGCAGAAGTCTGCATGCGTCGCGCATGAGCAGCCACTGGCGCGGTGAAAAGAAACAAAGCTCCCAGAACATGTCCTGCCGCAGAGTTCGTACAAGTAGTCATTAACGGCACGTTTATGCTGGAGCAGCCTATCAAGCATATACAAGGTGGAGTTCCAGCACGTCGGGCAGTCACAAATCAAACGTCTGACAGGCAAGTGGTGTCGCCGCTGAACGTCAGCAAGGCGAGCCATGGCCGTGTAAGATCTTCTAAAATGGCCAGAGATTTTCCTGGCCTGCCAAAATACGTCCTGGACCCCAGGGTATTTGCAACGACTAAGTTCAGGACGTGTGCCATGCACAGCACATGTGTCATTTTGCCATGTTTCAGGGCGCTTAGCAGATTGGCACCGTTGTCGCACACCACTTTACCAACTGTCAAATTGAGCGGGGTTAGCCACTGATCGGCCTGTGACCACATAGCTGAAAGCAGTGCAGGACCGGTGTAGCTCTTTTCTTGCAGGCACAACAGTCGCAGCACAGCATGGCAACGTCTCACCTGGCATGTCGAATAGGTTCTGGAGAGCTTGGGGAGTGCAGTGGAAGAGGCGGTAGCAGTGGAAAAGAAGGAGTCAGCTGAGGAGCAGACGGAGGATGGAGTAGGAGGAGGAGAAGAAGAGGCAGGCCTGCATGCATTCCATGGCTGTAACACTAAATCCACATGGGTGCCATGGGTTACATGCTTGATGGCCATCAGAAGGTTCATCCAGTGGGCAGTAAAAGTTATATACCTTCCCTGCCCATGTTTTCTAGACCACGTGTCTGTGGTCAGATGTATCTTGGCACCAACACTGTGTGCCAGAGATATATTAACCTGCCGCTGAACATGGCCATATAGATCAGGGATGCCAGTCTGTGAGAAATATTTCCTTCCGGTGACCTTCCATTGCGGTGTCCCAATGGCCACAAATTTTCTAAAGGCCTCTGAGTCCACCAATTTATATGGCAGTAGTTGGCGGGCTAGCAGTTCCGATAAGCCAGCGGTCAGCCGTTGGGCAAGAGGATTATCCGGCGTCATCATTTTTTTACGCTCGAGCATTTGGGCCATGGAAGCCTGCCTTGTGCCAGAAGAACGTGACAACGGCACAGTGGAAGGTGGAGTGGAGGACAAATGGGAGGAGAGAGGAGAAGCTGATGGCGTTGCTCCCACTGGGTTTGGTGATGGGAGGCCAGGTGCCTTCTTAAGGCGGTCGTCCCTAGGTGAGTGTTGGGCATTGGTGTCACGACTGTGACTGATCCAGACAGGTCTGGGAGGAGAAGGTCGCAGCGACTTGCTACTCGCGATAGCTTGTGAGTTTGCTCTGTGGTTCAGGGTATGTCATCTGGGTTTTGCCTTGTGAACCTTTTTGTCCTGACTGGGAGTTTGTAGGCATCCTTCTCAGGTGAGTCCTGTCTGCCACTCCCAGCTACTATATTAGTTTTACTTTCACTTGCAGTCATTGCCAGATATAGTCCTTACTTCCAGTTCTATTCTGACCTTTGAAGGAGATCGTTTGATGGTGTTGCTGTGGAGCTCTTGTCCGGCGTGGACGGTCGTGATTGGGATCGCCTTCTCTGCTCGTGACTGGATAAGTTTATCTCTGATATAGTTTGTTTGTTGCTGTCTTCCCCTGCTGTTCTCCTAGACATGAGTGATGGTGACTAGTGCTCCCATCGGCCTTTCCCCACTCTAGGCCTTTTTTGGGTGACTGAGGGTTTAGGCATCCTGCTCGCCGCACGGGTTCACACCCCGTCTAGGGTATCAGGGCAGACAGGTGCCAGCTTAGGGTTAGTCAGGGGTGGCCATACTATTCCCATCCGTAGATAAGGGTCCCCCTTCCCCTCCGTCTGGTGCGACACGACTGCTGCTGGGGTAGCGGTCGTGACAATTGGTGAGCGGTGAATTGCAATATATGGACGCATGTTTGCTATAATGAGCCCTATGTGATAATGCTGCTATTTGATATGATACTAGTCCCTTGATGTCTGAAGCCTATTTTTACTGACACACTCTAGTGTTCCCATGGTTGCTGCTTTATGTATTTTACTATATAATTATTGTGTTGTTCTACAGGGTGGGCCATTTATATGGATACACCTTAATAAAATGGGAATGGTTGGTGATATTAACTTCCTGTTTGTGGCACATAAGTATATGTGAGGGGGGAAACTTTTCAAGATGGGTGGTGACCATGGCGGCCATTTTGAAGTCGGCCATTTTGAATCCAACTTTTGTTTATTCAATAGGAAGAGGGTCATGTGTATTTAACATAACTTTATTCTTTCATGAGTTATTTACACATTTCTGACCATATATAAAATGTGTTCAATATGCTGCCCATTGTGTTGGATTGTCAATGCAACCCTCTTCTCCCACTCTTCACACATTGATAGCAACACCGCAGGAGAAATGCTAGCGCAGGCTTCCAGTATCCGTAGTTTCAGGTGCTGCACATCTCGTATCTTCACAGCATAGACAATTGCCTTCAGATGACCCCAAAGATAAAAGTCTAAGGGGGTCAGATCGGGAGACCTTGGGGGCCATTCAACTGGCCCACAATGACCAATCCACTTTCCAGGAAACTGTTCATCTAGGAATGCTCGGACCTGACACCCATAATGTGGTGGTGCACCACCTTGCTGTAAAAACTCAGGGAACGTGCCAGCTTCAGTGCATCAAGAGGGAAACACATCATCATGTAGCAATTTCGCATATCCAGTGGCCTTCACCATTCACATAAAAGTTTGCCTCATCACTGAACAAAATCTTCTGCATAAAATGAGGGTCCTGTTCCAATTTTTGTTTTGCCCATTCTGCAAATTCAGTGCGCCGATCTGGGTCATCCTCGTTGAGATGCTGCAGTAGCTGGAGTTTGTAAGGGTGCCATTTGTGAGTAGCTAATATCCGCCGAAGGGATGTTCGACTAATGCCACTCTCCAGTGACATGCGGCGAGTGCTACGCTGTGGGCTCTTGCTGAATGAAGCTAGGACAGCCACTGATGTTTCTTCATTAGAGACAGATTTCATGCGTCCACATTTTGGCAAATCCAACACTGAACCAGTTTCACGAAACTTAGCAAGCAGTTTGCTAACTGTAGCATGGGAGATGGGTGGTCTCGTAGGGTGTCTTGCATTGAAATCTGCTGCAATGAGCCGGTTACTGCGTTCACCAGACATCAACACAATTTCTATCCGCTCCTCACGTGTTAACCTCGGCGACATGTCAATGGCTGTAAACAAAGAGAAACTTGTAAATAACTCATGAAAGAATAAAGTTACGCTAAAACCAAGCACACCATTGTTTTTCGTGTGAAATTCCCAATAAGTTTGATGTGTCACATGACCCTCTTCCTATTGAAAAAACAAAAGTTGGATTCAAAATGGCTGACTTCAAAATGGCCGCCATGGTCACCACCCATCTTGAAAAGTTTCCCCCCTCACATATACTAATGTGCCACAAACAGGAAGTTAATATCACCAACCATTCCCATTTTATTAAGCTGTATCCATATAAATGGCCCACCCTGTATGTGGATTTCTAATAAAGTATTAACATTTACAATATTTACTTGCGTGCTAGCTTTTTTAGCTTTATAGGAGGTATTCAACTCAAGCAAGCAGCTTCAAGCATACAAAGAAACAAAGAATAACGGCTTCACCGATCTGAAAGGGGGGAGGGGGGAACTTCCTCTTGCACACAGATCTGGCAGAAAATACTGAGTTTATAGCCAATAGAAAAGATATACACCACTTTACACCCCCCCCCCCTCTTTTTCCTGTTCTATATTTGCTGTCCTATATACTGTCTGCTGTTCCGCAATAAACCGGAGATCTTGCTTTGACCCCCAGCTGTGTGTGTCTCGGTTTGATCTTTCCCTGCACGTATTCATTTAACATTGATTTGGAGCAGTACATCAACCAAACTTGCAGTTTGACCAGATCCAAAACAGTTGGCAGCCCAACGTGGGGCTCGAGGATAGGATCCCCTTATCCAGCAGCACCAATGACCAGATAAGGAGGACCTTACTAACGGACACCAGGACTGCAGGCCAGTGATAAGAGGTAAGCAAACTGTCTTCTTACCTCCATATGTCCTTTGGTGTAGTCCATCCGTGCCTGTCTGAGGGAGGGGTGCCATGACAGTTGGGGCGTCCTCGAAGGTATGAAAGTAAGAATCCCATGTGTTTTAAAGTTTTGATGTACTGTGTTTAAAAACTGTGAAGACTCCTATTTGCCTGTATCGGAGTGCAGCCCGGTTGTCTGACTCGATCACAGAAGGAGGAGAGCGGTCCGCAGCAGCCCAGAGTGTGCTTGTCTGGGACTCAAAGCTTCATCAGGTCCAGTGATTACTCTATACAGAGGTCTCTAGACAGCTCCAGTAGGTGCGAGAGACGATGGGACATAATGCAAGGGTTCTTCCTTGATTTATTGTGGTTTATTGTTTTTAATGTGCGACTCTTTGTAATGGAAACACAGACAATGTGAGGCGTGGAAGGTCTTCTAAAGTACCTGTGTCAATCGGTCACCCAGATGTTGTGACCGAGAGACGACAGAAGGGAGGAGACCAGCCAGTGTCTATCCAGAGTGTGTGGGAGATTAGGCTCAACATGTTACATCAGGTAAAGGTCAGTAAAGGTGGTACTTTGTGTTGTACAACATGGCAAGCTTTGCTGACAGAAAAGAAAGGTAGATTATAAGATGAGAAGTTAATGGATACAGTCCGATTGTGGCTGAACTGTAGCAGGGAATTTGAAAAGATGGGAGGAGAGCAAAATCTTGATGAAGCTAGTGACAGATATTATTGTAAACCTGGTAATATTGTTGGGCTGGGCTAGCCACCACCCTATAATGGCGCTGAGAAGAAAGGAAGTGGGTGGGTTTGTAATGTATGTTGTCAGCTAAATCCCACCTCCCGAGAGATGTGTTTTGCCTGTGTTGCCCCACGCCCACATAGTCACACCCCTGTAAGCCCCAAGCATGTCCTCCCAGTCCCTGCTATGGCGCCATCTAATTCCCAGCCGATGCCCAAGGCTGGACCATTAATCTCCTTCAGCCCTGATCCTCCTGTTGCCCCTGTAGTCTCACCAGTGGCTCCGTTATATCCCATGATAAATCCAGACGGCACGATTTTGGCCCCTAGCAATCCACCTCCTGCCTCAATTATGATAGGGGGACAGTTAGAAACACCTGAACATGAGAATCCGGACAGTGTTGTTGGTCCTGTAGACTCCGGCACCCAATCCTTGATCCTGCCCAGACCAACTCTGCTCCAGGAACAGATTAATGAATATCAAAGGAACATGCAAGCTGTAGAAAGGGGCAATTTTGAATCTGTAAAGGTAGCATTAACTCTTACCCGACCACAAGAACCTCCAAAATATGTGTCATTTACCCCACAGCAGTTATTCACCATAATGAACCTGCTGTCAGATCCTGAAACCCATCCCATGCCCATTTTCAGGAAACTGTCACAGGTACATCAAACGTATGGATGTACATGGTCAGACCTACAGATTATTGTGGAAAGCAAAACAGGGGAGTATTCTTCACTAATAATGGACCATATCCCCACCCCTATCCTAATGGGTCTGACCTTCAACCCTCGAGGTGGCAATGAAGGAAATCTCATTCCTTGTAGACACTGGTGCAGCCCGCAGTGTTTTATGTGAGACTTCTGTACCTCCTTCCTGGCTCACTGACAATTACCCTGTTCTGGACTAGAAGGGGTCGTGCAGCATAACCCGTTACCAAGCCACTCTTAGTCACTTCCCCTGGATTCTCCCGGACCAAAACCCCACAGCTCCACCATCCAGCAGGAGTCATGTCGCAATTTGTTGTCAGCCAAACATGCACCTTCAATCTGTTAGGCTCTGATCTTCTTCAGAAAATCCAAGCTAACATACAGTTCAGAGAGGATGCAACGGTCACCCTCGGTACAGCCCTATACCCGGAAGAAACTTGCCTCCTCATGGCATTAATATCTCTTCAGGTCACTAATTCATATGAGTTAGGGGATTCGCTGCAAACCATTTTGCACCTCATCCCCGATACCCTCTGGGTCAAAGGACCCCAGGATATCAGACGCCTCAATGTCCCACCAGTTACTGTGACCCTGAAGGACCCCAAGGTCCTGCCATACAAAGATCAATATCGGCTTTCTCTCTCACAACAGGATGAGAGAATGGGGCAATCAAAATCACTAACTCTCCCTGTAACATGACCCTTTACCCAGCTGGCTGTCAAGACTCACAAGCCAAATTCCAGCTGTGTCTCCCCAAAGTTGTCTTCCTAAGTCATTGCATCTCTCACGGTAGCAAGCACCTCACTGATGCCAGGAAAAAGCCATCTCTGACATCCAACTCCCGGACACCCCTCATCAGCTGCGAACCTTTCTGGGACTCATCTCCTACTGCAGACCCTGGATCCCTGATGCCTCAGTCCTAATGCAGCCCCTATATGACTGCATTCCCCGCAATGCTACTACTCCTTTCCAGATGACAATGGAGGCCGGAGAAGCCTTTCAGACATTGAAGGCCGCCATTGCATCTGTCCCTGCTCTACAACCTTCCTCTCCGACTGAATATCATTGAACGTCAGGGCCACGTGACTCAAACTCATGGTGGTCGCAACAGACCCCTGGGTTATTATTCTAAGCGCCTTGACCCCGTGGCCAGAGCTGCCCCTTTCTGTGCCAGAGCCGTCCATGCTGCCAGCTCTCTTCTGGACGTCACATCTGACGTTGTACTTGGTCACCCCCTCACTATTCTGCCTCCCCATGACATTTCTGCCATCCTTCAGTAGACTCAACCTAAACACCTCACTGCACAATCCCACCTCCGACTCCAGTGCAGTCTGCTCCTGCCAGATAATGGCACCATTCAGAGATGCCACATCCTCAATCCTGCTGCACTCCTTCCTCTTCCAAGGGGGAGTATACTGGAGATACTGAAGATTTTATTGATCTACATGCTGAAGAGGATCTTCAGGAAGAAGAACTATGGACCTCAACCGATTCTCTTTACAAGAAACAAGATCATGATTGCATCACAATGATGGAAGCTGAAGTAGGGACACCACCATCAGTCCAAGACACTCCTCTGACAAACCCACATTGGACTCTTTGTGGACGGCTCAAGGATGACAAAGGGAAGTTCCATACAGGCATAGTGGTCACTAGTGAGCATGAGGTCCTGTGTGCAAGACAATTGCGTCCAGACCATTCAGCACAGGAGGCTGAACTTATTGCCCTCACTGAAGCCTGCCTCATGGCAAAAGACTCTAGATATGCCTCATCGCAGAAGCAGGAACCCCAATCAAGAATGCTTCAGCAGTAGTGGCTCTAATGGCAGCAGTACTCCTGCCACCCAAATGGCAGTGATCAAGGTAAAGGCCCATACTCGAGCTGACACCTCTGAGGCCAGAGGAAACACCCTAGCAGTCCAAGCAGACAAGAAAGCAGCAGTGAAAGAGGAAAGAGTCCAGTCAGACCAGATTATGGTAGCACAGGAAGACCTGGAACAAAAATAAGTCACATGGGACCTACTGAAACAAATGCAAAAACAGACCACTCTGATGGAAAAGAAAACCTGGCTGAAAGAGTCAGCCCTCAAAGAAGAATCTGGACTCTGGACACAAGGAAAGAAAGTGTGCTTACCCAGAGCCCTCTATCCCTTAATAGCCTCAGTGGCCTACCCACCAATCCAAAACCATCATGAAAGAACTAATTGACAAAATATGGGTGGCCCCAGGAATCACCCCGGTCCTGGTAAGACATACCGAGTCTTGCCTCATTTGTGCCAAGTGCAACCCAGGCAGGACTGAACCCACACCCACCAAGTGCCTTTCCAGAGATCTGTACCCATTTCAAAGGATCCAAATGGACCACATCCAGATGCCAATGTGCCAAGGGTTTCAATATGTGCTAGTAGTGATAGTCTTGTTCTCTGGGTGGCCAGAAGCCTACCCCGTCCGAAACCAGACAGCAACCACCACTGCTAAGAAACTAATGCAGGAAACTGTTTGTAGGTTCGGGGTACCTGAGGTCATTGAGAGTGATCAGGGCCCAGCATTTACTGCTAGTCTAACCAAAGAGGTCTGGAATATGGTAGGGTCACACCTAGCGTTTCACACCCCTTACCGACCCCATACGAGATCCTATTTGGGACAGGGCCAAGAATGGGACAGTATTTTCCGCAGTAGCTAAAAATGCATTATGAATATGTTGCAAAATATGTGATAGAATTGAGCAAACAATTGTTTAACATACAGTCAGGTCCATAAATATTGGGACATCGACACAATTCTAAAATTTTTGGTTCTCTACACAACCACAATGGATTTTAAATGAAACAAACTAGATGTGCTTTAACTGCAGACTGTCAGCTTTAATTCGAGGATATTTACATCCAAATCAGGTCAACGGTGTAGGAATTACAACAGTTTGCATATGTGCCTCCCAATTGTTAAGGGACCAAAATTAATGGGACAATTGGCTTCTCAGCTGTTCCATGGCCAGGTGTGTGTTATTCCCTCATTATCCTAATTACAATGAGCCGATAAAAGTTCCAGAGTTAATTTCAAGTGTGCTATTTGGATTTGGAATCTGTTGCGGTCAACTCTAAGATGAGATCCAAAGAGCTGTCACTATCAGTGAAGCAAGCCATCATTAGGCTGGAAAAAAAAAAAAAAAACATCAGAAACATAGCAAAAACATTAGGCGTGGCCAAAACCACTGTTTGGAACATTCTTAAAAAGAAGGAACGCAGCGGTGAGCTCAGCAACACCAAAAGACCCGAAAGACTACGGAAAACAACTGTGGTGTATGACCGAATAATTCTTTCCCTGGTGAAGAAAACACCCTTCACAACAGTTGGCCAGATCAAGAACACTCTCCAGGAGGTAGGTGTATGTGTGTTAAAGTCATCAATCAAGAGAAGACTTCACCAGAGTGAACACAGAGGGGTCACCACAAGATGTAAACCATTGGTGAGCCTTAAAATCAGGAAGGCCAGATTAGAGTTTGCCAAACGACATCTAAAAAAGCCTTCACAGTTTTGGAACAACATCCTATGGACAGATGAGACCAAGATCAACTTGTACCAAAGTGATGGGAAGAGAAGAGTATGAAGAAGGAAAGGAACTGCTCATGATCCTAAGCATCCCACCTCATCAGTGAAGCATGGTGGTGGTATTGTCATGGCGTGGGCATGTATGGCTGCCAATGGAACTGGTTCTCTTGTATTTATTGAAGATGTGACTGCTGACAAAGCAGCAGGATGAATTCTGAAGTGTTTTGGGCAATATTATCTGCTCATATTCAGCCAAATGCTTCAGAACTCATTGGACGGCGCTTGACAGTGCAGATGAACAATGACCCAAAGCATACTGCAAAAGCAACCAAATCATTTTTCAAGGGAAAGAAGTGGAATGTTATGCAATGACCAAGTCAATCATTTGACCTGAATCCGATTGAGCATGCATTTCACTTGCTGAAGACAAGACTGAAGGGAAAATGCCCCAAGAACAAGCAGGAACTGAAGACAGTTGCAGTAGAGGCCTGGCAGAGCATCACCAGGGATGAAACCCAGCGTCTGGTGATGTCTATGCGTTCCAGACTTCAGGCTGTAATTGACTGCAAAGGATTTGCAAGCAAGTATAAAAAAGTGACATTTTTTTATTTATTTTTTTCAAAATAGTTACAAAGCTTTTAGACAAAACAGAGAGAACTTGCGGACATAAAAAAAAGATATTGATATAATCCTTACAGCATCACAAACAATAGCGTTAAATCCAACTCTGTAAACTCTAACCTAGTACATTTAATCCCACCTAAACCTCCAAAAAATTAACTACCACCTCCCTCCCTACCCATCTTGGCTGCCATCGCTGAAAGTTTGATTTATGAATATTATTCTGTCCCATTACTTTTGGTCTGTTAACAAGTGGGAGGCACATATGCAAACTGTTGTAATTCCTACACCGTTCACCTGATTTGGATATAAATACCCTCAAATTAAAGCTGACAGTCTGCAGTTAAAGCACATCTAGTTTGTTTCATTTTAAATCCATTGTGGTGGTGTATAGAGCCAAAAATTTTAGAATTGTGTCGATGTCCCAATATTTATGGACCTGATTGTATATGCACAAGTTCTCTCTTCCATTCCAGATCCTGACTCCCTAGAAGGAAGCCACACTCTGAAGCCTGGGGAGTGAGTGCTAGTCAAGAAACACGTCAGAAGCACCCTCGAACCACAATACGAGGGACCCTACCAAGTGCTGTTGACTACCCCAACTTCCGTGAAACTCGAAGGGAGACCCACCTGGATCCACGCCTCACATTGTAAAAGAGTAAAGGCTGTCCTAACGACCCCGGAACAATAAGCCATGAGGATCCACCTACTTATCATAACTTTGACCCATATACCAAGTTAAATCCAGTAAAGACAAGGACAGGGAAGTGACCTTGCCTGTAGCAGGGTGGGCAGATGCCCCATGGCTCATGATAAACAGATCAGGACCCTCGATAGATCATAGCTCTACTCCCTGGCAAGAGGGATATTGGGCTTATGTCACATGTTTTCCTAGCTGGACACACTGTTATTGTCTCAAAATACAAACCAAAGGCATGACATTTAGTCCACACATACACTCAGGTTGCAAAACAGACAGCCTTGTGCGGTGTATTGGTGTAGATGCCGTGAACGGAAGAGACCTACCCTGTAACAACTGTACTGTACAGGACCTTATCACAGGTATATTAGTCAACACCACCGAAAGCCAGTTAAAAGGATATGAGCTGGCAAAAGGGATAAAATTTGCCAAATTAATTACCCAATTATTCAATAGCACAGCAGTGGCAGTTCCAGAGGACATATACTTAGTTTGTGGACACAAAGCGTACAAATGGTTTTCTCAGAATGTCAAAGGACTGTGCACAGTTGCCAGGCTTACTCCTGCCACCTTTATAGTACCACACTCTAAAATTGACATAAATGCTATTCCTAAACACACCTTGTATCGTAGGGCCAAAGATAACATACCCAGACCAAACGGCAAGCCACACGTTGTAGAAATGAGCATTCCCAGTAAAGTTCTCAGTACGCTTTTAATATATCCCATGATA
Source organism: Bufo bufo (assembly GCF_905171765.1). Lineage (NCBI taxonomy): Eukaryota > Metazoa > Chordata > Amphibia > Anura > Bufonidae > Bufo > Bufo bufo. Next base: position 483,442,068 of record NC_053391.1, on the reverse strand, counting down.
GTGCACATGTGGGATCATTTGGTGGTAGCAACTGATTATCTAGATCAGGGCTGGCCAACCTGTGACTCTCCAGCTGTTGCAAAACTACAACTCCCAGCATGCCCAGACAGCCTACAGCTATCAGTCTACAGCATGGCATGGTGGGAATTGTAGTTTTACAACAGCTGGAGAGCCGCAGGTTGGCCAGCCCTGATCTAGATGATCAAATAAGGGAAGTGATGAAACATATAAATACCTCGAACATCGTGAAGAACCAGTTGATCGTTGTCACCAACCAACACACATTAGTTCTAGACTATGTTACAGCTAAAGATGGAGGTATGTACCAGTTTGTGGGACCCGCTTATTGCCATTAAATAGACCCGCAGGGCAGTGGCGTCGCCGGGGGGGGGCCAGATGGGGCCACGGCCCCCCCTACATCATGCTGTGCCCCCCCATGTGCCCCCCCAACTAAAATGCCCCCCCCTAAGTGAGCCGCCACCGCCGCCGGGCACAGGGAGATGAGCGCTTCCATTGCGCTCATCTCCATTGTAATCTGCCTGTGCCAGCGGAGGTGCAGGGGAGGGAGAGGCGTGTCCCTTCCCCTTCCTCTGATAGGCTGCAGGCACTAGGCCGGCAGCCTATCAGAGGCCAGCGCAGGCGGAGCGATGATGTCATCGCGCCGCCTGAGCCTTACAGCGCGGGACACAGGAAGAGTCTGCATCGCATCGCTGACACTGAGGTAAGTATAAGTGTTTTTTTTTTTGTTTTTTTTACAATAGTGTTACTGGCACATTGGGGGGGCTTATTACAATGGGGGGGAACTTAATACTGGCACATGATGGGGGGGACTTAAAACTGGCACATGATGATGGGGGGGACTTAATACTGGCACATGATGGGGGGGACTTAATACTGGCACATGATGGGGGGGCTTAATACTGCCACATGATGGGGGGACTTAATACTGGCACATGATGGGGGGGCTTAATACTGGCACATGATGGGGGGGCTTAATACTAGCACGATGGGGGCTTAATACTGGCACGATGGGGGGCTTAATACTGGCACATGATGGGGGCTTAATACTGGAACATGGGGGGGCTTAATACTGGCACGTAATGGGGGGGCTTATTACTGGCACGTAATGGGCTAATTACTGGCACGTAATGGGGGGCTTATTACTGGCACGTAATGGGGGGCTTATTACTGGCACGTAATGGGGGGCTTATTACTGGCACGTGATGGGGGGCTTATTACTAGCACGTAATGGGGGGCTTTTTACTGGCACGTGATGGGGGCTCTTGCTACTGGCACGTGATGGGGGGCTTATTACTGGCACGTAATGGGGGGCTTATTACTGGCACGTGATGGGGGGCTTATTACTAGCACGTAATGGGGGGCTTATTACTGGCACGTGATGGGGGCTCTTGCTACTGGCACGTGATGGGGGGCTTATTACTGGCACGTAATGGGGGGCTTATTACTAGCACGTAATGGGGGGCTTATTACTGGCTCGTGATGGGGGGCTTATTACTGGCACGTGATGGGGGGCTTATTACTGGCACATTGGGGGGCTTATTACTGGCACATGATTGGGGGGCTTATTACTGGCACATGATGGGGGGCTTATTACTGGCACGTGATGGGGGGCTTATTACTGGCACGTGATGGGGGGCTTATTACTGGCACGTGATGGGGGCTTATTACTGGCACGTGATGGGGGCTTATTACTGGCACGTAATGGGGGGCTTATTACTGGCACGTGATGGGGGCTTATTACTGGCACGTGATGGGGGGCTTATTACTAGCACGTAATGGGGGGCTTATTACTGGCACGTGATGGGGGCTCTTGTTACTGGCACGTGATGGGGGCTTATTACTGGCACATTGGGGGGCTCTTGTTACTGGCAGTGGCACATTATTGAGGGCACTTATTGCTGGCACATTATTGGTGGGCACTATAGGGGCATCTACTGAGGCCACAAAGAAGGGGTGTTTTATATGGAGGGCTCTGTACAGTAGCATTTTATACTGGGACACATTATGGTGGGTACTATGGAGAAGGGGAGACAGGAGTACTATGGAGTCATCTACGGGGGGCACTAAGAAGGGGTATTTTATACTTGCACATTATGGGGGACACTGAGGGCATCTACTTGGGCACGATATATGGGGCATTTTATACTGGTACATTATGGGGGGCACTAGCAGGAAGGGGGGAGAGGAGCACTATGGAGGCATTTACTGGGGCACTATATAGGGGTATTTTATACTGGCACATTATGGGGGACATTAGTTCAACTGGGGGCATAAGGGGGTATGTTTTGCACATTATAAGGAGAATTATTTCTACTGGGGGGCATTATGGTGGGTTTTATTACTCCCCCATGGTATGACCCCCTAGTAGCAGCACCAGCCTCTCCCTGCTCTGCTATCCCTCTGCCCCTTCTCCAAATCCTTATTATGAAATCTTTCTCATTAGGATAAAACACAACATCAGCTCCACCGAGCCCCCGGCCAAGTGTTGAAGTGGCGTCCGAGATCCCCAAGGGCCAAGCCAAGTAACAGTAAGTTTTCATGTGAAATATGTTTATTTTATTTTATATATGTACACTCCTGTGAGAGGCGGGGAGGGAGATCTGTGGATGACACTGTTATGGAGGGGGAAATGGGGATGACACTGTCATGGGGTGGATCTGTGGATGACACATATAGCATAAGATGCTATATACGGTATGTGGCATCCACAGATCCCCCCCATAGCAGTGTCATCCACAGATCCCCCTCTCTATAAAAGTGTCATCCACAGACAGCTGGACTTTTTTTCCCTGTTGCGGTTTTAGGTATTGGGTAAAGTATTGCAGCATTTCTAAGCGTACTTGTGTAAATGTATCGTTGTTATAGCTGCCCCCCCTACTTTTGTCCTGGCCCCCAGTGTGCCCCCCCCAAAATTTGAAAGCTAGAGACGCCACTGCCGCAGGGTAATTTGAAAGTTAAGGTGGGTCTAGAGAAAATGGTGGATCTAAGGGATAAATGGCTGGACACACATAAAGCTGATAAAGATACATGTTGGTCTGATACCTTCTACTTCCTTAACCCCGCCAACTGGTTTAAAGGTATTGGGAGTTGGCTCATGGGAATTGTCCAAGGAATATTACAGGTAGCCCTAATACTATTGGTTATATATAGTAATTAAGCTTGTTCTTACTTGTGTTACTCGCCTTTCATAAAGAATGATAAAAACTGATGAGCAACCTATCATGCTTCTCTACCATGAAGAAGAACAAAAGGAAATGCTATTCAACACGGTTCCCCCTCCTTGCTATGATGCCTTGCTGGGATAGGGTGAGATGAATCCCAGGGTATTATCACAAGTCCAAGCAACCGGGAGCCTACCTAGAAGGGGTAGGTTGTCGCCACTGCAGGTGAAGAGGATACGAAAGGTATGCCCAGGGGATTCGCTAGGCAGGGGGAAGTCTACAATCAAGTCTCCAAAGGGGGGACTGTTATGGAATATTGAGACAAAATGGATCCTTGCTTGTTGAGAACTATACTTTAGCTAAAATGGCTGCCAGGCACCCAGCCAACGCCTAGAACAAGAATCTTACTTTCCGCTTTATTATGTGCCTCAAAACAGTTTTTGTTCAACTCAAGCAAGCAGCTTCAAGCATAAAAAGAGACACGACTTCACCCATCTGTAAGGGGGGAGGGGGGGACCTTCCTCTTGCACACAGATGTGGCAGAAAATACAGAGTTTATAGCCAATAGAAAATATATACGCCACCTTACCCCCCCCCCTATATACTGACTGCTGTTCCACAATAAACCAGAGATCTTGCTTTGACCCCCAGCTGTGTGTGTCTCAGTTTGATCTTTCCGTGCACGTATTATTGGGCAGACTAGATGGGCCAAATGGTTCTTATCTGCCGACACATTCAATGTTTCTATGTTTCTATGTATTCATTTAACATTGATTTGGAGCAGTACATTAACCGAACTGGCAGTTTGACCAGATACAAAACACATCGACACGTCATCATCGTCACCCTCACCACCACTGACATTATAGATCTCGGAGTAGGCAGCAACAGTGGGGACCACCCTCCTCGGGCTGATCTGGGTACTGTCGTCAGACTGCTGGGTGGCTGCCGTTGCTAACTCTTCTTACTCATCCGATGCCAAGAATGGCTGCGCATCGGTAAGGTCTGGGTATGGATGGGAAAATAATTCTTCTGACTCGAGTGTAGGGGCTATGGCGGTGGTGGTGTTATTGGGGATGCACACAGCAGAGAGTGAGGAGGGTGCAGATACAGAGGATGAGGAGGGTGCAGAAGTGGAAGGCTGAGTGAGCCTTGTGCACCTGCCTGACCCCTACCATCCCTGCAGAACGGTCTGCCTCTTCCTCTGCCTGTAATTTTCGAAATGACCCTCTGCCTAAGGGCTCGTTCGCATGAACGTGTGATGCCCGTTGCCGTATTGCAACAATTACAATACACGGGCACCGTTCCGTGGCCATTCCGCATCACTGATGCAGACCCATTCATTTCAATGGGTCCGCAAATCTGGAGATGAAACGGAAGAACGGAACGGAACACTACAAAAGCACTACGGAGTGCTTTCTGGGGTTCCGTTCCGTGCTTCCGCACCGCAAAAAGATAGAACTTGCTCTTTGCGGTCCACAGCACGGGCACGGGCTTCACACATTCGTGTAAACGAGCCAGTCCATAGAGAAGAGCAGAATTTGTGGAAGAAGTTATTTCGCAGCCCTCAATCAGTATTTTGTGGAAGAAGGCATATGGCACCCCTCAATCAGTATTTAGCTGAAACAGGTATATAGCACCCCTCAATCAGTATTTTGTAGAAGCAGGTGTATTGCAGCACTCAATCAGTATTTGGTGGAAGGTGTATAGCAATAGCACCCCTCAATCGGTATTTAGTTTAAGAAGGTATATGGCACCCCTCAATCAGTATTTGGAGGAAACAGGTATATAGCACCCCTCAATCAGTATTTGGAGGAATCAGGTATATAGCACCCCTCAATTAGTATTTGGCGGAAACAGGTATATAGCATATTCGTGTGAGCGAGCCCTAAGTACATAGAGAAGAGCAGAATTTGTGGAAGAAGGTATATCGCAGCCCTCAATCAGTATTTTGTGGCTGAAGGTATATGGCACCCCCAAATCAGTATTTGGCGGAAACAGGTATATGGCACCCCTCAATCAGTATTTTGTGTAAGCAGGTGTATCACAGCCTTCAATCAATATTTGGTGGAAGAAGGTATATAGCAATAGCACCCCTCAATCAGTATTTTGTGGAAGTAGGTATATTGTAGCCCTCAATCAGTATTTGGTGGAAACAGGTATATGGCACTCCTCAATCAGTATTTTGTGGAAGAAGGTACAGTACAGACCAAAAGTTTGGACACACCTTCTCATTCAAAGAGTTTTCTTTATTTTCATGACTATGAAAATTGTAGATTCACACTGAAGGCATCAAAACTATGAATTAACACATGTGGAATTATATACATAACAAACAAGTGTGAAACAACTGAAAATATGTCATATTCTAGGTTCTTCAAAGTAGCCACCTTTTGCTTTGATTACTGCTTTGCACACTCTTGGCATTCTCTTGATGAGCTTCAAGAGGTAGTCCCCTGAAATGGTTTTCACTTCACAGGTGTGCCCTGTCAGGTATAATAAGTGGGATTTCTTGCCTTATAAATGGGGTTGGGACCATCAGTTGCGTTGAGGAGAAGTCAGGTGGATACACAGCTGATAGTCCTACTGAATAGACTGTTAGAATTTGTATTATGGCAAGAAAAAAGCAGCTAAGTAAAGAAAAACGAGTGGCCATCATTACTTTAAGAAATGAAGATCAGTCATTCAGTCGAAAAATTGGGAAAACGTTGAAAGTAAGGGCTATTTGACCATGAAGGAGAGTGATGGGGTGCTGCGCCAGATGACCTGGCCTCCACAGTCACCGGACCTGAACCCAATCGAGATGGTTTGGGGTGAGCTGGACCGCAGAGTGAAGGCAAAAGGGCCAACAAGTGCTAAGCATCTCTGGGAACTCCTTCAAGACTGTTGGAAGACCATTTCAGGGGACTACCTCTTGAAGCTCATCAAGAGAATGCCAAGAGTGTGCAAAGCAGTAATCAAAGCAAAAGGTGGCTACTTTGAAGAACCTAGAATATGACATATTTTCAGTTGTTTCACACTTGTTTGTTATGTATATAATTCCACATGTGTTAATTCATAGTTTTGATGCCTTCATAGTCATGAAAATAAAGAAAACTCTTTGAATGAGAAAATGTGTCCAAACTTTTGGTCTGTACTGTATATGGCACCCCTCAATCAGTATTTGGCGGAAACAGATATATAGCACCCCTCAATCAGTATTTGGCGGAAATAGATATATAGCACCCCTCAATCAGAATTTTGTGGAAGAAGGTATATCGCACCCCTCAATCAGTATTTGGCGGAAACAGGTATATAGCACCCCTCAATCAGTATTTGGTGGAAGGTATATAGCAATAGCACCCCTCAATCAGTATTTGGCGGAAACAGGTATATAGTACCCCTCAAAAAGTATTTTGCGGAAACAGGTATATAGCACCCCTCAATCAGGATTTTGTGGAAGAAGGTACATGGCACCCCTCAATCAGTATTTGGCGGAAACAGGTATATAGTACCCCTCAATCAGTATTTTGTGGAAGCAGGTGTATCGCAGCCCTCAATCAGTATTTGTTGGAAGAAGGTATATAGCAATAGCACCACTTAATCAGTATTTTGTGGAAGAAGGTATATGGCAAAAGCACCCCTCAATTAGTATTTTGTGAAAGAAGGTATACAGCACCCCTCAATCAGTATTTGGTGGAAACAGGTATATGGCACCCCTCAATCTTTTATTTTTGGAAGCAGGTGTATCGCAGCACTCAATCAGTATTTGTGGAAGAAGGTATATAGCACCCCTCAATCAGTATTTTGTGGAAGAAGGTATATAGCAACCCTCAATCAGTATTTGGCAGAAAAAGTTATATAGCACCCCTCAATCAGGATTTTGTGGAAGAAGGTATATGGCACCCCTCAATCAGTATTTGGCATAAACAGGTAGATAGCACCCCTCAATCAGTATTTGGCGGAAACAGGTATATGGCACCCCTCAATCAGTATTTTGTGGAAGCAGGTGTATCACAGCCCTCAATCAGTATTTGGTGGAAGAAGGTATATAGCAATAGCACCCCTCAATCAGTATTTAGTGGAAGAAGGTATATGGCACCCCTCAATCAGTATTTGGCGGAAACATGTATATAGCACCCCTCAATCAGTATTTGGCGGAAACAGGTATATGGCACTCCTCAATTAGTATTTTGTGGAAGAAGGTATATAGCACCCCTCAATTAGTATTTGGCGGAAACAGGTATATAGTACCCCTCAATCAGTATTTTGCGGAAACAGGTATATAGCACCCCTCAATCAGGATTTTGTGGAAGAAGGTATATGGCACCTCTCAATCAGTATTTGGCGGAAACAGGCATATGGCACCCCTCAATCTGTATTTGGCAAAAACAGATATATAGCACCCCTCAATCAGGATTTTGTGGAAGAACGTATATGGCACCCCTCAATCAGTATTTGGTGAAAACAGGTATATAGCACCCCTCAATCAGTATTTGGCGGAAACAGGTATATGGCACCCCTCAATCAGTATTTTGTGGAAGAAGGTAAATAACAACCCTCAATCAGTGTTTGGAGGAAAAAGTTATATAGCACCCCTCAATCAGGATTTTGTGGAAGAAGGTATATGGCACCCCTCAATCAGTATTTGGCAGAAACAGGTATATGGCACCCCTCAATCAGTATTTTGTGGAAGCAGGTGTATAACAGCCCTCAATCAGTGTTTGGTGGAAGAAGGTATATAGCAATAGCACCCCTCAATCAGTATTTAGTGGAAGAAGGTATATGGCACCTCTCAATCAGTATTTGGCGGAAACAGGTATATGGCACCCCTCAATCTTTTTTTTTTGGAAGCAGGTGTATCGCAGCCCTCAATCAGTATTTGTTGGAAGAAGGTATATAGCACCCCTCAATCAGTATTTGGCGGAAACAGCTATATAGCACCCCTCAATCAGTATTTGGCGGAAACAGGTATATGGCACCCCTCAATCAGTATTTTGTGGAAGCAGGTGTATTGCAGCCCTCAATCAGTATTTGGTGGAAACAGGTATATGGCACCCCTCAATCAGTATCTTGTGGAAGCAGGTGTATCGCAGCCCTCAATCAGTATTTGTTGGAAGACGGTATATATCTTTATTTTTTTTAACATCTTTTTATTGAAGTTTTAAAATTTACAAACTGTGACAAGGAGAAACATTGTCAAAGAGCCATAAGTATGTCACATTAAGTATTACAACACATACTGTTGTCTTACTCTATAAAGACTGCCCTAAAATGGCCAGTTTTAAACATCACAAAAGGGATAACAATAGGAGAAAATAAAAAAAAAGTAACTATGCTGTTCCTGAACAGAACTGTGCATGGCGAGCAATAAACAAGTCCTAAAGTATTGACATACGGCAAACACAAGTAGGAAAATAAAGGAGGGGGAGGAGGGGGGGTCCTTATGAGCCGATGTTCCAATATTAAGTGGATTCTAAGAGGATATCAACCCGGAGCTGTTCTAATGTGCTACCTATAGTTAAAAGAGTTTGTGGGGCTTAATAACTTCTGTGATATCTATGCAGGCTTCGTGCACAGGAACAAAGTTGTGGTGGGAGAAGGCTAGGGGGAACGGGCCCCCCACTATGAAGTGTTCCATTCCTCCCAAGGCTTCCAAATTTGGGAGTATTTGTGGTGTGTTCTTTACTCCTAATGAGAGAGTTCTTCTAGCCATGAGATAGCATGTACTCTATCTATCCACAGAGATGTAGAAATAGAGTTCTCAGATTTCCAATTTGAGGCTATAACCAGTCTGGCTGCTGCTAACAGGGTACGAAGTAAGGCCTTTTGTGGGTTATTGAGTATGTCAGGGAGAATGTTGAGGAGAGCCACTTTGGGGAAAAACGGAAGATTGATGTTGTTAAGGATAAGATTCAGGGAGTCAAAAACTCCATGCCAAAACAACGTCAGCTTAGGGCAGGACCACCAGATATGTAGAAAAGTGCCTTTGTCTGTATGGCACCTCCGACAAATATCTGAGGTGGAGCTATACATCATTTTTAATTTTACAGGGGTAAGATACCACCGCGACAGGATCTTGTAAGCATTTTCTTGTATGGTGGTGCACCTTGAGGTGAGTTTCGGAAAGCATAGTAAAGTATGCAGTTCTGTGGCCGAGAATTTCGTGTTTAAGTCTCTCTCCCATTCTCTGACAAAGTACAGGGAGGTAGGTGTCTCCGCTTCAGAGAGATTCTTACAAATTACTGAG